>NC_091123.1:28738817-29452567 GCF_040183065.1 Periplaneta americana | reverse complement strand
GGTTACATAGAAATAAATGAACTGTTGTGGGAGTGGATTGTTCTTGCCCTTTCATAGATCATGCAAATTTCTGGACCTATTCTGCAAAGAAAACCCTTGAATTGGCAAAGAAATTAGATAATCCAGAATTTAAGTCTTCTAGGCTCCTAGTCCAATTAAATAATGTGCTGTAATATACAGTACAGTATTATATTATAGTGTTAGATATTAAATTTAACGTAATTAATAAACTTTGCAGTGTTTAATGAGTGAGTTACGATACAATTTATACATGAAATGAGATTTTCATCAAGATCATTCACCAGTTAACCAAGTGACAGGAAGCTGATTTAATGTCAGTAGTGTTAAACGGAATATTTTGTAATTCCTACAATTTGTGGCATGCCATTTTGCTTTTCATTTATGCCAGGGAAGTCAAAACGCCTGCACTGCGTGGTCTCGAGAACCCGCACTACATTTCCTTAAGAGCGATGATTGTACTTTATCTTGCTAAAAAGTGAACCTTGTTGGATTTGTATTGCTTGTAGTACGAGCACGTAACACAGGCGCTTTGGCATCCCTGATTTATGCAAATGATAAAATATTCCATTTTAACTTCACACCTGAATAACACGGAAACCTGTCCACAACAGAAAAAAAATTAGGACCATGTCACTTCCATCTTGAACAGGTTTCACTGTACAAGTAATGCTCATGGAGGCATTACCTTCATTCATCCCTCGTATTGTTTGTCAGAGAGTTCTGTGTCTTCGATCTTATAAGTAATCAAGTTCTATTTCTTGTTACAGTTTTTTGTTGCTGCAGTCTGCGGTCTGACTGCATCAGTAGTGGCAATAGCGTATTGGATTGGACTGCCTTATTGGTGGAACAAGAGTCCCTGGGCAACAGTTGTACTTATGATCATTGGTCATTGGCTTCTAATCAACATCTGTTTCCACTACTACATGGCAGCTAACACACATCCTGGGTATCCTCCAGAGGTAACTGTGAACACTTATAATATACAGTACAGCTTCAATATCGTCTATACTGTTATCCAAAGGCACGTGTAGTTCTCAACATTATAAATTTGTATGTGTGTATTTTTATATCCCTGCATGCATATACAGGGTGTTTCAAAAGTGTTGGTCAATAATTTACAGATGATAAGTACAAACTAACCCCAGCAAAAGCTCCAATACACATTGGTCTGCAAATTAACTGTTGTCGAGTTAATGGACGATTCCTCACTGACTAACAGCAGACGTGCAGACATCCCTAACTGAATTAAAGAGTGTATTTCCAAAGTGACTTAAATCCAACGAATAAGAAAATTCAGAAAGAGCTTTTTTTAAATAGACCCTCCATATTTAAGATACATCTGTGAAATTAAGCATATGACTATGGTCTGCATGTGAATAATAAATGTATGTGTATGTGTGTATGTATTTATTCACACTGCAAATGGATAAATACCCGATGGCAGTGGTAAGTAATTACACTCATTAATGACAATTAATAATAATACTAATAATAATAATAATAGTAATAACAAGGTGCATCCTAAATTAAATGAAGCACGATCACTTAAAGTAACATTTAAAGTAAATCTAATTTGTGTCTTAACCCTAAGTGCGAACTAAAACCCACGAGTATGATATGTTCATACCTGCACAAGTACCTTTCAGCTCTACACTCATTTTGCTATCGTCTCACTCACTGCAGTGGAACTACGACACATTTCACTGATATTATCCTGGTTTCACTAACACTTCAAAAACATTTCACTGTTCAAATACTTTGCACTACCACTATAAACTATAAAACTTCACTGACACAAACTAATAATAATAATAATAATAATAATAATAATAATAATAACAATAATAGTGTAGTGTGTGTAAACCAGCTTTTTACTTGACTCCAGACACAGATTTTGTTTTTTTCTTCTTTCAGTTAGTACTTTTCGTCTGTAAATTATTGACCATAACTTTTGAAACATTCTGTATATGTGCATGGGTCACCTTCAATCTTCCTCTGGTGATTATTAGAACAGGTTATAAGCTCACATTCTATAATGTGTATTTCCATTATTACGTTAATTTAACAAAATCTCATATTCTGGCCTTCTCTAGAAATGAAAGAAATGTTTCACTACAATAATAATAATAATAATAATAATAATAATAATAATAATAATAATAATAATAATAATAATAATAATCCGTGGCACCACAGCCCTTGAAGGGCCCAGACCGACCAACTGGCTGCTGGCCTCATGTTCACATGCCGAAGCCAGAATGGAGGTATCATGTGGTTAGCATGATGATCTCGCAGCCGTTATAGCTGGCTTTCGTAACCAGATTTTGCTATCTATCGTAGCTCCCCAAGTGCATCACGATGCTTGGTGGACCGGTCCCATATACTGGCCGAAATTTAATGAGAAAATTTCTTCGAACCAGCATGCATTCAGGTAATGCAAGTCTAGGCAGGATACCTTAGGCTGCGGAGCAGGACTTCACTACAATATAAATGGAAAAACATACATTCCTTAAATGTCGAACTGTGATAAGTAAAATATTGTATTGTATTTCGGTTATTTTAGAATTAACTATAATGTTTCGTTTTTGTTATTTAGTAACAGTGTTTAGATATTCTAGATTAATTGTTAATTTTTCCAGGGTGCCCTCATTCCAGAAGCTGCCAGTATTTGTAAGAAATGCATTGCACCAAAGCCACCAAGAACACATCATTGCTCTGTCTGCAACAAATGTATTCTCAAGATGGATCACCACTGCCGTATCCTTATTACACACAATATGTTCGAGATGTATAATATAATATATATATTTTTCAATGAAACTTCTAAATAGAGGTTTACACAGATGCATTCACGTTTATATGCATTTATTTGAAGGATGTTGTATTTTGTTTTCTCACTGTCTTCTGAGTTTTATTTCTTTTCCCTCAAATCTCAGTTTGGCCATCATTGCATTCACCATAAAATTCTTAATATGAGGCTAATTCTTCCATTGCGTTATTTAGTCTCACAGGCATAATTTCTGCAAAATCTGTGATTATATTGGTCATGTAATCGTTAATAAGGTGTTCTTCATAACTGTTTGACCTTAAAAAAATGGGCAGGATCAGATTCATTGAATATGGGTGTCCCACATTCGGCTTTTCATGACCTTATCATTTGGTATCAAATGTCGTAACTGCCCCAACAGTAGCGTCACTTTCAGCTGTAAGTCTACAATCATCAATAACTTTTTTTTTTTTTTTACTAATGACAGGCACTTGGCTTGCGTCATTTACCCAAGTGTCCCCATTTAGTGGGCTACGTGCCGAAACTTGTAGTTTCAGCCGCCATGAAGGTGTTGCCCTTGATGCATCATAGCAGGTGAACTATTTAACACGGTATGATGATAATTAATGGAGCAATTGTGGAATGCCAGTAGAGAAAATGGGAATACCCCATGAAAACCTACCACCAAACACTGTCTTTGTTCACCACAGGCTTCAATTAAACCTGTCGGAATTCGAACTGAACCCAGGTTACTAGCATGGAAATCCGATGCTCTAGCCATTCGCCTAACAGTGCACATCTCCTTATTTGTGTCAGTCTTTGTTCGGAACTGGTATATTTTCTTCCATTCTTTTTCCAGATCCTCACAGATTTTCTTTGTTGCTTTCATTCTTCTTACACTTAAGCTCGCAACTAGGGTTGCCAGCTTTTTGTTTAAAAAAATGGAAGATTTGCCAGGATATATTTATTTTATTACACTGAATAGAACACTGTTGTTTACATAGTCTACATTTAATTGACTTATTCTGGTATTTCTCTTGAGATTTAGCCTCGAATGGGATTGATTCTCTGGCATAACTACCTTTGGGGAGGCCGAAACATAGATGGGAGGATAATATTGAAATGGATTTGAGGGCAGTGGGATATGATGGTAGAGACTGGATTAATCTTGCTCAGGATAGGGATCGATGGCGGGCTTATGTGAGGGTGGCAATGAACCTCCGGGTTCCTTAAAAGGTATAAGTGAGTAAGTTTAACTGCTCTTAATAATTTTTAATTCTGTTTTGCAAATTGGTGAAGATGTTCACAAATGAAAGACAAATTCAGTACAGTTTGTAGTTCTGCTTTGATCAGCTCAGGATGACTCCTGTTTATAACAATTGTCCATTTATTCATTAGTGTAAAACTTTGTACAGCAGCATTAGAAGCTGGAATGCTAGTACCGATTCTAATTATGACTTTATTTACGATTGAACATATTGTCCACACCTGTGGAGTAACGGTTAGCGTGTCTGGCCGTGAAACCAGCTGGCCCGGGTTCGATTCCCGGTCGGGGCAAGTTACCTGATTGAGATTTTTTCTGGGGTTTTCCCTCAACCCAATATGAGCAAATGCTGGGTAACTTTCGGTGCTGGACCCTGGACTCTCACCGACATTATCATCTTCATCTCATTCAGACACTAAATAATCTAAGCTGTTGATAAAGCGTCGTAAAACAACCTAATAAAAAAAAATTGAACGTATTCTTTATAAATTTTAGAAAAAAATAAAGCCTCTTAGCAACATCGCTTCCTTGATAATGATTATGTTCTAACAAAACAACTCAATCTCACAAAATTCCTCACTCAGTTTATCAAGATTCACAAATTCCTGCAGTCTGATCTTATCAACTTCATTTTAAAAGATAGAATAATCAAATTCTTGAGTCAGTGGAAAGCTATGTAACTTTCAATATCAATATTTTCTGTAAAATTATAGTTTTCAGGATATTGCAGCATATTGGCATAAAACTTACAAAAAAAAAACTATTAAAAAAATGGAACAGTGTCATCTGTGCAGTCTATGTGATGTCATTATAAATACAATATTCTGGGACTTGTAAAATAAAATTCTTTAATGTATGTGGATCAGAAAAAAAAGGAAGAAATGATCTTATCGATCAACCTTCTTAATGCATCCAGCTGTTTGCTGACAACATGAAGTCCACTATAGTCCACTGTAGTCTATTCAGTTGTTGTTTTTCATGAGAAATGAGGGGTATTTTGATCGGTGTTCATTATAGATGCCTGTTGCTAGTAGCCAGAGGTGGGGTGTAGTCATTATATACTGCAGGGCTGTGTCTTCTGCAACTGGTACTGATGATTTTAATTTACTTCTTTTGTGGTTTATGGATAGACAGTATAGAAGAATGTGTTCCAGATCTTCATCATGATTATTACACCATAGACAAGTAGGATTATCAGAAATGTGAAATCGGTGTAGGTACAATTGAGTGACAATGTGACCTGTTCTGTCTCTTGTTAAAAATGTTTGAACATGTCTGGGCAAGTTTTTGTTCATTTCCAGGTCATTTGGTTTCTTTTGTACAGACTGTAAAATTTTTCCTTTGTCAGAAGAGAGCCAGTTGTTGATCCATAGGTTTGTAAAATGAGACTTTACTGAAGCAAAAGCATTGGCTAGAGATATCACTTGAAGAGGTCTTGATTGCAAATATGTTGCCTGTTTTGCAATATTATCAACTTTCTCGTTTCCAGGGAAACGAGATCAGAACAAAATGAAGGGCTTCTGCCCCTATAGTGAGGCCCTTCGCAACATCTGCCACCATGCTGTCCGTTCTATGCTGGCTGAGGCACTGAAGGAAGTAGGGTTTACAGTCCATCAAGAGGTGCAGGGACTAGCCACACAAGGAAGTGTTCGGCGAATTGATATCATTGCCATTAAGAACAACTCGGCATACATTCTCGATCCCACCATCAGATTTGAGACACATGCAGATCAACCGCATGAAGTGGATAGTGAAAAGAAATGCATCTATGAACCAACAATCCCGTTCTATAAATATAAATATAGCCTGTCCCACATTGATGTAATAGGTCTGATGGTGGGAGCACGAGGTACCATACCCTCCTTCTTTGCCAACAAATGTAAAAACCTTGGGCTAACATACAGCATTGTGAAGGAAATAGCCATTAGTGCCCTCAAAGGATCGGTTCAGATATTGAGAAATCATTTGTATAGGAGTGATAATGGAAATTTCAAGTTATCTTAATCAATAGCTGTTGATTGGTTTAGATATCAATGCAAATAAATCCGTACTATTATTTTTCTCGCGGTATATGGCATTCATATCATTCTAACCTATCTGATGATATATTTTTTTTTCCCTTAACAGTAAATGAGCACAAACGCTAATTAGGTGTAAATTTTTCTGACATTTTGTATATTCTATTCCCTCATCGTTTCAAATGTATATCATTTTGCCTTTTAGGTATGTTTCCAAATTATATGTAATACGGTTTGTGTATAAGCTTCAGGGCTTCTACCTCGTTGTCTTGGTGTTGGTGGCTGACGTTTCGACCACTGTGTTGTGGTCATCTTCAGAGCAGTTGTTGGATAGGAAATAGTCTGCGAGCTGGTATATATATATAGTAGTCTCGAAGGGGGGAGTACTTGCAGTGATAGGTCATAGGTTCTCCTTCTGGTATCTGATTGGTCCTACGTTGTCCAATCCAGTTGAGGTCTGCATGAAGGGGAGTATTCATATTAAATATTGGCCCTCATAAGGTCCAAAAGAGTGACCTTGATACCATGCCCGATGTCTGGATGAAGGGGGGTGCCGCGTACATGTGGAGACCTGGTTTCTCATTCCTAAGTATAGGTCGTAGGTTCTCCTTCTGGTATCTGATTGGTCCTACGTTGTCCAATCCGGTTGAGGTCTGTATGAAGGGGAGTATTCATATTAAATACTGGCCCTCATAAGGTCCGAAAGAGTGACCTTGATACCGTGCCCGATGTCTGGATGAAGAGGGGTGCCGCGTACATGTGGAGATCTGGTTTCTCGTTCCTAAGTATAGGTCGTAGGTTCTCCTTCTGGTATCTGATTGGTCCTATGTTGTCCAATCCGGTTGAGGTCTGTATGAAGGGGAGTATTCATATTAAATACTGGCCCTCATAAGGTCCGAAAGGGTGACCTTGATACCGTGCCCGATGTCTGGATGAAGAGGGGTGCCGCGTACATGTGGAGACCTGGTTTCTCATTCCTAAGTATAGGTCGTAGGATCTCCTTCTGGTATCTGATTGGTCCTACGTTGTCCAATCCGGTTGAGGTCTGTATGAAGGGGAGTATTCATATTAAATACTGGCCCTCATAAGGTCCGAAAGAGTGACCTTGATACTGTGCCCGATGTCCGGATGAAGAGGGATGCCGCGTACATGTGGAGACCTGGTTTCTCGTTCCTAAGTATAGGTCGTAGGTTCTCCTTCTGGTATCTGATTGGTCCTACGTTGTCCAATCCGGTTGAGGTCTGTATGAAGGGGAGTATTCATATTAAATACTGGCCCTCATAAGGTCCGAAAGAGTGACCTTGATACTGTGCCCGATGTCCGGATGAAGGGGGGGGGGGCGCCGCGTACATGTGGAGACCTGGTTTCTCGTTCCTAAGTATGATCTTGGAATAGACTTCCCCATGAGTTGCTGAGTTGTAACCCCTCGTCCTTGTTGATGTTGTTTGATGTGGAAGGCTTCTTTAAACAGCGGTCGAAACGTCAGCCACCAACACCAAGACAATGCGGTAGAAGCCCTGAAGCTTATCCACAAACCATGTACACCAGCCATGGAAGCCTACGCGAACACTTATATGTAATACGCTTTGTCAAATCTGGCAACCTTTTCATAAGGGAAGCTAACTTTCTTCTTCTTCTACAGACAAAAGATAAATGTAAGCCATAAAATATAAGGAAAAAGACGTAAATCTTACGAGAAAAACTAAGACCTGGAAACTTTTCTCGCAACTGTATTTCATTTCAATTAATAGTGATTACAGCAGTAAGATCTCACATTATTAAAGGAAATACAAGTCAGACTGATACACAACACCTTAACTAAGTTAAGCTTGGCTCAACAATTGTATTGGCCATTACAATCATCGCTACTTCTTCATGTATATGGCATACATGTGCGTGGGAGTGCTGTTCCTCATCATCTTTGGCTTCCAACTTGCCTACAATGAAGTCTGGATAGGAGTGGAGGAGATGGATGAAGACGATGATTCACGTATTGAGGGTCACCCAGTGCGTTTCAATAATTCTGTGCTCATTCCAGTGGTAAGTCGTGGATATGTTCGCAGTATATTATTACAATTCGTAATTTTTTACTATATGCTGTCAGCTTACGATTAATTTTTGGCAATTAAGGGAATAGATGTGTCAACCACATTGAATGGTGTTTCTCCCAGACAGAATTGATGGCTAACGTGTCTTTACTCGAAACATCTCAGCCGTACGAGGGACGCTCACTAAGACAGAGTTGTCTTATTTATATGGCTTTCATAAACACAGGTGAGAATCATACTGTCTTGTTGGAAGTTAAAAAATGTTTGTGTTATCTATCTTTTGTGATTTATAGGATAGAAGTAACATTATGACTACACTTTTACACTAGTCTAGGTTAAGATGGAGATATGTACAAAGGTTACTCAGGTACTGTACTAGCTATTTTTAGACCAGGTTTTTAGTCTTATATGGTTTATATTCGTAGTTAGGGTTTTGTAGTAGGTCACTTTTCTTATTTAGTATTTGATTTATCAGTATGTGAACTTTCAAAGGAGGTTTCGACCTGGTGGTTACAAAAGTTTTTTTGAGAGTACTGTAAAACGAAGGGACTTGATACGTTTTGTAGGTGGATGTTTCGTTTCGAAACATCAACCTACAAAATGTATCAAGTCCCCCAGCGTATAAAACAGGATGACTTAATACATTGGGGAGACTGATATGTTTTGTAGGTTGATTTTTCGTTCTGAAACATCAACCTAAAAATGTATCAAGTCCCCCTAGCATGTCAGGTCACCCCATTTTATGGTAATACATTATTTTCTCCACCATTCTGCTGTAATTGTGTCTTTTACTTTGTTGGCTGTTTCTTTTGTGTTACATGTAATACAGTACTTCAATCTTATTAATATGTGTATTACTTTTTTAAGTACCGTTATTCCCCATAACTATGGTCCTGGAACACAACTATGGTCCATTCAAATTTTGTACCTCGTTTATCTATATTTTTGTTCTACTGTAGTTTGAAGTCAAGTCACTGCAGCTGTCTATGAACAGTCTATGTTACTTCTACAATATTCTTTGAATAGTTGTATCATGGATCATAGTTGTGTGCCAGGACCATACTTATGGGAAATGACGGTACCTATATTACTTTACATTATAAGTTCAAAATCTTTTACATTTGTTATTCAGTTTCTGGAAAACATACATAATATTAGTGATAATTGAGAACAAAGAAATTGGCAGCTGAAGAGTTTTTACTACTGTGTCTTGCCAGGAAAAAATTGAGGCTATTTTTTTACTTTTTGTAAAGGAAATATTTTTATAATTTTCATTGCATTTAATTATTAACAATAAATTGTAACTATGATTTTTACCTTAATTCATGTAATTTACATGTTGTCTTTCATTTTCTAAGCATCAATACATGTTATAATCTGCTAAATATTTTAACTGTTGTCAGTTGTAATATGCATGTGGTGTTAGCGGTTAGACAGATGTGAATGAAGTATAAAATTCTGATTTTATGTCTGCTATATCCTTGTAAAATTCTTTCTTTTTAGGAGTGTTGATTGCATTAGGAGCGCTAACATTGTGGCATGCAAGATTAATTAGCAGGGGAGAAACAAGCATCGAAGCAAACATTAATAAGGCTGAAACAAAGAGACTGGCAGAGAAAAGCAAGGTATGTTTGTGTGTGTGTGTGCATGCGTGCGTGCTATAAAGGTACGGTCACAAGTCGCTACTTTTACTGCACAACTTTTGTACTGCAGCGGCAAAAGTTACGTGTCGTGTTCACACGTAAGCCAAAAGTAGCGCGCTGCACATTACTTTTCGTGTTGCACAACCCGAGTGCTGCAAAAGTTGCAAGTCTGTTCACACACAAGGTGCTACTTTTGCAGCGGCAGTCTAGTTGCAGCTTTCCATCTCCGTGTTGACTTTTGAATATACATTTTGTGGTTATGTTCGCATTAGAGTTTTGGATTATGAAACTCATGCAGTAGCTTACTTATCTATTATTTGCTTTTCTGTCCTAGCTAGTATTCATAAATTGGCATTATTTTTACTATAAAGCTATTAAAAACGCCTATATACTTAAATGATAACCAACAGCATATGGGCTATTCCATCTCAAATCGACTGAAATATAGAGAAAATTGACCTTGCAATTTTTAAATACAATGAAACTTTTTCTGTCCGTTGACAACTGTGATACAATGCTTTGTGCAAAGTTTGAGGCATCAGAACTACATAGTGTTTAAATTAAAACTATTTATCATATTTTCATAAAATTAGCACCTTTAAACTGTTGTGGCTCCGAAACCTTTTCACCCAGTGATCAAAATCATGGTTTATTTTGATGCTGAGAAGTTAAAGTTTATATTGACATGTAAACAGTTTTTCTTACTTTTTATAGAAATGGAGAAATTTAGATTTTTCTTCATTAAGACGCCTTTGCCCACAAAAAAATATTTTTAAAATATATGGTTAGACTCCACATTGAAAGTACAAATAAACACATATTTTTTTACTGGTGCACCGTTGATAAGAAAGTATTGAAAATATCAAATAAAGAAATTAAATAGTATGCGTGTGAACTAACGAGCTGACTGTGAGGCGGGAGCTAGCCTAGGCAAGCAAGGCCAGAAGACATAAACACGTGATGTTTTGTCTAGTAGCGCATAGCTGGACTAGCTTTACCACAAGTTTTCATAAACACATGAATAAAATGACGCCCAACGCTCGCTTATCTTCATCTCTCAGCCAGTTCATGCGGTACTGCGCCGTTCAAGTCTAGGCGTGTGAAAATAATTTATTTAATACCCTCGAAACTTATTGCCGAGCCACTAAGCAAACAATGCCGAATCCCTCTTAATAATGCAAGGTTTTTTCTCAATATTTTTTACATATTTACAGATGTGCAAAAAGCCTAAAAGTAAGTAAAATCAGATTATCTGTGTCTCTGTATACAATAAAAACGAGGTTTACTTCTTAACATAATCTACCAAATGTCAGCTTCAAAATGAGCTCCCATTCAATGTTCTGCAGTAAACAGTTCCAGAGTTCTGAGCGCTGAAAGAGGCTTGTTTTTATAAAATACGCTAAATTTGTCGCTCAATAGTACGAAAACCGTTTGACTTTCGATAGAATATTTTTTAAAATGCACTCTCCTCAGCACCTTGTATAAATAGGGAAAAAATTGGAGTATTAAAAAAATGTGAGGTTTTTTACTGATCGATTTCATATGGAATAGCCCATATTCATGTAATCAATGTTGGCAACCCTCCTCTTTGAAACTACACTACAGAAAATTTAAAAAAAATTATATCATCAGCAAATATACTCTGCCCGTGTTATATATTTAGTAACTTTTACAAATCATTTATTTTCATCACATCTAACATTAAAATATATCCAAACAATAAAAGTATCATTGGCACATTTGGGTGGCAACACTGGTCGCAACCACTGTAAAAGTTTCAACAAAACCAATATCAGAAATGCTCCAGCTGCAACCCTGAGAACCTTGTTCACACAAATTCTACTTTTAAGCTGCGTGCAGCATGAAAAAGTAGCGGGCAGCAGGTTCGGGAGCCCCTACTTTTCTGGTTGCTCTGTTGTTCACACGTCACAGTACAAGAGTTGTGCAGCTTTTTGTACTGCAGCGCTGCAAAAATAGCAACGTGTGACTGTACCTTTACTCATCATCCTGCTGCATGATACTATATAATTTAATTTTTCTCTTTACGCATACTTCAGTCATAAAATAAATGAGAGTCAATTTCGACAGCAATAGCATTATACTGGGTGTTCATTTCAAAGTGTGTCATGACGTCACTGTTGATGAGTCAGCGATTTGAAGCGAGTTTCAGCTTTTGCGTCAGAGAAGTTGCCTATTAATCAAGGCGTTCAATCTGAACTTGAGAACGTGTACAATATAACTTGAACGTCATAGCAACAGATGGCAGTCTGTATGGTCTGTGTGCTACCTTAACCTCTTTCAAACTGTGTTTTTCGCGGCCAAGTCGTACAGAGGGATTTTGTTATCATCGGTTGCGTATGGCAACATTCCACAACACAAATCAAATGCTCTGTGTCCATGTTGACCGTCGAAATTAATGTCAACAAATACGTAAATAATCGTCTTAACCCTCTCCCCATGTCCCGACAGTAAGAAAAAACTCACCTCAGTACATGTTTCAAAACAGTTCACATTCCTGCCTCTACCGGCATTACCGTACATATTTAAATTTTTATTTTATTTTATTTAAATTCAAATATACAGAATAAAGAAATATAATTACAAAACAAACAAAGAGAAATACAAATAAAATAATACAAGCAATATAAAAAGAAGATACTAGTATTAACAAAATTTGAGACCGAATGAGCAGCGCTCGTGCTCGGTCGCAGTTCAGATATAATATTAAAATAAAAAATAATAATAATAATAACAATATAAATAAATAAATAAGTAAAATAAAATAGGAACTAAAATATAATTACAGCGGCAATGGAATTATATAATATAATATTAACACTAGAGAAGAATAATATCGCACGTGAAAAGTAGGACTAATATATATTTCAAAATTATAGAATACAAATATAATATAGGTTGATTAATTCATACACATAGGCTATAAATGTATTTAATCAAATTGAAGATATTAACACGTTTCTAATTTTCTTGTTATATGTTAGTGGGTTACATGTTAGAAGTTCTGGGTGTAATTTAGTTAAAGCATTGTACAACCGAGGGCCAAAATTTATGCTATGCTTTAGACCAGCAGATGTGAGACATTTAGGTTCTACTAATGTTGAATTAATATTTCGTCTTGTGTCATAATTGTGTGTCTGTAATACAAACTTATTACGATTTTTATGATAAAATTTTAACAGCGTATACTTATAAATTTGTTCAATATTAAATACATTAAATTCAGAATAAATTAATTTAGTTGGATAATCGAAACGTTTCTTCAAACAAATTTTAATTATTCGTTTTTGTAGTAAATTTAACGGACTAAGATTAATTTTTGTACTTCCACCCCAAACAATTATACCATATATATCGGTAAGTACTTTTCAGAATGAACGCCGTACTTGCTAGGCAACTTCTCTGACACATAGGTTATACACCTCTGCGGAAGTGTAGGAAGATTGAATTCTCTAGGCTTATCGACTAGCCATATGATGGCATACAGCAAGCCATGACACACTTTGAACTGAACACCCAGTAGAATGAGGTGGTGTGGTCGGCACCACGCTCTGACTGCCTTTTACTTCCGGGAAAGATCCGGTACTCAATTTTATAGGAGGCTGAGTGAACCTCAGAACCGTTCTGAAAGTTTGGCAACGAGGAAAAAATCCTGTCACCACCTGGGTTCGAACCCCAGACCTTCCAGTCCGTAGCCAGCTGCTCTACCAACTGAGCTACCCGGCCGCCATTATATATTTAGTAACTTTTACACATCATTTATTTTCATCACATCTAACATTAAAATATATCCAAACAATAAAAATTTCATTGGCACATTTGAGTGACAACACTGGTCGCAACTGCTGCAAAAATTTCAACAAAACCGATATCAAAAATGCTGCGGCTGCAACTGTGAGAACCTTGTTCACACGTCACTACTTTTAAGCTACGTGCATGAAAAAGTAGCGGGCAGCGGGTTCAGCAGCCACTACTTTTTGGGTTGCACCGTTGTTCACACTTTGCAGTACGAGAGTTGCGCAGCTTTTCGTACTGCAGCACTGCAAAAGTAGCAACGTGTGACTGTACCTTTACTCTTCATGGTACTATATAATTTAATTTTTCTCTGTATGCATACTTCAGTCATAAAATAAATGAGAGTCAATGTCGACAGCAATAGCATTATAATTGGTTTACCGTTTATTTTCAGGTCTACATAAATCCTTATGATTTTGGCCGGAGAAAAAATTGGCGCCTGTTTCTTGGAATAGTGAGAGGAAGGACGTGGAGACATGTTTTACTACCATCGCCCCATAAACCGACAGGAGAAGGCCTTACGTGGCACACTGTGCACTCAGATACAGAAGACGATTCTGAAGATGACAGTAACAAGGGGGAGTATATGAAAGACCCATGATACACAATTTGAGTTTGTGTGTGAATCTTTGCTTGATTGTGTGTGTGATGTATGATTTGATACAATTCAAAAGCTACAGGAGAGATTTTTTATAGGAGTTGGCAAAATCATTGCCCATCTCACAATATTCTTATCAGATTATATGAAACATATTTGTCAACTCTTTTTAGATTGTATATGCAAATATTGGTGTATACCAGGACTTCTTACTTCTCTTTGGATAAGTGATATTTCTTCAGTAATCATATTCAAAGATAACATAACATGCTTTTTATTTTTCCATGTCATATTGAAGGGACTCTTTCTTCTATTCATCAAATTGAGCAGAAAATACATTGTATATAATTACTGTGTTTTGATGTAGAATACGTCTTTCCCTGCACCGAGTGTAGACACCTTCCTGATCTGTGATGAAATAAAAAGTAACAATTTCAAATGCTTACTGTAACAATGCTATGAGCTAATCTTATTAGTAGTTAGGTCATGAACTAATATAACTAGTGTGACCTCACCAATGATGCCACCTTCCCTCTCTATGGGCATGAGGGCTCCGAAATTGCGTGTAAAATTATCAGTGCCACCCAACCTCTCTCAGTAATATCTCTCCATTGAAAACAGCTACAGACCTGTGTGACCACTCGTTTGATTTGTAATCATACATTCTGCAATATTAATGTAATAATAGGCACGTATGATACACTTTGAGTGAACCATAATGAAAAATTTGTTGTTAGCTGGGGCTGATTTTTTAATGTCACTTCATGTGAAGAGAAAATGTATCGCATGCCCTTCATTAGTTACTTCTCATCACAGACCCATATTCCCCATTTGTAAACTGGAGCAAAAATAAAATATTCAAATGCACACGTGGTTTCATTCCCAAAACTAGGTGACATATTCTATGTGCTGGTGTATTTTTGATAAAGCACAGAATTGTTTGTTGTTGTTGTTTATTTCATCGACTGTCCGAAGACAGGTCTGGTGACACCAACAAGGCATCACTCAGATAATGGGGTATGGTGGCCAATTCCTTTCCCCCTCCATTGTATACATTGCTAACTACAGCGCTTTCAACTTAAGACGCAACCAAGGCACCAGCAGGCAGGCAGTATTCTCAAGCAGTAACACTCAGTGGCTTTGTGCAGTAATTGAACTGCAAAGTGGCCTGGCATGCATTCTTTCTACCTGTTTTTAGTGTTAGTTTATCTTCCATAAAATTAATTTAACAGTGTTTATTTCCTTACCTTAAGATATAAGATGTTCAAAATGACCCAACAAAAGTTTTTGTTGAATATTTGTGTCTTCGTGTTAAGCTAAGTACAGTAATTAATAATGATAGAGTTTTAATTCAATATAACATTTAATCTTTATAATATAAACAAGAAGAATTATGTTGGGTTGCTAAATGGCTGATAACTTATCAATTAAGTGATCACGTGAAAATAAATCTGCATACTTATTGTTATGTATAACAGTATTAGTAGATCTCAGTTCAGGTTGCTGGCCTTGTATTACTTCTTTGTCTTTTCTCTGCTGCGTGCTTCACTGTAGATCTCAGTTTGTTTCTATCATCTGTGAGCAATGTTTTTGATCTCATTATTCTTTTACCCTGTCTTGGACATCCTTCTCTGATTCCTAATGTAAGATCTTCCTCCGTTGATATATGTCTTTTGATCAGGTGTCCAAAATATTGTAATATGTTTCTTGTGGCTATTGATTGTAATGATGGACCAGGTTTGATTTCTTGTAAAAAAATTGATGTGTTACTTGTTTTTTCTGTCCAAGGAATTCTTAACATTTTCCTCCATGTCCATATCTCAGAAATGTCTTCTCTTGTCTTCATTTTGAAGAGTCCAACTTCCACTGCTGGAAATACCATGGTCATTATTACTCTTCATTTAGTGCAGATGTCTTGTTATGCCAGAATATTTCATAATCTTTAATAATTTCGTCATTGCTACATTTTCTAACCTTATTCTTCTTTTTATTTCATAAGTTTGCAATTCATTTTGAAGTATCAGATAAGCCAGTTATAATGTTATTATTAAAATAATCAGTTATAAATCAGTCTTATCACAATTAATGTAATCTTACAAACAGTTTACATTAAATACATTTATTGTTAACGTTTTTGCCTAAAACACCATCTTCAGACAAAAAGTATTTTGATACCATGTGAAAATTATCTGTCACAAAGCTCATTTATGCAATTTTAAACTTTGTACATTCATCTCAAACAGCAGAAATAACTAAAATGCTCTCTCAATTAATATCACTCAATAAAAGAATTGTATTCCAATGGATACCATCCCATTGTGGAATCCTGGGAAACGAGAATGCGGATGCTTTAGCAAAGAAGGGCAGCACTGCTACTTACAGACCTGTTACTAAATCTACGTATTACTCTGTGAAGAGATTTATTAAATCTACATACTTAGACTTCAACAAACAAAATTTGATAACTCAATCCCAAGGGAAAAAATGGAACTCTCTGCATCAAAATCCACACTTAATTCCCGATTTACCACGAAAATCGTCTGTAGCTGCATTTAGATTGGCAACAGGCCATGACTGTTTGGCCAAACACCTGCATAGAATTGGAATATATCAGTCCCCTAACTGCCCATTGTGCAACTCAAACCAAGAAATGGATTCGGAACACCTCAAAATCTGTGCTTCAGTGGCTGGTCATGATAATATCTTTGAAAAATATTGGAGTGCAAGAGGTCAAATGACTTTATTGTCAAAAGCCTGGCATTAGAAAACAACAACAAACAATTTTTTACATGATAGCAAAATGCTTCTTGTTTGAAGATGACGTTTTAGGCGAAAATGTTAACAATAAATGTATTTAATTTCAACTGTTCGTAAGACTACATTAATTGTGGTGTTATAAGACTGATTTATAACTGATTATTTTAGTAATAACATCTGTATTTCATGTTTGACATAATAGTCTTTATTGATTAAGGATCTGAAGAAATTGGTTTCTTCAACAGACTGTAGAGAATGGCCATTCATTTTTATTTCGACTTCTTCACCAATGCTCATAACTTTTGTTTTTTTGTAAGTTTAGATGTAGTCCAAATTCTACATTCGTATTCATAATAGTTATGAGGTCTTGTAAATCTTCCTTGTTTCCAGCTATATGGGTAATGTCATCAGCATAGTTGAGATTACTGATTTTTCTTCCACCCTGTTTAACTCCAACTTCCAACTGGTTCAAGTCAATTTTCTTTACAATGTATTTACTATATGCATTGAACAGGATTGAGGACAGTTCATCCTTGCTCAAACCTTTGCTGATCTTGATGCAATCAATTCAGAGATCTCAAGACAACGTGCATGTGTGTACTTTATTTTATTGTTTTGTTGAACAGATTTGAGCTGTGTACCTAAATAAAAAGTATTTCTATTGATTTTTTTTAGTGAAAATATTGAGATATGAACATTCTAAAATAGTTTAAAATATTTAGAATGTGAAATGATGGAACTAAATATTTGACTAATAATGTATTATATCATCTACTTTTATACTTAGGCGAAACAGTTAAATGTCTAAAATATGGCCTAATATTATGTGCCTAAATTCTAACGTTTATGTTACAGTCTGTTCAAAATGTTACAAATATAATTCATCATTTTATGTTTGTCACTGATCATTTACCCGTGTATTGGTTGTTGATAGTTTAGAGCAGTTTTTAACTCCTCACAACAAATTGGTTGTTGGCAAAGAGGGGGCAGTTCCATTTGCCACTTCAGACCCTTTGCATGGTCCTGCTCATTACCTACAACTGTAGCAAATAGAAATAGAAAATATGATCTGCCACAGGGTGGTACTAGCTTATTTATGCAGGCAGAGCATTACTATTTAATATGAATAATTTCGAGGGAAAAATTGTTCTGGGGCCGGGTATCGAACCCGGGACCTTTGGTTAAACGTACCAACGCTCTCCCAACTGAGCTACCCGGAAACTCTACTCGACACTGATCCAATTTTTCCCTCTATATCCACAGACCTCAAAGTGGGCTGACAACCGTCAAGCAACCAACACTGAGTGCACACTAACTCCGTGTGACTTAAATTGTGGTTTTCTGTTACGTACAGTGACGTGTATTATGCAAATCAAGCTTTCAGGTGTAACTCCCTGTAAAGTTAATTTGAATAATTTCGAGGGAAAAATTGTTCCGGGGCCGGGTATCGAACCTGGGACCTTTGGTTAAACGTACCAACGCTCTCCCAACTGAGCTACCTGGGAACTCTACTCGACACTGATCCAATTTTTCCCTCTATATCCACACCTCAGAGTGGGCTGACAACCGTCAAGCAACCAACATTGAGTGCACACTAACTCTGTGTGACTTAAATTGTGGTTTTCTGTTACGTACAGTGACTTGTATTATGCAAATCAAGCTTTCAGGTATAACTCCCTGTAAAGTTAATTTGAATAATTTCGAGGGAAAAATTGTTCCGGGGCCGGGTATCGAACCCGGAACCTTTGGTTAAACGTACCAACGCTCTCCCAACTGAGCTAACCGGGAACTCTACCCGACACCGATATGTTAGACTGCATTATATTTTATGTCAAGATTGCGGTAGAATGGCTCATCTGTCAGCATCGGATTCATGATGCCATCCAGGCCAATTGTCAGAGTGGAACAGTCTTTGCATATAGGGCATACAATGGTCCAATGTTAGCCCAAGTGTATGGTTCCTTTCGCAGTCTGTGCCTCGAAAAGTCAGCTATCCAGCTTATATAAATCCAATCTTATTTTGAGAATCTTTGTGCATTTTTTTAATTGTTTATTTTAAATCGGTTATTTTATTTTTAAATGTGTGACCTTTATTTTGTATCAGAAATGTATGTAATGAATTATAATATAAACTAATAAGGTAATCACTTATCCAAAGTCTGTATGGAGCAAATGAAACTTCTCAGTTTATACATTGGATGGAGATTGTTGTTACGTCTCTGTAATGTACACGCTGAAAGTGCAAATTTAGATGTAAATAACAATTTCTTTTATATAAAATATCAGTCCTGGTATACACCAATTGAGTTTCGTCACACTTAGAAGCCAAAGAAAGAAATATCTTAAACTTTTCATATATCTTTTCAATTATGGAAACAGTGCCAGTTTTCTATAGGGGCCAGTGGGGTCCATCCCCACCATCAGAGTTCGTAACATGTAAATATACAACTACTAAATATAAATATTTTAAATAATAAATCGAATATTTTAAATTAATAAAGTAAATCAACCTATCTTTTTGTATTTTGCATAAAACCATGCAACCGCATTGTGCATATCGTTTTGAAGTGTTCTATCTATCTCCCTCTTGTGGGCCCCATCATGTCCTGTACTTTTCAAAATGCATATGTACTTAATACATATAGTTGGCAAGCATGGTTCCAGTAACATGCCATGTCTTCGTTTACCTTTGTTCTTCAGAAGCATGACTCTTAACTTCTAACACATGCAGATATAAGAGGTCGAACATTAAACTAACAACAAGCTAAGCTTCAGCAATCTTAAGTCACTCTGTTTAAGAAAATTAGTTAATAATGGAGTTCGACAAGGTTGTCCACTCTCACCAACATTATTTAATATTTATATAAATGAAATTATTTTAAAATGGAACCAAATCTACACATCAGGAATCAAAATAACCAGTGCTCTAACATTAAATACCTTCCTCTATGCTGATGATCAAGTCATAATTTCCAATTCAGAGGATAATTTACAAAGAGAATTATATACATTAAATAAAATATTAAAAGATTTTGGGATGGAAATTTCAGCACAAAAATCAAAAGTAATGGCATTTTTAGGACAAGACCCAGTTAGACGTAAGATAATACACAATAACCAATGCCTCGAACAAGTACAAAATGTTAATTATCTGGGTTGTGAAATATCTTATCAAAATGAAAAAGATGTGAACAAGAAAATTACCAAATTTACACAAATTTTAGGAATAATAAACAATTCATTAAAAACTAAATTAGTACAAAAATCTACAAGAATAAAAATAAATAATACACTAGCATTACCCTCCCTTTTATATGGAAGCGAGATTTGGACATTAAAGAAAAAAGATATGAACAGAATCAAAGCAACGGAAATGAAATTTTTCAGGAGGACAGCAGGATATACTCTTTTAGACCAAAAAAGGAATGAAGAAATTTTAGAACAATCAGAAGTAGAGTCAGTAGAAGAAAAAATCAGCAGATTCAAATTCAATTGGCTAGATCATGTAAGAAAACTGAAAAATTCAAGAATCCCAAAAATTATGATGCAGTATAAACCTAGAGGACATCGTCGACCAGGAAGACCTTTTAGAAGACTGCTAGATGGGGCCGAAACAGGTCTACAGAGGCCTAATTCATCAAGGATGATGATGATGATGATGATATACTAAAATAACTATTTATTTCAATTAAATTAAATTTAAACAAAATACACATCAACCTAGATTTTGAGGGGGAAGTTTAATTACATTTTACGTTTCACCCCTTAACTCTCCTCCTGCCTTTGAAATTTCAAATGGAACCCCTAATACTGAAATTTGAAAGAGAATTCAGTCGTTTGTGCATCTCATACATTTGTTCTCACATCTTTTGTTTTTTATCATTGTCTGACAACCTGGATTGTTGTTATTGTTGATTAGAGTTGAAGAGAATAAAACTACAAAGACTATTGAGTATTTAATGTAATAGTTGTGTTTTGGTATTAATAGTGTTATTTATGACACAAGTTCGTAAAGGTTCTCTTTTTGATACGAGCGTAATGTGTAGTGCTTGTAAATAGTAATATTGAATCATATTTGTAATCTTTCTCTTACCTTTACATTCTTATTGACACAACGAATTGAAATTGTTTGGATTTTCAGTACAGTACTGAAGTAGGTTTATTGTTGAAGCTTATTTTGTGGATGTTTAATGTTGCAATTTGAAATAATCACCCAGCTGAGAAATATTCTCGTCTGCACTTTTTACCCTGTCTGTAGTAGTCATAGAATACCGACTTAGTGTGCAGTCACTAGGAATAACAACAGATCAATAGTTACGTTATTAATTTTGAAGATGTGACCAAAGAATTTAATGGTATGAAACTTGAAGTCTTATGTAGTGATAGGAATATGACTGACTGAAAAATATGTGTTTATGCCTAAAAGTTATAATTGGGCACTAATTTGAATAAGCATATAATATAATTTTGAGACTGATTGTAACATTCCACAATTAATTAAAAGTTCCTTTGCATTGAGTCTTTCAAACATCTCTCATCTTGTCACATTGTTTAATTGTTCATCTTTTATTAATACAGTTTCCAGTTCCTGATATACCTTCAGTTAATGCATATATCTTGTCCCTTTAACCTTCTTTTGTATCTATATTCTAAATACATTGGAAATAGTATGTATTTGCATAACTTGATATGACATTCACAAGTAATAAGAATCTGGGGTCATGTGGTCAGTCTGACTCATAGTCACTACCGTATTTTTAAGGGGAGACTCCACTGAAAATAATGAAAATTTTCCAAAATATTTTTATTGGCTATTTCACCTCTTTAGAATGTATATTTTTATATGCCAAACGGATTTAGTTCGATTCTGATTACAAATATGTTTAATATATTTTTAACTCTAGTCTGTAAGTGATGTGGCATTTAAAGAGCTGTCAAAATTAATTTTTCATCAAAGAATTCTATTTTTTACAAATTTCTTATTACAAATCTAGTAACATTTTGTTCTAAAGCTGGCTCCCTGAAGTTACAAGGTTAATGTAACGGAGGAGAATTTTAATAGACATGTGTTACATAAATAATCATTTTACTTTGAAATCCATTTTCTGTAAGTTTATTTTTCTTAATTCAATACCAACTTTCTTATGCCAAATATTAATAAATCTATATGAAATTTTTACTGCAAGTATTTATAAGGTACCTGCATGTTTATATGCATTTATTTTGTAAGAAATGCTGTTAGTTTATTTTATTAATATTTTTATCATGAGTTATAGAAAAAAATAACATTTTCAAATTTTCCAAAACATTTTGAAAGTGAATAAATGAGTTATTTGATAAAATGAATGCATAGAAATATTTCTCTGTCTTATCAATGTAACCAAAACAAAGGAATTTTAAAAATTGAGATCTTATACTAAAACTTTTGATTTGAAAATATTTCTTTAAAAATAGAAAAAACAAATACAAAATTAAAGGCCAAAAACATTTGGAAGTTCAAAATTTTTATTTTTGTTAGTTCTTTATATAGTAAACATTTTCTCAAAATTTGGTTGAAAGAAATGATTAGGAAAAACGTTGTCATTTTTAGTGGAGTATCCCCTTAAGGACAAACGCAAATTAAGGGACGTGAACCTGTTCCCCCTGAGGGAGAAATAAACTTCCAAACTTGTATATTCCTGCTGGACATGTAGTTAGGATGCTGTCTCTTTTGCTGCAGTGGTGAACTAGTTACTCTTCTTGTTTTCCTAATCTAGGGTTGCCATATGTCTGGGTTTTCCCGGACATGTCTTCTTTTTTTAGGGTTAAATTTTGCGTCTGGTTGGGTTTTTAGATTTTGCTATATGTCTGGGTTTTCCCGGACATGTCTTCTTTTTTTTTTAGGGTTAAATTTTGCGTCTGGTTGGGATTTAGATTTTGGCTAATTGTCCGGGTGAACTTTCCTTTCTGTATTCTTTGACCCTTGATATTATCGATGTTTTATTTTTTTAATGTTTCGAAGCTTGAGTCTTGTTTAAAACTGTTGTCACTAGGTGGCAATGCTATATGTCGTCTTCTGGTTACTATTGCTTGTTGGCTGCCGACTTTCATAATGGTTTTTAGTGTGCTGTGCATGCTTGTAGTTTGTACGACAAGAAATGCCAAAAAGAAAGTATAAATTTTATGCCGAGTTACAGAACAATAGAATCGAAGAGGTAGAGATGATTTCGAAGGTGAATACATGGTATGTAAAGCCGGTATATTTGTGTCGATGTCGAATAAAGGAGGACTTGATTTGCAAGCTCAACTGGATTGTGAAAAACACAAGAGAGCAGTTCGAGAAGAAAGTTCCACAAAATTAACTGACTTTGTAAAACCTGGCAGCAAATTGGAAAATGAAGTAACTACAGCAGAAAGAACTTTCGCTTTCCACACTGTTAAACACCACAATAGTTACAACGTGATGGTGTCCACATCTGGTCTACTGAAGACGACATTCCCAGATTCGGATATTGCGAAGAAGTTTTACTGTGGAAAAACAGACTCATGGTTACAAGGATTAAATTATAACCAATTCACTTGTTTGTATTATTATTTTGTTATTTAAGGTTAAGAAAATTACTACTTGCAATATTTCTCAGCTTGAGTAGCCTACATACTATACATATATCAGTATTGTACATGATCTATGATAGCGATCTGTTCGGAAGTAGGTGTCGATAAAGTGTCCTCTTTTTTACTTATCAAAATATGGCAACCCTACCTAATCCTTATTTCAATTTCGAGATTAATTCAGCGAGAATCTTGTTCTTAGATTACTTATTACCAGGGAACGGATTTATATGGACTAAAAATATATGAAATATGTAAATATATATGTAGTTATTTTTACCAAAATATGGAATTAAATATGGATTTTTACCAAAATATGGAATTAAATATGGACTTAAAATTATAAAAAAATGACTATGTACGTTAAATATTGGTACATTTTAATCAAACTAAACAAAAAATATAATGGACGTACCTTATCTTCCAATGTAGTTTCAACAAAACACAATTTTTATTGTCTGTTACCATAACAATAGGTTACAAACATTTCTTTCAAGTGCTGAAAAGTGAATCTTCTTCTATTGTCTCTGAGGATAGATTTATACTGACTAAAAGAGCGTTCGACGTCACAAGAAGTAACTGGTACATAATTCAATTTCACAATGTCTGCTGGGGATAAGTCCAAGTTAATCTTCACTGTTGATTCACCACTCATCACAGCAACAACCTTTTGTAGTTCTTCATATCCAGGGTTTTTTGAAAGTACAGTGTCCACCTTAGCTCTTACTGCATCTGCAACTTTACCTCTACCACGATTCAGTTGTTCCACAGTACTATTTATAATTTCAAAACTTTCAGATAGTGAAAGGTGCCTATTTTGGAGACTTTTGAGCGTTTTTATGATGCATGAAAATGTATGCTGAATGTGAGCTAAGTCATTCTTCACACTTATGTCACAGGTAACTGTTTTCGCAGTATCAATTGAGACTGCATCTTCAGAGTCCAATGCAAGGAGAACATTGTTAATAGAGTCTATATGTTCGGCATAATATTCAACTGCTTCTAGCCATGTACCCCATCTAGTTAAAATTGGCTTTGGTGGCAATGGAATTTCAGGGTACATTTCTTTCAACACGTTAACTCTACTGGGAGCTTTGAGAAATACTTTTTTCACTGATGAAATCAACAAATCTACTTTAGGGAAATTGTCTCTGATCACTTCTGCCACACGATGAAATGCATGCGCCACACAAGTAAAATGAGTCAATTTAGGATATACAACAGATAATGCTTGTCCAGCTTTGACCATATAAGGGGCAGCATCGCTAATAAAGAATAACACATTATCGTACATAATACCCTTTGGCCACAGGATACCCATAGCTTCGTTGAACAGTTTAACTATAGTTTTGTTATTGCACTTTTCTAGAACATCACAATGTAAAAGAATTCGTTCAGAATATTGTTCACTTAACAAACCGATAACTACATTACCAACAAGTCTACCTTCTTTGTCGGGAGTCTCATCAATGGAAACCCAAATTGAACTATCTTTAATTTCATCTCTTATCTTCTGTATTGTCTCATCGTAGATGGATGGAGCATACGTCTTCCTAAGTGTTGACTCATCCGGGATTGTATGTTGAGTATATTTTTCAAGGAATTCCCTGAAGACCTTATTCTTTAGTTTGTAGAGAGGAATATCAGCAGAGATGAGAGAACGGCACAGGTCGATGTTAAACTCAGATCTTACATTCGATGTTGTTGGTTGTGTTAAAAACAATTGTCTCTGCTTGGAATTTAGTTGTTTGTTGGCCTGATGTTTACTAGTTGTAATGTGTTGTTGCACCAGGAACTTTTGTGTAGATGATACTGCACACTGACACAAATTACAAAATAATATTTTATTGTCAGTTGATAAACCATCTTCTTTAAATTCTGAAATGTAACTTGTTAGTTTTGATTTTAAATTGACTGAATGACGTACTTTTGGCATATTTACCGTCTTTATAGTATGATTTACAAAACTGAACCTATGTGTACTCTGACTGGCATTTAACTGTTGAGCTGCACAACTGAAGTCTGTTAAAAATTTTAAATTAAATTAATACAGTTTTGTAACTTACTTTCCCATTGTTGATAGGACTGCTAATTTTCAAATAACTCTGATGTTAAAGGGATTACTGAACATGTGTTTAAATCTCTATTGTTGAAATGTATTTTTAAAAGTTAATGGAATTTTGTTTTGTTTTATTGTTAAACCTAATATAATATGGACTGTTTTATATGAAATATGGAAAATATATGGAAATTAACGAAAATATGTACTAAACTCTAAAATATGGAAAAATATGGAAAATAAAAGTAGGATTTTTCAACCCTACACATTGTGAAACATAAAGATAATGCAAAATATAAATTATATTAGCTTTATAAGTAAATATGTATTTACATATAAATCCTTTCCCTGCTTATTACATTGGCTTGGCTTGGCTTGGCAATTTTCCAAGTGGCACTTATCCATGATTACGTCCTTTTCACATAACACAATTGGGTAAGAGGGAGATGCCGATTCTATGGCATATAAATGAGCTGTCAAACAATCGTACTCGGTCAGAAGGCATAAAGTTTGTTCTTCAGGGATGATGTTTAAATTTTAGAAGAAGGGTTCCCATGATTTATCTTTAGCTGATTTCTTTTTGTTATTTTAAATGTGCTAAGAGTTAAAGATATCATGATTCAGTTCTTGACAGATTTAATAAGTTACCATTCACTTTCCTAGTTATATGAAAGAATCTTTTCAGTTTCTGCCCTTGTGTTACATTTCAATTCCCTTGTGCAAATATTATTTGCGACATTTTAGACGAATTTTTTGTAGATGTTTTCATGTTTGGGTTTTTTTTTAATCAAGTATAGACCCAGCTTCTGTGAAGCTTTTATTTTTTGTATTTTTTATAGTTCCTTTATGTAAAAGCACACACATCTGTGTACTATTTCGAAAATAAGTTTTCATACCTCTATTATAGATTCTGTTTAAACGAAAGCTTTTGTTCAATAGCGAATTTCTGACTTTCTTTATCAACAAACAAATAAATGCATGGGATGTAAATCTGATTGTACAATAACACTACAACTTCTAAAAGTAAACTGCTGATTTTTGTTCTGTAAGAAGAGATTTTAGTATGCCACATAGAGGAAATCCAGCAGCTTCAAAAACAAATGCCGACCTTTACTATTATTATAACTAACCTCACTCTATGTGACAAACAAAGAAACTGTGGCTTTTGTTAATGCGTTACAATGATGTATTTTCTTCATTGTATAATAATTCAGCAACTTCAACTAAGACATGGTTGTTGGAAGAATATTATACAATTCTTAATTGTTTCTGAGGTAAGGTATTTATTTATAGTAAAGCATAAATTAAAATATTTTTATCTCCAATTTTCCAATATCATTTTGCGTGAATTCCTACCTCATACCCAATACATGGAAATGTGTTTCGTTTTTGATGAGTGTTATTCCCAGGGACCAGATTCACTATCTTATAAGTCATTACCACTTGATCTACAACCGACAGCTGAGACATTACATTACATAATATGTATTATAATACTCTAGTCATTTCTTCACCTTTTCTGCTCTCCTGTAGCTTCACCAGTGAGTGAATTTATGCAAATGATTACAGAGTGTGCACTAAGTCTTCTTACTGATTGATTCTAACATGAAACCGAGCCCAATTGAAACTACCAAACAGTAAATTGATCAGAGCCATTTTTAGTGCTAATGTTGCGGTGTGTAAAGAAATTCTGCAATAGTTTCTTTGTTATAAGAGTTTTATATTTATTTGTTTTGTATTAAATTTAAAATGACATAATTGTTGATATATTACAACATGTTTATAAATACTTATGTGATATTTTTGTTATTTAATTCTGGATGAATATTTTGTTGGGCTCTATACAAGAGCTGGATGGGTGTTCTCAGGAAGAAAATAAAAATATCAATATATCATTCCATCAGAGAGGAGAGAACAAGATGGCAAACTTCAGAAATTTTCAAGTTCTTTCTGAAACACAGCAATGTGTTGTTGGTAAAAGAAATAAAAATGTCATATTTAATTTTATAAAAAAATGCCATACTTAAGAGAAATTTTTCAAATTGTCCAATTCTTTCTGAAAAACACAACAGTTCCCACATTAAGACAGGTACATTTTCTCATATATCTGCACCGTGTGTTTCACTTGTTACTGACACCAATTGGAGTGTACTCTCACGTAATTTAGTGTGTCTCAGCCGTCTACATCGGGAAATTGATTGACGTGTCCTGGATAGGAAGCCAGGTCTCTACTGCTTAGCGGGGATGTGTGATTTTGAAGTTAAGTGGATTAAAACTTAGGTAAATTAGCACAATAAGATTCAGTATGCACCCAGCTGTATGTGATTTTCATTTTCTCTTACACATACAGTATTTCGCATCTTCTCAAGAAATTCTCATTGACACACTTTAGTTCTTCCGTTGTAATGAACCTAATTTCTCTTTGTACAATTTCTTTCAGTTCATGTAGCATATGGAGATTCGTTTTTTACACTTGGTTTTTTAACATATGGGATCAGTTTCTCCATTACAGTAGAACCTCTATTATCCGTGGTAATGAAGAGGGTGGACTGAACGGTTGATCGAAAAAATCGGATAATCCGTACCATGAAAGATTTTGTAATTTCCTCCATGGTCTTGTATTTAACTCGCTAGGTAGTGGATCAGAAGTTCATTAATTTAAGTCTGGTTGTCAACGACGGTTTTTTAAGAGACAAGGAAACCCTTTGTAATAACTGTCTCAGGAAAGATAGGAATAAAAGAGGTCTCATATTGTAGATTTACATACTTTTTTTACACTTTATCCTTGTTTCTTTTATTAAATCGCTCAATTGTAACTCCAATCTCGTATTCTGATGCGAGATGAGCACAGTTTCTATTTCTCAAACCATTCAATTATTTCCATTTTTTTATACTTAGCACAACACGTTTTCTGTTAATATCTGTGGAAGACATTTTATATACAAGTTATTATAGAGCGGCAATTGAAACAGTAGACAATGCTGTGTAACGATAAAGGCTTATAATTGATAACCTCTCTAGCAAAAATATATGTACAAAACAGTATTTGATATAAGTTATTTATTTCTGAAGAAAAGAAGAGCCAGAAATAGACAGTCGGATAATCCACCAATCGGTTAATAGGGTGACAGATAATCGGGGTTCTACAAAAGTTAAGCCTGTGATTGTAATCTAGGGACTGTAATTAATGAAATACTGGAATTCTGTATAGTTTTAGTTTCAATAATTTTGTTGCTTCTCCTGCAGGTCCTTCACAAATTCCAAGTAGAAGATATAAATCACTACCTTTAGTAAAATAAAAGGGCTTCGTACTTTTTTATACTTTTATTTACTTTCATTGATAGCGTTATATCATATGCAAGTTGTTTGAAAAATTCAGGAACTTCTTTTTTGTCTCTGTTCCGTCTTTTCCTGAAATTATGATTGGATGTTCAGAGATGTTTTATAACATGTGAAGTGTTGACAGTTACCTGTCCAGAGTCATGGATTTAATTAACACTTACTAAATTCTTAACTAAGAGTAGAATAAATAGATATTTGAAGATTATAAAACATATGTTTTCATTATTCTTATATACCTTAGTTTAGAAGTTTGTGAAGAAAAAAAAGAATGACCAGGTTGATGTAACGTAATAAGAGGGTCCAAGTTTTTAAATACCCAGTTTCATATCTAAACATAATCTTGCCCATGAAATTAAAGTTTTTTTTTTTTTAATAATCAGGTAAACAGTTGTTTTCAGCTTCTTTATTTCAGTTGTGTTCTTTCGATGTTTGTTGTTTGTATTATTTTAAAGTAATATAGAGAAAACTACAAAATCGCGTTTCAGTTTTTTTATTAACCATTGTGTATATTTTTTTATGAATTAAACTTACATTTTTTTCTGCACATATATTCGTTATATGAAATCTTCCCCTAATCTGATGACGTAGATATGATTGTGCAAGGATGGCTCTGGTCATGTACACAAACAGACAAGATTCAAATTTTCATAGGCACTGACTTTTAATTCTTGCATCGAATGTCACTAAATATTTATGTAACAGAATATAATTCTTTTGTGGACAATAACCAATTAATTAGGGTGTTTATAGATATTTTATAACACCCACCTCAAAACCTCTTGTATACAAACTTCTTAGAAATATTGGTGTGAAAATAAGAGTGTTAACACAATTCTAGAGTGTAAATATCAAAGGTTGTAAGAACCATTTTTGTCACTGTTTAAGTGGTTGTTAAAACAGGTTGTATGTGTGAAGCCCAAAAACCTGGAAAAGTTATATGTTGAAATTCAAATTGGAAATTGGCTCTAGTGAATGTATGCAATCACAGATGTCACCAGTAGTAAATGATTTGGTTGGAAAAAAATGTTTTTGTCTCTCTTGAAAAATTTTTCTCTGTGTACTTACAGTTTTTGTTTTGTTTTTTTTTTTTCGTTGTCGGTAACTCTGTAGCATCTATTAGATGCTTTATGGTTGTGCTAACAGATGGAGTTACTTGTCAACAATGTGACGCTGAAACGTGTGTTCAGGTTACTGCCCAGCGACAGTCCTGATGTATTTTTTTTTTATATTTGTGATAATTGGTTAATTAATATTAACCCAGCACACTCACAATCACACAAATTTCCAGACTCTAGATACCCAGGGAATTCTTCTCCTTCAAGAAAAATTCACCAAGAGCCGAACCCGGGACCTCCTGATCTGGAAGCCAGCATGCTGACCAACAGACCACGGAGGCAGTCTAACAGCTTTTGTTGTTTACGCTCTTTAATGGTTAACATTTCCACTTCTGTGTTTTGTTTCTTTCTGTAGAAGGTTCGAAATGCAAATTTTTTGTAAAGCTATAAATAATATATATGGACTGTTGTCTGTTGTTACTTCCATGAAGTCGGTGCCTATGCAAGTTTCTGTCCATTCAGTTACTGTCTTTTCTCTTTAAGGAATCTGTAAGCTTGACAATATTGAATTGACAATGGATAACTGATCTATGAAATAAATTGTCGTTTGTCTTATTTTTATATAATCTTTTTATGTCTCTCACCATCACCTTTTTCCTTATACGAACTCGATTTCGAAGTTTTTACGAGAACACATGTTTACAGCACTCCTAATATCAAAAAGTGGTTTTCAGCATGTCAGTCGCTCTGTGTACGACTTCTTTCTTTGGCTGGTGGATGGATTTTGTTCATATTCAATTATGTACAAATCCATCTGGAAATTATTATGCTTAGGAAATTAATTTTTGCTTTAATAATAACATTCGATTATTTGAACCCTTCACCAAAAGTCACTAATAATTCATTCAGGATCAACTCGCAAGGAAACTGTTAATGAATTCATGTCGAAACCTCCCCACAAACTGCACACACACAGATCTGCACAGCGTATAAACACACAAAGCTAATCAACTGCCTGTACTATTTGTTGTTGTTTTCTAATGCCAGGCGTTTGGTCAGATTGATGAGTTAATGACTGACTTTGGTATAATTTTCCTCTATTCAATACCTAATTCCCTCTTTACCCTTTCCTATCCAGTCCTCTGACCTCTTACTTTCTTCGACCCCGACGGCATTAGAGCATTCGAGGCCTAGGGGTTCATTTCCCTTTCCTTCCTCCTCTTTCTACTTTTCTGTTCCTAGTGCTGACCTGCTATGGCACTAAAATCGTCCTCCAGTGGCTTAAGGAGAGAAAGCTGGTGATCAACAAGATCTCCCAGCTAGGTCCAATGGACCCATCGACCAGCAGGTGTGGTCCTCCAGACATTCTGGGGGTTGTGTGTGAATGAAGTAGCCACCAAAATGTTAAAATATGGTGTTCACTTAAATCGGTTTCAACTTGCCATTTTCACTCTTCTCTGCATCATAATCCACAGTTAATTCCCGATTTACCACGAAAATCGTCTGTAGCTGCATTTAGATTGGCAACAGGCCATGATTGTTCGGCCAAACACCTGCATAGAATTGGAATATGTCAGTCTCCTAACTGTCCATTGTGCAACTCAAACCAAGAAATGGATTTGGAACACCTCAAAATCTGTGCTTCAGTGGCTGGCCATGATAATATCTCTAAAAAATATTGGAGTGCAAGAGGTCAAATGACTTTATTGTCAAATGCCTGTACTATTTTAACGGTGTGAAAACCCACTTAAATGTTTCATTAAAAAACAACGGCATGTACATGTTGAAAGTACTGTAGTTGAATTGTCATTGTCCTGAATGCCTACACTGTCACGTGACATGCGAGATAATCTTGCGCACTTGCAATGGGTGCACTCTACCTGTTGAGTGAGCAATGTTTTGTACTCATGACTGGAAGCTATTTAATTTTTCGATAACCTTTCATTGAAGCTTTATTTCACAACATTATAGTTATTAGTATGGGCAGATATATACTGTGTGTTATTCTGAGTGCAGGACATAGGAATTTAAGATTGCCATAAGAAATCTATGTAATATATAAAAACGATGAAGAAATAACTTAATCAGGGGTCATGTTTAGAAATAAGCAGACTTTGACAATTTGTAAAACAAAAGAACGTCATTTACAATCACTAAGTCAAAGTCTGAATATTTCAATGTTTAACAATCTGATTGTCAGGTGACAGGTTCCTGCTTGGACTGATTATTCGGTTGGGTTTTTTTTCCGAGGTTTTCCCCAACTGTAAAGCAAATGCCAAGTATAGTTTGACAGCTTCAAGTGAAACCCCGTAAAACACGCCAACTTCTGGAATCTCTCTCTTTCTTTCTTCTCTCTCCCTCGCTCCTCGTCATTCAGTCACCAATCACCACGTAAATATCTGAGAGGGTGTGTGTGGGCATCGCGACCAATAGAAGAACCACTCTCCAGTATTACCACAATAACAGATTCTTCATTTTTGCCTCGACTGTCGGCTAGGAAGGTTCCATTATGCTAGCGTTGCAGGCAACTAGTCAACCTTTTAATGCTTTTGTTAGCAGGTTTGACAAACTGTGAGTGAACCTTCAAGTACATAGTGCATAGTGCTCTCTCCCTTCCCCCCGTGCGTTCTCACTTGCTCCTCCCCAAGACAGCCAGCGCTCATGTAGTAACTCGGTCAGGGTTTCAGTTCGATTTGTCAATCTATAATGACTTGTCGAATCCTTTGCCTCATTCCATTGATGCTAAATAACCTGGTAGCTGATACAGCATCGTTAAATAACAAACTAAAAATGTCTTTATAGTTTCGTTTCCACTGACAATAACGTCTGTGAAAAAGTTATTCTGTTAACATAAGTGTGGTTAATCTGAATTTGTAAGAAAGATCTCTGGTGTTCATAGGTAGCTTCCACTCAAAAGATGCATGACATGTTGCTGTGATATAATTGATGTTATTTTTATAAAATTAAGAAATTGTACTTACCTACACACCATCGTATTGTATATGCGAATTTTCACGAACCTGTTCCATTGCATATTTACATTTAAATCACAGATAAAGCTCGACCAAGTTAAGTCTGCGAGCCGAGAGGGGAAGTTGGTGGCAGTTCTGTAGTAAAAGGAGGCAGTAACGAGAGGAGACCAGTACAGTCTCATATGACAGCAAAGTTTTCCTACTGTGCTTCAGTTCATAGAGCGGTAACAATTTAAGATGCTTTGAAATAGACTGTACTTCTACTTCTGCTTGACAGTGAGGTTTGGCGTTCTGATTGGCAAGCATGGGCGTAGGAGAGAAAGTTGCATGAGGGGGGAGACAGCGTAACTGTTGCCTTTATCTGAAGACAAGGACAAAAAATGCGTGAACTCCGTAGTGTATTTTAAACGATGTGCACACTTTGAAATCTGAGCGTCAAGTGACCTATGTGGCAACTGTGTTTTGCCTCTACATTCCATCCCGATATCCCCACTCACAGACCTGACTTGGACAAGATGTATTGCTGTAAATTTAAATTTCTTGGGTAGGACAATCCAAAGCGATCAACAAACCAAGTAACACAAAAAAATTCTCATTTATAGTAATTGTAAATATGCAAAATGCGCGTAAATGGTTTACGTGCAAGAATGACACAATATTTTATAAAAGTAAGGCACCCAACAAACACAAATTAAAAGCATATAAAACAATGTAACTTCTAAAGCACATCATCTCCTTTCATTAAAGTAATAAATCCACTATGCCAGTCATATGTGACTCTTATGCAATCACAATCGAAATAATAACATTCATTTTATAGTCACTGAAACTTACAGTCAAAATTCAGTCATAATGCTATGTAGACCTATGTACCGTAACTAAAAAAAATTATTCGTGACATCTATGCATTTTAAATGCTAACACGATTACAAATTCACTACAGTAAGTTACATTTGATTGTATATATATTAGGTTTCATTCACATATATGTGATTCTAAACATAATCTATTACATTTATTCATCATTTGGCCATACGACACTTTCAATCCACGGCACAAATGAAGACACTCTGGTGTATACTCCAGGAGCATTTTGTGCTGCACAGAATTTTCCAAATGAAGTGACACCAATTATACTGAAGATGCACTGATTGCCCTGTCTGGTTATTTGAATGGGTCCACCAGAATCACCCTGGAACAACAATTTTTCATTTAAAGTTTGAAGCATGATTAATCTTTGGAGCCCAGAATTATTATGCAAAGTAGATGCATGTTACATATCGTCGCTATGCCTCCAAAGTCCACTACATGTGTTTAAAAAGATTTTGGAGGACAAAGAAAAAAGTTTTGTCACTTTAAATTTCCTTGATTTTCAAAGCTACTTTTGGTATAATTTCATCATTTTTCTTGTATTGATTGGAATTATACCGAAAATAGCTTTGAAAATCAAGGAAATTAAGTAATAATGCTTTTTTTCTCTCAAAAATATATGTATAAAAGAAACATAGTGGATTTTGGAGGCGGGAAAGATTTTATTCTTTTTTTCTTTCTCCTACAAAATATTTTAATAAAACACATAGCAGATTTTGGAGATGCAGTGACGATATTACATTGTAGAACATACGAAAAATAATTCTAAGTTGGCGATTGTACATGTATTTGACAGTGTACCACTATATAAATTCGTATTTCAGCCAGAGTTGCCAGATTCTCTTGTCAGGAATCCAAGACAGGTGATGAAACTGTATATATTAACATGATTTCACATTTGAATTAATTTAATTTGTAATACAACTCATTTCATTCGTTTTATATGTTTCAACTAATTATATAGGGTCTGATCTTTTAATTTTCTTGTCCACACCTGTGGAGTAATGGTTAGCATGTCTAGCCGTGAAACCAGGTGGCCTGGGTTCAATTCCCAGTCAAGGCAAGTTACCTAGTTGAGGTTTTTTCCGGGGTTTTCCCTCAACCCAATATGAGCAAATTCTGGGTAACATTCGGTGTTGGATCCCGGACTCATTTCACCGGCATTATCACCTTCATCTCATTCAGACGCTAAATAACCTAAGACGTTGATAAAGCATCGTAAAATAACCTACTACTTTAATTTTCTTAGATTTTTGCTAGATAATGAAACTTCCTTTGAATTATTGATAAATTTGGAAAAATAATGTCCTATTACAGCCTGATCTATACAGAAAGATGCATGATAAAGTGTTTAAATCCTATCAATAATATCAACTTCCAAAGAGAGTAAAGAATAAGCATACTGTATAATAGCTAATACGTACTATAATATCGTTTTTATTTAAATATAACCCGATCGAAGGAGCCAGGTGGCATTGACGACAATGTTGATCATAGGTTGGACTGAGTCTTGAAAAAATGAATAGGGAATTTTAGAAATAATTTTATAGGAATGATAAAAAAAAATAAACTTTCCAATCTTTTTGATATAACTCAATCCAGGACACAGGACACACCATTAAAATCCAGAAAAATCCTGGGAAATCCAGGCAACCCTGATTTCAGCACTGAAATATAGTGGTCATCAGCACGTACTAAAGTGGGTAACAGGTAAGGGGTGTATCGGAATATGCACCATCGTGCAGAAAGGAGAGGGCAGCCATGGATGCTTGCTAGTGCATTTCTTATCCACGGGTAAGAGACGCTAGCCCGAGGGTGCACTGTGCTGATGACTACTGGCTTACAGTGTAAAAACTCAACAGTAGCGTAAACATTTAAACTACAATAACATATAACACATTATTTCTAAATAATTAGCTACAACTTGTAACTTAGAAAATGACGTTAACGTACTACTTCTCTTGACTTCTTTGATTCAAAGTCATCAACAAAGCATCAACCTATACAATGTTAGTGCTCTTGCAGTGACTGCATTGAATGAGCACACTTCAATGTCTATGAGAGAGTGGATAGGCAACTATAATGACACGCATCTCCAGTAACCATGACAATGGCAGTTCAATAAGATAGCTGACTGGTGAAATGTTTAAAACAGGGCTGGGCATCGGGAGCGGAACCAGTCTCTAAACAGGGATGCTTAATATCTATCCGTCACTGAATCAATGCTGCGCGGTGTTCAGCGGGGAAGAAAGGGGATGAAGAGAAATCATATGCCTCCCTGTGAGAGAGTAGAATTCGCTCTTGCTGCCCAGCCCTGGTTTAGAACTAAATAGAACTCCCGAGAGGTGGCAAATTTGGAGAAAGCCTACTCAGTTTGAGATTAGCCACTGACAAATCTAATGCTAGTCTAAGCTGCTTTCGGCTATGTTCGGCTGTATTGGCAAGCTCTCTCTTTCTCTCTCTCTCCTCTTGGTTTTAGAAAATCACTCCATGTATTGTTAGTTTCACTCCCTTTCGTGGAAGTTTTGTTTTATGTTGGTAGTTTTATTCTCTCTTGTTTATGGATGTTCGTATTATTTTTTCTTTTGTGTTGCGAAATTGATTTATTTATTTACTTAATTAATTTATTTATTGTATTATTTTATTTATTGTATGTATTTATTAATTTTATTTTGGGTTGCAAGGGATAGTGAAGTGCATTCTATAACCCCTCCTATCCAAATCCCATCCTCAACCTGCCCGTGGTGCAACCTGCTTTTACAGATGAGGCTCTGGGGACCGAGTATTGGCGGTATAACCACAATATCTTATACAGAGGAAATGCTGTATAGGTGGGAACCCCACCAATTCTACCCCTTCAGGCCGGCAACTCATTGGACAGTAATTTCATAATTGCTTTCAGATCTCACAATAAGTCTCGGACTCGGATAAACTGGATTGATAATTCTATTGACGACAATGACAAGGCTAATGACAATTCTTGGAAAAATGAAAATATTTTTAAACTGGCAACTTGGAATGCACAGGTATAGTTCACAAGGATGATCAACTAGATGACATATTGGCAAAGAAAGAAATTTCAATAGCAGTTATATCTGAGACAAAAAAGAAATTAAAAGGATCAAAAGAGACCAATAATTCATACAATTTTACAGTGGGATTGACAGTAAATCAAGAGCAAAATCTGGAGTTATGTTAATGATAAACAATTGAAGTCCTCAATAAATAACAACTACTTTTGGAATGAAAGAATAACCCAAATGAGATTGAAATTATCTCGAGATTAATGACAGTGATTGTGGTATATGCTCCAGTAGAAGGAGAGGATGAATAAAATGATCAATTTTATACAAAACTACAAAGGATTGTGAATAAAGTTAATAAATCTGACATGTTGGTATGATGGGAGATTTTAATGCTAGAGTAGGGAATGTCAAGATTGAACACTGAATGGGTGTACACGGAGAACAAACATATAATAGAAATGGCAACAGATTAATTGATTTCTCGGTCTATAACCAACTCAAAATTATGAATATTATATTATAAAGATAGTCACAAATTTACATGGGGGGCTATGAATTTAAAGTCTATTATAGATCATATAATATGTAACAATAAAATAGGAAATATGATACTAGATACAAGAGTATTTCGAGGCCCAGAAATTGAATCAGGTCTCTATCTTCAAGTTCTATACACATAAAACCAAGATAGTACCGGTACAGAAAGAAGAAGAATGTAAATCAGACTCCAGAATTATCTTATCGAGTAAATTTATTTAAAGAGTCTAATATAATTTGGCTATATCAGAAAAGATTGGATACTATTACAAAAGAAACTCCAATTCAGAATAATGTAGATGATGAGTGGAACGTTCTCCAAAATATCTTGAAGTAAGCCGCTAAGGAAAATTTGGGCACAAAAAGAAAATGGTCTAGGAAAAAAGGATTAAGAACATGGGATGATGACATAGCAAAAGTTATATCAGATAAAAGAGAAGCCTGTAAGAAATATTTGTCTACTAAAGCAGAGGAGGATTAAATAGAATAGACAACTACAGAGGGATTAGTGTATTAAATACAGGATATAAAATTTTTACCAGCATAATCAAGAACAAATTGTATAAACATTATGAAACACTTTTCGGAGAAGAACAAAATGGCTTCCGAAAGGGAAGATCATAGTGCGGTGGATATTTTACACTAAAATTATTGATAAAAAAACACAGGGAATTCAACTTAGAAACACATATTGCCTTCATTGATTTGGAAAACGCATTCGATAGGGTGAACAGAAATAAATTATTAAATGTATTAGCCACAGACCATGTTCCACAACAACTTATAGCAAACATATATAATATCTATAAAACAAATCTAAATGCAGTAAGGTGAGACAATAAATTATCGCAATGGACAGAAATTCATACAGGATTAAGACAAGGCTGCAGCCTTTCACCGTTGCTGTTTATTATATGTATGAATCAAATAATTAGAGAATGGAAACAATTACCTCATGGATATATACAACTCAATGGACATTTACAACTAGATGCATTACTTTTTGCAGACGATTTAGCTCTGGTGGCATCCTCAGAAGATGAATTACAATGTTCAGTTTTTAATTTTAACAAAATTGGAATTAAATATGATATGAAAATCAATAAAGAAAAAACTAAAATTATGGTCTTCTGCGGAAAACACCTTGTGCCTATATGTTTAGATTTAAAATTATTAGAAAGAGTAAATTATTTTACATATCTCGGATACACATTATCTTTTTTCGATGAAGTAGACATTTCACAGAAAATTTATAAATACACCAAAACAATGGGAATAATTAACAACATTATGTAACCTCCCCTAGTACAAAGGCATACTAGAATTCGCCTATCCAAGACCTTGGCGCAACCTGTACTTTGTTACGGCAGTGAGGCATGGACATTGAGGAAGAAAGACAAACCCAGAATAATGGCTAATGAAATGAAATTTATGAGCTATACAGCAGGATATACGAAATGGGATCACAAACGCAATGGAGATGTAATGGAAGAATTAAAACTAGAACCTGTAATTAATCACGTACCTAAAACATTATCGGAACAACTGGATAAATCAACTGCATCGCATGCATAGAGATAGAATCCCAAAAGTCATGCTCCACTATCGTCCAAACAGGAAGACATCTCAAGGTCGTCCAAAGAATCGCTGAATTGAAAATTCAACTATGAGATTATAACAGACCATATGGCCTAATACTTGAAGGGAAGAAGAAGAAGATTAATTTTATTTATTTATTTGTTGTTGTTTAGTCAATTGTCTGAAGACATATGAACTTCACAAGTGACACCAACAAGGCATCACTCATGAGGCAACTAAGCAAGCAGATAATGGTGTAGGGTGGCTAGTTCCTTTCCCCCTTCATTTCATACATCACCGACTGGTTACAGATTACACTAGTCAGACTTCAGATGCATACAAATAATTGTTCTTCCTCTGACACATATCGTCAAGTGAGATGTACTGCCTGATAATAGATGTACATATCAGCCAGAACCTCAATCGAAGGTAATTTATTTATTTGTTTTTTATTTATTTATTTACTTACTTACTTGGTTACTTATTTATTCATTTACTCACTCACTCATTACTCATTTATTTATTTATTTATTTATTTATTTATTTATTTATTTAGTATAATAACATATATTGATAGTTTAGAAAAAGTGCAAAATTTTCTTTAGTTTGTTCTGGTAGTTGATGTTGAGCATGTTGTAACCTAATTGAGTGGTTTGCGAAGAAGACGGATTGTCGAGTGAATTTGCTGTACAAATATGTAATAAGTAATAAGGTAAGTGTAGAGTGGTAGACCCTGTAACTTTCTTAATACATACAATGCAATCTCTCAACATCAATCACGTCTTAGCCCCCTCAACTTTCAAACCCACTGTCCGACACTGGTACATACCTACTGAGCTCGTGAATTGATTAATCATGAAAGAACCTATGCTAAAGTATACTCTGGCATTGGTAAAGAGAGTTCAACTCACCTGACATGTATCCTTGCCTCCCTTGAGTTCACCAGCACACATCATAGAGTCTACGATACCATTCTTCAAATCCCTGGTATTCCCCATCTCATATAACTCGTTGCACAAGTTGTTATCGATAATGGTGATCACCACTTTCAGTAACACATCGCTCTGCTTCTCGGCTGTGAACAATTCCACACATAACATGATTTTAAAATGTATAGATAACGCCACAGTCTACTGTGATAACGCTCTGAAGAAAAGAAGACATCTTTTAACATATATGATGACTCAAACTTGATATTGTATGAGTACTAGAGGTGTAGTAGTGCCAGGGCGCCCGCCCCAGTACTTTTTTCTACAACCTGGCAGAGCCCTGCTTCTTCATTTTTACTTTTTTAAATAAGTGTTTTACTTATGTCTTACTCAACTTAGTATTTTATAATAATGAATTAGTAGTATGTACAGTATAATAGCAGCGGTGCCACCAGCGTGGCTCAGTCGGTTAAGGTGCTTGCCTGCTGATCTGAAGTTGCGCTCGGGCGCGGGTTCGATCCCCGCTTGGGCTGATTACCTGGTTGGATTTTTTCTGAGTTTTTCCTCAAGCATAAGGTGAATGCCAGGTAATCTATGGCGAATCCTCGGTCTCATCTCGTTATCACCAATCTCATCGACGCTAAATAACCTCGTAGTTGATACATCGTCGTTAAATAACCAACTAAAAAAACTAATAGCAGCGGCATTTCTAATACTAGGTAGACTAATAATAATAATAATAATAATAATAATAATAATAATAATAATAATAATAATACAGTATTTAGGCCTACCTGCGCATTTAAGCTTACATACAATATCCACCATCTTATTTAATCCTTTACGAGCGTGCTTAAGCCTATACAGTATACAGTTACAATATCTTATCTTTTTCCTATACCCTTTTTCTCAAAACAGATTTCCTCAGTCGACAGTAATTCTGGAAATGTTTGCTGGTCAGTTTATTGTCTTTGGTGTATTTAAGTTTGTGCGAGTGTCATTTTGATTCCAATCAGTGTTAAACGAAAAACTCTTCTTCTGATGATGTCATTCAGTGTAAATTCATATCTAAATCGTCTTGAAATTGTGAGTATTCATTGTAAGAGTTCACATACCAGACAAACAACTATAAAAGACTCTATTTTTCGAAAGAATTAACCTCCTGAATCCTGAGACATTTGTTGTGTTATTTTTGAAGTCCAATATATGAGAAAAATGCTGAAAAAATTCTGCAGGTTACAGTTAGGGCAAATGCAGGTATATTATACTATACTTCGGGTCTCTGCAAATACATCTTATATCATAATTATGTATGAAGTATAGTATAGGACTCAGATGGATAGATACCTGTTGCTGTAAATGTCTTTGATGTATCTTTGGGGTAATAGTGTACTACTACTTAAGTCCATGAATGGTGTAATTCAATAAGAAAATGATAATAGGTACTTTAGGCATATACAAGTCAAAATTAAAATACCCGCCTATGTAGTTCTGTAAATACGCGATTTACACGCGGTTTTTTAAGAGAGTCTTGTCGAGGTTTTACCGTAATATAATAATAATAATAATAATAATAATAATAATAATAATAATAATAATAATAATAATAATAAAAATCTGTGGTGCCACAGCCCTTGAAGGGCCCAAGCCGACCAGCCGGCTGCTGGTCTCATGTTTACATGCCGAAACTGAGGAACGATCATCCAACCAGAATGGAGGTATCGTGTGGTTAGCACGATGATCCCCCAGCCGTTATAGCTGGTTTTCGCAACCCGATTTCGCTAGCTAGTGTAGCTCCTCAAGTGCATCACGATGCTGGGTGGGCACCGGTCCCATACACTGCCCGAAATTTCATGAGAAAATTTCTACCCCCATGAGGACTCGAACCAGCGCGCATTCCGCAACGCGAATCCTATATATATATATATATATATATATATATATATATATATATATATATATATATATATATATATATACCAAGAGAACACAGAGATCAAGGAAGACTAAGACATCGATGGAGGGATCAAGGCTATCTTTCTTAGATTATCGTTACAGACAACATGATCTAAAACGAAGAGGTTCATGATGATGATTATGATATTATTATTATTATTATTATTATTATTATTATTATTAGTAACAATATTATATTCCTAATAATTAACTTTCGCGAAGCACCCTAGCACTATTTTATTCACGACTGCACCCCTAACAAGTACATCATCAAAATAATAGAATTGTCATAAATTATAGTATATATGTGAAATGGAAACACAATTAAATATATCCAATATGATGAAATGTTTAAACATATTTTTTACTTGGTTATTTCATAATGCTGTATCAACTACTGGGCTATTTAGTGTTGATGGAATTTGTGATAGCGAAATGGTATTTGGCAGGTATGAGACCGAAGATTCGCCGTAGATTATCAGACATTCGCCTTACGGAAAAAAAACCAACCAAGTAATCAGCTCAAGCGGGAATCGAACCCACGCCGGAGCACAACTCCGAATCAGTAGGCAAAAGTGCTACCGCCTGAACTACACCGGTGGCTTAAAACTTGTTGAATTAATTTTTAATTACGTACTGTATTAATTATTGAAACATAAGAAGGTGCAAGGCAAATAAGTGCATGGTTCTGTACGAGAAAAATTCAAGATGTGGCATACTAAAGAAAAGCCGTTTCAAAATTGGTTTTAACTGTTATTTTGTCTACTGATTAACTTTACAACTTCTTTACCGTGTTAACTTTGTAGGAAATTACCTGGCTGACTAGTTTCGAAATGGTATACTTCATTGTGCAAAGCCTAGCCAGGTAATTTCCTGAAAAGTTAACACAGTAAAGAATCAGTGATTATAATAGTGTTATTTTGTGTTAAATATCTTACCATATTCAATCTTCCCCCACCCTGTAGCAACTGTCTTGTTAACATCAAACGTCTCCTTTGTGTAGAGACAAGCTGGCCTGATGAAGTCACTGAATTGAACCTTTCGATCCAACCTGAGGAGAGCGATGTCATTATATTTGGCAGGTGGCTTGTAGAGAGGATGTCGGATGACTCTGTCAACCAGGTAGTTCACGGGTTCTGCGCCATCATCACTCCGCTTCAGATTCAGATCTCCCAATCGAGCATAGGTTGGTTCATGACTGTACAGAAATTATACAATAGTACATTTTGCACGATCGTGTTTTTTGTTGTATTTACAGCTATTGTTGTTACACCTTAAAAGTTAGAATTTCCACACAGAAACTTGTTGCTAGGGAAACCATTCTTCATAACATAAAACTATCCTACTAAAATAGACCCATCGCGGGCTCAGAATGACAAGGTTCTATCTGATATTTTTAGCAAAATTGAGATTTTTGTTGCATTGAATTCTGCTACTTCACAGCTATCTACCATATAAATTATATGTTGATATCTCAATTATTGTTCGTGATAAAGTTAGTTTGAAAAGGTTCTTATTTGCATTGATTTTATTAACAACCAAACTTTTAAAGTGCTCTCTTGAAACATTTACTAAACACTAGATAGAACCTTGTCATTCTGAACCCTCGCCATTACAGTGCACTTACTGTTACTTAGTTACCATTACAGTGCAGTTTTACGAAGGTTTTGGAATAATATTGCTCTAAATTTTCAATGTAAAATGTATTGTACTTGCAATTTTAAAAATATGATCGTGCAAAAAATGTTGTACAATACACGTTTGTGAAGTGCATTGCAAAATCTCGGAAATTGAAAAACTCGCTCTGCTCGTTTTTAAAACTTTCCTCCATTTTGTAAGAAGCACTTCCCAACCTTGTATCGTAATATACTACTTATTTATAGTTATCCATATATAAAGTTTAGTAGATCATTCTTTTGAAGTTTTTATGCCAATCATCTTTTTAATTTTCCATGAATTGCTTTCATGAAATTTGGTTTTATTCATTATTGTGTACTGCCATAATATGAATACAACACGTGAAGCTACAGCGTATTAATGATTAATTAGACGCATCATCATCATCATCATCATCGGTTATCAGAGATAATATCCAAAATGAAAAGATCCAAACTTCATAAAATCCCAGATAATGGTAACGTCAATTTCTCTAAAAGGCCCAATGTAAAACATGTCCAATTTCTAAATTATCCACCCTGAAAATGTTTCCATGTATAAAAGATCCAGTATATGGAAAAGTTCAATTTATACAGGATGTTTCAAGAGAAATGTAAAATACTTCAGGATAATGTAGTTTGTGTTAACCAATATCTGTTTAACGTGCTATACCTATGTTCGAAGTATAACGGTGGAGGGTGTTGCGGTTCCGGTACTATACTTGACATGTTTCTCCAGATCTTTTGCACACGGCAGCATCTGAGCACCACAACACCAGTGCAACACACCCAAGTGGATACACGTTCACTTGACATTTAATTCGTGTATTCGAATAGTGAATAGTATGTTTTTTGTTCATGGATTTTGTGATGGTAATGAATTGGCTGCTGTTCAGGAATATAAACAGTATTTTCCTAATCGAAGGGTTCTCGCGTTTACCAGATGTTATCTGAAAATGGCAAGCTACCAAGTGTTTCATTGAGGTCGGAAAGAGAACCGGTACCTGATATGAATTTATAATAAGAAGAGCAACTTTAGTAATTTTTCTTGTGTAATCATTTTATTTTCTTACTGAGTTTGTACCTGATTATGAAATAAACTCATTGGAACAACACAAGATGCAGCATTTTCAATGACGTATCATATCACAATGTTCTAAAGCATAGAAATACATCTATAATGTCCCTCTCCATTTAAAAGTCCACCCATCAATAACTTCCCAACCGTTACATTTCGGACATAGGTATCGACGTAGATTAATCCAAACCACATTATCCTGAAGTATTTACATTCCTTCTGAAATACCCTGCATAATGTCCATAGAAATAAGCCCTTTATCTGAAAATTGCAATTTCATAAGTCCAATCAGAAACTGTTCACTGACAAACCTGATAAATTTACCAAAATATTTATTTTCAAAAAAAAATTATTATTCTATACACAAGTGGAATTTGAATAGACGGACAACCCTCAGTTTCTCTGTTCAGAACAATGGCGACTCGTGATATTTTTTGTATGTAGGATATGAGATTGACGACTAATGATCAAAACAGAAACTAATATTAATAATAATATAACATTTGTAATAATAATAATAATAATAATAATAATAATAATAATAATAGTAATAATAATATTGATAATAATAATAATAATAATAATAATAATAATAATAATAATAATAATAATAATAATAATAATAATAGAGCATGCAAAATCAATACAAGTAGACCTATGTTAGTGTTTGACTCACCATTCTGGAACTGGCAATTTATTAGTAGTGAAGTTCGATTCTCCTCCCCTTTCTAGTTGCGAAGATGGCTCCTTAGCCAATGTACTGCCCGATATTTACCGATGCTCCGTTGTACGTTTGCGCAATTAATTTCTTGCTACAGTTAAATTCTTCTAAATAATCAAATACAACTTCAGATATTCTTTCGGCTGTCCTGTCATCTGAAAGTCCTGTTAATTCTTGTATTTATTATAGGTTATTTTATTTATCTTTATGTAATTTTGTTTTTTATTCATTTTAAATTATTTATTATTTAGTTTATTCTATTCTTTTAAAATGACAATGAACTGCATTTAAGAAGGCTACAAGGGTACTTGAAAAATTTTATTGTAGTCTCTGAGAGGGTCTCCATCACCCAGAAAGAAGGGTCGTAGTATTAGGATACGCGGTCACATCCTCAAACGCGGTTAACTCAAGCCATACCCCTCCCTCTGCACTCTCCCCTGTCCACTAACTTCACTGCTAGAAAAAACCGTTTGCCGTAAGATATTTGGATGGTTCCTCGGAAATTATTTCTGAGCTGTGCAGTGGCGACAACTCACGACAGAAAGTGGAAGCTTAAAGGAAATTATTAAAGGCTGTGTGATGTATCTTGTCTCACTGTGAAAAGAGAGAGAAAGGAGATATGTCTTACTTCGTCTGTGTTGTTATGGCGATGGGGGATTGGAGCGATGCCGTCCATCCATTCAGTGGCGGAAGGGACTAGTTGATACATTCTGTAGCGCAAAATAAAATTAAAAAATACAGTAGAACCTCTATTATCCGTGGTAATGAAGGGGGTGGACTGAACGGTTAATCGAAAAATCGGATAATCCGTACCATAAAATATTTTCGTAAATTAAGTGGATAATATTTGCACTTTTTATACTTCCTTCATGATGTATTGTTTAACACGCTAGGTAGTGAATCAGTATTTCTCTCATTTAAGCCTGGTTGTCAACGACGGGTTTTTAAGGGGCAAGAAAATTCCGTGTAATGGATGTCATCGGAAACATAGGAATAGTAGAGGTCTCGTGTTGTAGATTTACGTACTCTTTATTTTTATTAAATCTCGCACAGTTGCAACATCAATCTCGTATTCTGATGCGAGATGAGACACAGCTTCTCCTTCCTCAAACAACTAAATTATTTGCACTTTTTTCGGTTCTTAGCACAACACGTTTTTTTTTTTTGTCGCTCATGGAATATATTTTATTTACAGTAGAAATTGTACAGTAGCGCGACTCGAACAGTAGATCATACTATGTAAGTGTCAAGGCTTGTAATAACACTCTCTAGAAAAAAATACGTACTGGTACTAATATAACGTACACTAGTATTACTTCATATGTTTCTGTAGCGAAAAAAGAAGAAGAGAGAGAGAAAGACAGTCGGATAATCCGGCAATCGGTTAATAGGGTGACGGATAAACGGGTTTTTACTGTAGCTCTCTTCTTACTGTGTAGTTCCGTCACTGAGCTTGTCTTTCAAGAAACTGAGTTCCGGCAGCCTGTACAATAACAAGATTTTGAAAGGAATCCTGAAAATTTACAACCCTCCTATAATCTCCACCCTCAGTTGAAGGGACTTGGTTTTATTGCTACTGAGACAAGATAAACCTTATCGAGTATACGTCGGGACGCATTGAAAATCAAAATGTTTTCTATCTTCAGAGACACAAAATTAAACTGTAGGATAATCCTCATATCCTTCGTGGAGGAATCGCCACTGGTTCAGGAGGAATCTTCGGGGTTGCTGTAGAGCAGCGGAAGACAGTTTCAGACTGTGTGACGTTCGTGGAGGAAGAGCACATCCCTCATTTCATGTGACGTCAGATGAGAGCATCGTAATGCAAAGTTGCCTACATAAACGGCGTTTCTTTGAGTTAAGAGAAGAAATAGCATTATTCATTACTAGTCTAAATCAGCCTGTCCCCGAGTTGCAAGAAAAAACTGAATTTGTGACTTGGCTTTCCATGCAGATTTAACAGATCACTTAAACGATTTAAATACCTCACTTCAGGGCAAGGGTCTCATCGTAACAGATATATACTATAAAGTTGAAGCGTTAAAATTGTCATTGGCCCTATGGATAAATCAACCGCTGGCTGGAAACTGTGCAGTTTTCAAAGTTATCGCAAGTGCGAGATCCAGACATTAGTCTCTCTGAAGAATATGTGCAAATTCTACAAGAGCTTCTTCGCCAGTTGAGTTGAGTTTCAGCTCTTTGCAACCCCTTATTCCCCAGATGTCAAAGATGTTCCTAGCAGATACCAATAGGAACTGTTAAATTTACAATGTGACGATTTGTTGAAGGACAAATATAGGCCCTAAACACAACAAGGACTTGGTTGACTTTAACAGGAATTTCTACCAAGCCAGATTCCCGAGATTGTATGCATTAGCTGCACAGGTATTATGTATGTTTTGTTCGTAGGGTTGTATGCGAACAATTTTTCTAAACCTAAATCAAGAAGGACCTTCTCAGATCACAACCTAACATTATATAATTATTAATTATATACTGTCCAGTCATTATGTCCCAATATTGATAAATTGGTTAAAGAAAAAAGAAACAAAAAATGCAGAAAAATGTCAACATAATTAATCGTTCTGTGCCTTCTTCCAAATTACAGACAAAAGAAAATGTAGTTTCTATGTATTTTTTCATAAAATACAGCAAAGGTTTAATTATTTCTAATTATTTTTAAACACGTTGTGTGAGCGCAGTCATTACAAATAAAGGATATCTTGACGTACAAATGAACGTGCATAATAAAAACTTGTATTATTTTACTATATATTTGTTTCGCCAAATTAACTGAAATGAAATACTACGTGACTATTAGATACAAGAAAGTGTCCAGCATATGAGACGGTCTTTGCTATAGATTGATTTTCGCATAATAGAGCAGATATTGAATTATCTTCTATACTAATAATAAATTTGTAGCCGAAATTTTTCTGGTAATTTTCGATTTTCCAAAAATAATTCGTCCTAACATATATAATTAACCACCCTGAAACCGAAAATCGCTTTTTTGAAATTTTTGTTTGTATGTCTGTCTGTCTGTTTGTTACCTTTTCACGCGATAATGGCTGAACGGATTTCGATGAAAATTGGAATATAAATTAAGTTCGTTGTAACTTAGATTTTAGGCTATATGGCATTCAAAATACAGGTTATAAGGGGGTTATAAGGGGGCCTGAATTAAATAAATCGAAATATCTCGCTTATTATTGATTTTTGTGAAAAATGTTACATAACAAAAGCTTCTTTACAAATGATTTCTGATAAGTTTTACTCTCTGAAAAATTTTGATAGGACTGATATTTAATGAGATAAATGAGTTTTAAAATTAAAATAACTGCTATCTAAGGCCGTGTAATGAATTAAAAAACAAATGACTTCGTCTATAAGGGGCCTTGGACAGCAACAATCGAAAGCTATGAAAGATAGCCTACAGAGAATGTTTCTGTGTTTGTATGAAGTAATATCGGAAGCTAAATTAACCGATTTGTATAATTAATTATTATTTCACCATTTGAAAGTGTAGTTTCTCTAGATGGACATAATGCCATAATGTTATTACAGTAACTTCTGATATAATATAATATAATATAATATAATATAATATAATATAATATAATATAATATAATATAATATAATATAATATAATATAATATAATATGTAATATTATATAATATAATTTAAGTTATTTGAAGGGTTCAGAACCATAGTGGGCCTAGCGCCTTTACTGAATACGTAGAAAACAAGGGTTAAAATTAAGTTATTACCATAATTCAATGGACACCTATAACAAGTAAAATAAAATATGCACATTAAATCTAAATGATGTCAATCTTCATTAAACTATGGTTGCATGTAATAAAAATTAAGAAACGTGTTAAAGGAATTGTCATTGCACTAAATGAGTGTCTCTGGACCAAAATGATCGCATTTTAATTATTTGGATGCAATTTAAATTAAGTAACTTATTAAACGATTTATCTTTCTATCAAACACGAATGTTCCCTGGATCAAATGTCCTATTTTAATTATGTAATTACTTTATATTTATTTCTAACGGGTGCAGCGGAGCGCACGGATACGGCTAGTTTATAATAAGAACACAAGATGTGCAATTGAGTTAACATTACCATTGTGATATCCAGGCATTAAACTGTATTAAGAACGCAGATCACTTTTATTTATCGCATAAATCACTGCTACCTGCACGCCAAATACCCTCTCCACCCTCCCTGCAAACTGCTGTCCACATTTCACAGACCCTGCACAGACGTCGAATGCGATACGGCAGAGCGGAGAGAGGTGACGTCACAGTGCTGTATCCTGTCCTGGTCTGTTGTATAGTTTAAGATGATATGAAATGGCTCTTAAATATCGTGGAATTGTCTGTTTCGTCATCACATGGTACAAACATGTGGCCAAAGTCACTTACTTCTTCCGTACGCAATGTGCTGCCGTAAGGACGTAGTATTCACTGATGAGGGATCCACCGCATCGCCACTCGATCTGCCCTTCTTCTTCGTAACCAAGTGCCGCCTACAAGAGATTAATTGTATATCACTATCAAACTATACGTACTGTCAAACTTAGACATGCATATACATTGTGTGCCATAACAACAGCGGCGGTTCCTCTATATGAGCACAGGAGCACGTGAACACCTTAAAAACCAACAATAATCATACGTATTACTGTATTAATATTATTACCGGTACATCTATTACTTTCCAATGCGCAATGACGTTCCTACATTTTTCGTCTCGAGAGAATGTCCTGTTCGTGTGTCGTGTGTCTTTAAATCTCCATTGGACTGCAAGGAACTTAGAATATTGGACTGGTTGACAGCAGTTCGCACAATTTTTCTCTAGCAGGGTGGAATAGCCTGAGGCGAGAATATTTTCTGGTTTGTTGCAATGGTTACAATAGCTCTGGCTCGCACAGGTCTGAACGTGCTAGTGACAGAGAAAGAGAGATGCTCCATCTCTCTTGGGTCTGGCTTCCTGTTCCTTTCTCCCTCTTTCCCCGTTTTCTCTCTTTACTTTTTCTTTTCAAAATACCATGCGCGGGGACTGATTCTGTTGTCTTTTGTTCAGCAAAGTAAGGAAAATACAAGCTGCATTGGTGCGTATTGAGAGTTGAAACAGTAACATTTCAAGTTTGGAAACGGACGTGTGTGAAATTGTGATTGTGTGGAATTAAAAGAGGATTAAAACATCCTTCCGTAACACCATGGCAGAAGACCGATCAAGTACATTGGCTATGTTAGCAGTAGAAAAAAAAACTTGTTAACATGATTAGGGGCTTCAATAATAAAGTTATTGATAAGTTTGCATCTCTCAAAACTAGGCGCATGGAGCTTCTCTACAAATAAATCCAGATCTTCAACACCATCTACAACAGCAATGAAAATGAGTCCTATGAATTAATTTTACTCTACTTTTGTTTAACGGTTTTAATTTTGGTGCATGAATATTAGAACTCGTTTATCTCTGACGTGTGATTCAGCTATACGAGAATATATCAGTGTGTTCATTACTCATATTTTTTGTGTACACCCATTCAAGAATGGCACGACATGCCACTGCATAACAACCTTTGAGACACTCCCATAATTGACGTATTTTAGTTTTTTAATTGGTTATTTTACGACACTTTATTAACTGCTATGGTTAGAAGAGAAGGTCGTAATGTGGGACGAGATTGTAAAATACGACACGGCTCTTTTTCCTGTTATGTACAGTGACATATTTTCCTTCTCGGGTAGTCTTTGTCTGCACTTTATATTTGAATCGTTCCTTGTTGAAAGGAACTAAGTCCACATTTTTGTCAATTTCATTTTTTTATCGATTTGTAATGTGGAAAGCAGCATCTGTTGGCGTTGGAACGAACTAATCACTCATATTCCTTGTGCTTTATTTGAGGTGGTCGATCTTGTCATTCGATGTTGAAAGGAACTAACTCCTGTAGATAGTGCTTTTCAACACGGAACTACGAAGATTCCAGGTTGGCGGCCCTGTGCTAACAGTATATCCTGCCTCCTATATTTCGTGGGTTTATGTGTCTGCAGATACAGATTGTTGATTACTACAGACGTGGACAAATTATTAGCAAAACTGACGATGTTTATGGTATAATTTTACAAAATTTGGCTTTTCGATTTTGACTGCAGTTGACATTTTTATTATTATAGCACTCAGAATTATGTAAAAATGTCAACTGCAGTCAAAATTGAAAAGTCAAATTTTGTAAAATTATACTATAAAATCGTTAGTTTTGCTAATAATTTGTCCACGTCTGTAGTTGTTCGTCGCATTAAATGTTCAGATTTGATTATTCTGTACTTTATAACAGTATCAGATAATGGAAGACGGAATACACGAGAAATTGTAATCTTATTAGCCTGTTACAGAAAGCCTATCCTGAAGGACGAGCTCCAATCAAAACAACCAACTAGGAGATGTGAGGAAAGTTTATCGTTATGTTATTACATCAGGATAGAGCAAAGATTTCTATGATGAAATATTGCAATGGCCAACGGAACGAAAAGAAAACCTACTTTAATGAAAACAGTAATTTTATTATTTGTACTGTTGCTCTGTATTTACCCAAGAATAATAATATATTGGTTAATTCAATCAAATAGTATGGATATTTTAAAAAAAACTTTGTTTTGTTTTCTAAGTTATTCTCGTTACAAAGGTGTATGACTACTGTAAAAATTCTTTGTATTTTGTGAAAATAATGTATGTTATACTGTACCATGCAAGTAACATGTTTCATAGTTGATTTTTTTCTTAACACATGCATTACAGGTGATTTGATAAATTCCCAATTTGTTCTTATAGGCCAAAATGTGTTTACATTTTTATAAATAGAGCATTTCTATGTTAAAAGGAACTAAGTCCAATGACGTGTTTTCTAGATTAGAAAGATTCTAATGACTGCGAGAATATTTTTGTGAGTCTAAACTAATTCTGTATATACCTATATTTTATGTGCACAATATATTTTGGTTTAATCTTCGATAGATTACTCACAAAACAGTTTTTTTTTTTCGATTATCTCAAAATTTTAAAAAGTAGACTTGGTTCCTTTCAACAATAACCGATTCATTTGTATAATAGAACTTGAAGCTAAGTAGAATTACGGAAAGAAATACAAAATAGTTTTGTCTGTAATCAATAATTACCATGTGAGGGAATTCTTTGAGCTTCGTCTCTTCTCCACCCACAATTAGTGGCACACTGGAAAAGTTACATTTCGGTATGTTAACATGAACGGGTTCCGGTTCAGGAACAAGAGGCAATGCTGAAACCTGTGTTGTCACCCTCCCTGCATACTCCTTACATTCTGAAAGAAAATTAATATTTTTAGCTCTAATATTAAATTGGATAGGCCTACAACAATTTCTATTACGATATAATTTCTTTTAAGTCTCTAAAGAATAATTGGTTGACCAAAAGAAGTAGTAGTAGTAATAATAATAATAATAATAATAATAATAATAATAATAATAATAATAAAGCAAACTAAAGCAAGGAGATGCACTATCACCTTCACCTTTTAACTTTGCTCTAGAGTATGCCATTAGGAAAGTCCAGGATAACAGAGAGGGTTCGGAATTGAACGGGTTACATCAGCTACTTGTGTATGCGGATGACGTGAATATGTTAGGAGAAAATCCACAAACGATTAGGGAAAACACGGGAATTTTACTGGAAGCAAGTAAAGAGATAGGTTTGGAAGTAAATCCCGAAAAGACAAAGTATATGATTATGTCTCGTGACGAGAATATTGTACGAAACGGAAATATAAAAATTGGAAATTTATCTTTTTGAAGAGGTGGAGAAGTTCAAATATCTTGGAGCAACAGTAACAAATATAAATAATACTCGGGAAGAAATTAAACACAGAATAAATATGGGAAATGCATGTTATTATTCGGTTGAGAAGCTTTTATCATCCAGTCTGCTGTCAAAAAATATGAAAGTTAGAATTTATAAAACAGTTATATTACCGGTTCTTCTATATGATTGTGAAACTTGGACTCTCACTTTGAGAGAGGAACATAGGTTAAGGGTGTTTGAGAATAAGGTGCTTAGGAAAATATTTGGGACTAAAAGGGATGAAGTTGCAGGAGAATGGAGAAAGTTACACAACACAGAACTGCACGCATTGTATTCTTCACCTGACATAATTAGGAACATTAAATCCAGACGTTTGAGATGGGCAGGGCATGTAGCACGTATGGAGGAATCCAGAAATGCATATAGAGTGTTAGTTGAGAGACCGGAGGGAAAAAGACCTTTAGGGAGGCCGAGACGTAGATGGGAAGATAATATTAAAATTAATTTGAGGGAGATGGGATATGATGATAGAGAATGGATTAATCTTGCTCAGGATAGGGACCAATGGCGGGCTTATGTGAGGGCGGCAATGAACCTCCGGGTTCCTTAAAAGCCAGTAAGTAAGTAAGTAAGTAAGTAAGTAATAATAATAATAATAATAATAATAATAATAATAATAATAATAATAATAATAATAATAATAAAACAATTATATAATTAAAATTAAAATTTTTACGAAAGAAGGGTTTTGAAATTGGTATTGTAAGAACAGCATATCTTCTAATGTGAACTCTTGCATATTTAAATATGAGTATACAGTTTCAACGAGATAGAAACTCTCGCCCACGTTCTTGGATCTTGCCCGCATGGTGAGACATTACGCAATACCAGGCATCACAAAATCAGGTCCGCAATAGCTCAAGCTCTTCGCGACAAGGGATATACCACCTATGAAAAATCCATGGTCTATCAGAAACAGGAAACTGTCGGCGGGTTAATATATAGCCTAAGGGCCATATTCATAGACATAAATACAGACATGGAAATCCTACACATACAACCCAAAAGCCAAAAACTCAACACACTAGAACAATATGAAATATACAGACACACTAATCAAATTCTCAACACACAGATCAATTTCAGGACACACTCACTATTTGACTCCACTTTTCAACACGCAAACACACCCCTACAACAGCAGTGATATCAAGATGACGCCATGATCTAGTAGGTTCTGATGATGGTGTAGAGCAGGCCTGCACAAACAGCGCTCAACGAGCGCGCGCGGTCCTTCGGAGCTGGAGAGCGGTGTTTACTGCTCGCCGAAACGGAGGGGAAGATACGTCAGAATGACATAGACTTGCTATAGGCAGAGGAGAGGGAAACGACCACACAGCTATCTAGTGGAGTGCAGTGTGTAGGCCTATTCTCAGTTTTCATGTTGCTTACCTACTGCTACAGCAGAGTATGGAGGAATCTAAAAGACGGAACATAACATTTAACATTTAAAGATTTACAGCTCGAACTTATTGATCTTCAATGTGACGTAAGGGCTAAAGATCGTTTGAATAATACTACTAGCCTGGTTGAGTTTTACAAGACTAAACTTTAGCAATAATATCCACGACTACACAGGCTGACTGTGAAAATGATTGCTATGTTTGGCTCAACATTTATATTTGTGAGCAACTGTTTTCTATAATCAACTTTAATAAAGGCAGACATCGAAATCTGTAACTGATGTTTCATTATGATCAGTAGGCTACTGTTCCTTTCAGCTGCCAACAGCATAAAACCTCGTTTTGATGTACTGATTAATAAAAATATAACAAAATGATATTGTACATTTACTGTTCCTTTCAGCTGCCAACAGCATAAAACCTCGTTTTGATGTACTGATAAATAAAAATATAACAAAATGATATTGTACATTTAAGCAGCTATAGAATTTCTATTCCTTCTGTAAAATAAATATTTCTTTATTAATTAATAATAGTCCTAGAGAGTTTTGCAAACACTGAACGGGAATTCATTTCATAAGTACTCGTAATAGTACTTCCTTTTGTGTACATTTCGTACGAGATCACCCCTTCTTCCAGTCCACCCTTATATAGAGCGCAGCTAATATCTGCATTCCGCTCATGAGCTGTGAGCCGGCTCGGAGAGCGCAAACTTTGTGCAGGCCTGGTGTAGAGTATACACCGAAACAGCTTACACTAGTAAGTTTGCCATTTTATCAATCATTAATAATAATAATAATAATAATAATAATAATAATAATATACAACATTTAAAATGCGCATAATGTAAATTGTAAATTTTAATACTGATCCCCCCCCCTTGACAAAATTCTGCATACGCCACTAGTTGCTAGTGTTGTGAAGAAACGCTTTTGAACTGGATTTGAGGGATAATTCTTCAAATTAGAAAGCTAGCAGCCTAAGTAATTGAACATCGAAATTAAGTAAAGAAATAATATACGTAGCTAACAAAGTTATACTCACTCCTTTCACTGACGCTCAGGCCCTCATCAGGAAACACCACACGTCTTGGAGGCGGAGGAGGTCTTCTGGTAGGTGCTGGCGTGTCTTCAACAGGTGGCGGTGGTGGTGGCTCTGCTGGTTGAGGTATGTTTGCAGCAGCACTAAATGGACTGTTTTCACCTAACCACCAAGGACGATCTGGTCTTCTGGTGGATCTTCTAGTAGGTGTTGGCGTTTCTTCAACAGGTGGTGGCGGTGGTGGCTCTGTTGGTTGACGTGTGTTTGTAGCAACATTAAATGGACTGTTTTCATCCCACCACCAAGGACGATCCGGTCTATTAGGATGGTTATGATTATTGTCAACGGAGGGTGGTTTATGGTGACTCGTGGTTGTGGCAGGAGCTTGGAAAGGCTTCTCATGGAACCACCAGGGTACGTCTCTGTCTCTTCTTGAATATCTGGTATAATACTCTAAATCAGAAGGTACAGGGTCAATTGCAAAGTACTCATTACTGAATCTCGGATATTTTTGTCGATTTGTCTGTCCTGGTATTACGCTCTGAGGGCTTGCAGGTTGGAATTTGAAATCTACAACTTCCCCACAGCAGACTGTAGGTTCGTTCGATGTTAAATCACAGAAAACCAATTCCTTTCCAATAAATGTCTTCTCGAATTTCTCGAAAGCGGACGCACATTGTGACAAGGTCTGGCACACACCAAAAACACCAGGTTTTAACATACATAAGTCGCCTGAAATAGAAGAGAGTAATTAAAAGATAGGAATAAAGCAGTTTGATTGAAATTCCTTTCAGCATTGACAGCTAGTTTTGTTATATGATAGTGCATGAATGCATGTTTATTTTAAGATTCGATAGTGCAAGGAAACCTGGGCTCTACTAATAAGTCTTTAGGAATTGCATGTAAATCCTCTAGACCATTGGTTCTAAAACTTATTAGCACTGCGGACCCCCTTCCCATGGATCAGTATTTTCACGGACCTCTTCAAATACGTCAATGGAATGAAATTATTGGTTTTTAAGTAATATGAATAGTGGTATTTCTATGCAGGGTGTTAAGAAAAAAAGTATCCAATATTTTAGGAGGTGCTAGTATGTATCAAAACAAGAACAAAAGACTAATAAACATGGGTCCTACAACACATACTTTCTGAGGTCCGAACACTTGTTCATAGGAGGTGCTTAATGTGACGTCCATTCATGGCAATGCATTCCTCTGCTCTTCGGCGTAAGGAATCACGTACTCGTTGAAATGGACCTGGTTGTTCTTAATAACCAAAAGCTTAGGGGATTTAGATTTGAGGAACGAGCAGGCCAAGGTGTGAGGCCTCCCCAATCAATCCAGCAGTCCTGAAATGTCAGCGTCAGGTGTTCACGCTCATTGCGGAGAAAATGTGCTGGTGTGCCATCATGCACGAAGCACATCTGCAGTCTTTGCTGACATGGCACATACTCCAGCAAGGTAGGCAATACATTAGTAAGAAAGTCCTGATAACGAGCCTCAGTTAATCTCTGTGGTAGCACGTATGACCCTTAATCTATCGCCAAGAACGCCTGCCTATACGTTTATTGAGAATCAGTGCCTTCTTTCTTCAAGTGCATGGGAATTTTCATCAGCCCACAAATGCTGATTATGAAAATTCACAACACCATCTCTGCTGAACCCCGCTCATATCCGCAACCAAACTTTACTTTTCAATATTCCTTGCGACGTAACAGTATTCTATGGCAGGGGTGTCAACTACCGTATGATTATCTGGTAGCGTGCTGTATTGTAGAGCAGAAAAATGCATTGTCATAAATGGACGTCACAAGTGTTCAGATCTCAGAAAGTATGTGTTGTAGGACCCATGTTTATTAGACTTTTTTTTTCTTATTTTTATGTATACTATCACCTCCTAAAATATTGGATACTTTTTTAACACCCTGTATATGATTTCCAAAACTGAATCAATATTAATTATATATTTGAATTAAACAAAACATAATAATATACTATATAGCAGGCTTGCAGAACAGGGCGACAATTGTGGCGTTGCGTCACTCATCGTAAACGTCACGCATCCCTTCCTTGTACCCCCGCGTCATTGACTTAGTAGGGGAGAGGATTTGTATTCAGTATCTGTGTTATGTGATTGCGTACGGGGCATAGTGAAGTCATTCAACGCCGGTGGACTGTGGACGGGGAACCAACGCTTTCCCCATGCTTTCCACCCCTCTCTCGCCAGTTCTGTAACCCTGCTATATAAGTATCGTACTTAATTCTTTCCTGAAAAAATAGAAGGCCTTCATTAATATGTTACAGCAGAGTATGTATTAAAAATAGTAAAGCAAAGCAATACCCTACTCTAATTTCAATACATTCTTTGTATAATATTCTTGTACTAAAAAAAAAAAATCAAGTATCCATACTTCAGGGAAAGCGATGGAATTTTTTTACGCTTAAAATATTTTTTTAGACAGTCGTTTCATAATGACGACTTTTCGATTCTCATTTCCGCATCCATAAATTAGAGTGCTTAAAAGTAATTTTCGTGCATAAAAAATACTTTTAATTACGCTAATTAGAAATACTGAAAATATAACTTCCAACTATTTATTTATTACTAGCCGTACCCGTGCGCTCCGCTGCACCTCTTAGAAATAAATATAAAGTAATTACATAATTAAAATAGGACGTTTGATCTAGGGAACAGAAGGATAAATCGTTTAATATGTTACTTAATTTAAATTGTATTTAAATAATTAAAATGCGATCATTTTGGTCCAGAGACCACTCATTTACTGCAATGACAATTCCTTTAACATGTTTCTTAATTGTTATTACATGCAACCATAGTTCAATGAAGATTGACATATCATTTAGTAATTAATTAGCTTTCGATATTACTTCATGCAAACACAGAAACATTCTCTGTAGGCTATGTTTAAGAGCTTTCGATTGTTATTGTCCAAGGCCTCTTATAGACGAAGTCACTTATTTTTATTTCATTACAGCGCCTTAGATGGCGTTATCTTAATTTTAAAACCCATTTATCTCATTAAATATCAGTCGTATCAAAAGTTTGTATAGAATATAACTTATCGGAAATCATTTTTAAAGAAACTTTTGTTATGTAACATTTTTCATGAAAATTAATAATAAGGGAGATATTTCGATTTATTTAATTCAAGCCCCCTTATAAGCCCCCTTTTAAATAAGGTATTTTGAATGCTATATATCCTAAAATCTAAGTTACAACGAACTTAATTTATATTCCAATTTTCATATAACTCGGTTCAGCCATTATCCCGTGAAAAGGTAACAAACATCCAGACAGACAGACAGACAGACAGACATAGAAACAAAAATTTCAAAAATGCGATTTTCGGTTTCAGGATGATTAATTATACATGTTAACACTAATTATTTTTGGAAAATCGAAAATTACCAGAAAAATTTTGGCTACAAATTTATTATTAGTATAGATAAATATTACACTGCCTGCTGGATCACATCCTATGGCTGCAGCTATAGGATGCGATCTAGCAGGCAGTGAAATATTCACAACAGCAAAACAATCACCATAGCGTTCTACATAACCGAAGGCCGTGAAATCTATCTCTTTCCATACGAATGTAATACCATAGTCTAGTATATACAGTCACTAAGCTCAATAGGTAGTAAATATGCATCCATAGATAGTTGCTAACCACTAGGATCGCTAATATCGCTTCATTACAGACAATGCGAAATAGTACAGGCACAGTCTATTGTTCCTAGCACCCTCACAACTCAAGCTTCGTGACTATATACTAGACTATATACTCTTTCGTCTTTAACATTAGAAGTTCGCATTGCGAGAGAACGAATCAAGAATTTTATTCTCTTTAAAATATAAATAGCCTACATTAAGAATTCTCGAACGACTGTCTAAAAAATCTTGTATGAAACACTTGGGAAACTAGCGTTTTAAACATACCTTTCGGTCGGTGGACAATCTTCACTTCTCGTGGTTAAAACGCTATTATTTCGCAAATTGTTACATACGCACCAGTAGCGGCCCGCGGTTACAAAGGTTGGCAGTTCTGCATGAAAAATAGTGCATTTAGCAAACGCATGCTATTTATTGCATCTAAATCGGATAACGCGTGTAATTGCAGCCCCTTCTCGAAGTTGACTGTGCACCCGAAATTGTACTCCAACCATCCGTGCGCTATACCTCTCCCACCTGGTACAACTAGTCACGTAGTGGAGATGTGCCCCACAAGCTGTTCTAGTTTTTTAAGTCAAATTAACTAAATCCTTCACTCCGGTGTTTGTCCATGTATTTTCTCATCTAAACAGAATACACGGGTGGGGAGAAAGCGTTTTCACGAGAAAACCAATCGTTTCCATTACACATTTCGGTATTAAAATAACTAGTAGGCTACATGATTTCCTCAACTTTTTCCAGAAATTTCAGTATTTAAATTTTGTGTAGGACGTCCTAATTTCTTAAGTTAACGTGCAATTTCTCTTTTAATTTCAAAAGGGTTGGTCAATTAGGTTTTCGTTTCATTCATTTTTAATATAAAATATTTCCTTAGACACACTGACTAATCACATCACACCACCCACAGTACTATAACACACTGGAACTGTAATTATATATAGTAGTCCAGAAGCCTATGTGTTCTAACACAGGTCATAAAGAGATGAGGGTGTTGGCGGTTCTTTTGTATATTCGGAGAGAGTTGCTTCGGTTGCAGCTCTAATGCAGTCTTATGGGACTGTGAAGAAAACCAGTTTTCTCTTGCCGACTACCCTACGTTGAGCTTCAGGAGCTGCCGATCACAGATCCGAAAAGTACACTACAGCTAAAATTCTCGAGCAGTTCAAGGCTGCTACAGACAGTAAAATCTCGAATCGAAGAAGAATGAATTAGAAAAATAAATGAAACAATGAACTAGGTTACATAAAAGCACGTTTTACATTTTTAATTTTTTCAGGCCCAGTTAAATGGCGGTTCTGCAGCTCTGCAGTTCTTATTGTAAAGCCGCCTCTGATACGTACAGTAAATAATTATTATACAGCATTTAGTGCCGAATTCATAGTCAACACTTATCGCAAGGAAACACTTAAGCAGTTGCTTACAATCATTTTCAATTCATAAATCCCACTGAAGTGAACACTTATTCAAATAAGGTAGCTTGTCAGCTTACTCAAGTGTTTCCTCATATGCATTGTAATCAGCTTATTCGGTATACAATAGATGATGATTATGATTTAATTTAATTTATTGAGTTCTGTAATTAAAATGAAAATGAGTTTCGGCAAGCAGAAGATATATCAGAGATATGGAAAACCCTTTAGAGATGTATAATGATCAACAATTTAAGAGGAGATACCGTTTCGACAAGAACACTGTTGTGAATATTCTGGTGTCTCTCATTTCAATTCACAATACAACCATGAGGCTTACCGATTTCGCCACTGCTGAAAGTACTGGTTGCTTTGAGATTTTATGATACAGCAGCATTTCAGGTAGGCTAGATTTAAGCGGCATTTTTTTTTCGAAAAGTATTCACGTCCCAACAAAGTGTTATTTGCATTTTTGTTTGTATTCTACCCAAAGAATAAGCTGTTAAAATTTGCGTAATTAAATCACTTCCACTTTGTTTAGCATAGAAATAACTGAAAAATAAATTAAAATGATTTACTCGTACTTACAGGAATAGTTCCGGAGTTTGCATTAAACTCAACTGCAAATTTATTCCATGTCAATTTCTTCTTTTGGAGAGAACAATTATCATTTTTTTTAACTTTCGACGATATCTCCATATTTCATAACTACTTATCTTAGCTCACTTCTTTCTTTTCTGTAAAATACTTTCTGGACATCTTGTATAATTTTTAGCTCTATAATATTTACTTCTGTATTTGTGTATGCCAGCATCGTGATGCACTTGGGGAGCTACGATAGGTAGCGAAATCCGGTTGCGAATGCCAGCTATAACGGCTGGGGGGATCATCGTGCTAACCACACGATACCTCCATTCTGGTTGGATGATCGTTCACCTCTGCTTCGGCATGTGGGCGTGAGGCCAGCAGCCGGCTGGTCGGTCTAGGCCCTTCACGGGCTGTAGCGCCACGGATTATTATTTGTGTATGACAATAATGCCGATTTAACAATTTGAAGGCGCTGGAAAACAATTGAATGTAGGAAAGCACTCACGTGTAGCCATGTTGCCATATTTCTTTCTATGTCAAGGGAATGCTCAGGGCATATGAATGAGTAGCGTCTCTGCAATACGATCTGAAATAAGCGCTAAGGAAACGCTTATTACTTAAGTGTTTCCTCATTTTATAAGTGACGACTATGAATTCGACCCTTAGACTCAATGTTAGTTCTCTTTAATCTCAAGTCCGCCGTCAAATTTGCATTGTTTCTTTTAACAGTTTTGAATCAGGGAAGGGCAGAAAATACCTGCTCACACAAGTGAGTCGGAAACAGCATTAAATATTTCAAGGCTCGTTCTGAGAGTTCTATGTGTTCTGCGTGAATATTCAGCCAAAAATAAAAAAAGCTGACTCTATTTAAATGTTTTTCCAAATAGTTCCACACGATAATAACCAGGCTTCGAGACTTTGGACCCGATACAATAAGTTTACTGTGCATGCACTATAGGTTGTTGACTCGCTTCAGGTAGATAGAGATGTGTTGAGGTAACAACGTTGCTATTTAGAGTAGAGTACGGTAGTATGGGGGAACACACACATATGTACATTCTGAAAGTAAATATACATTACACAATGATAATGTCAAAAGAATGTGAAAAGCATTTATTCTCCTGTCTTTTATAAGCATTTGTGTTTAATTATACACAGTGTTAATGGTATAAATAAGCATGTCGCAATTTTAATTTTTCCATTTATCCTATTGGTCATCTTTAGGAAGTGCAGTTACAGTACCGAAATGCAATGTACTACAAGATACATTCTCACTGTCTCAAACGTAAATCTTTTTCAGTTATCTGCCAAAGTTTATACTGTAGAAAGCTGCGCTCTACGTCGCATGACGTGATAGGAGCAAAACGAAAAAACCTAACATCATTGCAGTCTCTAAGAGACAGTCCTTTATTCTCGGGTGACTCTATGTCCACTAATTTGCTGTTTATGTTACACAATGTTCCAAAATTGATTTCCACTTCTTTTTTACACGTTCTGTAACCGGTGTATTTGATGTCTCATTAATTCTCTGCATCATTTTCTAAATTAATTTGAGGGCTTCGGGCATCTCTTGCTCTGATTTTTCTAACCGTGTAATAGTTTCAGACACAGTTTGTATGAAAACCAAATTATTCGTCAGAACCTTCAAATCCAGAGCGTTTTCCTTTGCGTATTTGTTGGCATTCATTCTACAGTACCCCCACCCACTGTACGCTTTACCACTATACTCAGTACGCCGTTATACGGATTTCCCACTGAACTACTCTATTGGATCCGAAGTCTCGAAGCCTGATGATAACTCAACAAGATGATTCTCAGTCTTCCGTAAATGAGGAGTTTATATAACGCAGACAGGAACGTAACTGGTAACATCAGAAACTGAACTGGTTCGGAATTCACGACATGTATAATGAGAAATTACGTGTCGTCTTGATGACACCGTTTGCTTTTTGCCCGTCGAATATCCGTGTATAAAATGCAAGCATAAGGGAATTTTCATACCTCTTCCAAGTGCCGTGAGAACGTTCAGCAATTAAGTACAATGTTTAACTTCAGTATTTTATGTTTCATAGGAGTAAAGGTGTATAACTGGTAAGTTTCTTTACTTAGTTTTTGATGACATAACACATTACTTAACAGTAGTACATTATGTTGTAGTTTTTCCCGTCCTCCCACACAAGGTCACCGTCCACGTTGGAAATCGAACCACTAACCGCTAGGTTGGGAAACGCGTATGTTATCGACAGAATCACAGAGGCTGACACTGTGATTCGTATTGTCCGCAAATAGAACGCAAACTAAGTTTAATGGATTATTATATGCCTACGTACTTTGTCCACTTCTGCCACGCACTTTATTTCGGTAACAATGGGAAAGAAGCAAGGAGAGACCTTGAGCAACCGCAGTACAGCGGAGTGAAGACAAATACAGGAAGAAGCATCTCCAGCCAAGATGCCTAATCGCTTTCGGAATGTACGCAAGAATATTAAGGGAAGACTCCACTGAAAATCATGAACATTTTTCCAAATTTTTTTAGATATTTCACTTATTTAGAATTTATATTTTCATACCCCAAATGGATTCAGCTCAATTCTGATTACAAATACTCGTATGTTTACACTTTTTAAATTAAGGCTGGTAGGGGATTTGGAATTTAAAGAGCTGTCAAAATTGTTTTTCATCGAAGAATTCTTTTTTAAAATTTCTGATTACAAATCTAGTAACTTTTTGTTGGCTCCCTGAAGTTACTAGATGAATGTAGCGGAGGAGAATATTAATTTACATAAATATTCATTTTATTTTCAAATCTATTTTTCTGTGTTCATTTTTGTTGATTCAACACCAACTTTCTACGCCAAATATTAATCAATCTGGATGAAATTTTTACTGCAAGTATTTATGAGGTAGCTGCATGTTTCTATGCATTTATTTTGTGAGAAATGTTGCTAGTTTATTTTATTAATATATTTCTTAATGCTGCTAGTTTATTTTATTAATATTTTTCTCACAAAATAAATGCATAGAAACATGCAGCTACCTCATAAATACTTTCAGTAAAAATTTCATCCAGATTGATTAATATTTTGCATAAGAAAGTTGGTGTTGAATCAACAAAAATGAACACAGAAAAATAGATTTGAAAATAAAATGAATATTTATATAAATTAACATTCTCTTCCGCTACATTCATCTAGTAACTTCAGGGAGCCAACAAAAAGTTACTAGATTTGTAATCAGAAATTTTAAAAAAGAATTCTTCGATGAAAAACAATTTTGACAGTTCTTTAAATTCCAAGCCCCCTTCCAGCCTTAATTAAAAAAGTGTAAACATACGAGTATTTGTAATCAGAATTGAACTGAATCCATTTGGGGTATGAAAATATAAATTCTGAATAAGTGAAATAGCTAAAAAAAATTTGGAAAATTTTTCATGATTTTCAGTGGAGTCTTCCCTTAAGATCACAAAAACGACTTTACCATAAAATTCAATGAAATTACTTTGGTGAAACAAATTTGACTGAGGCAAGTGAGGCCGGCCCTCAGTCACTTGGCTTCCTTAAACTAAAAAATTTGTGGTTTTTAGTCTTATATAGGCCTAACTAGTGGGCGGATTCATATTCAATAAAGATCAGCAAAATATGCACAGGCCTACATGTATGCACTTAAAGACCGTGATATATGCACTCTTAAAAAAGTAGCAATTTACTATTATTGTTGGTTTTTGTGTTATACGTAAGAATATTGAGACACCATCAGTTGCTAAATTTGCCTGTCCTTCAACCCACTGCTTAAGGGGTTAGGTGCACAGCTTACAGTAGTAAAATTTTACAAATATTCAACATTTTTTTCCTCCATTACTGTATCTTGTACAATAATGAAAATTAGTATGTGTAAAACACTGTCCTCCTGCTATATGAAAAAGATACCTTTACGATTAAAATAAATTATGTATACTCTTTGTACAAAATTCAAAATGGTGGCAGTTTACTGTGCAGTGATGAAGCGTTTCCCTCATAACTCAAAATTATCCAACATTCTATGATGAAATTTTTCGTGTGTATTTATGCATGTCATATCTACAATATGATGAAAAATCACTGCTCTACCTTTGATAGATTTTCTCATCAAAAATAAATTGATTTTAAAAAATGGTCAAATATCATTATTTTCTTCTAACACGAAATAAAAAAAATATTATTTATTAAGGAATATAGTTGAAAGAGCATGATATTGTAAACATGAGTTTCAGCAATAAAATAAAAGAGAGAGAACATGAAAAAGTTAACAAGTTTATGAGTTATGAGGGAAATGCTATCACTGTACAGTGAACTGCCACCATTTTGAATTTTAAAAAAATATAAATAATTGTTTTTAATCGTATAAACATCTTTTTCATTTAGCAGAAGGACAGTGTTTTATACATACAAATTTTTATTATTGTACAAGATACAGTAATGGAGGAAAAAAATGTTGAATATTTTCAAAAATTTTACTGCTGTAAGCTGTATCTAACCCCTTAAGCCAGGTATGCTCAAAATTGTAAAAGCTCCGATTACACGGATGATGCTGCACTGCATAACACACACAGTGTACGGACTGGGCTCCGCAACTACATTGCAGCACCGCCCGTGGCATAGTTCTTACACTCTTACAAATACGGATAATAAACTGAATTTGAAAAAGAAAAGAGTATACACTGTAATATTCAGTTATTACATTATTCAATACACAGTATGTAATATAGTTATGATATTATTATATCATAGATAATGTTATTTTCATATTGCACCATACATTGCGGTCTATTCAACATGTGCATTCTTTTCTGCAAGTAATCGAAAATCTGTTTTCAACGAATTAACTCAATGCGCAGCTGCCTTAAAAGATGCTCATCTGTTAATCGGGATCTATGTTTCGATTTAGCAACCTTCATTCTCGAAAATAATTTTATTGTTCGCACACATATGTCGAGGCGAAAGTAGCTAATATAGTGGCAGCTAATAAGCTCATCTTGGGATATTTCGTTTTGTTCATTTTTTAAATAATTATATGCTTGTCAAGTCATATTCTCTGCATTTATTTCATAATTCTACGTTACTTTGTAGATCAAATAACTCGTCCTGGAACTGCACTCTCACGGATTGTACTAAATTTACTATGAAAGGATTAACAAAAAGATTAATATCACTCTCCATATGTTAAAATTACTAAATCTATATTCTGTGAATTCACATTTGAACTGTTCCAGCAGGCTACAGAGATATAATTAACTATATTTTGATCAGGAACCATACATCTCTTGCTCCTAAACACAGACTCTGAATTGTTCGACTCTCTTCAATGTTTGAACTTTCATTAAGTGCTTTCAATTCTTGAAGCTGTAGTGCACGTTGCACCCCTGAATAATTATTTTATCAAAACATGTATTTCTGCTGGAATAAAATCACTACAATAATAATAATAATAATAATAATAATAATAATAATAATAATAATAATAATAATAATAATAATAATAATAGCAGTAGTAATGTGTTTATCTCATTCCTTTTTTACTTCTATTCATTATTCAAGAAAAAGACAAAAATGAAAATAACGGAAATAACACGATATATCAATGAAGCAGATACGTATAAAACCTAACCTAACGATATAAATTTAATGATTACACAAAACTTAACCTACTCAGTCTAACTTAACCTAACTATATAAACTAATAGAAGATACGTAGGCTACAAAATCTAACCGAACTGTATAAATCAGTGGAACGGATACATACAAAATCTAACTTAGCGACATAAATCAATGAAAAAGATATGTACAGAACCTAATTTAACTATATAAATTAATGGATCAGTTATGTACTGTACAAAACCTAACCTAATTTCACCAGCAGTATCACTAACTATTTAATAAAATGTTATATATCTGAACTGACTGAAATAATCTAAACTATCGGCAACAAAAGCTAGAAATTGAAATAAAACAACTTTAAATATATATTTTCTTCCTCGCGCAATCAATAGGCTCCCAATTCAAATTACAAGCATTGTAGTTTGTAGGTTATACGTCATTAATTTGTTATTGTTTGTTCACTTGTTTTGAAAGGCATTGTGGGACTCCTATTACCAACCAAATTGTAACTCTACACTTTGCTGGCGTAAAGTGACACTTTGTGAAGTGCACTTCTTCAATCGTCTATGAATACCACTAATATGAAAGAGCCACTTTCGTCAAAAGCGTCACTTTGCAAAGTGGTGATATAAAGTGTCGACTATGAATACCAGCCTAAGTACTTGATCTGCCTACCGCAGTCATCCGTCGAGCTTCGAACGAGGAACAGCACGCTCTACATTGGAAGGTTGTGATTACAGAACGTAATCGGGAGTCAGAGAATGAGCATATCTGCCTTAAGCAGTACACTTCTAGCACATTTTGCGTTAGATGTCGTTGATAAAACTAATCCAAAATTAATAATAATTTTCTTGCAGCTAATCTGGTCTAAAATACAATACATTCTACACATTGTCGAAGTTTCTAAAACCTGTTACTATAATAAAATGAAATATTCTGATTTGCCACGTTGGTAAATAAATGAAAAACAGAAAATTGCATTATCGTGCCTATATTATTGTTGACAAGTGGTGAAATTCGAGTTTAGCGAGTGTAAAGAAGCCTATGAACACTTCCTGTAACTTCTGCTCCAATCATATTGCAGCTTCTATAGTCCCATCGCTCTAATTTCCGGCAGCCAATCGCGTTTCAGGTCGGCCACATTTAAACGTGTGCGTCTTGTGATTCGCTTATGAAGACGTTATTCATTTCTTAAGGCTCGATAAATATTTAATATAATCGCCCGCCATTTTGGCTCTTTCGTTGGCGTTCGCAGAAAGCACACGAAGATGTTATTTGCCGCTCAATTATTTGCTGAATTACAATGCGTTTGATTTATTATCATAGGAGCTACGGCATGATAATGTTTAACGATGTGGCAAATAGATTCCGCGTATGGTAGCTCGGCAACGAAAGAACAAAAATGGCGAACGATACTACCTACCTAGACTTTATAGAGTCTTCACTTCCTAAGACATAAGCAAAGAGCAGGAGTCACGCCGGGAATAACAACGTCGCGACTATAGTGACAAAGTCTTATGCACGTGCGAAGTACACAATACAGCCTTGGTTTTTCTGAACCGTCGCGACGCATGCGACGTGCACCTCGCACAAATCCGGACTACACGAGAGATAGTGACACACATATTCATATTTTTTTATTAAATTATGTAAGATTTGTACCTTCCTGAAGTAGGCTATAGAAGACTTGTTTAGCGGAGAAACCCTTCTTCATCCTATTCCCTATTTCAATTATTTTTTAAGCCTACCTTCTGAAGCGATTTGTTTTCAAACGCATTCTGGCAAAACCTTCTATTCAGTGAACAATGTTAAGGCTATACTGAGAAAAGAGATGTTTCTCCGTGACAACTATGAGTAAGAGGTTAATTCTGGGATTCCCACTACTGTTCCTTTCTCTCTTATTGAAAAGGTTGGAATGGAAGCTGGAATGACGAGCTTCGTCGAAACAAACGCGAAAAAAAACAGCAACTTCCCGAATTTCCGCTCCATCATGGTAACATCACAGAGACGTGTTAAGACTTCACGGATATAGAAAGGACGCCAAATGATAACTGCTTGTCACATATTTTGAAATACGGTCTAATCTACATAAAATGAAATCGCTGTGGAGTAACGGTTATCACGTCTGACCGCGAAACTAGCGGCCCGAGTTCAAATCCTGGTTGGGAGAAGTTACCTGAGTTTTTTTTTTTTTCGGGGTTTTCCCTCAACTCATTGGGATATAGAAATGTCAGATTTCTTCAAAATTTTGATAAATAATGTTTTTGCCTCATCTGGAAGTTTATTTCTTCTAGTTTTCTTTTTTTTTTATTGGATTATTTTACGACGCTGTATCAACATCTATGGTTATTTAGCGTCTGAATGAGATGAAGGTGATAATGCCGGTGAAATGAGTCCGGGGTCCAACACCAAAAGTTACCCAGCATTTGCTCGTATTGGGTTGAGGGAAAACCCCGGGAAAAATCTCAATCAGGTAACTTGCCCCGACCGGGATTCGAACCCGGGCCACCTGGTTTCGCGGCCAGATGCGCTGACCGTCTTCTAGTTTTCACAAATATATAACTTGTACCCATTATCTCAATAATTTCATAATTTATTATTTGGGCATTTATATTATAAGCTCACTATACTTTCTACATCTTATGCCATCTTCAGTGTCTGTTTTCTCCCATTTCACGTTTTTCTACATTTGTTATCCTTCCGACGGATAAAAAGTAGATTTCCAATTGGGTAAAAGACTTCATTGAGGTACCAAATTAAAGCTTAAACATGTAGCTATATTGTAAACTATAATTATTATTTTCAATCGATTATGATTAGCTATTTTTTCCCAAAATATACATATATATTTATTTTTCTAAAGTGTTAATATAATGTGGGATATCTTTTGAGTGGTTCAAGATAAATAACTAATTTTAGTATGTAACATTCTCCATACTTAGGGGATCATTTTGGCGAAAGAAGTTTTACCCTAGGTTAATTTCTAATGGCGTTAGATTGGTCCAAAATTGTATTAATTAAAAAAAAATGTTTCTTTGTGCCCCTAAATTCGATTTTCAAGTTTGAATTATATAAATTGCTTAGTTTACTCCCAAGAATCATGTCACCAAAGTTTGAAAGACATTGAGGAAGAAATCTGGATTTTTATCCTAAGAGGGTGTATATACCTTAGAGCAAATGCTGGGTAAGTTTCGACGTGAACCTGGACTCATATCGCTAGCATTATCGCTTTCATCTCACTCAGTCGCTAGATAACCATAGTTATAACTCAGGAATTTTCTATCATTCCTTTTACGAACAAAAGAAATCAGATTTTCTCTTAGCAAAGAATGAATAAACAAAAAGCGTTTACTGCAAGACAACGAGCTAAATGCATGCTGTGTTTTACGGAATTTGAAAGTGTAACATCAGTTCAGAGTTGTTTTCGCTTGAGTAAGGCGTTCGGAGAGCTCCGAATTACACGAATGTTCAAAGAGATGGCTATGCCGTACACCAGCAGTGGCGAAAATGTAATCGTGCGCCGAGCCACTGTGTAACCTGCAACGTGCATAGCACCTATGGAGGGAGGCAGACACCCGAAGGAGAAGTGAAGCAACTGTCTGACTTATTAACGGATTTTCATTTTCCTTACGTCATGCACTTAAATATAATTTTATACAGTACAAGGCTACAAACTAATGTTTAGTACGTGTAACGAAGAAAGAAATGAACAATAAATGAACAATATCACAACCTAAAATTAACTGTCTTCAGAATGTCTCTGCGACAAAGTTTCAAAATCAGGAATTATGTCACTTACTGCCAATCGTAGTTGATCACGAAGGTATTTGTCTGTCAGTCGTGATCTAAATTTGGTTTTTACTAGCCTATTTTAATTGTTGAAAATAATTTTTCACAAACGTAAGTTGTAGCGAACATGGCTTCAACAGAGCAAGCGAAAGAACGAAGCTTCGGATATTTATTTTTTGGCAAAGATTTGAAAGTTCAACATTTGTCAAGTCCTTACATCTAGCTTTCATTTGACATCACATAGTAAATCAGTGAGTTCAAATTGAAGATCTAACCGCATAATTCGTACATCTGCTGAAAAAGGGTCGACGTACAGAGATGATGATGATGATGATGATGATGATGAGAACAACAACAATAACTTACTTACTTACTTACTTACTTACTTACTTACAAATGGCTTTTAAGGAACCCGAAGGTTCATTGCCGCCCTCACATAAGCCCGCCAGCGGTCCCTATCCTGTGCAAGATTAATCCAGTCTCTATCATCATACCCCACCTCCCTCAAATCCACTTTAATATTATCCTCCCATTACGTCTCGGCCTCCCTAAAGGTCTTTTTCCCTCCGGTCTCCCAACTAACACTCTATATGCATTTCTGGATTCGCCCATACGTGCTACATGCCCTGCCCATCTCAAACGTCTGGATTTAATGTTCCTAATTATGTCGAGTGAAGAATACAATGCGTGCAGTTCTGTGTTGTGTAACTTTCTCCATTCTCCTGTAACTTCATCCCGCTTAGCCCCAAATATTTTCCTTAACACCTTATTCTCAAACACCCTGAACCTATGTTCCTCTCTCAGAGTGAGAGTCCAAGTTTCACAACCATACAGAACAACCGGTAATATAACTGTTTTATAAATTCTAACTTTCAGATTTTTCGACAGCAGACTGGATGATAAGAGATTCTCAACCGAATAATAACACGCATTTCCCATATTTATTCTGCGTTTAATTTCCTCCCGAGTGTCATTTATATTTGTTACTGTTGCTCCAAGATATTTAAATTTTTCCACCTCTTCGAAGGATAAATCTCCAATTTTTATATTTCCATTTCGTACAATATTCTGGTCACGAGACATAATCATATACTTTGTCTTTTCGGGATTTACTTCCAAACCGATCGCTCTACTTGCTTCAAGTAAAATTTCCGTGTTTTTCCTAATCGTTTGTGTATTTTCTCCTAACATATTCACGTCATCCGCATAGACAAGAAGCTGATGTAACCCGTTCAATTCCAAACCCTGCCTGTTATCCTGAACTTTCCTAATGGCATATTCTACCTTTTAATGTTTCATCAATAACATTTAGTATAATGCCGTTTTATGTTATACAACCGTTTTCCTCGTAATACTTGTGAACAAATCATACATTTAATATTCTCATCATATTGACAGCAAAAGAAAAAATGCGTTCTCCCATCCTACTTGGAACTTTCGTACATGGTTTCGAGAGAGACATATGCTACTCGCAGGTCAGAGACAAATACAAGGAACGGAGTTTGACTCCAGTGAGTGAGAGGGTGGGGGTTGGCGGAGGTTAAAAGCTATCACTGCGAGCCACAATGTCTCGCGAGTCACGTTCTCACCGCATGAAACATGTTGAGGTATTACGCGATGTGCAGAAATGAATCACATTGCTCTTCGTACCGCAGCTGCGTCAGGAAAATGATATGATTATGGTATTTGAGCAGGATGGCGCACCACCTCATTGTTCATGAAATCATGAATAACATTTGACATCAACTGGTGAGATTGTGGTGGCCAGTAATTGCGGTGACTAAATTCTTCAAACGTGACGCCATTAGATTTCTTTGTTTCGGGTTCTGTGAAGAATGATGTCTATGCAGAGCAACCCAATGATATGGATCGTCCCAAAGCAAATATTATTTCAGGTTTTGAAAAAAAAAATTCTGGGAGAATTAGCCTCACGAAGTGGTGAACTGTGTTGCGTGCACGTTGAGGTCTAATGCGGTCAAACTCCTATCCTTCTAATTTACAGATTACGGGTACTGAAAAAAATAAATAGCAACAGCTCTCATTTTACAGCGTTTTTATTTTATGTAAATTTAACAATTCTGAATATCCGTACAATTTTTTATGCTTTCAAGTTCAAAGTGAAACATCTTATTTTATTTCGCACAGTGTTCTAGGGTATATTAATATACAGCTGAACTTGATTATAACGACATCCAAGGGACCTTAAAAATTATGTTGTTATAAACGATTGCCGTAGTAACCGAGATTCACATTATCAATCTAGTGAGGTGGAAAATGAGATTGTGGTGGCCAGTAATATCGGTGACTAAATTCTTCAAACGTGACGCCATTAGATTTCTTTGTTTCGGGTTCTGTGAAGAATGATGTCTATGCAGAGCAACCCAATGATATGGATCGTCCCAAAGCAAATATTATTTCAGGTTTTGAAAAAAAAAATTCTGGGAGAATTAGCCTCACGAAGTGGTGAACTGTGTTGCGTGCACGTTGAGGTCTAATACGGTCAAACTCCTATCCTTCTAATTTACGGATTACGGGTACTGAAAAAAATAAATAGCAACAGCTCTCATTTTACAGCGTTTTTATTTTATGTAAATTTAACAATTCTGAATATCCGTACAATTTTTTATGCTTTCAAGTTCAAAGTGAAACATCTTATTTTATTTCGCACAGTGTTCTGGGGTATATTAATATACAGCTGAACTTGATTATAACGACATCCAAGGGACCTTAAAAATTATGTTGTTATAAACGATTGCCGTAGTAACCGAGATTCACATTATCAATCTAGTGAGGTGGAAAATGAGATTGTGGTGGCCAGTAATATCGGTGACTAAATTCTTCAAACGTGACGCCATTAGATTTCTTTGTTTCGGGTTCTGTGAAGAATGATGTCTATGCAGAGCAACCCAATGATATGGATCGTCCCAAAGCAAATATTATTTCAGGTTTTGAAAAAAAATACTGGGAGAATTAGCCTCACGATGTGGTGAACTGTGTTGCGTGCACGTTGAGGTCTAATGCGGTCAAACTCCTATCCTTCTAATTTACAGATTACGGGTACTGAAAAAAATAAATAGCAACAGTTCTCATTTTACAGCGTTTTTATTTTATGTAAATTTAACAATTCTGGATATCCGTACAATTTTTTTATGCTTTCAAGTTCAAAGTGAAACATCTTATTTTATTTCGCACAGTGTTCTAGGGTATATTAATATACAGCTGAACTTGATTATAACGACATCCAAGGGACCTTAAAAATTATGTTGTTATAAACGATTGCCGTAGTAACCGAGATTCACATTATCAATCTAGTGAGGTGGAAAATGAGATTGTGGTGGCCAGTAATATCGGTGACTAAATTCTTCAAACGTGACGCCATTAGATTTCTTTGTTTCGGGTTCTGTGAAGAATGATGTCTATGCAGAGCAACCCAATGATATGGATCGTCCCAAAGCAAATATTATTTCAGGTTTTGAAAAAAAAAATACTGGGAGAATGAGCCTCACGAAGTGGTGAACTGTGTTGCGTGCACGTTGAGGTCTAATGCGGTCAAACTCCTATCCTTCTAATTTACGGATTACGGGTACTGAAAAAAATAAATAGCAACAGTTCTCATTTTACAGCGTTTTTATTTTATGTAAATTTAACAATTCTGAATATCCGTACAATTTTTTATGCTTTCAAGTTCAAAGTGAAACATCTTATTTTACTTCGCACAGTGTTCTAGGGTATATTAATATACAGTTGAACTTGATTATAACGACATCCAAGGGACCTTAAAAATTATGTTGTTATAAACGAGTGTCGTAGTAACCGAGATTCACATTATCAATCTAGTGAGGTGGAAAATGAAGAATAACAAAATTAATTAGGCTTATTTTAGATTAAATGTATTAACTTTTAAGCCTACAATGAACATAATAAAATACAGGTAGACCTACAATTATAAATACAGTATTCTGTATTAAAACAGTTTGTTCAGTACTCACCAAACTACTTTACTTAGAAGTGAAGTAATCAGTCATTTTACTCTGTTGTCTTCTACTTGCCCAATACACACTTTCTAGGGCTAAATTACGTTCTATGTTCATAATTTCAGTTGCAATTTCACTACTCCCTTTCCTAGCTTCATAGAACATGTTCTTAATTCTAATGACTTCTAAAGCGTCACTCACTTCTTTTAGTGGCCATACTGCATTAAATTGCGTGCACTTAGTGAAAACTTCCTGTCGAAACTGATCTAATACCGCATGAATTCGGGCAGGTTACAATGGGACGGGGGAATCCGCCTGCATTCCAGAGGTCTATGACAGAAGGAGACTGTAAAGAATTTGTCAGGGTCAGATTTCAACAAAATATTTCTTAAAATACTTTCGTTCTTAGAAAATCTTATTCCAAACTGAGGTTGAAAATGACGTTATATGCGAGGTAGACGCATATGCGTTTGTCGTATTAAGCAAGGTAGGAAAGCATATGTCTTACGGGGAATTAGTTGGGACCACAGAATATTTCACGTTATAGGCGAGGTGTCGCACAAAACGAGGTCGCTATAACCAAGTTCTACTGTAATTCACTTGTAACTAGTGTATTAAGTAATCATAGGATTTAATTTGTCACCTAATTTAAGTCGGTATTTAAGTTCGATATTCTTCTGGCTTATATGAATATTTTCATGCTTCGATTTTGTCTTAGGCACACCTATACAGGGTGTTTCAGAGCCACCGACGTGGCTCAGTCGGTTAAGGCGCTTGCCTGCCGTTCTGAAGTTGCGTTCGGGCGTGGGTTCGATCCCCGCTTGGGCTGATTACTTGGTTGGGTTTTTTCCGAGATTTTCTCCAACCGTAATGTGAATGCAAAATAATCTATGGCGAATCCTCGGCCTATCTCGCCAAATATCATCTTGCTATCACCAATCTCATCGGCGCTAAATAACCTAGTAGTTGATACAGCGTCGTTAAATAACCAACAAAAAAAGTATTTCAGAAATACTTTGACAAACCTTGAGGGCATGTTTCTCACACCAAAACAAGAAAAAAAGTACATATAAACTTATGTCCAAAAATCCTTAGTTTTTTAGTTATTAATGAAAGAACATAATGAAACATCTGTTAGATATTGTCAGCTTGGTAGTAAGTGTTGCAACGTTAGTCAATTCAGAAACTCATAACAAATGTTCAAAATGTTCTCCTCTTGCTTCCTCACACACATGCACTCGTCGGATCATGGACTGCTTGGCAACACATAGCCATCTAGAATACAATGGGTACAACAGACTTGTATCGATAACATCATTCTATTATCTAACAAAATGAACGATTACTAACTTTAAGTTAAGTTGTTGGATAGTACCTCAAAACGCGTTGAACGTAAACTTTCATTGTTATGAGTTTCTGAGTTCATTAACATTGCAACACTTGCTACCAAGCTGATAATATCTAACAGATGTTTCATTATGTTCTTTCATTAATAACTAAAAAACTAAGGATTTTTGGACATATGTTTATATGGACTTTTTTCTTGTTTTGGTGTGAGGAACATGCCTCCAGGTTTGTCAAAGTAGTTTTGAAACACCCTGTATAATTTTCTTTCCTGCTAACATACGAGGCGCGTCTAGAAAGTAAGTTCCGCCGGGGCTATTTACAGGAATAAAACATAATTTCATGTAAAAAGTTATTGAAACAGATAAAACAATTGTTAAAATATTTTTGAACATATTCCCCATTGTAAATGAGACATTTGTCATACCATGGGATCAACAGAGAGGTGCAGACGACTGTCACACACTGGTTCCCATCGCAGGCGGCAGACTTCTAAGACATAGAGATACAAAAGTTGATCCCACGATATGACAAATGTTTCAATTCCGGTGGGGAGTATGTTGAAAAATAGTTCTGTATCTGTTCCAATAAATCTTTCCATGAAATTGTGTTATCTTTTTTGTAAACGCCCCCAGGGAAACTTACTTTCTGGACGGTCATTTTATTATAGGCCTATATTTCCTTTTCATCCACTGGTCGAGTGGAAGAGAAGGCCTTACGGCCTTATTATTATTATTATTATTATTATTATTATTATTATTATTATTATTATTATTATAAAGAGAGACAGAGTGAGCAAATATGAGAGATACATCCCTCTCTGGGAAAGCAAGGCATACTTATTATTATTATTATTATTATTATTATTATTATTATTATTATTATTATTATTATTATTATTATTATTATTATAAAGAGAGACAGAGTGAGCAAATATGAGAGATACATCCCTCTCTGGGAAAGGCAAGGCATACTTATTATTATTATTATTATTATTATTATTATTATTATTATTATTATAAAGAGAGACAGAGTGAGCAAATATGAGAAATACATCCCTCTCTGGGAAAGCAAGGCATACTTATTATTATTATTATTATTATTATTATTATTATTATTATTATTACTATTATTATTATTATTATCGTCCGTATTTGACAGTTGGACAGATTCAGCTGTACGTCTTAAGCATGAAGACTTCGGAAAATCCCAACTGTGAATAAGATTATCTTGCCTGAGTTTCACTCAAACAAGTTATTTATTATACCCGACAAACTGAAAACGCGTCCAACTGTGAGAGAATATTGTGTGGCCCTCTTCACTACCCCTTGTGCTGCTGTTATGACATTAGACCAAGACTCTTAAGACCCTCATCATCACCATCATGTCGGTCTTTAGTGTTTAGATCCTTTGCGATCTACCGAAGTCTGTTCAGAGAAGGATTTACCACTGGGCTATCCTAGGCTACATAAGACAAGACAATCCACACAAAAATGAGGAATTGCTGAAGGAACGAAAGTGAAGAAAGCTTGTTAATAATAATAATAATAATAATAATAATAATAATAATAATAATAATAATAATAATAATAGCCTAATAATAATAATAATAATAATAATAATAATAATACTTACAAATGCCTGTATTTTGTTGCGAAAATCAAATTATAATGTGGAAGCTTACATAAAAAAAATCATATTGAAATAATGTTTCTAATTTTGGACAAACTGCTTTTTGAAAGTCTACCCCTCACTATCATAAGTTTACGATCCGTGTCAACGAAACCATTTAAATTAAAGCCGCACTTCTAACTCGGAAGTAAAATGACTAGTAGCTGTTGATTCCGTACGGTTGTTCGTTAAATCAAAAGTGTTACCAAAATGTAGGCCTATCTATCCACTAAATTACAAAAATTTTAGTCTAATACTTAAACTGTTTCTTTTTACGAAAGATTCATAGGTTTCAGAAAACTCACTTTTGGTCCACCCTGTACAAGTATGTAATAAGATCATTCTCAAAATGTTATGGATTTCATGTAATACAATCTTAGTAGATTTATCGCTAGATAAATACTTTACTCTTATGCCCACGTGCATCAACGTCGGTTAGTGTAACCATCGGTTAAAATTGTGACCTAATCCCCGATTAAGCATTTTTACATTGGATCGACCTCGGTTACGACTTAAATAGGAAGTTAACAACAGTAATCTCTAACCGGCCAAATATGAGCGGTTAAAGGAGATAACCAGCGATTAGTAGAGCAAGTAAAGCAAAATGGCGGCCATAACCACAGGTGATTATTTCGAAGACGATTATTATTGTGCAGTACTTGAATTACTTGGATAGAGCGTGAGCGTGAAGGTTCTTTAGTGGAAAGAGAGAATTCTTGCGAGCAATTAGGTGACAGAAAATTTCAGGAGGGATTTCGTTTATCAAAATCTACAAATGGATCAATTGAAATAACACAAGAACAATCATATTTCTCCTACGGATCGGCTGCTTATATTACGATTCTATGTAACTATTATTTTCTGTATTTTAAGAGGGAATACTCGAATACCAGTATCTCTTTCTCTATGTCACTGGCTGAACAAAGAGAAGTTATGGATGGATCTTAGGATAATGCACAATTCCCTGGTGTAGTCCAAGATCGTACACACATTCCTACCAATTTTCTGCATCCTTTTCCTTTATGGATATTCCATCTTTTTTATATAATAGGCCTACATTTAAATCTAGTAATTAAGTCTATCGATACTTCAACCTAACATTGGGATATAATCATTGTTGGATTCAATTTTCCATTTTGTACGATTTTAACCTAATAGTACTGAAAAACAAAGAAATGGAACTCACAAATATAACAGCGCCCAAAGGCAAACAAATGCAACGCGAAAATGTAGGATACGTTCATTTCGATGTAGAATATAGTGAGCGCAGTCGTTTTTAGACGTTGACTATTATCTTTGCAGCGGTATGGATGCTTTCCTTTAGTCATTTTGTAGAAACAATGTACCATCATAGACTTTACTCTGGTTAAATGAGGTGTCAGCTAGCCAAGTTTTAGTAATCGGTGATTATGAATGGTGCACATAAATTACATTTTAACCACGGCTACTGTTTAACCATCGTTTCGTAATCTATGATTACTGCGTTTTTAATCAATGTTGATGCACTTCGCCATTAGCCTACTTTCTGTATGGAACGATACTTAGACAGGCCAGTGCAAAGGATTTGAAAATGGAAAGTTCTCTCGTAACAATAGCATCATTTTTTCTTTGTTAAGTTTATTTATACATTATTTAACATCTGTGATCATATCGCGTGTTAGGATCTGTGGGTATACAGTAGGCAGTTGTTACTGTTGCTGAGTTCCTGCTTCTGTTGTATGTTGTAGATGGCTTGTGTTCATGTAACTGAATTCAGATTTTGATTAATGTTTATGATATTGGTGGTTGAGCCGATAATGAATCATGGTATGTAAATTGTCAATCCTGCGTTTTTATTTGTGACTGAGGGAAACCATGAAAAGCCTCAGTCAGATTGGCCGGCACGGAGTTTGAACCCGGGACCTTTCGAATAGGAGTCACAAACGCTACCGTCTGCGCGAGCTCGCATGTAATTTTAAAGCTACTATAACTCAGTACCGGATGTCTGGGACAAAAAGTATCAATAAAAAGTTTGTATCTCGACGCATAAGTCTGGGCGCAAAACCAGATGGCCCGGGTTCCAATCCCGGTTGAGTCAAATTACCTGCTTGAGGTTTTTCCGGAGTTTTCCCTCAACCCAATATGAGAAAATGCTGGGTAACTATCGGTGCTGGACCCCGGACTCATTTACCGGCATTATCACCTTCATTTAATTTAGACGCTAAATAACCTAAGATGTTGATACAGCGTCGTAAAATAACCTACTGAAAAAGAAATCAACGCATAATGCATGATATGATAATGCTGTTTGCAGGAAATGAGAGAGAAATTTTTCAAGTTTCGATGTTGGCATTACTGCAACCCGTGATAGATGACAGTGTTGTTGGTATACAACTGACAGTCAAAACTGATATTCTCTGTCATTTGCTGCAAATAATAATAATATTTCAATACATTTGTTATTTACTGAATTACAAAACTTTCTTACTGCTAGTTTCTGTCCTGGTCACTTCGTATTCAGTGGCGTAGCATGAAATTTTGAGCAGGGGAAGCTAATTCAAGTTGTCTTTCATGCAATAAGAGAAAACGTATTACAAAAATACAGTCTTAAAATAAATAGTAGTCAATTTCAAGTGAGCAGTCGAAGATTGGTTGGAACCTCGTAAGTTACACAAATAAGGTATGACCTCAAATGGTACGTAGTAAAATATGATTTCACGGTTTACACATATCTCTAACAAATAGACACGTATAGTATAACATTAGCTCACTCCCTGTCATAGAGGAATCACAATATTAACGGACAATATATACGTAAGTATGCGACTGTCTTTTGGTTGTGTCCTTCATTGACAGCAACTGAGTCGGTCATTTGTTTTTTAGATCACACTTTTGTTCGTAAGTCAATCTTTATAATGGAATTGTCCTAAAAATTAAAGTAAATTGGTGTCAGGAACTGTTATTTCACTCATTATTTATTATATCAGCCACAATGCACACTAACACTTCAACTGAACACAACTGACGAAAAGGGATAACTCGGAAACTACTTATTTTCAATGTCAAAGCTAGCTTCTTGCGAGCCTTGCGACCAGGGTAGGCCTAGTTTAGTTAGAAAGGGATGGAAAATCTGCGGGGTGGGTTACACAGAAGAATGAGTGAAAGAAACCAGTCTGCTTGGAAGCTGGTGTGTGCAGACTTCTTGTTTACTGCTGGATCACAAATCATCCTGAGCTGCCGCATCACAATATTTAACGCGTAAATACAAATTCTATTAAAATTAATAAATAATTTTGTCCATAACTGAAGGTTTATTATGAAATTATTATTATCTGAGGAAGCTGAGCTTTTTAGCTTACATTGACGCTACGCCACTGTTCGTATTATTGTCACTAATATGTAAATAATTACTATATTACATAACTTTTTACGGATGTTCTTCTATTTTGCTTTATTCTTTGTATTTTTTAATGGGGGGATTTAACTTCTGATCTTAAACACGACCTTGTAAAGAGACACAATAAATGAAAGCTGGTAATTGCAGTGGGAGTGTGAATTAACACGACATGAAATTGCATTTCTATTCTTTATAAACTGTTTTCTTCTAAGTCGCGGTATGTCACATTTCTCTTAACATAGGCACTAGACGGGTGATGTGGAAATCCCGTGACGTGGCCCGAGCAGGAAACCAAGGCTTCAAAACCACACTTCATACCATCATCCAGATTTTAACGTGGTTAAGTTACGGCTGGGGAATTTTGTTTTAAGTTCGCTCTTTTATAACGGGAATCGTAAAACTTCACAATATGATTCTGGACTTTACTTCCTTTCGAAGGAAGTCAATATAAACTTGATTTTCGGCATTGAAAATCGATGTTTTCGAAGGGGTTTAAACCCTTGAACATCAGGATAATGTCAGATATGACAACCACTACATCACAGAGAAAGATAGGCCTAGTAGTAGTAGTAGTAGTAGTAGTAGTAGTAGTAGTAGTAGTAGTAGTAGTAGTAGTGGTAGTGGTAGTGGTAGTAGTAGTAGTAGTGGTAGTAGTAGTAATAGTAGTTGTAGTAGTAGAAAGCTTATGTCGATAAATGTACCACGAATTTTGCATCATCTAGGGCCTACGTACGATGTTTGGGATTTCAAATGAAAGTTTAATATTTCTTTTGAATATGCTTTATTTTCCGAAATTGTATTTATTTATCCTCGCAATTTATGGATTTTCTCAAATTACCCAAACACTTTTTTATTTAATCTAAACTTATTACTTAAATTATTGTTCAATTTCTGAATTGAAGGGTTCAGAACCATAGTGGGCCAATTTTACTAAAACCGTAGAAAACAAGGGTTAAAATGAAGTTATTACCATAATTTAATGGAAACATATAGCAAGTAAAATAAAGTATACACATTAAAACTAAATGATATATCAATCTTCATTAAACTATGGTATTCACTTAACTTTAACCTTTGCTTTCTCTGTTTTTAATAAATGGCGCTTGGCCCACTATGTCTCTGAACCCTTCAATTATAGTTTTATAATTGTAATTTACAATTAAATCGCTTATATGTAAAATTACATATATCTACATTAATATTAAACTATTTACTGCTACTACAACAAATGAGAAGTGAAAGCTTTTCGTTTCCTGTGAAAATGCTCATTCGAGCATTTCCTATGTATTTACCATTATCTTGACTTCCCTTCAAAACCACATCATCAGCTCTGTGCTGTATAAGTTAAGTTGCGACGCTTAAATTACTACGTTACATAATTTCAGTTATGGACTGGTAGTGCCACATTACCAACTCACTTGGTGCACATTTAGTTCTAATTAATTTTTGCTAGAAAAGTGGTCATCATAATCTATTATTATGCCTTACATTCATATTATCGTTGCTAGGTACAAGGAGGTGTTTTAATTACTCGTTGTTCCTAGTAATAGTAACAACTGTCCACCGCTGTAACGGTTAGTACCGTGAAACGAGCGGGCCCGAGTTCAAATCCTGGTTGGGACAAGTTCTGGTTGAGGTTTTTTCCGAGATTTTGAAGCATAATTGCTGGGTAACTTTCGACGTTGGATTTAGGATTCATTTCGCTATCATAATTACACTTTCCTAGGTTTCGGGCTTGTTTCGATGTAGATTCGCCTGTGAGCTGCCACCTAACTTGGACTCGTTATCATTCGTTATTGGTGGTAGCGCTATGCGCCGTGGACTCATGGTAACTCGTGGGATCGTAGATGTATGTGTCCACCAGTTTGTTCTTGTACACTTGGTCAAAATGAAAGTGGCCGGCGTCTGAGAGACTAAGTTCGAAAAAAATGTTATGTTTTATTTAACGACGCTCGCAACTGCAGAGGTTATATCAGCGTCGCCGGATGTGCCGGAATTTTGTCCCGCAGGAGTTCTTTTACATGCCAGTAAATCTACTGACATGAGCCTGTCGCATTTAAGCACACTTAAATGCCATCGACCTGGCCCGGGATCAAACCCGCAACCTTGGGCATAGAAGGCCAGCGCTATACCAACTTTCCAACCAGATCGACACTAAGTTCGAATCGGGTATTTCCGTGAGCGCTCGGGACAGCCAGGCTTTGTTCCTAGTAGTTATAATGGGGAACACAACTATTAATCACTAAAATCTTCCGAGAAAAAAAAATCATATACGAGATTTAAAACAGACAGATCGTTCAGAGTGTTTAAACAGTGAATATTGTAACACAAACACTATGGTTCTCAAGTGGAGTATGACCATTGATCGTTACAACGCCGTTCTTACTGCAGTAGTACTCTTAGCGTAGTGGTAGAGCGTTAGCTACGTGTTCGTGAGGTTGAAGTTCAGGTCTTCGTGGAGCTACTAAACTTTTTTTTAAATGCATCAGTAAAAATATAACAGGATTTCGTCATGTTTTTATTCTTAGAATACTTTTCGCTTTATTATTTTTTTCGTGTTAATGCAGTAGAAACTTTTGACGCTAGATGGAAGTAACACTAAAGACAACAATTACGGACTTTCGTATTAAAAGTGCTGTGTTAATTATTTTATTAATCTCTGCTGCTTTACACTGTCTTGCCTAAGAAACATTCAGTAAATATGTTGACTGATAAATAATTGGCAATAATTAATTTGCAAGTTGTGCTACAGGAGATATGATTATTATACAGGGACATCATTTTATTTTTACTTCAATTTTTATTGTACCCGAGTTTTTGAATGTACTTCACTCCCACCCCTTCTACTAAGGAAGTTCCAACTCCACACAGAACCAAGACCGCAGATAGTAAGCAGTACTGAGTTACTGAGTATAGTACGTTCCAGAAATATGTTCGCGTTTTCCAGTGACGAAAGAGCTTTCAATATTGAATCATATTTTCGCACAGGTACTGTCCGTTTGCCACGTCGCATCCCGATTTCCCCAAACTGCTTCTGCTCGCCCCTCTGTAAAAGCTGGGCTGTCTTAGCTCTTTTCTGAAAACATTAATTTCTCTTAGGAATTGGACGTTTACGTAATATTATACAGCTGTTTAATTTAACTTAAATAAAAGGGCCTCGTTAAATAATTAACTGTCACGTGATTTCCTCCCTTTCTACAATCCTGCGGCATAACCACTTGGACGGACAGTAGATAGCATGTCTGAGTAATTTTATATTTTCGGGTCGGGCAGAAGTGAAGATTGAATTTACAGTACGTAGAGTAGGTACAGAATTATTTCAACATGAGTTACTAGTACGAAGGACGAAACTGGCAATTGGAATTAGATGCAATAGTCTGTAGTGCGATAGTATGCACAAAAGAACTGAAGCCTGTATCGAAATGAACGGCCACCATTTTCAAAATTGTGTTTAAATATTCATATTATGATTATTTTTCAATTTAACTTCTTTCTCTATATTGTACGCTAATGTGCTGTAGACAGTATAATATACACTGCATAATGAATACGTTCGCATGGATAACTCACTTCGTGAGTAAAAACACTTATTCTTAATACAGTACTGTACTTTGATTAAAGAAAAACCTAATGAAAATTATCAAACTCAAAATCGCGATATTTCCTAGTTTACGTAAATGGATGAACTACTTTTCTTCCTTCCTATACCTAGTAGAGTGATTTGTGTTTTACGCCAGTATCATCGAACTCCAGTCTTGGAGGGGGGAGCAAGCGGTGTTTCCGTTTCTCTAAAGGTATAGACAGGTTAGTATTAAAAATGTTAGTAAAAATAAAATGATGTCCCTGTACTAACCTAAATCCGTGACCATCAGGGCCTAAACGTAGTAATTGTAAACAAGAAGAAAAACCATAATTCTGATGACAAAATATATCCTCATTTCCTGGAATTATAACTACAAATTTTCACTAATTTTGTAATTATCTGTAAGTAACATGAAGTAACATAAGCAAAATTATTTGACTGTATTACACTAAACGAGTTGTAAAAAATTAAGTAAATGACAGAACAAAAAATTCTCTACGGAGATTCGAAGCATGCTGTGGAGGTAGCCCAAATCAGCGCCTTGTATTATGGAGTTAACTAAAACGGCGCACGGAGGTTTACGGTAGTGAACTGCGCGCTCACCCGAAGGGACTTAGAACATTTTAACTGTTCAAGAGGCCGACCAGTTTCATTTTGACCAAGTGTACAAGTAACAGACTCCCTTCAATGCTAAATACAGCAGCTCTTAGTTCGTGTTCTGGAATATCTGCCACAGTGTGTACGATGTAGTCCTTTAACTCATCAATTGTCGTAGGTTTGCTCAAGAACACTCTTTCCTTCATATGCCATTACATACTTTAACCTGCTGGGTTAGTATCTGGCGATTTTGCAGGCCAAGTTGTAGGAAAGTGCCAGAGCCATCTTCGGTTACTAGCCGGAGCATGGGTAGGTTTGGCAACGCTGAGTGGAGGCGGGCGGAGGCGAAATAAAGGCATGACGTTTGACGTTTTAGTGCTTTGATTTGTTGTCACATGTACATTTTCGACATTAATTGATAATAACTAAGTGCATATGAACAAGATTCAGTATATTGATGTACGTAATTTATTACGGAATCCGAAATTGTATTTTATTTGCGTTTCAGAATACCGCGTAAGTACTTGCATACAGCCACTTATAACTTAAAAAAATTAAAAGCATACGTGTTTTTTATTGATGGTACAAGGGAAAATAAATAAATAAAATAACGACGTACTTTCGCAATACCCTATTCCAATCAATTAACCATTATGTGGCTAGCAAATTGACAATTTTTGCCGCTTTACGTTGTTTCACCTCTGACGTGAAAGGTCTAGAATATCATATACATTTTAATTTAATGTGATAATCTGTCGTGCTTTTCTATAAATATTTCAGATGCCCAGGAAGCCAGTTTTAGTTTGAACCTCGCCAGTCACCATAACAATACTGTTATCCTAAATTATTTGTTATAAACGTTTAAAAATATAATTTTAAATAGGCCAAGACCAAGTATAAAGATCTATGAAAAACTGAAGAAACATACCTTCAACATAATACGCAACAAAACACATAATTATCTATTAAGTATGTGCCAATTAGCGTAAACTCGGTGAACTTTAAATCATGTAAATACGAAGTGAAAAGAAACATGTTTATAACTAAGAAATAATATTAATAAACAAACCTTGAAAACCAACAAAGTAAGTGTACGCATCTACAAATTATAGACCTAGGTAGTTCTGACGTATAGCAGGCATTCCGAATCTTCAACAAAACTGCAACATTTATGGGATCACAAAACAGCTGTTTACAATGAACTTGAGAATCAACGGCGTAACTTTATTGATATAGCAGGCGAGACCCAACAATTTGGCTAGAATTCTGATACACCACAAACCACAAGTAAGACTATAAAAATGTAGTTTATACAATATTTAATATTTAGAAGAATCGTCAATCACTTTGTCATTAATAATAACCGTAAAAATTGCTAAAGACTGCAGCCATATTTTCATTTATTGACTTGTTTTTATCGCCAACACTAGTGTATCATAGACCTCCGCTTGACAGTTAATTACAGTATTGCCGACGTATGGCTCCGGCTTGTAACTGAAGAAGGCTCTGAAAGTGCCTACTTGAAACACGGCTACCATAGCAATCAGAAACAAGCAAATTCGTTGTCATGGTGATGCAAAATATCTCATTTCTTGCGTAATAAGCCATTGCCAGAATTTTTAAGATTGTGTAAAACATATGAGCAATTATATTTATCTCTTGATTTGAAAAACTCTATATAATGATTTATTAAACGTCATATTGGATAAAATATTGTTTGCCACCCAAGGGTAAACAGATTTAATGTAAGCCTTGGGCGCTAAATATTGCATTCGCGAATACAATCATACTTTACTCTCTTGTGGCATAGATTACTATTATTTTAGTCTCATAACGAAAAAAAAAAAAAAACAGAATCTCTAGTAGGTTACTGTAGGCCATGGATCGATTTTAAGGTTAATATTGTAGTAATAGCACTCTGTTTCCATGGTAACAAGTGATATTATATAATAGAGGGGGCCATGAAGTGTGCGATAAAGTTACTTTTTGCTGTGGTCGTAAATAAACAATATTATGAAAAAATGAACAGAGAAAAATAAAAAGAATCTATACTAATAATAAATCTGTAGCCGAAATTTTTCTGGTAATTTTCGATTTTCCAAAAATAATTGGTCCTAACATATATAATTAAGCACCCTGAAACCGAAAATCGTTTTTTTGAAATTTTTGTTTGTATGTCTGTCTGTCTGTATGTTTGTTACCTTTTCACGCGATAATGGCTGAACGGATTTCGATGAAAATTGGAATATAAATTAAGTTCGTTGTAACTTAGATTATAGGCTATATGGCATTCAAAATACATTATTTAAAAGGGGGGTTATAAGGGGGCCTGAATTAAATAAATCGAAATATCTCGGTTATTATTGATTTTTATGAAAAATGTTACATAACAAAAATTTCTTTAAAAATCATTTCCGATAAGTTTTAGCCTTTGAAAAATTTTGATAGGACTGATATTTAATGAGATAAATGAGTTTTAAAATTAAAATAACTGCCATCTAAGGCCTGTAATGAAATAAACAAATGACTTCGTCTATAAGGGGCCTTGGTCAACAACAATCGAAAGCTATGAATCATAGCCTACAGAAAATGTTTCTGTGTTCGTATGAAGCAATATCGGAAGCTAAATTAACCGATTTGTATAATTAATTATTATTTCACCATTGGAAAGTGTAGTTTCTTTATATGGACATAATGCTATAATGTTATTACAGTAACTTGTGAGTGAATTGAGGACAGGTAAGATTAAAATAGCTTCTTATACACAGAAAACTTGATAGGCTATTCTGTGTATTCGTTTCTTGTATTTCTTAAAATAATGTTTATCTCAGAGAATTAACGACCAACGAGAGTGTATTGATTTAGTATGCAGTAATACGTTAGCTTAGCATTTCATTATTTTATAATCCAAATTTTAACTATGCTCAATTGAATCGAGCTAAAATACATAAAATACATATGCATTAAATGCAATGCAAAAAATTTGGGTAATGAGCCAAGCAGATTATGTTGCGTTGTTGTAAAAGTTGTTCCTCCTGAGATTCAAGAGCCCCCATAACAAATTGAAAACATACTTATCGGGGTACATCCGCTATAAACACTTTTTTATATAATATAATATAATATAATATAATATAATATAATATAATATAATATAATATAATATAATATAATATAATATAATATATTTAAGTTATTTGAAGGGTTCAGAACCATAGTGGGCTAAGCGCCATTTACTGAATACGTAGAAAACAAGAGTTAAAATTAAGTTATTACCATAATTCAATGGAAACATATAACAAGTAAAATAAACTATACACATTAAATGTAAATGATGTCAATGTTCATTGAACTATGGATGCATGTAATAAAAATTAAGAAACATGTTAAAGGAATTGTCATTGCACCAAATGAGTGCTCTGTGGACCAAAATGATTCCATTTTAATTATTTCAATATAATTTAAATTAAGTAACATATTAAACGATGTATCCTTCTATCAAACACGAATGTTCCCTGGATCAAATGTCCTATTTTAATTATGTAATTACTTTATATTTATTTCTAATGGGTGCAGCGGAGCGCACGGGTACGGCTAGTAGGTTTTATAATGCGAGATAGGCCTATTTGTTCATGTTTCTCCAGTCAGAGTTACACAGAGCTGGTAAATTTGTTTTAATGATACTTTTAAAGATAGTGCGTAACATGTGTCCGAGAATGAGAAAAGTAAATAATTACTTCTGTAATGAGAGACACGTAAGTTTCTACTGTCGAGAGTTGCACAGCGCTAGGTTACATGTTTACTATAGGCTACCATGCGGTATTTGTTCTCTGAAACTACATTCGGACATGGGTTCGAATTCCTTTTGGACTGGTTACCTATTTGCGTTTTTTCGACTTTTCCTCAACTGTGAGGCGAATATCGTGTAATCCAATGGTACATTTTTGGACTCTTTTGCCGAAATACTACCTTTCTATCACCATTTCCTCGGCGTGCAGTTGATATGTAGTCATTAAATATCCGATGACAATACACATACAACGAACATGCAATATACAGAATGAACAATAACTATGAAATATTGCTAATAACTTCTTAAATTTTAATTTTACAAAAAAAAAAAAAAACTTTTATACAAAAACTGTTGGAGATAAACCATACAATATTAAGCCAGTGTTCGAAAACAGTTAGTTATTCAGACATATAGGGTTTGCCAGTAAATTATTTTTTAAAGGCATCCCATATTAAAATTTACATATTCCGAATCTCCATTAAATTTTACGCATGAATGCTTAGACACTTTACTCATTCTCCCGTTTCTTGTCTCTTAACTATTTATTAAACTTGATTCGTGGACTTCAAATTTGACACAAATAAGTTTGTAAAATCATGTTGAGTAGATCATAAAACTAAATAAAACACTGTGACTAACCAAACTTTGTCACAGATGCACAAAATGAGAACCATTCACAGCCATACAGCCGAACAGTAGCTATTCCGGTCTATCCAGTGATTTTAAATACAGTAATAGAGACTGCATTTGTAAAAGAGATACGTCAATAGGCCTAATCAGTGATGATGATGATTATGATGATGATAATAACCAAAAATAAATGAAACTTAAAAATTAAGGTGATCTGCTAAAAACTTGTGTTTGAAAAATACAGTCTGATCCGTTTGGGTATGGATAATATTAATTTATTATTATAAAGCTATTATGATAGTAGGAAAATTTTCTTGCTGGTTATATTATGATTAAAAGATGGGAGTTTCCATATATGACAATCAACAATGCATAATCTGAAAGGACAAATGAAAATCGTAGATGATTAAAATGGCCACTATAAATCAACAGCGGGCACAATGTGTTCTTTGGTATGCTAAATTTGAGAGTGTTAAAAGAGTTCGCAAGGAATTTCGATGTATGGTGTGCGTTATGTACCTAAATACGATTCCATAATGTTGTGATATCTAACATTTGTAGAAACAGGTTCTGTGTTAAAAAAAAAATATGCAGGAGGTCGCAGGCGAAACCCAGTACGAGAAGCAGCTATCTCTTGGCTTGGTCCCTAAAGTCTCCAGATCTAACCCCCCGACTTCTTCGTGTAGGGCTTTGTTAAATACATTGTGTATTCACAGGAACCCAGGAACATTGATGATCTGAGAGTAAAAATTACTCAAGATTTTCAGCAAATCACCCCTCTTATGTTACAAGACATGGGCTGAATTGCATCACCGTTATGAGTTGTGCAGGGTGCGCAATGGGGGTCATGTTGAGCTCTGAGGAATCTCCCATCTTTCAGTGTTGTATGCACAAAGTGTCAATAAATAAAGTTCAGTAGTAAATGTTTTACTAGGTTTAGAAGTAAACCCCGAAAAGACGAAGTATAGGCTACGATTATGTCTCGTGACCGGAATATTCTACGAAATGGAAATATAAACATTGGAGATTTATCTTTCGAAGAGGTGGAAAAATTCAAATATCTTGAAGCAACAGTAACAAATATAAATGACACTCGGGAGGAAATTAAACGCAGAATAAATATGGGAAATGCGTGTTATTATTCGGTTGAGAAGCTTTTGTTATCTAGTCTGCTACCAAAAAATCTGAAAGTTAGAATTTATAAAACAGTTATATTACCGGTTGTTCTGTATGGTTGTGAAATTTGGATTCTCACTTTGAGAGAGGAACATAGCTTAAGGTTGTTTGAGAATAAGGTGCTTAGGAAAATATTTGGGGCTAAGAGGGATGAAGTTACAGGAGAATGGAGAAAGTTACACAACGCAGAAGTGCATCCATTGTATTCTTCATCTGACATAATTAGAAACATTAAATCCAGACGTTTGAGATGGGCAGGACATGTAGCACGTATGGGCGAATCCAGAAATTCATATAGAGTGTTAGTTGGGAGGCCAGAGGGAAAAAGACTTTTGGGGAGGCCGAGACGTAGATGGGAGGATAATATTAAAATGGATTTGAGGGAGGTGGAATGTGATGATAGAGACTGGATTAATCTTGCACAGGATAGGGACCGATGGCGGGGTTATGTGAGGGCGGCAATGAACCTCCGGGTTCCTTAAAAGCCATTTGTAAGTAAGTAAGTAAATAAGTAAATATTTTACGGTGTTTTTACTTTATCGAAACCCAAACGGATAGAAAAAATCAAAAGCCAAAAACTTTTGAAAGTTCAAAAGTTAGATGTTATTAGTCCTTGACATAGTAAACATACTCTTAAAATTTGGTTGAACGAAATTAGGCTATTAGGAAAAAAGTTGTCATTTTGAGTGGTGTGTCCCCTTAAGGTATGTATTAACGTTTTGGAGGAAAATCTACATTTTTTAACCAACCTTTTTAAGATATCAGACAACATATGAAAGTAGACTAACATAACCATATATCAGAAACTTCAATTTCACTTTTTGATTCCTTAAAAAAAAATGATTAATTAAAAATTATTCTATTTCTTCAAAATGCCATATATTTTCTAAAAATTACTTAATTTTGAAATTTCTTTCACTGAGTTATTGCTGTTTATGCGTACAATGCTCCGTACTAGGATTTTGCAGCTAACATTATTACAAAGAAAATTTTAGTCATAAAAACGCCATTTCAAACGTTAATACATACTTTAACAGGCTCTCCTAAATCTTGACTTTGATCGGTTTGAAAAAAAAATAAAAATATGCAGGCACTAGGAGCGTCAAATTTGTTTTTTTTTTTTTTTTTTTTTCAGATTTTGTTTCATAACTTGTCATTTTGAGTTAGACCAGTTTGGAATACACTTCTTCAATTATCCAAGCCCTAATCATGATGTATATTGGTGGTGGTGGTGATATTGATGATGATGATGATGATGATGATGATGATGATGATGATGATGATGATGATGATGATGATGATGTTAAAAGTTTTAGGAATAATAGGATTTGTGTGCAAAATTAATAATATTTGTGAAACTTGAAAGAAAAACTATGTTTAATGCTACGAAGAACTCCATTCACACCTGCAATAAATGTCTAGTTTTATAGTCTGTAGCTGAAGTCTGCAGAATGTTGTTACAAGTTAGGTTTATTACGTTTGTCAAAGATACTCATAACAGCAGTCATAACTTACTGTACGTACTAACCGGTTTTCTGGGCAGCAGCAGTGTTAAGCCAGGAAGCAGCGAAGCAGGTCGTAATTAAAATGCACGTCAATACATTCCGCATACACACTGTCCTTCCTCTTATACACACATCACTTAATTCACACATAACGACTGTATAATGTCTTCCTTCCTTCGCGTTCCTCAGATGTGACAACCTTCACAGATACTCTCTACATAATTCACAACAATGGTTTCATTTACCACGTCTGTAGTCACTTGTTTTGTGCTTCTGTCACTAAAACTCACACCGCAACCAAAGTCTAGCAAGCCGTGACTGACTGGAACGAAGTTGTGCGATGCTATTTCATACCTGAGGGCATCTGACTTTACTGCTATGTTCAACAAGGAAAAAGGTCACGTGGGATTCTTGGAGCTTAGTTCACATGATTAACAAACAATGTTGTAACACTACTTCATAAAAAAGGAAGCAGAACTTGCTGTTTTCGTTTGATCCTTCGGGTTACAAAGAATAGCATCGGTATCCAGTAGGTATACTCAATGACTGAAGCAGGTCGTTGCGTTGGTCGGGTGTTCGTTGCCAGTTTATGTCCTGTAGGCCCTACTGTCCTACCTGAAGGCTGAAGGTTGCGTAAACCTCACGTTATCCAAATCTCATCACGTTTCTGTATAATTTATGAAAAAAGAACATAATTTGGAGTTCAGTAAACAGTAATGGTTATTATTATGAGTATTCTAGATGGATGGATACTTATGTTAATGTATTTTTATTTTAGTAGGTTATTTTACGACGCTTTAGAAACATTTTAGGTTATTTAGCGTCTGAATGAGATGAAGGTGATAATGCCGGTGAAATGAGTCCGGGGTCCAGCACCGGAAGTTACCCAGCATTTGCTTATAATGGGTTGAAGGAAAACCCCGGAAAAAACCTCAACCAGGTAACTTGCCCCGACCTGGAATCGAATCCAGGCCACCTGATTTTGTGGCCAGACTCGCAAACCGTTACTCCACAGGTGTGGACTAGGTTGGTGTATGATAGATAGGGTAAAGTTTGGTAATACCATGATACGAGTAATATTGTAATAGTTCTTTTTGAAAATTTATTACAGTTTTACTGAGCGAGATGAAGATCGGTTTTTTGAATCAACGTATTAGGCCTAAGAGAATGTTTGTGGACAAGTTTCTGCACAAAACCGGTCCTTCTCTCGCTCAGTAAAATTGTAAAAAAGTCTCAAAAGGAACTATCACAATATTACTCGTATCACAGTTTACCAACCTTTACCCTAATATTGATAAGATAATAACCGCCATTTTGTAACTTAATGTTAAAAATGTGTCCAAAATTAATCAATATGTAAAACATGAGATCTAGATTTCAGCATTTCTTACATGAAATATAAAACACTTTCTTATTAATATTTATTAATATACTGAAGGTAGTTGATTTTAAATAATATTGATATCTATTTGTTACTCTGTAATTTGCCATTTATAGCTTCATTTTACATCTTTTGGTTACGATATCTATATTTATCTATTTTCCATTTATTTTTATTTTGTACTTTTCATTTATATCTATATTTGTGTCTTTTATTTAGGTATTCTCATTATCTATTTGTCTGTTTTTTTTCTTTTATCATTTGTATTTAGGCTACACTTCTATCTTGCATTTGTACCTGTTTTATCTCTTTTTTCATGTTATCTCCAATTTTATGTTCTAAGCAAATATTTGTACTGTCTATTGTAATTGGGGCTTTGCCCTGTTATAGACATAAATAAATAAATAAATAAATAAATAAATAAATAAATAAATAAATAAATAAATAAATAAATAAATAAATAAATAAATAAATAAATAAATAAATACGTAAGTAAGTGCAGTAAGTAAGTAAGTAAGTAAGTATGTAAGTAAGTAAATAAGTAAATAAATAAATAACTCTAATACAATAAAATATTAATTGACTCACTAATGTTAGCTTCACCAAAACGTTTGAACAGAGCCACTTTTTTCAGTTGACTATGTATGCGGAAAATAAATGACGATCGCAACGCATGTTTTATAGTACCGTGTAGAATTTTCATTTTGAAATTTTGGCAAAAAAAGAAACAAATGCTAGGGCGATGATAAAAGCAAACAAATGCAAGGAAAGTGATAAAATTTTAGGGATAAACAGCCATGATTGGTTGAAACACGTGTTTTCGTATCGTTTTATTGGTCAAAAATAGTATGACGTAGTAAAAGTGTAATAGTCATGTTTATCTAATTTATATGTTCTTAATTCTGAATATGTCTGTAATGTACACCGAGATATTTTATTAATGGCTGAAGATGCCAATTGATTGGCGAAAAGCAACATAGCATAAAATTAGCAAATGTTATATGATGTAATTATTTGTTATTGTATGTATGTATGTATTTATTTATTTACACTGCAAGTGGGCAAGCACCCCGGTGGCAGTGGTATACACAATATAAACAATACACAATAAAGAAATGATAAGCAATACACAATAAATTTACAATACACAATACAATTATACAATACACAATAGGCCTACAATTTTATACACAATACAATGAGAATACACAATATAATTTAACACAATAATAATAAAAACATTTCAACCTACACCACCTCATTCTAGTGCCGAGGTCATGGAAAGCATGGGGCTCTACCTCCATGCCCCCCAAGTGCCTTCATGGCATGTTACGGGGATACCTTTACCTTTTTTACCTACATAAGTTTCAATAGTCTTTCACTTTACTCCCATCTCACTCACTGTAGTGGCACTATGACGCATTTCACTGACACTTTAGCACACATTTCACTGACACTATAGAACACATTTCATTGACGCTATAAATTATCACTGATCGGAACTATTCACTGCACTGTAAAACCATAACTTCACTGACTCACCTCGCTTCACTGATACAACAGTTCAAATAAGTCAAATAATTACATCCTTATGCATACTGTACTTATAAACAGAACTACATTTAAACTAAACATTTCTAGTCTAAGACCCTCTTACACGCTATTTTTAAATAATTTACAATTCAAACCAAGGAAGTAACTCGTCAGGCTAAATAAATACATGTCACCTTAAAAAAATTAAATATTAAATGTCGCCTTAATTTTAATTTGCACTTTATACACAACTTTTTAAATTATTTTTGAATCTCCTTAAGGAAGGACAGCCCTCAAAGACCGCTGCAGGTAGGTCATTCCAATCATTTATAGTTCTATTTAAAAATGAGAATTTACCTACATCCGTTTTCTGTTTCCTACATTTGATTTTAAAATCATGATCGTTCCTATCATAGTACGTTGGCTTTTCTAACAGAGCCGTTATGTCTACCCATGCTTTCTGACCTAGATGTGCTCTATACAATGATGTTATTCTAGTTTTCCTACGTCTGTTTTCCAAAGTTTCCCATTTAAGTTCTTTTATCGTATCGTTTCCATCTTCTCTTTTACCTTTAACAAATTTAGCTGCCCTATACTGGAATATTGTTTGAATATTGATAAGTCATTTGACGGAAATACACTCATTAAATAATTTGATATACTAGTATATTGACTTATCGGAATTCAACACAATGGTCTTAAAGATTTTTGTGCATGTTAATTAGTGTCAAGAGCCTCCACTGATCGTTGAAAAAAATAATTTGTCCCTCGGTAAGGATTGTATATTGTTCTATGAATAAGTGCAAAGGTCGAAATCCCTTGATGAATAATAGGCAAGGTTTACCGAGGGGAAAAGACTAATGGTACCTGAGTGGTCGTTCAACCCGTAACTCAATATCCTATCTTTTCAGTCAAACAGTTGTAAAGAAAGTGTGATTCAGTTAACGAGTGCGAGTTTTAACTAATAAAGTATTTCATAGTGGTGATACGTCTTTAAATTAATTTTTAACAAATTTAAACACTGATAAAACAAATGATAGTGGTAGAAGTTCACAGTAAGTTAACATAAATATCATGTCAGGTTCTGAAGTTCGCAGATGTGTAAACTAATTTACTTTATATTTTTTCTGGAAAATTCACTCCGAAATAAAAAAGAACATCCACTTTTATAAAAGCTTACAAACACTAGCCTACTTCGAATGTCTGCTAGATGATCAGGATAGACTTTGGGCCCCCAAGATATGTTGTTGTTCTTGCTTTGTTATTTTATCCGAGTGGTAAAAAAGGAAAGAAGAGAGAGATACAGCTTTCACAGTTTCCTTGATTTGGCGAGAACCTGAAGATCGTGTGACCGATTGGTAATTTTGCTTCACAAAAATTTCAGGATTCACTGCAAAGACCAAACATTTAGTTGTTTATCCCAAAGAGGCGTCAGTGTCATATATTCACGTAAGTCCAACGAGATCTTCCATTTGGCATCAAATTCGGCACGTTACCACATCGGAGTCGCGAGATATACCACCTGGAAATTTTCGCTTATGTCCAGTGACGTACGCAGAATTTTGTAAATGGGGAGAGGTCATTATTAAAATTGTTTACAATATATTTACATATCGCCCTGGGTGGCACAAGCGGTATAGTGCTGTCTTGTGCCCGAGGTTGCGGGTTCGATCCCTGCCCAGGACGATAGCATTTAAGTGTGCATAAATGAGACAGGCTCATGTCACTAGATTTACTGGCATGTAAAAGAACTCCTGCGGGACAAAATTCCGGCATACCGGCGACGCTGATATAATCTCGGCAGTTGCGAGCGTCGTTAAATAAACCATGATTTACATTTTTTCATACTGGTACACAAGAAACTCGCAATGTTCACAGAGATTTTATGAATATATTACTTTAAAACCTAATATAGTACAGAAGTCCTCTCGAGTCAGAACACTTCAACCTTTCCTATAGCCTACTTTTGATCTAGAAGTGAACAACGATCGAGAAAGCAAGACTAACAGCGTCCGAAAAGCCGAAACCCCGCACGACAATGTTGTAAACATCGTGTCGTTGACGTAAAGACTGCTTGTGAGTGTTTCGAGACGTCGAGATTGATCACTCCCGAAGTCCCGAACGTCAAGCAGCCTTGAATCGCCACAGTTGTTTATACCTGACTGAACTTTTATCTACTTTAGCAATCAAGTAGCCTATTTGAAACATCATCTCTACCTTTCTGTATATAATAATCCGTTCCCCAGTCTTTATTTAATTACTAGCCCCTTATTAAAGGCTAGGAATTTTCTTTTGACATGTTTGAGATCAAGTGTGCAATCTGAAGTAAAAAGATATTAACGTAGGTTTTATGTTTCTTAGAAATGCAAATTTATTTGAGAATTGTTTTTTTTTATATTTATTTAACCACAGGTAATACTACACAGGGTGTTTCAAAAATACGGGGCATAATTTCAGGTATGTATTTCCCACATGTAGACAATCAAAATAGTTCATTACAACATGTGTCCGGAAATGCTTTATTTCCGAGTTTTGGCCTTCACAACATCGAAATTCACCGGAACGTTTTTCTTTCCGCAGGTCGTTGCCGTCAAAGGAGACATTAAGAGGGCACTCTGACAGTTCATTCCGAGGCGAAGGTTACATTCAGTGTTGTGTAGGCGTTAGACTGTGCGACATGTATTCAAATCAAGAGCTGGCAGAGATACACTTCATGTACGGTAAGGCGGACGGCAATGCTGCGCTGGCTCGTCGTTTGTACCAGGAGAGGTACCCACAGCGACAATGTCCAGATCGGAAGACATTTGTACGTCTCCATTACCGTCTGTGCGAGTATGGAAAATGTAACTCTCCTGGTTTAGGAAGAGGACGACCAAGATCTACAACTCCAGAAGTACAGGAGGAGATTCTGGAGGCTGTCTACAACTCCAGAAGTACAGGAGGAGATTCTGGAGGCTGTGAATATGACTCCTTCTATCAGCACACGAAGGGTAGCGTTGCAAGTCAGTGTTCCTCATACGACTGTCTGGAGACTGTTGAAAGAGTATCAATTGTATCCTTATCATTTGCAACGTGTACAGTCCCTGTCACCAGCAGATTACCCTGCACGAGTTAGGTTCTGTCAGTGGTTCTTGCAGCAGTGTGGTGTAAATCCGAACTTTCCTGCCTTAGTATTATTTACAGATGAAGCACATTTCACACGAGATGGCATAACAAATTTCCATAATCAGCATGTAAGGGCGTATGAAAACCCACGTGCAACTGTTCCATCTCATCACCAGGTGCGGTTCTCCCTCAACACGTGGGCCGATATCATTGGTGATCGATTAGTTGGACCCCATGTACTTGTAAACAGACTTACGGGGCAGGCGTACACAAACTTCCTGGAAAACACCATACCTCATGTTTTAGAAGACACTCCACTGATCAATCGTCAACACATTCACTTCTTGCATGATGGCGCTCCTGCACACTTCAGTCGTACGGCTCGCCGGTACTAGGATCGAAGGTTTCCTGATCGATGGATAGGTAGAGGTGGCCCAATTGCTTGGCCTCCACGCTCACCTGATCTGAACCCTCTCGATTTCTACTTGTGGGGCCATTTAAAATCATTGGTTTATTCGTCTCCGGTGCCTGATTTGGAATCCCTTCGGAATCGAATTGTGGCATGTTCTGAGGATATACGCAATACTCCTGGAGTTTGGGATCGTGTTCGCAGGTCAATGAGACATCGATGTGAGGTCTGTATTCAAGCAGGAGGTGGACATTTTGAACATCTTCTGTAATGACAACGACCTGCGGAAAGAAAAACGTTCCGGTAAATTTCAATGTTGTGAAGGCCATAACTCGGAAATGAAGCATTTCCGGACACATGTTGTAATGAACTATTTTGATTGTCTACATGTGGGAAATACATACCTGAAATTATGCCCCGCATTTTTTAAACACTCTGTATAATAGAAACAGAACATTTTGATAACTAAGATACTGTCTGTTTTGTCTTTTTGTCTCATTTAAACATTTATAATGTTGTTTATTTCAATGATATGTGTTATTCAAAGTTACGAAATCTTTCCACGCCGACCAAATGCTATTTCGAGAATGATGAGCGAGACTCGAAGCGCACGAGAATGACGAGACGAGACTCGAAAGACAAATGCAACGAACACAGAGAGCGAGAGCTGCAGTTAATTTTGTTCGTCTCTATTTTGTATGATAGTGAAATTTGTGAAATTTTAACTCTCAACCAAAAAGATAAAAAAAAAGAGAAAAAGATTGAAAACAGTTGAAATGAAATTTTTCGGAAGAACAACATAATATATCCTTTGCGTTTAAAAGAAACTAAGACGTTCTCGAGGAAATTAAGGTTGAATATGTTGAAAACAAAATTAAATATTACAGATTTAATTGGCTAAACCATGCCTTCCAAACGGATAGCATTAGAATCCAAAAGCTCATGATCTCTTACACACCAAGAGGGCACCGAACACCAGGCAGACCTCTTAAACGATTGTTGGATGATGATGATGACGATGATGATGTTAATGGATATGTATCTAGGTAGGAGTCGACCTGCTTGGCGAGTTGGTATAGCGCTGGCCTTCTACGCCCAAGATTGCGGGTCGATCCCAGGCCAGGTCAATGGCATTTAAGTGTGCTTAAATGCGACAGGCTCATGTCATAGATTTACTGGCATGTAAATTCCGGGACATCCGGCGACGCTGATATAACCTCTGCAGTTGCGAGCGTCGTTAAATAAAACATAACATTTCTAGGTAGGACGGATGCCTAAATATTGTTCCAGAGATCTTGGCAAGTAAAGTGAACAAACTTCCAACGTTACGAGGTGGTGGTGGAAATTAGAAGACCATCGCTGTTCTGAAAATTAGAGATTTTGGTATACAAGAATGTACGTTTTCCGCGACCGCAAAATTACCTGTCGGTAGCTTTTTACAATACTCCCCTACTCATTGACGGCAAACTGTTGCTTTTCAAGCTGCCTCCAGTTGTCCGCTCAGTTTATTCAGCCATGAAATCCGTGTAGTGTTATTACAACGAGGAGCGAATACTGTAATCTAAGCAAGAATGTGGTGTTTGCCTTTGTGCTGCTTAGCTTCAGAGGGGTTCCTTGTCCCTTGTTTCAAAGAAGTAGGCCTACGACCTTTTACACGGAAGCATGATGGCAATCTACCGACGACGCGACGTCGAGGGTGCACTAGAGTGGGGCCAGAAAGTCTTGATCCCTGACGGAAGTCAATGCTGGAAGATCATGCAGATGGAGTAGTTGGCGGTCTACTTATGATACTACTTAAAACTGTCTTCAAAAGAGTGTTTGTTACTTTAAATAACCTTGTGTAAGTAGGGGAGACTGTTGTACCTTGAAACACTTTTCATATTTTATTTTTTTTTTTAATTTTGGGAAATGAAATTTTTAAATGAAAAAATGCTTGAAATAATTATTGAAGATTCCTTTACAACTTCCTGTATGTATTTTCCTGTTTTACGGATCTATTAAGGACGGAAAAAATAAAATGAAGGGATATGTAATGTGTTCGAAGGTACAACAGGATCATGTACCTTGGAACATACCCTCTTGTAAGTTGGAACACATGTAATAAAGGTGGGAATATAGCTGTAAAAACTGACAATCATATCTAAAATATATTCTCAATCATAAACCAGAGCAGGCTTCTCTGATTGAGATTTTATTTCCTGGAGAAGCAATAACTGCTTCAACAGCTTTCTTCAAGGCATCCGGATCAATTGGGGGCCTCTTTAATTCCAGAGTTACTTCGTGACATGATCTTAAAATAAAAGAAAAACAAAAACCGATAGTATCGTATAATTTGGAACGTGTTCCATGGTACAAGATGTTTTGTGTTCAAAGGTACAAGAGGGTGCACGTTTAAACAAATATGGCTCCGAAAACTAGAGAGTCCAATAAATCATGGAAATTAAAATACGTTATTACTCACCAGATGATAGGGAACACACCGTACTTAAAATATATTAACAAATACAATCTGGTTTTGTGTTAGAAAACACACATCAATGAACGAAATTTTTACTTTTGGTACTAAAAAACTTATTTTGTCCACGGAACTCGCATTTTGCAATAAATCAAACTGGAACTACGACCAGACCTACTTAGCGGCTTTCTCTACAGTCTACTTCATTTTGAGTCCTCTAGGTAGCAGCAAAAATTAAAAAAACAAGAAGTGTTCAAAGGTACACTATGCTAAAGGTACAACAGTCTCCCCTACAGTAGAACCCCTATTTTCCGTCACCCTATTAACCGATTGGTGGATTATCCGACTGTCTTTCTCTCTTTTTTTTTTTTGCTGCAGGAAAAATATGAAGTACTGTACGTTATATTAGTACGAATTTCTTCTACAGAGTGTTTTCCACAAACTTTTACTCTTATACAGTATGGTCTACTCTTAAAGGGGCCTAAATTCAATGCAAAATACCTTCCACAGGTGTCAAAGAAAAAGAGTTGTGCTACGAAAAATAGTGCAAGTAATTGAGTGGTTTGAGAAAGGAGAAAAGGTGATTCATCTCGCATCAGAATACGAAATAGGAATTATAACTGTGCACGATTTAATCCAAAACAAATATAAAGTGTAATAAATATGTAAATATACTGTACAACATGAGACCTGTACTATTCCTATCTTTCCACAGACAGTCGTCATAAAGAGTTTTCTTGGCTCTTAAAACCCGCCATTGAAAATCAGACTTAAATTAGTAAACTTCTGATCCACTACTTGGCATGTTAAAAACACATGACCACGGAGGAAATTACGAAACTGTATTATGTACTTACTTTATGAAAACCTTATATGGTACGGATTATCCGACTTTTTCGATTAACCGTTCACTCCATATCCTTCATTACCACAGAAAATAGAGATTCTACTGTATTGTGGAATTAAAACAATGACCGAGTTGTGACATTTAACGGCGTCCAGCGGTTTCCATGGCAACGTCCCTTCTCCTCTCTTTGTGAGCCAATAAGATGCCATCGCTTATTTGCCACAAAGAGTGGGGAAGAGATGTTGCCATGGAAACCCTTCGCTCCGTCAAATGTCACAAATAGGTTGTTGTTTTATTTCCAGATAGTTACCGTATAATCACAGTCTAGTATATACAGTCACGAAGCTCAATACGTAGTAAATATGCATCCATAGATAGTTGCTAACCACTAGGATCGCTACTATCGCCATATCACACACAATGCGAAATAGTACCTGCACAGTCTATTGTTCCTAGTATCCTCATAAACTGAAGCTTCGTGGTATAATGCTGAATGAACACTAAACTTACAATAATAAATAGTGATGACAATAATAATAATAATAATAATAATAATAATAATAATAATAATAATAATAATAATAATAATAATAATACTGGTAATGAATGACGTTTTTATAAAATAAATGAAATATGAAGTTGTATCATTTAAAAAAAAATAAAGAAAATTTCATTTCGACTTCGGGTCTACGAATATTTGTTTTCTAAAAATTGGCATCTCTCGAAATTACTTCTTTTTCAGTGAAGTGACTGTTATTTGACTTGTGTACCATTTCAACAATGGAACTAAAGGGTCCGTTAAATTTCAGCTAATCAAAGCCAGCTATCACTGAAATATTATCGATTTCATAGTGTTATTTTTGATTTGTTGATGATTCGAAATTGTTTCTACAAATCAATTAGGAAAACCATAACTTATATTATACAATAACATACATACATACATACATACATACATACATACATACATACATACATACATACATACATACATACATACATACATACATACATACATACAGTCCACACCTGTGGAGTAACGGTCAGCGCGTCTGGCCGCGAAACCAGGTGGCCCGGGTTCGAATCCCGGTAGGGGCAAATTACCTGGTTGAGGTTTTTTCCGGGGTTTTCCCTCAATCCAATACGAGCAAATGCTGGGTAACTTTCGGTGCTGGACCCCGGACTCATTTCACCGGCATTATCACCTTCATTTCATTCAGACGCTAAATAACCTGAGATGTTGATACAGCGTCGTAAAATAACCCAATAAAATACATATACATACATACATACATACATACATACATACATACATACATAAATGTTCTGCCCCCGGGCAGATCTTTCACTGTAAACTCAGCATTTTTCAATCTTTCCTATTTTCTGTCTTCCTCTTAATCTCCGCTGCAAGACCAGTCGGTTTCTATTTCCCGCCCATGCGCTGATTCAGAGGAGGATCTTCTCCCTCTCCGTTCATTTACTTGCTTAAAAACTCTGCTTCTTTCTCTGGCCGCTAGTGCGCTGTTGTCTATGTGTGTTAACTGCAGTAAAGGAGGAATGGATTGGCTTTCCTCCACACAAACAATCTCGCATCCTTCTCACAGTTTTCTAGCAGCACGTGAGTGCGCGTGGTTTAAAACTCGATCAACCGAGGTTTTCTTATAGCTGTGAACTTAAAAATTATCGAATCTTCCTCGAATTTCAAGGCATATATTTAATTTGGTATTTACTTTCAAAAGAAGAAAAATGTGAGGAGGACGTTCCTCCCTTCCCTCCCCCGAGGAACCGCCTCTGATACATACATTTTCTTACTTAGTTATTTAACCACGCTGTATTATTTAGCGTCGATGGATTAGTGTTAGCGATATGGTATTTGGCGAGATGCCGAGGATTAGCCATAGATTACCTGAATTCGCCTTGCGGATGGGGAAATCCTCGGTAAAAACCCAACCAATTAATCAACCCACGCGGGAATCGAAACCACGTCCGAGCGCAACTCCAGATCGGCAGGCAAGCACCTCAGTCGATTGAGCTACGCCAGTAGCTACTGTACATAACCTACATACATCTACAGAATAGGGCAAAAAATGGTATCGGTAACCAAAACATCGAAATGAGATGAAGTTGGTGTTTTATGTTGTCAAAATAGTTCTCACTTCTTTTGTTTTAGCTATAATATTATAATATCAGATAATCAGTTTTTATTTTCAGTCAATCACTTATCATGTTAAGATGGCAGAAGTAGATTCTGTTACATCAGGATACAATATTAATATACATCACGAATATTTTCGACTTGCTTTTCAAGTCATCTTCAGGTGATAGTTTACTAACAGACAAGTACAGGGACATCATTTTATTTTTACTTCAATTTTTATTGTACCTGAGTTTCTGAATGTACTTCACTCCTACCCCTTCTACTAATGAAGTTCAACCGTCTTCCACACAGATCCAAGTCAAACGTAAATAACAGGGCCTCGTTAAGTAATTAACTGTCACGTAATTTCCCTCCTTTCTACGATCCTGCGACAAAATCACTTGGACGGACAGTAGATAGAATGTCTGAGTAATTTTATCTTTTCGGATCGAGTAGAAGTGAAGATTGAATTTACAGTACGTAAGGTACTCCTTTATAGAGTAGGTACAGAATTATTTCAACATGAGTTAGGCCTACTAGTACGAAGGACGAAACTGGTAATTGGAATTAGGTACATTAATCGAAATGAACCGCCACCATTTTGAAAAATGTGTTTAAATATCCATATTATGATTATTTTTCAATTTAACTTCATTCTCTATAGTGTGCGCTAATGTGCTATAGGCACTCTAATATACACTGCATAATGAAATCGTCCGTATGGACAGCTCAGTTCGTGAGTAAAAACACTCATTGTTAATACTGTACTGTATTTTGATTAAACAAAAACCCAATAAAAATTATCAAACTCAAAAGCTTGATATTTCATAGTTTACATAAATGGATGAATTACTTTTCTTCCCTCCTATACCTAGTAAAGTGATTTGTTTGTATATTACGCCATCGAACTCCAGTCATGGAAGGGGTTAGCAACCGTTGATTCAAAGGTATAGGCAGGTTAATATCAGAAATGTTAGTAAAAATAAAATGATGTCCCTGTACATTTGAACGTGGTGAAAAATATAAGATAAAACACACTTCTAAAACACAAGTAAATAGTTTAACCATGCTTACTTTTCTTAAAGTGGTTAAATGGCGTACATGGTATTAAATTAACATTCAGATAGAAACCTTCCAGTGGATATAGTTATAATTTATACAGTATATTAAAAAGGCAGGCAATGTGCCTGAGTTGTAAAATTAAAATCGTTTAAAAATTAGTACTGTGTAAAACTGAATTCTAAAGCTTGTTCATTATAAAGTTCAATATATTGGAAGACTGTAATAAAATGGATGTGAAAGAAATTCTCGGCGGTACCTGGAGGTATTTCAGTTCAAGTAGGCATTTTGTGCACTCGCGAGGGAATGAGTTGCATGCCAATTGTGCTGCCTGGCTAAGCCGGCTACACCATCCGCCACACTACACATGCTTCTCCGCCTTCAAATCCGTATACCATACAGTACCTCTGATGGAGGACTGCCGTACCTTACATATGTAGGCTATATGAGTTCGTCATGCTCCCGTCATAGAAGGAAATTTCTGGGATCCAGTTGCGTCTCATTCAGGTCTATGAGTCGTCCAGCACTGCCACATAAAAATCTCTAGACAAACCGTGAGAAATACCCGCAGTGGTGGACGATCGTTTCGGCATCGCGCTAACAAAAGAGGTGCCTCATATTTTGAGACAGATGATAATGAAAGGGAAATTATGGAGAATGTGGGTGGAATTACGAGGTACGGAGAATTCTTAAACAAACTCTGAAGGCTCATTCACAATGAAAATTAAATATATCATCGCACCTCCTCATACTCATCTTTTTTCAAAATAGCCCTGCCAAGACTCTGGAATTCGCTACCTGCTAGCATCAGGGACTGTCGAAATAAAATGGAATTCAAACGCAAACTTACTAGGCACTTGGTCAGTAATTGATTTCTTGTAAATAGTTTCCTTAATCTATCACAAAATATTTCAATATCCAGTAATTTAATCGCTATACAATTTTGTTATTCTAGATTTAATTTGTAATTCAGTAAATATAAAATATTCTTTGTTTCTCTATGATAAATTATCTAGCTTTCGTTAGTCAGGTAATCTTTTCTTACTTTGATTTTATTGTAATTGTAATTGTAAATTTAATACTAATTGTAATGTTATTTGTAATGTAATTATAAATTTAATACTAATTGTAATTTTATTGTTCATATTCTAGTTGGAATCTCCTGGTAGAGGGGCAGAGAAGGCCTGACGGCCTTAGCCTATCTCTACCAGGTTAAATAAATAAATACTACTACTAAATAAATAAATACTACTACTATAACGTAAGCGTTAACTTAAGAATACAAACGTTACGGTAAAATCAAGAAGTCATACCATCATTCACGATGGGAACATAAACATAACAGCAAACATACTTGGTAACCATGGAAACATAACAACGACGCCATTTCCTCATATTCTGTCGTATACTTCAGCGCTCTACGATTGTGTTCTGTTTCCAAATCACGTAAGCATAAGCATGAAAGTTTGGAGTTTGCAAACTTTCATGTTAAGTCTTACGGTAATGTTTATGTCAATGCTTATGTGAATCATTGTGACTGATCCCATTTGGTAGCCTGGGCGCAAACTTCTGTGTTTATGTTACGGTTATGTTTAATTTTCATTGTGAATGGGCCTTAATAATCTTGGCTTTCTCCACAAATACAATTCCGTCATATTCGAGATTTGAATTCGGGCCCGTTGTCGTCATAAACCAGCGCTCTGGCCCAGATGTAGCAAGTGGGTTTCTACAATATCAATTTCATTAAGTCACAGTTCATTCAGGTTCGACAAATAATATATTTAAAAATTATACTTTCGAAAGTATCGCATACGGTTCTCGGGCCATGGATTGCAAACTACTGGCGTAGTAGCAAGCATAACAGTTACTCAACAGCCGAGGAGAACTTATTTACAAAAGATGTTAATGAAATAATCGCCGTTCAATTAATTTGAAAACAACTATAATGTCACACAGATCTGGCGTGTTCACATACAGACTGAAGACAAACTCAAACCATTGTGAAGCAGGCTTGTTATTTGTGTAAGGGGAGGGGATAACAAAACCTTCAATAGTGACGTCCACCTTCCTCCTCCTCTTCTCTAGTTGGATCTCACGAATGTGAATGCATAAGAATGAAGGAAGGTGTGTAATGGTAGGGAGATGTAATATCGCTTTTTACGTAGTCAGGGCAATCCCCAGTTATCTAGATTGCCCACTCGGTTTCCTCTGATATCTGGGACGGAAGATGCAACGTAACTTCACTTCCTACGGATGATGAAAAGAATTCAGATTTATATCCTATTGAAATGTCATATTACATACAATTAAACTAAAAAGAAATGCTAAAATTTCAGAATTCATTCATAGTGTTCTGCCCAAGGACAGGTCTTTCACTGCAAAACCAGCATTTTCCAATTTTTTTTTTTATTTTTGCCTTCGTCTTAGCCTCCGCATATGATCCATTTATCTTAATATCGTCTATTCTTCTGCCCCGAACTCTTCTCCCGTTCACCATTCCTTCCAGTGAATCCTTCAGTAGGCAGTTTCTTTTCAGCCAGTGACCAAGCCAATTCCTTTTTCTCTTCCTGATCAGTTTCAATATCATTCTTTCTTCACCCACTCTCTCCAACACAGTTTCATTTCTTATTCTGTCTGTCCACTTCACACGTTCCATTTTTCTCCATATCCACATTTCAAATGCTTCTAGTCGTTTCTCTTTAAGTTACTTCGTCATAATGTCCATGTTTCTACCCCAAACATGCCATACTCCACACAAAGCACTTCACCAGTCATTTCCTTAGGCTGGTATTCATAGTCGACACTTTATATCACCACTTTGCAAAGTGACACTTTTGACGATTTTATGATCGTGTAAGCGAACTTTCTACCCACGAGATAAGTCAGAACCAAAGACATAATAAACTGACAAACTTTGAAATAGTTCCGCTAGTTCTCAATAGGTAGCATCATTATTTGGGCGGTTAAAAAGTGTGGGGGGAAATGGTTATGTAGATTAAGCATAAATTATTCTCATAATTGACAATATCAGCGGTTTACACCTAAACCCAGTGCTGTTTTACAATCAGTAGAGTGGTATGAAAATTTGAATTCTATAATGCGGGTATATTTATTTACGATTGTCGACACTGACTATTATCTACGCCATCTATTCTTAGAAGTAATAACTAAAGAGTCCACACTTACACCAACAAATTATCGATCACTATCGATTAGTAGGAATGAGGTAGCTTTGAACGTCATTGTACTACTTCTCCTTTCAGAATGTTAAACACAGTTGGTCCTTCTTTCTGGCACGTTATTTGTCTTTTGTATTACAAAGTCAAGTATGTATAATGAAAACTTCTGCGGTAAATAGCTAAAAAGAAAACGTTGGTGATAATCATAAACAAGGAAACAAAGCAATTATGACAAGAAAGTCCATTATAAAACTCATTATTTTGAAATTGGTAGGATGGTGTAGCGTCGAAGATTGTGAAACATTGAATGACTCATTGAACGGCACATTTAAGATTCAAAATAGGCTAACGTCTGTAGCAACTTGTGAAATCTTCCTGCCGGATATATAACACAAATTCTGTTGTTAAAATGATGGCATACGAAACTTACTTGCCACATACTTTGGTTCGAGATTTTAGAGCACATCAATTTATAATGCTATATTTTATTACACTGTCCCGCGCCATGGTCTAAGGTATCCTGCTAGGACTCGCGTTACGGAATGCGCGCTGGTTCGAGTCCTCGTGGGGGAAGAAATTTTCTCATGAAATTTCGGCCAGTGTGTGGGACCGGTATCCACCCAGCATCGTGATGCACTTGGGGAGCTACGATAGGTAGCGAAATCCGGTTGCGAATACCAGCTATAACGGTTGGGGGGATCATCGTACTAACCACACGATACCTCCATTCCGGTTGGATGATCGTCCACCTCTGCGTGAGGCCAGCAGCCGGCTGGTCGGTATAGGTCCTTCACGGGCTATAGCGCCACGGATTATTATTATACTTTATTACATTAATTCTCCAGATATCGATCAAATTCCAGCAGAATTAATACACGAGAGTGGAAATGCATTATCTAGTGAAATTGATAAGCTTGTACTTGCTATATGAGAAGAGAAAATTGTACCATAACAATGGAAAGAGACCATATTTGTACCTATCTTTAAGAAAAGGATACGAGACTAACTGTAGTAACTTTAATGAAATATCATTTTTGTTGACGTCGTAAAAAATTTCATTCAATATTCTTTTTGAAAAGATTAACTCCATACGTAGACGAAATTATTGGGGATCATCAATGTTGTTTTCGGCGTAAGAGATCGACTATTGATCAGATTTTTTGCATTCTACAGATATCGGAGAAAAAAATGGGAGTATAAGGGTACAGTACATCAAGTTATTATAGATTTCAAAAAGGCATATGACTCGGTTAAGAGAGAAGTCTTATATAATATTCTTATTGAATTTGGTATTCCCAAGAAACTAGTTCGATTAATTAAAATGTGTCTCAGTAAAACATACAGCAGAGTCCGTATAGGTCAGTTTCTATCTGACACTTTTCTAATTCACTGCTGCCTAAAGCACGAAGATGCACTATGACCTTTACTTTTTAACTTTGCTCTAGAATATATCATTAGGAAAGTCCAGGATAACACAGAGGGTTTGAAATTGAAAGGGTTGCATCAGCTGCTTGTTTATGCGGATGACGTGAATATGTTAGGAGAAAATCCACGAACGATTAGGGAAAACATGGGAATTTTACTTGAAGCACGTAAGAAGATAGGTTTGGAAGTAAATCTGGAAAGAAAAACAAAGTATACGATTATGTCTCGTGACCAGAACGTAGTACGAAATGGAAATATAAAAATTGGAAATTTGTTAGAAAATGTGGAAAAATTCAAATATCTTGGAGCAACAGTAACAAATATAAATGAATACTAGAGAGGAAATTAAACGTAGAATAAATATGGGATATTACGTGTTATTATTCAATTCAATTGAGAATCTTTTATCATTCAGTCTGCTCTCAAAAATCCTGAAAGTTAGAATTTATAAAACAGTTATATTACCGGTTGTTCTGTATGGTTGTGAAACTTGGACTCTCACTTTGAGAGAGGAACAGAGGTTAAGGGTGTTCGAGAATAAGGTACTTAGGAAAATATTTGGAGCTAAGAGGGATGGAGTTACAGGAGAATGGAGGAAGTTACACAACACAGAACTGCATGCATTGTATTCTTCACCTGTCATAATTAGGAACATTAAATCCAGACGTTTGAGATGGGCAGGGCATGTAGCACGTATGGGTGAATCCAGAAATGTATATAGAGTGTTAGTTGGAAGGCCTGAAGGGAGGCCGAGACGTAGATGGGAGGATAATATTAAAATGGATTTGAAGGAGGTAGGATGTGAATTAATTTTGCTCAAGATAGGGACCGATGGCTGGCTTATGCGAGGAAAGCAATGAACCTCCGAACTTGTCTGTTTTTTTTACGCAAATCAGTGAAGCTGTCAAGTCTTACTTATAGTAACGTCTCTTCAGAGGAACGTGATAAGGGAAATGAAACGTTGAGAAACGCGTACGAGAAAGTGTGCGTCTACTTCATGATAATCATTTTTACATTTGACTACATTCAACAATATCTACAGACACTCTCATTCTATAAGACAGCCATAGTGTAAATCATTAAGATATAGGCTATGTAACGAAAATGAGTTGCAGAGGTGATCTGCAGCTCATCCATTGTAGTATTCACATTACACACAGATGTCTCTGTTATAAAGTCGAAGTCAGAGTGCATGGATGTATAACTATTTCCAACTATGTACTAAAGTAGACATAAACAAAACCTAAATGTATTATTCCGCAATCGCAAGCTGTAGTCCCGTCGCTCTTATTTCCGGCAGCCAATCACGTTGCAGGTCTGCTACATTTGTGTGCGTCTTTTCATTCGCTGCTGATGACGTTATGTACTTCCTAAGGCTCGATAAATACTTAATATAACCGCCCGCGATTTTGGCTCTTTCGTTAGCGTTCGCAGAAAGGACACGAGGACGTTATTTGCCGCTCAGTTATTTGCTCAATTATAATGCGTTTGATTTATTATCATAGGAGCTACGACATGATAATGTTTAACGGTGCGGCAAATAGATTCCTCGTCTGGTAGCTCGGCAACGAAAGAACAAAAATGGCGAATGATACTACCTACCTAGACTTTATAGAGCCTTAACTTCCTAAGGCATAAGGAAAGATTATGTTGCAGTTATGATAGTGATAAATTACATTATATCAGTCCTTTGTGACTGAGTGCCTATGATACTTTCCTGTTTACATTGTGTCACAAGTCCTCGGATTCAAATCCTGCCAAGGGTTATAAAATCCACAGTATCATTTGAAAGGGTTGTAGACCAGTGTTTTAGATTTATGGTGCCGGTGCGTGATGGAATGCAAGAATGAGAGGGGCTCCAGAAAAAAAAATTACCGGAAATGATAATATGAATGACTGATCATGTGGCCCTTATGCATGAGTTTTCTCCCAGTCTCTACTAGTAATCCACAAGTATGTATTTCGTCTTTTGTGTAAAAGTATAAACTTTATCGATTGCCTAAGTGAAATTTGGTTTACTTTATGATCTCTTTATTCTTAAATAAATAAATAAATAAATAAATAAATAAATAAATAAGCGAAATGAAGAAATAAAATATAAATTGAAATTAGATATACAATTAAAAGAAATGAAATATAAAACATAGAATTGAATTAGTAAAATGAAATAAATAAATACATAAATAAATAAGCGAAATGAAGAAATGAAATATAAATTGAAATTAAATATACAATGAAATGAAATGAAATATAAAACATAGAATTGAATTAATAAAATGAAATAAAATAAATAAATAAATAAATAAATAAATAAATAAATAAATAAATAAATAAATAATAAATAAATAAATAAATAAATAAATAAGCGAAATGAAGAAAAGAAATATAAATTGAAATTAAATATACAATTAAATGAAATGAAATATAAAACATAGAATTTCATTAATAAAATGAAATAAATAAATAAATAAATAAATAAATAAATAAATAAATAAATAAATAAATAAATAAATAAATAAATAAATAAATAAATAAGCGAAACGAAGAAATGAGATATAAATTGAAATTAAATATACAATGAAATGAAATGAAATGAAATGAAATGAAATATAAAACATAGAATTGAATTAATAAAATGAAATAAAATAAATAAATAAATAAATAAATAAATAAATAAATAAATAAATAAATAAATAAATAAATAAATAAATAAATAAATAAGCGAAATGAAGAAATGAAATATAAATTGAAATTAAATATACAATGAAATGAAATTCAATATAAACATAGAATTGCATTAATAAAACGAAATAAAATAAATAAATAAATAAATAAATAAATAAATAAATAAGCGAAACGAAGAAATGAAATATAAATTGAAATTAAATATACAATTAAATTAAATGAAATATAAAACATAGAATTGAATTAATAAAATGAAATAAAATAAATAAATAAATAAACAATATTTTTTCATTCCTTTTTTCTATCTAAAAGAGTATATCCTGCTGTCCGTCTGAGAAATTTCATTTCCGTTGCTTTGATTCTGCTCATATCTATTTTCCTTAATGTCCAAATCTCAATTCCGTATAAAAAGGAGGGTAATGCTAGAGTATTATTTATTTTTATTCTTGTGGATTTTTGTATTAATTTAGCTTTTAATGTATTATTTATTATTCCTAAAATTTGTGTAAATTTGGTGATTTTGTTGTTCACAACTTTTTGATTTTTCACAATCCAGATAATTGAAATTTTGTACTTGTTCTAGGCGTTGGTTATTGTGTATTATCTTACTTCTGATTGGATCTTGTCCCAAAAATGCCATTACTTTTGATTTTTGTGCTGAAACCTCAATTCCAAAATCTGATAATATTTTATTTAATGTATATAGTCCTCTTTGTAAGTTATCCTCTGAATTGGAAATTATAACTTGATCGTCTGCAAAGAGCAGGGTGTTTAATGTTAAGATACTGGTTATTATGATTCCTGATGTATAGATTTGTTTCCATTTGGAAATGATTTCAATCATGTAAATATTAAATAGTGTTGGAGATAATGGGCAACCTTGTCTAACTCCATTATTAACATATTTTCTTTCGGATATACGATTATTTATTAGAAGTAGAGTCAGTAGAAGAAAAAATAAATTGGTTACATCATGTAAAACGAATGGACAATTCAAGAATCCCCAAAATGATGATGCAATATCAATCCAGGACATCGACGGTTAGGAAGACTCTTTAGAAGACTGCTAGATAGGGCCGAAACAAGTCTACACAGGCCTAATTCGTGACATGATGATGATGATAATGATGATGATGATAAATAAATAAACACTTTTTCCTTTATTCTTGCCATAACGAATATAAGTTCTGTAAATTTGTTGTTCCCATTTTATTACCTCCATTAGTCACAGCAATTTGAATATTGAGTTAGCCACCGGCGTAGCTCAGGCGGAAATCGCATTTGTCTACTGATCCGCAGTTGCACATGGGCATGGATTCTATTCCCGCTGTGCTGATTACCTGGTTGTTTTTTTTTTCGAGATTTTCTCCAATCGTAAGGCGAATGTCAGGTAATCTATGGTGAATCTTAGGCCTCATCTCGCCAAATACCATCTCGCTATCACCAATTCCATCAACGCTAAATAATCGGGATAAATTTCAGAACACGGATTCCTTCCTTTCCCTCTTACTTCAAAATTTTAATCTTGTGCACACAAAATAAATTACTGGCACTGCAAAGTGCCTTTTCGTAAGCATGATGATGCGCATTCGACAAACGCAGACAAATCTACTCTTTTTAGTATTTCAAGATACAATTGTCAATGAGGAATCAGTATACTGAAATATTCCCATAGAGAGAGCGAGCGCGTTGTATCGGAACTTCTTTTTATCCTTTCAGACCGGTATGTACTATGTGTTAATTTCTGTTTGCTCGGCCTGACGCTGCAACTATTTACGTGTTTTATCTTTACTTCTAAGCTCCTTGGCGAGTCACAATTTGAGAGCAGTCAGTGCTATCTAGCGGAAAGTTTCAGAAAATAGTTATTCTTCTGTCAAATGTCAGTTGCCGATATATTTTGGTGTATTATGTCATAATCAGAATGTAATGGGTGTGGTTAGAAGCAAATCTGTGACAGTTTATTGTTAATGAAAATTTTATGCAATGGCTTCACGTTCATTCGAGTATATTACATCTCCATTCGAAAATGTGTTTAGTTTTTTGGGTAGCTTACCGCAAGGACATGAGAAGGCAGTGAAACACGCTCTTTACAATGCTCTAGCGCTGTTTTTGCTAGTTGTATCCAGTGCAGCTGGTTGGGGATTATTCATAATTTTAGGTCCTTTTATAAAACCATTGATATGGGCCTTGTTGTGTGGCTCTGTACTTCATCCTTTCAAACATTCATTAGCAACTGTGCTCCAGTCATGGTTGCAAACTCTGGAATCAACTTCAACATTGCTATTTTTCGGCATCATGATGGTTCCTGTGAATATTGTAGATGACATATCAGAGAAAATAGGAGGTCAGCTAGCAAAACATTTAAAAACTCTAGCAGCCATTGCTATTACTGCAGTTTTACTACACTTCTTTTACTTCTATACGCCTCATGTGTGCATTTGCCTTATTTGGCGACTGGGATTATTTAGCAATTCTGCTTTGTCTTGGTTCATAGGACACATTAACACGACAGTTGTAAGTTCTGTTTGTTATTATATTACCGTGTATGCAATTACAGGCTATAGCTTTTAAGTATCGTCTATATTTCTTATTGCGTTTCTGAATGTTCTGTTTATGGTATTGTACAGGTTGTGAGCTTGGTGATTGGTTATGTTGGAGTGCTGGCATTGTGGTGGCAACCAAGTCATTCAAGACCATTCGCATATGCATCATGTTTTATCTGGGTATTGGTAGCCTGCTATTTTGCCAACTTGGCCACTTCTTTTCAGGTATGTATGTTAAAATAACATTTTATCGCTAGAATTAGTGTAGACATAAGTCGTAAACGTTCCTTTCTTTTATCACTATTTAAATATGAGCTGCTAGACAGGAGCATTGTTTATTTTTTTTTGTACACGTGATAACAGATAGTAAAAATATATTCTTATTACAAAAAAGAGCCATTAGAATAATAGTTGGAGCAAAGGCTAGAGAATCATGTAGATTATTTAAAAAAAATAGAGATTCTAACCTTAACAAATCAATACATATACCCTACAATAAATTTCCTCTTATGTAATAAATTTTCCAACTAACTCAGCCATACATAGTATAAATACCCGCAGAAGGAATGATTTTCATACGCCATCATCAAATTTATCATGCTTTCAAAGGGGAGTACGTTACATGGCGATAAAAACGTTCAATAGTCTTCCTGAAGACATTAAGAATCATAGCAAAAACCCTGCATTATTTAAGGTAAAACTAAAAAATTACTTAATATCTCATACTTTCTATTCTGTAGATGAATTCTAGACATTTCACAGTACTGTGTAAATATTATAATACTATTAAATGGTAAACATACTACATTGTATAAAATATTACTGTTATTAAGGTATTAATTCTGTACATATTTCATATTTGCATTTTATGTATATTGCATTTTATTGTTAAACGTAAGAATTGGACATGTTCTTTATTCTATGCTATAAAGCAAATGTAAGAATATTATAGAACGAATAAATCTATCTATCTATCAATGCTAGACAATAAGCATTGTGTAGTTTATCTTATAGACCTATGATAATAAGTTTTGAGAAGTCGGACACATTACTTGTAGTTGTAATAGGTTTAATGATAACAGTAGGAGTAATAATGGTAATAGTACTAAAGTAATTCTCTAGAAAAAGTGAACCACTGCCGCACCTACACAAGAAGAATTTAGATGTTGGGGAAAGAGGGGAGCTACCTGTGAGGAAATTAAAGAACCAGATGTTAGATTAAATTTTTTATTACTGAGTTTAGATGTCACTTGCATCTACTCCTAGATTCTGTCCTCTCTTTGTCTCTTCTCTTCCTTTTCTCAAAAAAGAAAAGAGAGAGGGAGGGGAGAGGGGAAGAGAGAGAGAGAGAGATAGAGATTTTTTTTCTCTGTCCACCAAATGGGACCAGATGGGTAGACCAGCGAATAGGGATTATAAAGAATGGACACTTCGTGTCGGTACCTTTGATGTAGCCGGATTGATTTCAATGACCTTCAAGCCAGCTAAAGCGTGAGATTCTGCTTTCTCCCTAGAGTTGGCGCTGACATCACACCAGCTAGCAGTCAACACAGTGGAAATATAACACATATAATTAATACATCTAGGTACATTATGTACTCAGATAAAATAAATTGGATCCATAAAATAATAAATCCGTCATTAACTGTAATGTCTAGACTCTAGAGTTCCTTTATAATGAGAGTTGAGACGTTGACCCTAACAACAATTAAAATATGTAATGATGTGATAGCGCTGAAAATGGAAAAACAAAACTCTTACGAGAAGTAAAACCATATACCTATATTATATTATATACAAATGTTAAACGAATTCAATACTTAATTTTATAATATATTATTTTATAATATAATTTATTATATCTGAAATATAAACAATCACAATTACAACTAGTTTGTCACTGAGAAATAAAGAAAAGCTGTTAACTTGAATTTATTTGAAGCAAAGCGTTACTGGGTTATGCAATAAGGTAGCCGATGTTTGGATCCTGTGTCTTAACTCTGTTCTCAATTATTATCTTAGCGTATGCTCGATTACACTAACCTCTAGCGCTTGAAAGTGGAACTATACGCTGGTGCACAGAGAAACAAAACACAGGAAATTTCGCTCAATGTCCATTCTTTATAATCCCTATTCACTGGGTAGACCTTAAAGTGAGAAGGATTCAATCTGACATTGGAACTGAAATCCGGTGTGGGTTAGTGGATAAAGCATCAGCATGTAGAGTTGAAAATCCGGATTGGAGTCCCGTGAGAATTTTTCTCCGTTCTACCCATTCTTGCATATGGTAATGCAGAATTCCTGCATGGAAATGTCATATGTACTTCGGTACATCATTGTAATATGATAAGCGTAAGTAATCACTTCGTGATTCAAGACGGCTTCTTGTTCCATCGTTACCCAGCCAGTTAGTTCCCCATAATGATTGCACCTCTGTACATTGTGTTGGACATTGTGCCTCTGTCACATATTCTGTAGCATAGCACATCAGTGCAGGCCACCAAAGGGGAACAGAGAGGTAGAACTTAAACTGAGAGTGTTTCAATCTGGCATTGGAACTAACTGGAATCTTGTGTGGCTTAGTGGATGAAGCGTCAGCATGTAGAGCTGAAAACCCAGGTTCGAGTTCCAGTGCCGGAGAGAAAAAAATGTTTCTCTCTTCTACCCATTCTTCATCATTTAGTGAATTTGTTATGGGCTATAAACAACTTACCTGTGTTAAGATGGGAGACAGGTGAAATTTTGGTCATTTTCGGTCAAAAATCGTATTTTCGTTTTCTTGTGAAAAATGAATCAGCAATCTCTTATTTATATGTTGAGCAAGTTGGAAGCATGGAAATTGCACATGCATTAACTTCAGTTCTATGCTTATTTTACAAGCTGTTTTCTCACACTTCTTTCTCAGCTCATTTCATCATGTTCGAAGTGTAACTGCTCTTACAATTTTGATGCTAGGAACATGAAATTTTTACTGCGTGTTCTATCTACTGTGGTTAACAAACCAAGATGTGGCTTTTTGATAAACTGAATACTTTTGAAATTAAGAACTAAAACACATTTTGTGGAGACTAAAAATTTAAATTTTGAAGTTGCGTATATTTTTTTTTAATGTTATCCCCCAGTTATAGATTAAATTAAAAATTCTGGATACGTAGTTATTTTCTAACCATATCAGAGATGCTGTAAAAGAAGAGTAATGCAAGAAACGTAGATGTTGTAAAAGGAGATAGATTTTGAAAATATGCAAATTATTTTTTCTTAAATTTGAATTACTCAAAAACCATTCATTTGATCATAATGAAACTCATATGCAACAATATTTATAGTAAGAGGATAAAGTGTACAAAATATGAAGTCTCTACCTTAAAAATTGTATAAAATATAAATTTCACCCATCACCCTCCATAATTTGAACTGTGCTGGTAATTCACCTTAGTTAATGTTTCAAATGAACACAGGAAAGTTGTTTGTATAACAAATTTACCAAATCTTAAGTACTTAAATCATTGAGAAAACCTCAGAATTGTAACATGCCACTTTTTCCGACATTTGCACACACACACACACACACACACACACACACACACACACACACACACACACACACACACACACACACACACACACACACACACACACACACACACACGCACACGCACACGCACACGCACGATGATGTAATATAATGGCACCATCATGATATTGCAGTATATTTACGAAAGCACTCATTTATTCTCTATGGTCAAGGGCAAATTTTTCTTTCTTTGCTGTAGTCCATTGTAAATGTACCTACCTACCAAAAATTATATTTGCAAGGCATACTAAAAGCTTGAACAAACCAAACCTAACCTATCACTAATCTTTGACCCTACAAAAACTCACTTATTTATCTTTCCGGATATTGGCAGCAGCAATATGCTTCCCGAGAGTTCTCTGCCGGGTATAGTGAGAACTGTAATGGACAATTTTCTTGGAATGTTTGAGTGGAATTATGAAAATATAGTATGTGAAATGTGTCGCGTGTATATTTGAAAAGTTGTCCCATTTTTTACTTTCATTTGATCATGAAATAACAGAATGCAAATCAGACTCAGTCCCATGTTTTGTGTGGGAGGATATCAAAGTTTCATTTACATTCTTTTCTAGTGTACCACGTGTTGTTTCTAGACCAACTTTCATGCTGCTTAAATTTACAACTTCCCCTTTGAGTAGTTGTTTAGGGTTTAGTGTCTTTCTCTGGATACTGAATGTATAGTGTTAAGTGTGAATATCAGGAAGAGAAAGTAAGAGATTTTTATGTAATAAAAATAATTTAAACATTACAGTATAGTTACACCCTTAAGTTTTCTGTTATATAACTTTCACCAGTCATGATGAAGGTCTGGAGCACATTCTTCTATACTGTCCATCCATAAACCACAAGAGAAATAAATTCAAATCATCAGTATCAGTTGCAGAAGACACAGCCCTGCAGTATATATTGACTACACCCCTAATTCTGGCTACTAGCAACAGGCATCTGTAATGAACACCGATCAAAATACCCCTGATTTCTCATGAAAAACAAAAACTGAATAGACTACTGTGGACTATAGTGGACTTTATGTTCATTCATTCATTTATTTTATTCCATAGATCTTACATGAGCAATGAAGGTTTCAGATGTGGAACAAGTCAAAATTTTAAAATATTACGGTTACAATTTTTACAATTTTGTGCAATTTTTTACAAACAGCAAACAGCTGGATACATTAAGAAGATTGATTGATTTCTTTTCCTTTCAGGTGTCTATTTTCTTCTTCATCCAGGCATTGTTTTTAGCGGGTTTTGTTGTGGAAGTATGGAACATCTATGAAAAGATGAAAGATTCAGGTAATGGAGAGTAGCCTAGTATATTTGACTTTGTTTGAATCAGTTGTTGATTACAATAATTCATGTAAGTTTCTTAAATAGAACGGTCACATATTTATTCATTTTATTATTTAAGAATCAAATATATTTTACGTACTTTACTTTGATTTCATAGGAAAGGACGTTTCATTTACTGAAGCAATGAAGTCGGCTTTAATGCTTCAGGATGATGAAAAAGTAAGTAGTTGATGTTTTCCCTTCAGGTGGTCCTTCCATTATAATTATATTTATTGGTTTAATAACCAATAGTTTTCCATAGGCCTAGATGAAAAGAGCTAAGAAACTCGTTAATGAAATAACCGAAAATGCTGACATAAATTTTGCCACTAATAAATCAAAATTACATATCAAAATGGCTTGAATTTTAAAGTTAGTATTTTACTGCTCACAAACTATACTTAATTTATGCTCATATACTTTCTTCATTTTAATGTATAGTTTTTAAAAATATATTTTACTTTTTTTTTATTCTTTCTTTAAGAATATGTGATCAAGCTTCACAACTATGTAAAATGTCTTTACTCATAGTTCTTATTTTGTAGCAACAATGCAATTTTGTTCAACTAAATCAGCGGTTCTCAAATTTACTAGCACTGGACCTGCTTTCCATAGATCAATATTTTCCCAGATCCCTTCGAAGTCATCAGTTGAATGATATGTAGATGTTGGGTTAATTCAGTGAATATGAATAATGATATTCTGTTATATCTTTCAAAATTGAATAAGTATTAACATTGTTTATTGAATTAAAACTTATATAATGTAAAACTATCTTGAAGAAAAAGTAGATTATGGAACTTTCATTAATATGATACAGCAGAGCTGATATTAAGAAATTATAGTAATAATAATAATAATAATAATAATAATAATAATAATAATCACACCTGTGGAGTAACGGTTAGCGCGTCTAGCTGCGAAACCAGGTGGCCTGGGTTCGATTTCTGGTCGGGGCAAGTTACCTGATTGAGATTTTTTCCGGGGTTTTCCCTCAACCGAATATGAGCAAATGCTGGGTAACTTTCGGTGTTGGACACCGGACTCATTTCACCGGCATTATCACCTTCATCACATTCAGATGCTAAATAACCTGAGATGTTGATAAAGCGTCGTAAAATAACCTCCAAAAAAAATAATAATAATGTGCTTGGGAGGTGTCCTCAGGGAGAAATCTTAAGAATAAAACGATATAACATCATTCATTCCCTTCTTGCTGCTGCTCTCTGAAACAAAGGTTTGAAAGTTTACGAAGACGTTCATTGTTTGGCTGAACAAGATAGCATATGGAGGATTGACATCATTGCCATCAATAGAAAAAAAATCTGTATCAGAGATCATCGACCCTACAATACACTTTGAACAGTCCAAAGTACAACTTATGGATGTTGATAAAGAGAAAAAAGAAATATACGAGTCAACAGTACCTTACTTCCGTAAAAAAATACAACGTCCAGAGTATCACAGTGACAGGTCTGCTGTTGGGGTCCTAAGGAACAGTCTCTAAATTTTTTGTGATGTGGAAAGGGAAATATAAACTAGGCAAAGATATTCAAGACGAAATTGTCCAAAACATAATTAAATACTCAGTTGCCATATTAAAAAATCACCTATATAGTAAACACTCCACATAATTGTTTAATTATATATTTGTGATTGAAAATCTGTATTTTTATCTAAATATTTTTTTTTCATGTCCCCATTCATGTAAGTTACAACCATTATTGTAAATTGTGTGTTATTCTGTGTCTGTAGGCAAACCTTGGAAGGTCAGATAGCAAAAAAAAAAAAAAAAAAAAAAAAAAAAATAATAATAATAATAATAATAATAATAATAATAATAAACAGTACTCTAGTTCCAATACATTATTTGCATAATATTTTTGTATTAAAATATATCAAGTATATTTTTACAAATTTCTGTACTTCGGTGAGATTAGTGAAACTTTTTTTTTTATGCTTAAAATGTCTTTATATTTAGGATTAATATTTGTTATCTTTATTCCTAAGTCTGCTGCCCCATTTACTGGTTTTTTAAATAGTTTTGATACAAGAAAAAGCAGAAAATACTTGCTCATATAAAATGTGGGAAATGGCATTGAATATTTCAAGGCTCGTTCTGAGAATTCATGTTCTGCATGAACTTTCAGCCAAAAATCGAAACTCACAAAATCTTTATTATTATTGTCTTCAAACTTACTTTTAATAACTTTAACAACACACGAAGGCTGTGAACAACAATCGAAAAACAAATTTATAAGTTATACCAACAATGGCCAATGCACCTGAGACGTTATTGCCACACAAAAAATCCTTCTCGCAGTTTTACTTTATTTAGCAAGGCACAAAGGCTGTCAGCGACAATTTAAACAAATTTATAAATTGTACCAAGAAATTTCGAAGTACTTCTGACATTAATGCTACATAATAAAATAAAAATCATTCTGAAGGTAGAAATAAATTTCCCTATCCAGAATATTCGCGGATCCCCAGAATGAGATTTGGGCATCTTCGAGGGTCTGCAGATCCCACTTTGAAAACCACTAAACTAAATTATAGCATGTTTTCGTCACTTCTGTATGCAAATTGCCCTCATGTTTGCTCAGGGCTATGAATTTTTAATGGATAGTAATTATCTTAGGATTTCTACGTTAAAAACGAAGTGAAATTAGAGTTCCAATGTCGTAAATTCTGACACATTACAGACGTGGACAAATTATTAGCAAAATTTAAGATTTTTATTATATATTTTTACAAAATATGATTCTTCAATTTAGACTACAGTTGACATTTTTGTGTATTTCCAAATTATTAGCAAAATTGAAGATTTGTATTGTATATTTTTCAAAATTTAACTCTTCAATTTGGACTACATTTAATATTTTTGGATATTTACAAATTATTAGCAAAACGGAAGGTTTCTGTTGTATATTTTTACAAAATTCGATTCTTCAATTTGTACTACAGTTGACATTTTGGATATTTCGAAATTATTAGCAAAACTGAAGATTTTTCTTTTATATTTTTACAAAATTTGACTCTTCAATGCAGTTGATAATTTTGCTAATTTACAAATTATTAGCAAAATTGAAGACTTTTATTATATATTTTTACAAAACTTGACTCTTCAATTTAAACTACAGTTGACATTTTTGCATATTTCTGTCTACTGTAATGATGGAAATATCCAAAATTGTCAAATGTAGTCTAAATTGAAAAGTCAAATTTTGTAAACAGAATTATCATAAAAATCGTCCATTTTGTTAATAATTTGTCCACGTCTGTAACTAATTCTAACCTAGGCAAAATTACTAGCAAGCTGTTCACACCTCATCCAGTTTCATGTATTGTGGACAGATGTCTCTGTGAGCAATCATCTCGATTGAGGCTGCAGAGTCCTTTAACAAACAAAGCAAGCAACAGAGTAAAAGTAAATAGTAATGCAGTACTCCTTGCAGGGCTACACCAATTGAAAGGAAACAACCGTAATAAGTGACTGGGAATTACATCACTTCCATATGCATGTGCATGGCATGTAGTTAGGATCAAATACTTGCACTCTGAAACATTTTGAATGTAACTTGAGCTGACAGTTAGTACTGAACGATGTGTTACAGGTGTCAGAAACTTCACTAAATATTATTGAGGAACATCATGATGGAGAGCAAAAGGAAGATGATTCTGAAACTATTGAACATCATTCACTGGAAACAAAAGAAAAACAACGTGAGTCAATTTTTATTTTCATATTTATTCTTTCATAGCAGTTATTTCGCAAATGATTATAATTGACCATCCTTTCCTTTTACGAGTATATTGATTCTGCAATTGCAACTTGAATTAACCTGAATAAGTTCAAGCGTACAGTAATGATAAGACTTTGGCTGAAAAGACACGCTAAAAAAAGGTTTTCGGGTTCCCAGAAAGGTATTTAAAAACAGCAAAGAAAAGACGTTAGAAATAAATGGACATTAAAATACAGTATAAAAATTTCCACATCCAAAACAAAGTCAATGATAGTGTGTAGAAATTTCAGAGAATGAAAATTGTTGTAAATTACACACCAGTACTCCTTGAACAAGGCTCCGAATACAAATATTTTGGGTTTTTAGTATATCAGACTATAAAAAAGATTTAGAAGAAAAATTGCTAACATATAATAAAATGAATGGAATAATGAGCCATTTTGGAAAAAATATGAACCAGAAGTAAAATTAAGAATACATAAAATTACTTCCAAAGGAGTCTAAAAATATGGATGTGAAGGCTGGTCATTGAGTAACAGAAACGAACAGATTTGAGGCATCACAGATGAAGGTTTTTAGACATCTTTTGGGGATTATAAGATTAGAGAAAGAGCAAAATGAAACTCTTAGGGATAAACTTAAAGTGGAACACACTGTGTTAGAAATAAAAGATTATTAAAAACAGTGGGTGTTCGTCTAAATATTATGTAAACACCAGGATTCCTAAATAAGCATTTAATTATCAACCAATTGGAAAACTCAACATAGGAAGATTCGAAAAAGAAATCGAAAGACCAACTTCAACTTGAGAATTAAGGAACAGGCAACAAGCCTAACCCCTTCACAGTTCATAATGATGCTGAAGAAAAAGAGTACACCGCTGTGGAATAATGATTAACATGCCTGACTGTGAGACGAGTGAGCCTGAGTTCAAATCCTGATTGGGACTATTTATCTGTTTGAGTTTCTTCCGGGGTTTTCCCTCAGCCCATTAAGAGCAAATGCTGGGTAACTTTCGGTGCTGGATCCTGGACTCATTTCGCTGGCATTATCATGTTCATCTCATTCAGACGCTAAATAACCATAGCAATTGAAAAAGCGTCATGAAATAACTAATTAAAAAAATGATGACCATAATGATGATGATAAAATATGAACATAGGAAGTAAAAGAAAGAAGGAAAAAGAGGGACTGAGAAGTATACAGAGTGATTGAAAAGTTCTTTAAAATGAATTGACTTGCGTGTACTCCTCGATGGTCTCTGCAAAGATGGATGCATATCCAGGTCTATTTGCTTATTTTCAAAGCATTTATTTCGATGACCCTGTGACATAACCACTACGATAGACAGTACTTGCTATGAGATTTTAATTTCGGTAGTGTGCATAGGAAGATGCAGAATATACTGCCAATTTGTACGTAGGGTACGAAAATGGAACAAAAACAACGGATCTTAATAAGAACAGTTACAAATCGACAGGCCAGTTCAAAAGGGAAGCAACTCAAAAAAAAAAATGCAGTTAACCCAAAACTTTACATTTTGAGTTGCTTCCCTTTTGAACTGACCTGTCAAAATTGCTTTTAACAAAAATTTCTTTAAAAACTGCTTAATTGTTACTGAGAAAAAACATGTTGACACATATATACAGTTGTAATGCATGCCTTGTGTTTAATTGCAGCTGAAACTTTGTCTTCACATCAGAAGGAAAAAGAGACAATGGATCCTGAACATGAAGAAGAGCTTCGAGGGTCTGTTTCTGACACGCAGGTCTCACAACCCATGTTGTCAGTGCGACACAGCTCTCATCGACGTATAAGTGAACCACTACCACATCACACGCCATCTGGTTCTCCAAGGAATATGGGCTCGCGTGCAGCTCTCGACCTTTTTACAGCAATGCAACAGCAGAAAGCACGACAAGAAAGGAATTTTTCGAATGCAGAGTCCGCAGGAAGTGACAAGTACCTTTATGGTGTTGTGTACGCGTGTTTCGTCATGATTTTATACAAGCACAGCTGGTTCCTCCAGCTCTGTCCAATTCCAATTTTCATCTACGTAGTCAAACATACAGGTATGTATTTCTTATTAAAACTGTCTATCTTGGATTGATAATTACACATTTTTAATTTTCCCGTGTATTAGACCTAGTTCGTGGTGGAAGACTAGTTACATGCTTCTCATCAAATCCAAGGTTTGCAGATTAAAACATATTGATTTTTGTCTTGGAAAAATAGTCGATTTTAACTCGAATATACTGCTTTTATTTTTTCTCCTGGACATAGGAATTCAACATTGCCATAAGAAGCCTATATAGTATATAAAAACAATGAAGAAATAACGTAATCTGTGAGTCATGTTTAGAAATTAGCAGCCTTTGACAATTTGTAAAACAAAAGAACATTAGACTTTGACTTATGATGTTCTCTTGTTTTACAATTTGCCAAAGCCTGCTAATTTCTAAACATGGCCCACTGATTAAATTATTTCTTCATTGTTTTTATACTGGTACCACAGTCTAGTATATACAGTCACGAAGCTTGAATTTATGAGAGTACTAGGAACATCTATGCAGATACTATTTTGCATTGTCTGTAATGAGGCAATAGTAGCGATCCTAGTGGTTAGCAACTATCTGTGGATGCATATTTACTAAGTATTGAGCTTCATGACTAAAGCTTGAGTTTATGAGGGTACTAGGAACAATAGACTGTGCAGGTATTATTTCGCATTGTCTGTAATGAGGTGATAGTAGCGATCCTAGTAGTTAGCAACTATCTATGGATGCATATTTACTAGGTATTGAGCTTCGTGACTATATACTAGATTGTGCTGGTACATAGATTTCTTAGGGCAATGTTAAATCCCCGTGTTATATAGGTACCCAGGAAGAAACACGGTATAGCAATTCTTTGTGGAAGAGTGGTTATATGCTTGCCATTAAACCTTATCGTAGGTTTTGATTTTTGTCGTGGAATAATAATTAGATTTTAACCTGTTTATATAGCAGTTTTTGGTGGAAGTGTGGTTATATGCTTGCCATTAAATCTTATCTTAGGTTTTGATTTTTGTCTTGGAATAATAATTAGATTTTAACCCGTTTATATAGCAGTTTTTGGTGGAAGTGTGGTTATATGCTTGCCATTAAATCTTATCTTAGGTTCTGATTTTTGCCGTGGAATAATAATTAGATTTTAACCCGTTTATATAGCAGTTTTTGGTGGAAGTGTGGTTATATGCTTGCCATTAAATCTTATCTCAGGTTTTGATTTTTGTCGTGGAATAGTAATTAGATTTTAACCCGTTTATGTAGCAGTTTTTGGTGGAAGTGTGGTAATATGCTTGCCATTAAATCTTGGCTTAGGTTCTGATTTTTGTCGTGGAATAATAATTAGATTTTAACCCGTTTATGTAGCAGTTTTTGGTGGAAGTGTGGTTATATGCTTGCCATTAAATCTTATCTTAGGTTTTGATTTTTGTCGTGGAATAATAATTAGATTTTAACCCGTTTATGTAGCAGTTTTTGGTGGAAGTGTGGTTATATGCTTGCCATTAAATCTTATCTTAGGTTTTGATTTTTGTCGTGGAATAATAATTAGATTTTAACCCGTTTATGTAGCAGTTTTTGGTGGAAGTGTGGTTATATGCTTGCCATTAAATCTTATCTTAGGTTCTGATTTTTGTCGTGGAATAATAATTAGATTTTAACCCGTTTATGTAGCAGTTTTTGGTGGAAGTGTGGTTATATGCTTGCCATTAAATCTTATCTTAGGTTTTGATTTTTGTCGTGGAATAATAATTAGATTTTAACCTGTTTATGTAGCAGTTTTTGGTGGAAGTGTGGTTATATGCTTGCCATTAAATCTTATCTTAGGTTTTGATTTTTGTCGTGGAATAATAATTAGATTTTAACCCGTTTATGTAGCAGTTTTTGGTGGAAGTGTGGTTATATGCTTGCCATTAAATCTTATCTTAGGTTTTGATTTTTGTCGTGGAATAATAATTAGATTTTAACCCGTTTATGTAGCAGTTTTTGGTGGAAGTGTGGTTATATGCTTGCCATTAAATCTTATCTTAGGTTCTGATTTTTGTCGTGGAATAATAATTAGATTTTAACCCGTTTATGTAGCAGTTTTTGGTGGAAGTGTGGTAATATGCTTGCCATTAAATCTTATCTTAGGTTTTGATTTTTGTCGTGGAATAATAATTAGATTTTAACCCATTTATATAGCAGTTTTTGGTGGAAGTGTGGTTATATGCTTGCCGTTAAATCTTATCTTAGGTTTTGATTTTTGTCGTGGAATAATAATTAGATTTTAACTCGTTTATGTAGCAGTTTTTGGTGGAAGTGTGGTAATATGCTTGCCATTAAATCTTATCTTAGGTTTTGATTTTTGTCGTGGAATAATAATTAGATTTTAACCCGTTTATATAGCAGTTTTTGGTGGAAGTGTAGTTATATGCTTGCCATTAAATCTTATCTTAGGTTCTGCTTTTGTCGTGGAATAATAATTAGATTTTAACCCGTTTATATAGCAGTTTTTGGTGGAAGTGTAGTTATATGCTTGCCATTAAATCTTATCTTAGGTTCTGCTTTTGTCGTGGAATAATAATTAGATTTTAACCCGTTTATGTAGCAGTTTTTGGTGGAAGTGTGGTTATATGCTTGCCATTAAATCTTATCTTAGGTTTTGATTTTTGTCGTGGAATAATAATTAGATTTTAACCCGTTTATGTAGCAGTTTTTGGTGGAAGTGTGGTTATATGCTTGCCATTAAATCTTATCTTAGGTTTTGATTTTTGTCGTGGAATAATAATTAGATTTTAACCCGTTTATGTAGCAGTTTTTGGTGGAAGTGTGGTTATATGCTTGCCATTAAATCTTATCTTAGGTTCTGATTTTTGTCGTGGAATAATAATTAGATTTTAACCCGTTTATATAGCAGTTTTTGGTGGAAGTGTGGTTATATGCTTGCCATTAAATCTTATCTTAGGTTTTGATTTTTGTCGTGGAATAATAATTAGATTTTAACCCGTTTATGTAGCAGTTTTTGGTGGAAGTGTGGTTATATGCTTGCCATTAAATCTTATCTTAGGTTTTGATTTTTGATGTGGAATAATAATTAGATTTTAACCCGTTTATGTAGCAGTTTTTGGTGGAAGTGTGGTAATATGCTTGCCATTAAATCTTATCTTAGGTTTTGATTTTTGTCGTGGAATAATAATTAGATTTTAACTGTTTATATAGCAGTTTTTGGTGTAGCACTTTTTGGTGGAGGTTTGTTATATGTTTGCCTTTAAATCTTGTTTTAGGTTTTGATTTTTATCTTGGAATAATAATAATTAGATTTTAACTCGTTTATATAGCAATTTTTGGTGGAAGTGTGGTTATCTGTTCGCCATTAAATCTTGTCATTGGTTCAATTTACAAGCTGTACAAAATTGTACAATTCAGTCAAGTAGATTAATTCAATTTATAATCATAAACAATTCATCAGTTGTGCAACCTGTAGAATTTGATCTGCAGACTTTCATTCAATTTATAATCATAAACAATTCATCAATTATGCAACCTGTAGAATTTGATCTGCAGACTTTTCAAAACGTAGATTTCATCTGTTTATTAGTGCTGATATTAATTTCTATTTCGACATTAATAATTCTACACTATGAATTCACTGCAGTGTGTGCCAGCAAGTGAGAGCTGACTCAATGAACACTGTACTCTTCACTGGCACTTTAAATAATCTCATTGTACATTTGTACAGTTCTTGCGCAATAATTTCTGAACACACGATGAAATGTTTTTTAATTAAAGTATTAGTGTTTGAAGATTGTATTGTTTTTATATAATTATAGCCTAAAAATGAGATTATGAATCCCACAGAAAAAGTTACATGCTGTCGGTATGAATGGCACGTGCTCATTGTTTCATGCTAGTCAATACTATTATGGCCTGTGTTGCATCTCTTCAGGTCGATATCTTGGTATTTGGAGCCTGTTGCTAGCTCAGATGGGAGTCCTCAGAAACCATTTGCTGAACTGGTGCGCTCGAAGACAGAATGCTCTCTTCCCAGCACCAATAATTGGACTTTTTAAGGTAAATATGTTCATAAATTATTCCTAATAAAATAATCAATCCCAGCTCATACACTATTATACCAGGAAATAGCCAGAAGCAGTGGCGGCTCGTGGGTATTGAATTAAGGGGGGCTGCATACAAAAATAAACCAAGCAACTTACTTTATTTAAAGATTAGTTCCATGCGCCTTATCTTGTAAGTTTTGTTTAAATGAGACAGGCTCATGTTAGTAGATTTACTGGCATTTAAAAGAACCCTGCGGACAAAATTCTGGCACACCGGCGACGCTGATATAACCCCTGCTGTTGCGAGTGTCATTAAATAAACCACAATTTAATTTTTTATATGCAGATTTGAACCTTAGAAATATCTAACTGGCGATATTGTAGTTGGTTGTATAATATATCTACATGATACATCAATAAATGAAAAAAATAACAGCCAGAAATTGAATTCAGGATCTTCAAGAGTACACACCAGGGCGCTTGCCTCATTTATTGTGCTGTTTTTAGATGTTTCAGATTCCATTATGGTTTGAAAACATTCTAGCAATGGCTCCTTCTTCTCATGAACAACATTTACTGTTCTTATTTTAAATCCATCTTGTTGCCCCAGCTGATGGAATTGTCTTTGAAACACATTAATCTAATACAGACTGTGTGGATATCGAGAGAAGAAAGGGATACTGGATAAATTAGCAAAAAATATGCGAGCTTTGTAGGCTATTTTGTTTAGCGGCTCTTTCCATTATGAGATTCAACTGATGGGCACTTAATTTCACATTTCTCCTGAATTGTTAAGGTACTGAACTGAATAGACTGTAAATATTGTACAGAATTAAACATTGTTGCACTTGTTATGCTCACAACATTAAAGAAAATGTATTTAAAACTGCGTGCTACTGACAAACTGCTGCAAATTTTGCAGCGCCTGGAAACTTTGGATTCACGGCAAGGGGCAGCAGGGAGGAGGAGTAAAACTAACGCGCAAAGCATTGGAGACGAGACTGGCAGCTCCAGGGGAGGAAGTGGCTTCACCCTATAGTCCTTGTCTCTGGTTTCGCTCTGGCAGCACCAGGGGAGGAAGTGACTTCACTAATGATTGCGTGCATGTCATTGAGAGCGAAATTTTTTTTTTAAATTCGAGCCGCTAAATAGAGACTGTATAATAAATGTATTTCACAACATAAAACGAGACAAGAGCCACAAATGTCTGGGGGTGCTGCAGCTCCGCAGCCCCTCTTCGAAAGCCGCCCCTGGCCAGAAGTTCTTTTTGGTCACTTTTACACTTACAGTAAAATCTTGTTTTGCGAGTGTTTTGCAAAACGAGTGAATAATGAGGAAACATTTTTGTTTGATAAACGAGTGACGTCTTGGAATATGAGCAGCATGATTTGTGCGTAACTTGCTTCGCTTGCGAGCAACAGCAAGAAAGAGGTAATGGAGGAGATCTCGTCTGAAGTGGAAGAGGGGAAAAGAGCAGACGAATTCCTTGCTTCAAATGAGGTTAAAGAGATGTGTAAAAAGTGGGAAGCAGTACAAAATGTTGTTCAAATTCACCACCCTGATAAGGTTGTAGCAGTGTGTGCGATAAATGTGTTTAATGGCAATGAAATGTCATTTTTCCGCAAAATCCTCAGAACGAGGCAAAAGCAGATGTCATTGGATAGGTTCTTAGTCAAAGCAAAAGATTTCAGTCAGAAGTGATCCAGTTAGTGATAGTGAAAATATTTTCTTTAAATGTTCAAGAAGTTTACTAAGCAGTAAAACAGGTGAAAGACACTCAAAAACAAAATATAGTAAAGTAATTTGTATTGAACTATTGTATTGAATTTTACCTAAATTATACTGTATTTTATATGAATGAAAGGATATCTTTGAAAAATATTGGAATGCAAGAGGTCAATTTACTTTATTGTCAAATGCCTGACATTAGAAAACAACAACATCTCAGTTTGCATTGCTTTTACGGAGGAAGTCTCTTTGATATGTGAGTGTTTTGGATTTTTATTTCTTTATTTAAGTAGGTTATTTTACGACGCTGTATCAACATCTTAGATTATTTAGCATCTGAATGAAGTGAAGGTGATAATGCCAGTGAAATGAGTCCGGAGTCCAGCACTGACCATTACCCAGCATTTGCTGAAATTGGGTTAAGGGAAAACCCCAGAAAAAACCTCAACCAGGTAACTTGTCCCGACCAGGATTCGAACCCGGGCCACCTGGTTGTGTTTTGGATTAAGACCACGTTTTGAAAACGAATTATGCTCGTAATCTAAGGTTTTACTGTATATAAAACTACAAAACTTTCCTAAATTAAAACATTAAAAGTGTTGAAAAAGGTAAATATGTAGTTCGAAAGACACTGATGATATCACACCAGTGTTGAAACGGGCCCATCTGTCATTAAGATATATTACTTTTTTTCAAACATTTTTAATGGTTTTAATTTAAGAAAGTTTTATAGCTAGAAGTGGTGGACAAACTACAATAAATGGTTCTTCCTCTATGGCTACTTATACTTTTGTCAGTGTTACTGAAAGACATTTGTCTCATCACTGTGTACTTCCATACATGCTGTTGTTATAGCTTCATTTCTCATGCAACAGCTACATAAGCAGGATTTTTTTTAACATTTCTAAAGCAAGAGTGTCATAACAAGCAGTGCTTGATGCCCCTTGCCATGAGTTTTTTGTTTGGGTGTGAAGCTGGTGAAAGAAGGAGATGTCTTTCGTGGCTATTCCTACTGTAGTTAGTATTGGCAAATAAAAATTAAGAAAAGGAAGTATTAAACATCAGCAGATTAATAATCCCTGAATTTTCACAGAAGTAGGGTACATGTTTTAACATTGCTAATACCTAAAAGTGGTTTTTGGCATTACATTATTTCTTTGTCTTATTTGTGTACAACGAAATACTATAAACAATTGGTTGGATTTTATTCATCAATTAGATTTCATTTTAGACGGAACTCATAAGAGCAAAAAATTCTTGTTGGTGAACATAAAAATAAAACCAAGTCAAACTGCTCTTCAGCCTGTGATGCATCTGCTGCTTAAATAGGGGACAGTAATTATGTGAAACACAATTTTATGGATCAATTTCTCAGATACTTATTTTGTACATTAGAACTTTCTTTTGTTTAGCTTGGAGCGAAAGTGAATGAAAAAGTTATGGAATCTCTGAAAGGATCTGTAAATTCTGCTGCCAGTGTTGTGGTGATATTTGGAATCACCATAATCACAATTTGTGTGTCCATCTTATTAGCTATTCAGGTAAGTGAAAATCGTTGAAATGCACAGAGATTTAAATGTAATGTAGTGAGATATTTTTCACTGACAAGTAATTAAATTTAATGTCTGATTTTGTCCTCTAAGAAGTTAATGTTTCATAAATGAAGGGTTCAGAGCCAATGTGGGCCAAGTGCCATTTATTAAAAACTGAGAAAGCAAGGCTTAAAGTTAAGTGAATACCATAGTTTAATGAAGATTGACATATCATTTAGTTTTAATGTGTATACTTTATTTTACTTGCTATATGTTTCCATTAAATTATGGTAATAACTTCATTTTAACCATTGTTTTCTACAGTTTTAGTAAATGGCGCTTGGCCCACCCTTCAAATAAACCAGCAACATGAATTCAAAACTACAAATTAGAATTTGAGTATAAGTGATAAAATGAAAACGAATTACACTATGCCGTCATAGCATATATGAATGTAAGCTGAAATAGTATATTTACTAAAAACTAGATGTTATTTACTTTTTTATTTGCACAGACAGCAAACTATTTTGTTTTGCATAGTGCGAATAGAGATCGTCATCGGATGAAGAGATTATAGTAAAAATTAAAATAAAAAAACCTTGCAAGGCACATCAATTTCATTTATGGATCTAATATGAGAAACATGAAAATATTAACTTTATTAACTTACGATGTATATTTAGGTCGACAAAAAATACGTTTATAAATATTTTAATGTGAAGCCATCTCTTGTGAATGCGCAAAAATGACTAAATGATTCCTCACTTGGAATGCAAACTGAAATGGCAGCTGGAGCAATAACAAACAATTCATTAAACATCACTTCAGCAATGCCCTGTAATTTAATGGTCTACTTACTGTATTTAAAAAAATGCATCAGATAACGATAGAATATATTTGATGCCCGGCCCCGGAACAATTTTTCTCTCGAAATTATTTGATAGAATATATTATCTGTTGGTTTGTTTTTTTACACTCCAGCATCAATCAAATAAAAAGTACAAGTCTCCAGGTATCGATCAAATTCCAGCAGAATTAATACAAGAGGGTGGAAGTGCATTATATAGCGAAATTTATAAACTTGTACTTGCAATTTGGGAAAAGGAAATTGTACCAGAACAATGGAAGGAGTCCATAATTGTACCTATTTTTAAAAAGGGGGACAAAACCAACTGTGGTAACTTTCGAGGAATATCACTTTTGTTGACGTCGTACAAAATTTTGTCCAATATTCTTTTGAGAAGATTAACTCCGTACGTAGATGAAATTATTGGGGATCATCATTGCGGTTTTTGGCATAATAGATCGACTATTGATAAGATTTTTTGTATTCGACAGATAATGGAGAAAAAATGGGAGTATAAGGGTCCAGTACATCAGTTATTCATAGATTTCAAAAAGGCATATGACTCGGTTAAGAGGGAAGTATTATATGATATTCTTATTGAATTTGGTATTCCCAAGAAACTAGTTCGATTAATTAAAATGTGTCTCAGTGAAACATACAGCAGAGTCCGTATAGGTCAGTTTCTATCTGATGCTTTTCCAATTCACTGCGGGCTAAAGCAGGGAGATGCACTATCACCTTTACTTTTTAACTTCGCTCTAGAATATGCCATTAGGAAAGTTCAGGATAACAGGCAGGGTTTGGAATTGAACGGGTTACATCAGCTTCTTGTCTATGTGGATGACGTGAATATGTTAGGAGAAAATACACAAACTATTAGGGAAGACACGGAAATTTTACTTGAAGCAAGTAGAGCGATCGGTTTGGAAGTAAATCCCGAAAAGACAAAGTATATGATTATGTCTCGTGACCAGAATATTGTACGAAATGGAAATATAAAAATTGGAGATTTATCCTTCGAAGAGGTGGAAAAATTCAAATATCTTGGAGCAACAGTAACAAATATAAATGACACTCGGGAGGAAATTAAATGCAGAATAAATATGGGAAATGCGTGCTATTATTCGGTTGAGAAGCTCTTATCATCCAGTCTGCTGTCCAAAAATCTGAAAGTTAGAATTTATAAAACAGTTATATTATCGGTTGTTCTGTATGGTTGTGAAACTTGGACTCTCACTCTGAGAGAGGAACATAGGTTCAGGGTGTTTGAGAATAAGGTGCTTAGGAAAATATTTGGGGCTAAGCGGGATGAAGTCACAGGAGAATGGAGAAAGTTACACAACACAGAACTGCACGCATTGTATTCTTCACCTGACATAATTAGGAACATTATATCCAGACGTTTGAGATGGGCAGGGCATGTAGCACGTATGGGCGAATCCAGAAATGCATATAGAGTGTTAGTTGGGAGACCGGAGGGGAAAAAGACCTTTAGGGAGGCCGAGACGTAGATGGGAGGATAATATTAAAATGGATTTGAGGGAGGTGGGATATGATGATAGAGACTGGATTAATCTGGATAGGGACCGCTGGCGGGCTTATGTGAGGGCGGCAATGAACCTTCGGGTTCCTTAAAAGCCATTTGTAAGTAAGTAAGTAAGCATCAATCAAATAGTTTTCATGCATGGTAATTAACAGTACAGTAATAGTATATTCCTACTACAAAAAAGAGTAATTAGAATAATAGTAGGTGCCAAATCCAGGGAATCATGTAGGACCATTAAAAAAAAACTACAAACATTGCTCATGGTTTGTCAGTATATTTTTTTCATTAATAAACTTCCTCGTATGTAATTGTGTTAACTTTTTAACTAATTCAACAGTTCATAATATAAATAAATGTCAAAAAATGACTTTTATCCTCCATCGGAAAGTCTGTTGTGCTATTAAAAAGGAGTGTGTTATATGACAGCAAAAATGTTTAATTACCTCCTTTTGTATATAAAAAATCAAACTCAAAACATAAGATTATTTAGGGCCAAATTAAAGAAGTACCTAATTTCTTATGCCTTCTATTCTGTAGGTGAATTCATGACATTCAACAACATGGATATTTCTGTCTTGTATTAAGTATCAATACTAACTTCTTGTGTTGTACTGTATATTGTAAAACTCTTCTGTATATATTTCAACTAGACTGTGACTATGAATTAAAACTTTGTAATACTATTAAGATTTTTTAACATGTTCCATATTCTAGCTGTGAAGCGATGTACGAATGCTGTGGAATATAAATAAATACAATACAATACTATAATCAGAAATTAGTAGCTTTTTGTTTAGATTTGTATCGATTCTGAAACTTATTTTATTTTATTAACATCTGTCATGACTAGTATCACATTTAGTTAATATCTTATGGAATATGTACCAGTATGCAATTTAATTATGTAAAAATATTTTTCTATTGTTTATTTGGATTTTTTGTTTGTTTGTAGGTGTATGCTGAAGGCATCCACATGGTGTACATGGGAGCAAATGTCATTAACAGCACTGTTATCCGCAATGCTGACATGCTTGGCGTAGTTCCAGAGGACTGGCAGGATAAAATGAATACTATTCTAGATAATGCTTATACGTATGGACGTGAAGGCATTTCGAAAATGGTAATTATTCAGTAAGATAATCACACACAAATCTTGTGTCTATGATAAGCATAAGAAAAAGAAAAACTATAAGCATGGGTGCAAATAGCCAATGATGCTGACGTGCCCTTCAAATCTCACTATCATCATCTATAAGCATTTCTATGAATTTCGGACCTGTTCTATATATAATTTTCTTAGACAATATCAATGTAACAATAACTTCTGACTTAATATACTCTGACGATTTAAACATTTTTCGTACTATTAATCTTTTCAACACGACATAAACTCTGTCATCAGATAATGTGGTGAAAACAGCATGAAAATATGTATGTATCTAATGCTCTGAGTTTGACAATATAGTCATTTTTCTTCTTCTTTTCCAATATGTAGAGATGGTATCTAAATTTGAAATTATGTGACATGTTGTTATATGTCTCATATCCATTGCCTCTTCTTTCGACCACAAAGGGCAGTTTGATGATGGAATTATTTCAATTCTCTGGAGATGTTTACCGTAATAGTAATATGCGTTACAAGAGTGGTATGTTGAAGTTTTCATGTTCGAGGAAAAGTTTGAAAAAGCGAAACGTAGTTGAGCTTTTTTAATTTCCGAGAATTGAAAGAAAACATACTGCTCGTGTATCGTACATTATTTTGTGCGAAGATCGTTTATTACATACCTGAAAGAGCAATTTCTAATTAGTTGCAATGAAATCTCCATCTTGGTTTCTGTTCAATGACGGCAAATTTGCAAAACAAAAATATCTATCTTCAACATTGTTGCTTTAAAATGTTTTCTGTGTTTACTATACTCCAGCAGGCCGTGATATACGTCTGTATTTTTTCCCCCCCAGTCTATAAATGCGAACTTAAAACAAACGGTAAGGTTATGTAATGATTTATTTTTCATTTTAATATTTTAACAATATTATTTATATAACATATTGCAGTAATAACATCGGCATCTGGAATCTTGTTGATTATTTCAAGGCTTCCTTAATATTACTTGCATCACGAATGCAGTAACTTTAGTGGAGTTGTAGAGTTTACTTAATTTTTGCAAATATTTAAAAACAATAATTAACTGCAATTTAGGTGAAATTGCAGTGGTAAGTTTCCAATTTACAAATATTACTATATTGAATGTCTCTAAAAATAATATGTTAAAAGCCAAAAGCAGTAAAATCAATATGTCACTTAAGCGGTAAGAAGAGGGAAATTGTTGTGTGTGTTAGGTTGGGAATACTGAATGTGGAATTTTAGACTTTCCGCGGATTGGTTTTGTGCGGAAACCAAGCAAATATGCATGATCTCGCACAAACAATCATGACCAGTGATGAGTCTGAAGGCAGCATAAAAATAAATGTTTCCAGAAACAGTATCTTCCTGCAGGAAGACTACTTTCAATAAGTCCTATATTTTAAATTGAAATCAAGTTTACAGAACACACAGTACCAAAGCGCTTGTTGTTAATTGTCTTTTTGTAAGCAATTGTGTTGTCTATTTAGACTGGTTCTCAGTCAATAAATTGGTATTAAATTGTAACAAAACTAACATAATTCAATTTAAATCCTATCCAAATTCAACCTCGCAAATTTCTAGCGCAATAATTAACAATAGATCCCTATTAGAAACAACAACAACAACCAAATTTCTTGGCTTAAAAATCGATAATGTGTTAAACTGGAAAAATCATATTAAAGAAATTACCCCCAAACTAAATTCAGCTTGTTTTGCTATTAGATCTATGCAAAAGATAGTAAATATCAATACCTTAAAAACAATATACTTTGCATACTTCCACTCGGTAATGAGTTTTGGAATAATATTCTGGGAAATTTCCACAGATAGTAACAGTATATTTCTATTACAAAAAAGAGTAATTAGAATAATAGTAGGTGCCAAATCTAGGGAATCGTGTAGGACTGTTTTTAAAAAACTACAAATAATGCCCATGGCTTGTCAGTTAGATTAGATTAGATTAGATTAGATTAGATTAGATCTTTATTAGCTGAATAGAATTACAAGCATTCATGGCGTCGTCAGTACACAAGAAAAATGACATAACATACAATATAATACGAAAATAGACTTAATTCTAAATAAATTTAACAGTTTAATATTAAGTGACATGCAAAAAAAAGACAGAAAAAAAGAAAAAAAATATATATATAGGACAAGCTTGATCTTCAGTCTCCACTGTTCTATCTGGTATCTTCTCTTTTTGCTTTCCCCTGTCTTTTCTTCAACTCTGAGTTACCTGAAACATAAATGGTCAAGGGCATTATCAAGAAACGTTAAATTCTAAAATTTTAAATTTAGGTATTCATTTGTGCAAAATGGCATATGTGTTAATAAAATGTTCTTTACCTCTTTTTTGAATTTTCTTATGTTAAGTTCTTTGATTTTCTGTGGAAGTTTATTATATAAATTGCTGCCTCTATGTGATATGCTGTTAAGACTTCTGGTAAGCCTGTGGTAATTCAGATGTATGTTTTGGGATGTTCTGGTGTTATACTCATGATAGGTTGAATTTGTTTTAAAGGAATCTGTATTTTTATGAATAAAGCACACTGTTTCTAAAATATATATGCAGGGTACAGGTAAGATTTTTAGTTCTCTGAAAATTTTTATACTTTCAGTCCGAATAGGAACTTTTTTAATGATTTTGAGTATTCTTTTCTCCAATTTGAGGACTTGTGTCACTTTTGGTGAAGATCCCCAGGTAATAATGCCATATGATAGTATTGAATGAACATATCCAAAATAGACTGATATTAAAAGTTCCATGGATGATATCTTCGCAAGGACACGAAAAGCATAACATAAGCGACTCAGCTTCTCAGTTAGATGTTGTATGTGCTTTTCCCATGTTAGACTGGAATCTATCCATATACCTAAAAATTTAGAGCATTCTACTTCCTTAATTATGGTATTACTAAGAACTATGTGAATCTGGTCAGTTGGATATTGATTGAAAGATACATATACAGTTTTATTTACATTTAATTTAAGCTTATTATTTGCTAGCCACTTGTCTAGTTTCGTTGATGTTGCATTAATTTTCATTTGCAAGTTGTCTTCCTTATTATCACTCAGTATTATGTTTGTGTCATCTGCAAATAAGACAGTTTTCCCTTCAGTTATATTTAACGGGAGATCATTTATGTATAGGAGAAATAATATTGGACCAAGAATTGAGCCTTGAGGGACACCATGGGGCATAGGAACGGATTTTGATTTTACTGAGCCAATTTGTACAACCTGTTCCCTATTGCTTAAGTACGAGATGAAGCAGTTCCCTGCTAATCCCCTTATGCCAAATTGTTGTAGTTTCCAGATTAGAATTTCATGAATAACCATGTCAAATGCTTTGCTAAGGTCCAGGAAAAGTCCAACGGTTTGTTCTTTATTGTTTTTAGCATTGAGGATTGATTCGATAAACGATATTACAGCATTATTGATTCCTTTACCTTTTCTAAAACCAAACTGAGAATTTGACAGTATATTATTATATTCTAGGAATGAGACTAATCTGTTGTACATAACCTTTTCAAGGACTTTCGAGAACCCAGATAATAGGGATATAGGCCTATAGTTCTCAATATTTTGTTTAACTCCCTTTTTAAAAATTGGGCAAACTTTTGCTACTTTAAAGATCTCTGGAAATTTACCAGTGACTAAGGATAAATTACAGATGTCTGTCATTGGCAGAGCTAGAAGATGATTACAAGCTTTTATTACTGCATCTGGGATTTCGTCAATTCCACATGCCAGGCTACATTTTAGGTTTCCCATTATTTTGTGAATTTCTTCTGTGGTTACTGGTTTTAAAAAAATTGTACTTTTATTCCCTGTATGTTGAAAGGTTGACTGTGGATTCCTTGTTGGTGCAGGTTCTAAAGTTTGCGTAACATTTGCAAAGTAGTTATTAAACACTTCAGCTAATTTATGTGGACTCTTAATTAAGCTACCATTGTTTAATAATTCAATATTGACTTTTGCTGTGTCTGATTTTTTCCCGGTTTCCCTTTTTACCACATCCCAAATTGCTTTACTTTTATTTTCTGCTCTCAAAATGAAGTCCTGATTGTAATTTAATTTTGCCTTATGGATTACTTTTTTTAGGATGTTACAATATGTTTTATAATATAGTTTGAGATTTAAATCATTTATATATTGACATATATTGTGCAATTGTCTTTTCCTTTTACAAGAAATTATGATTCCTTTCGTTATGTGTATCTTTTCATTAATAATCTTCCTCGTATGTAATCGTGAAAACTTTGTAACTAATTCAACAGTTCATAGCATAAATACACGTCAAAAAAATGACTTTCATACTCCATTGGCAGGTCTATCATGCTATCAAAAAGGAGTGCGTTATATGGCAGTATAAATTTTTAATAGCCTTCCTATCGATATAAAAAATGAAATTCAAAACATAAAATTATTTAGGGCCAAATTAAAGAAGTACCTAATTTCTCACGCCTTCTATTCTGTAGGTGAATTCATGACATTCAGTAACACTTCATGAAATTGATACTAAAACTTTGTGTTGTACTAGTAGACTATATTGTAAATCTCGTCTGTATATACTTCATCCAGACTGCAACTATAAATTAAGACTTTATAATAGTATTAAGTTTTTTGACTTGTTCCATATTCTAGCTGTGAGCAATGTATGAATACCATGAAATGTTAATAAATACAATACAATACAAAGATACTGCAACAGTTTTTAGTTAGTTTTCCTAAATGATGTGACCAACTGTCCTGTATATATTCGCATGGCTTACTATTCACAGTCGACATTTTCCTGTTATGGTTTGATCTTTCGTTTTTCTCTGAAACTGAAGTTGTCATTGCATTGTGTGTACATGGTATCCAGTTGTACATTTTTCTTATTGGTACATGAAGAGAAGAGGAAAAATTTAGTATTTATGACGTGATTTTATGGTGGTTATGTTTTCACTTTTCAGCTGCATTTGTATGATAGTGAAACATGAAAAATTTGTCTGTTAATAGGTTCGTGGTTGGATGAAAGATGTGGACGATCAGAAAGCAGCCCAATTGGAAAAGCAGATTCTCGATCTCTGGGACAGAGTCTATCAAGCATGGATGATGTCATCAGCAGAATCAAGTGTTGGGCCTTCAGTAACTTCAGGAGCTGTTTTTGCAAGCTGGGACAATTTTATGGATGGAGTGCAGAAAACGCCAGGTAATTATTGTTATGCAATATCCAGTACTACACATAACTTAACCTAATTTCTCATTTTATTGTACCTTTCCTGAAGATTTCGCTATCGGTGTCATCTACAGAACTTTTCACAATTATTTACTGGAATACAACTGCAGTAGTGGTTTGTGTTGTTTAATTTCATTTCATTTATTGTAGGTATTCCATATCGACTGCCTAGTTCAAAAAGGAAATAACTCAACATTTAAAGTTTCGAGAAACATGCATTTTAAAGCTTTATGTTGCCAGGAAAAATCAAAGGATCGTTGAAATTACTGCAGATTCTGTTAGTGATGTTTTATATATACTAGAAGTTTCAGATTAGAGTGTTAACTGGATTTTTCACAGTAATATGAAGCTTTAAAATTCAGGTTTCTCAAAACTTTAAATTTTGAGTTGTTTCCTTTTTGAATTGGGCCGTTGATATATCTTACATCAGCATTGTAACTTTCAGATGTAGAACAAGTCAAAAGTTATACAAAAGTATATGTTGTTGTTTTCTAATGCCAGGCGTTTGGCAATAAAGTCATTTGACTTCTTGCACTCCAATATTTTTCAAAGATATTATCATGGCCAGCCATTGAAGCACAGATTTTGAGGTGTTCTGAATCCATTTCTTGGTTTGAGTTGCACAATGGACAGCTAGGGGACTGATATATTCCAATTCTATGCAGGTGTTTGGCCAAACAATCATGGCCTGTTGCCAATCTAAATGCAGCTACAGACGATTTTCGTGGTAAATCGGGAATTAACTGTGGATTTTGATGCAGAGAGTTCCATTTTTTCCCTTGGGATTGTGTTATCAAATTTTGTTTGTTGAAGTCTAAGTATGTAGATTTAATAAATCTTTTCACAGAGTAATACGTAGATTTAGTAACAGGTCTGTAAGTAGCAGTGCTGCCCTTCTTTGCTAAAGCATCCGCATTCTCGTTTCCCAGGATTCCACAGTGGGATGGTATCCATTGGAATACAATTCTTTTATTGAGTGATATTAATTGAGACAGCATTTTAGTTATTTCTGCTGTTTGAGATGAAGGTGTGTGTTTAGAGACTATTGATAGAATAGCTGCTTTGGAGTCTGACAATATAACTGCATTTTTAAATTTACTGATGTGGCATAGAAGATTCCTGAGACAAAAGTGTATAAAACATAGCAAACAGATTAATTAAATTTTCAAACATAAACAATTCATCAGTTGAATAAAAGGTATAAATAATGAGACAGTTTCTTAATTCTGTTCTGAACCTTTTCTCTTGGCCCTTCAGAATTTAAAGATAATTATTAGACAGTGCATTGGAGCCCATAACATATGAATTTGTGTGTGTGTGTGTGTGTCTGTGAGTGCGTGCATGTGTCAAAACTGATTTAGAACTTATAAATCACGTTTTGTATTTCCCATGGTTTAAAAATACGATTGTATAAAAATCGAATAAACGAAAAACGTATGTCCGAAATAAATTAACCTGGCAATATAGGGCCAAAAAATGTGAAGAATATGGATAAAAGAAGTTTTACTGTATTTAAATGTGCATGATATTGTGAAAGTTGTGATTTAGCTTTTCTCGTTTTTGTCCTTCTCCAGAGCTTTTCAATGTGAACGCAATGGTGGCATTTGCAAAGGAGAATGTTGAAACCCTTATGTCTGTGTTGGAATCCGTGTGGGGCATCTTTAAGGGCAACATGAGTCTGGCACTCTACTCATTCACAGCTCTGATTGGCATTGTGTTTGGTGGCAGTACTGCTGTGTTAAACTTCATCCTAAACATGGTACGTTGTTCTTATTTCTCAATGTCTGTGTTTGTGCTTTGTTAAAGGATGTGTGACTACATTAATCTTATTTCTCAACGTCCGTGTTTGTACTTTGTTAAAGGATGTATGACTACATTAATCTTATTTCTCAACGTCTGTGTTTGTACTTTGTTAAAAGACGTATTATTATTTCTCAACGTCCGTGTTTGTACTTTGTTAAAGGATGTATGACTACATTAATCTTATTTCTCAACGTCCGTGTTTGTACTTTGTTAAAGGACGTATTACTACATTAATCTTATTTCTCAACGTCCGTGTTTGTACTTTGTTAAAGGACGTATTACTACATTAATCTTATTTCTCAACGTCCGTGTTTGTACTTTGTTAAAGGACGTATTACTACATTAATCTTATTTCTCAACGTCCGTGTTTGTACTTTGTTAAAGGACGTATTACTACATTAATCCTGCTCTGTTGTAGGTGGTGTTCCTGACTGCCCTCTTCTACCTCCTTAGCTCCAGTGGACACTTGTACAAACCAGTAGACCTAATTACTAACTTCAGTCCTAATATGGGAAACAGGTTTGTACTTGCAGTCAGCTAATGCTTTTTCTAACAATACTTTATGGTATAGTGTATTATAGTGTGCCTGAGCCTTCTAGACTGAGAATTTGGTTGGCCACTTACCTGATAAGTTTCCACACATCTGCTGCTAGGAGGGGATAAGGTATTAAAAAAAATAAAAGCTGGAAAAAACTTGGGTTAACATTCAGCAAGTTTTTCAGCTCAAGAAGGAAAGACAGTACCAATGTTGGGGTTAAAAATAAGACATGACTATCTGACTAGCCATCTTCATAGCATGAAAATTTACTCATATGATGATTGTCAGGGTGTTTTGAAAAGTGTTAGTGAAAAATTTAAAGATGAGAAGTAAAAACGAAGAGAAACAAAACAGTTCCAATAAACATGGGTATGCAAATTAAGGGGATCAGGAACTTTCTATCCTATCCTAACACAAGTTAAATTAGTGATATTTACTGTACCTTTTCTCTAAAACTGTTGGGAGTAGAACAGTGAAACTTTCACGCCTTATTTTTAACACTCTTACAAGTAATCTGATAGAAGGGGTTTAAAAAATAATAATATTTTATAAATTTATTAATTTTATTCTGAATAAGTAAATTTTTACCTCATTTTTTGCTAGATTTTTAAAAAAATCTGCTTTAAAAACCACTATTAAAAAAAAACTCTTTGTCAATTTATGCTACAGTACCAACTAAATACACACAGAAAATTTGAAATAAATCTAACCACTGGAAGCCGAGATATGCTACACTTTATAGAGAAAAATGCAAACTTACGGAAAATGGCTGCCAGAGTTATCAGAACACCCCAGCTGCATAATCCTCATCTTAGATGTAATCAAGATGTATAAAATTATGAATTTTGCTGTGTCTTGATTGATTAATTAAATAAAATTATTGCTGCTTTTATTGGAATTAGTACTTATTATTCAGCGGGCCCCAACCAACACAAATGTTGTCTCGTAAACGGTTAATTTGCAAACCCATGTTCAGTGGAACTTTTTTCTTCTCTTTATTTTTACTTCTTATCCCTAAATATTTGACCATCACTTTTGAAACATCCTGTATAAAGAACTCAGTGATCAACAAATGAATATCTTAGTTATAGTGTGTGTGTGTGTGTGTGTGTGTGTGTGTGTGTGTGTGTGTGTGCGTGCGTGCGTGCGTGCGTGCGTGCGTGCGTGCGTGCGTGCGTGCAAGAATAGATGTGAACTCTTCTAACGTTCTCTAAGCCTGTGTATATGAGCATATTTCAGAATTATGATACACTACATTCTAAGACGAATTGTTAATTGTTGCAGGTTTGCCACTGCCCTTGAAACTGCGGTGATGGGAGTGTTCCGCGCCTCCTTCAAAATGGCTGTTTTCTATGGCCTATGGACGTGGCTCATTCACAACTTGTTTGATGTTAAAGTTGTTTACCTACCATCAGGTGAGGTCTGAAGTGTTGTTCGGTTTTGTTCGACTGTCTATTAGTGAGAAGGACCAGATGTGAGGTTAACACAGATATAATCCTGAAAGTTGTGTATCTGTGTCTTTGGGAGATTGGAATGGATTTCTTCCCCAAGTGTACATCAAACCTCCAGAACAATAGGAATAATATGCCTGTAGAAATGAAGATCACGTAGTAAACTGAATCAGAGTGTGTCGATTAAGATGTTTTACTTGTTTTTTTAAACTGAACATTTATTAAAAGATGGTATTCTGGGAAACGAGATTGTGGATGCTTTAGCAAAGAAGAGCAGCACTGCTACTTGCAGACCTCACTCTGTGAAAAGATTTATTAAATCTATATACTTAAGGTACGATCACACGTCGCTACTTTTGCAGCGCTGCAGTACAAAAAACTGCGCAATTCTTGTACTGCGACGTGTGAACAACGGTGCAACCCGAAAAGTAGCGGCTGCCGAGCCTGCTGCTCGCTACTTTTCCATGCTGCGCGCAACTTAAAAGTAGCGATGTGTGAACAGGGTTCTCAGGGTTGCAGCCGCAGCATTTTTGATATCGGTTTTGTTGAAACTTTTGCTGCGGTTGCAACCAGTGTTGCCACCCAAATGTGTCAATGATACTTTTATTGTTCGGATATATTTTAATGTTAAATGTGACGAAAATAAATTATTTGTAACAGTTATTAAATACACAACACAGTCTGAGCATAATTGCTGACGATATAATTCATTTTTTAAGTTTTCTGTAGCGTAGTTCCAAACAGGAGGGTTGCCAACATTGATTACGTGAATATACTGTTGGTTATTATTTAAGTATATAGGAGTTTTTAAAAGCTTTATAGTAAAAATAATGCCAATTTCTGAATACTAGATACGACAGAAAAGCAAATAATAGATAAGGAAGCTTTCGCATGAGTTTCTTAATAATGCGAACATAACCACAAAATGGATATTGAGAAGTCAACACGGAGATGGGAACCTGCAGCATGACTGCGGCTGCAAAAGTAGCGCCTTGCGTGTGAACAGACTCGCAACCTCCAGTTGCAACTTTTGCTGCACTCGGGTTGCGCAGCACGAAAAGTAGCGTGCAGCGCGCTACTTTTGGCTTACGTGTGAACACGACACGCAACTTTTGCAGCTCCAGTATAAAAGTAGCGCTGCAAAAGTAGCGACGTGTGACCGTACCTTTAGACTTCAACAAACAAAATTTGATAACACAATCTCAAGGGAAAAAAAAGAGCTCTCTGCATCATTTCTTTTTTTAATAATTTATTGATCGATCAGCGCATTTAGCGCTATACAGATCATTTCTAAATAAAATATAAATACAATACATGACACTGAATTAAGGGCAGCCTAGATTGGGCTCCTCAATGAACAAAAATAATTGTTAATAAATAATTATTTACATAAGTTGGTGTGATGATAAATTTTGATTATAATATGAGATCCATTGGAAGTCGGCTCTTGATTCCTGTGGGAAATGTGGACTTCCTTCCGAGAGAGTAGTGGATGGCGCCTGGAACATTTTATAGGTGCATCATAATCCACAGTTAATTCTCGATTTACCACGCAAATCGTCTGTAGCTGCATTTAGATTGGCAACAGGCCATGACTGTTTGGCCAAACACCTGCATAGAATTGAAATATATCATTCTGCAATTCAGATCAAGAAATGGATTCGGAACACCTCAAAATCTGTGCTTCAGTGGCTGACCATGATAATATCTTTGAAAAATATTGGAGTGCAAGAGGTCAAATGACTTTATTGTCAAATGCCTGGCATTAGAAAACGTCAACAACATTTGATATGGTCCTCGTATAATAAAATATTGTACATTACTATATTATGCATGGTCTAGTGACTAGAACACTGGACTTATAATTCTGTGAACCTGGGTTCGATCCCTGCATACCTCTGATTTATAACTTGAATTGGGCAAGCCTGTGGTCCAGGTCACACAGAGATTTCTCTGCGTGCTCTGGTTCCCCTGTAACATCCCAACAAATCTCCATCATCATTTCATCTATAATCTTTTCGCTGTAAGAAAAATCCTAATATAAACAATAGCACGTGACTGAAGTGAGGTTTCATTGGCCGCTGTTTGGCGCCATAGATTCTCAGTACATGTTCCCGCCTACTGTTGTACATTCTGTTTCATGTTAAACATTTCCCGTTACTCGTCAAATAGGCCCAACCTCACTACTATGCATTAGTTTGCTTAGGAAACACTTATTTTATAATTACTCTAATTAAATTATTTTTAAGTCTTATGTCTTCACAATGGACAGTTGAGGATACAGAAGCCATATTTCAGTACCACGTGCTTACGTGAACAATTACGAGCTTAAGTGACACCAGCTTGTTACAAGGACAGACTACCTCGGTATTACTGTTGGTATTCATCCGCGTTTATAGTACATAACAAAATATAAAAGTAGCTTTTCTTTTACATAGCGTTTTACATATGAGTACAGTTAAATGTTTCATCGTATTTAACAACTAGAATTCAATTTTTTATTTTCAAATAATACAAGAGTGTGGTTTCCAAATACGAACTATATTTTCCTGCGCCATGTGAGTGTTTCGACTGGGAGCCAATCACGGGTATGACAGCAACGTGCTTATGTTTACATTAGGATTTTTCTTACAGCGAAAACAGTATATGCGATGTAGCGTAGACCACCCTTCATTGGTGCACCCTGTCGGTAAATTGGTCTACACAGCTGGCTTTGTATAGGTGAATGACAAACAGTCAAGTGCTCTTCATTAGTAAAAAAAGAAAAAACTATATTATGCATGTGGAAACTACAGTATTATGTGAAGCTTAGCTTATTTCTCTCATTTGGTTTACAGTGTTGGCAGCTACCTTGGCAGTCGTCCCTTTCCTCGGTACGTACTGGGCCTGCCTTCCAGCTTGTTTGGACCTGTGGCTAGCTCAGGAGAGAGGCTTGCAAGCTGTGATGTTATTTGTTTTTCAATTCCTGCCATCTTCTTTGGTTGACACAGCCATTTACAAGGAAATCAAAGGGTATGTTAATGCTTAAACAACTGTAGCTCGTGGTATTACAATTTGGAAAGCTCTGACATATCAAAGTGGGAACATAAAATGAGCTTCTAAAGCATAGAATACAGGTTTTCAACATGTGGCACACTAAAAGTGTAATTTAAAATTCTGCGGCACAATCATATAATCTAAACCAATGGTTCCCAAACAGGGATGGGGATGGGGGGGTGGGTTTGAGGGTTTTAGGAGGGAGTTTACTGAATGTTGACTTGTCCCGTGCTCGCTGAATGTTGACTCTTGTGGACTCGATATTTTATAGTAGAACTTAGATTATCCATCTCTGGATTTACTGTCTTTCTTGCTTAGCCATTAGGCAGGCCGGTCCCCAAAGTTCCCCAATTTACACCATTAAGGACGCTATTTTTAACGTTGCTCAGGCTTGGAATGATTTCCCTTCTGTAACACTGAAGAGAGCTTGGAATAAATTGTGGCCACAGGAAAACGAGAAGAGTAACGACAGAGACAATGGCAAGATCGACAAAGATGCCATTCTACACCTTTGTGAGGCTTTACCTGCGGGAGAAAACATTGAAATTAACGATGTGGCTGAATGGATGAACATAGACAAACTTGACACAGGTTTTGACTTTAAAAAGTGATGATTTTTTGTGAACGCAGTGTGTTAAAAAAAACGACTTTTTCAAACAACAACAATAATTATTTTACATACATGTGTTTTTTGTAGTACGTACTGTACTGTACTGTAGATTATATTGTAGTGGATTTTTATAACACACATGAAATTGGAAAAAAAAAGAGTGATGTTTTGTGAAAGATTTCCCCTTTCTTGCTTAAATGTCTTTTCGATTATCAATGAAGACTCCAGTCCCATGATTGAAGGTTAATCGACGTTCTACTGTACTACTATTTTCACTTTTATTTTTCCAGTTTTTGCTAAAACTTTTACTATTTTCATTTTCTCGCAGCATACCAGTGGATGTAAATGGCTGGGTTAGAGGGTTGATAAGTAGATAGGTATAATAATGAAAGAACTTATTATTTAATAATATATTAAATTAATAAATATATATATATATATATCTCCATGTGAATTTATTTAATTATTTAGGTTATAATTTATCATACATAAATGATGGTGATATGACTAACAAAATTTCTGAATTTCTAAAAATTACCAGAACTTTTAACAACGTATTCAAACAATCCCACGTACAAAGTCGTACAAGGCTGAAGATACATAAAACCTTATGTCAGTAGATTTACTGCAGGACAAAATTCTGGCACACCGGCGATGCTGATGTAACCTCGACAGTTACGAGTGTCATTAAGTAAACATGAAGACTCATGATGATTATGATGATCACATATGCATGGAAACAATTGATCGATATCGCCTTACATTTCTACTGCTATTGTCCAGAGTTTTGGTTCGGATAAAATTTGTATGAATATAAATACTAAAAGGAAGCCTAAAAGCAAATGAATCTGGATGTAAAATAAAATCACAGTCTAGTTTATAGTCACGAAGCTTGAGTTGTGAGGGTGCTAGGAACAATAGACTGTGCCGGTACTATTTTGCATTGTCTGTAATGAGGCGATATTAGCAATCCTAGTGGTTAGCAACTATCTATGGATGCATATTTACTACATATTGTTTCGTGATTGTATATACTAGACTGTCATAAAACCGTAGTTGGTTCTCTGGCTGAAGTCCGCTGTTCGAACATTCATTCACCATCATCATCATCATCATCATCATCATCGTATTTTAGGACTTCGTAGTCGTGCAGTTTAATACATACTTTGTGACAGATGCGAACTTCTCTTTTTCCGCAGAGGGGGTCATCCCTACTTGACAGGCCTATCAATAGCTGGAGGAATCTTCTGTCTGGGCGTAGAGGGTGCAATTGTTGGTCCATTGCTTCTATGTGGACTGTTTGTGATACTCAACATGTCGAGTTCGTTGATGAAAGAAAGTCCTTCAGAAGCAAATTTCCCATCCACACTCAACCGCCTGTCGCTTGGTGACCGTCTGACTCATCTCAACCAGTTGAAAAGGTGAGCAGTTAATATTCACTCTACAATTTGTAACGCTTCCTTGTGTTATATTGTAAATATGTGCATTCCCCTCTAAAGTTACTGTATCATTTCTCCTAGCCTAAAATTTGAATGACAGTAATTTTTTCTTGTAGTGTTGCTCCCAGGGGTGTACAGCATGCTCCTGATGGGAATTATATAATATTACTTGGTTACGTAATTAACAGTTTTATGACATAAGATCAATGGCATGTCCTCAAAGTTGTGGATAGAAGAGATGGCCTTCAGATATGGAGGGTAGCTGCGAATATATTGAATAAACAGTCGCGGACAGCTGATAAGGGATGGTCCTCCAGCTTGGGGGTTGGGCGAAGAACTAATAACTCATCATCGTAAAATAGCGCTTGTTACGAAACCCCAACATAAATCTCTGAATGGGACTGATTCTTTATCGCAACCACAGCAATGGTATCGGTGAATTCAGAAATGCATATAGAGTGTTAGTGAGAGATCTGAGGGGAAAAGACCTTTGGGGAGGCCGAGATGTAGATGGAAGGATAATATTAAAATGGATTTGAGGGACGTGGGATATGATGATAGGAAGTGGATTAATTTTGCTCAGGATAGAGACTGATGATGGATTTATGTGAAGGCGCCAATGGACGTCTGGGTTCTGTAAAAGCCATTTGTAAGTAAGTATGAAATAAGATCACATGAGGTATACTTGATACAGTTGTAAGGGAAGTTTAATTTCTTTATTTTTACAATTTTTTACTAAAAATGTTTCGGAAATAAAAAAGTTTTGTATAATTTCTTGTAGCTTTACTGCAGAAACTTAAGGAGAGCAGATACTGCCTATCTCGACAATGTTAAAATCACAGAATTCAGGTACGCATAACTCAGAAACTACTTGAGATAGAAAAACAATTTTTACAACACTTATCAATCTTAAAGTCTTATATTTTTTAAATCAAGATGTATTATTGTGTCAATAAAATTGTGGTCTCAAAAAAATAACATGTGATTAAAATTTAAAAAAAATTAGGTCACAATAAAAAATTTTTATCAATTATAGGAATTGAATGTACTTAATGAAATTATTCTAATACATAGATACTTACTTAACTTACTTACAAATGGCTTTTAAGGAACCCGAAGGTTCATTGCCGCCCTCACATAAGCCCGCCATCGGTCCCTATCCTGTGCAAGATTAATCCAGTCTCTATCATCATATCCCACCTCCCTCAAATCCATTTTAATATTATCCTCCCATCTACGTCTCGGCCTCCCTAAAGGTCTTTTTCCCTCCGGTCTATATGCATTTCTGGATTCGCCCATACGTGCTACATGCCCTGCCCATCTCAAACGTCTGGATTTAATGTACCTTATTATGTCAGGTGAAGAATACAATGCGTGCAGTTCTGCGTTGTGTAACTTTCTCCATTCTCCTGTAACTTCATCCCGCTTAGCCCCAAATATTTTCCTAAGCACCTTATTCTCAAACACCCTTAACCTATGTTCCTCTCTCAAAGTGAGAATCCAAGTTTCACAACCATACAGAACACATGTATCTAATACATAGATAAAGGTTATAAATATAACATGTAAAAATTTCAAATCTCTATGTTCAATGGTTTCAGAGCTATGCGTACCTGAACTCTGTGATTTTAACATTGTCGAGATAGGCAGTACCTGCTCCCCTTAAGGCAAGGGACTCGTTCATTTTTAATTCAGTTTTTGAAGTTGGTAGAAAGTAGTTTTAGCTCTGAGGGGAATCCTCTTCTAATCACTCCCTGAATTTATCACTACTTGGTGGAGTCGAATTTAATTTTGTAGTGGGGACATCAATAAAGGGAGATTCATTACTTACGAGACGCGTCCATAAAGTAACTTTCCCACTCGTCCCACAGCAAACCATATGTTGCAAGAAGCGACTGCATGTACGTGATAGAGTAATGTCCTGGCATGGCGCATGCGCTAGCGGAACTTCCAGAGTGCTCTCAGTAGCTTCATTGCATTGGTTGAAGATGGGCGCTCCTATTCCAGCTCCCGCCGCATGTGAAGTGTGATCAGTGATAAAGTTTTTGAATGCACAGAGCATAGCGCCAATTCAAATGTATCGTCAGATGTGCCAGGTCTATGGGCCTAACGTCATGAGCAAGCAGATAGTGTGTTGCTCCACAAGGTCGTCTGTGATGATGGTTGGCCTCCCACTGCGCTCCTCGTCATACACATTTAGGCGTCCTGCTGAAAATTGTGTACAGCAGCAACATATCATCTGCTTGCTCATGACGTTAGGCCCATAGACCTGGCACAGCTGACGGTAAATTTCAATTGGCGCTATGCCCTGTGCATTCAAAAACTTTATCACTGATTGCACTTCACACATGGCGGGAGCTGGAATAGGAGCGCCCATCTTCAACCAATGCAACGAAGCTACTGAGAGCACTCGGGAAGTTCCACTAGCGCATGCACCATGCCAGGACATTACTCTATCACGTACACGCAGTCGCTTCACGCAACATATGGTTTGCTAACTGTGGGACGAGTGGGAAAGTTACTTTATGGACGCGCCTCGTATATTAGAGGATGTCTTCTATTGGAATAATTATTTTGTACATGTTATTCCTAATAAAATAATTAGTTAGGCTGCTTCTCATGCTGTGTGGATTCTTGTCTAATTTCCAATGTTGTTCTGCTTAGTGGACATTATAACTGTCCATGTAGTGATGGAAGAAAGTATAAAATGGACGAGACTGAAATGGACTATGGCCATGTTCGTGGTGTGAGACAAGAGTCTAATTACCGCAGAAGACCAGTACCCATATTACAACGACCTCCTTTCAACAAAAAATGGCGAAGAAACCCCATTTCTAATGTAGACTTCGTGAATGGTGCTAATGGCAACATCAATAACATGGATATTAAACGAAAAACAACGAATATAGATGTGTAAATTTTAGCAGCACCAAATTACTTAATTTAATTTTATGAAGACTGTTTTATTTGCGTTCTTTTTTTATTTCACTTAAATTTCTTTTATTCAATTTTAACGATATTAGTTTGTAATAGTGTAGTAAAGTCAAAAACATAATTCAAGCTGTATTAGTATAGTTCCTATTATCATACAACGAATACCTTTGTGAGTGAATTAAGAGTTGTGATTTTTGTGCCAAAATTAAGTATTGCATAATTCAAATTTTTCTGCAGCTATGTGAGATTAGAATAGAGAAAGAAGTGTGAAAATGAATTACTGTAGAGGCCCAATATAATGCAGCTGCCAGGAACTGTACTTTAGCCCAGTGTTATGACTAGTCTGCAGTATATCAGAGGATGACTTACAGAATAAGAGGGTGTGGTTTTATGTCATCAAACGTACAAATAAAATTAGTTATACATTTGACTCTATGAAAATGAAAATATGTAATGTAAGCTTATAACAAATAAGGATTAATTTATGTTTGTAACTTAGAATTAGAGTTGCATAGCTTTGTTCTGATACACCATGCCTATTACTGGACAAAAAAATCCCACCATGAAAGTAAAAGAACTTCACTTTATGTAGCATTAATTGAAATTGATTTTTTTTTATTTGGGAAACATACTTTCCTTGATGTTATATCGAAATCTGCATCTCAATGGTCCATGCTATATCGGGCTTTTACTGTAAGTAAAATTATTTTATTTTTTAAGCCTATTTTAAATTGGGATATTTAAATGAATACTTTTAAATTGGATATACAGTCGAGCCTCCATACAACAAAAATTGATATAACAATAAATTTTATTGCTTCCAGCATATTTCCTACATTTTAAATATTTTTGTCCATCATTACAGTGATAGTCAAATTTTGGAGAAATCTGATGGAACGATAAAAACATAATAATAATTTTTTTATTTATCACAGTTGCTTTCCATGTTCAGTACTATTTCACTTTTCACTTGGTTAGGCCATGATTGTTTGGCCAAACACCTGCATAGAATTGGAATATATCAGTCCCCTAACTGTCCATTGTGCAACTCAAACCAAGAAATGGATTCGGAACACCTCAAAATCTGTGCTTCATTGGCTGGTCATGATAATATCTTTGAAAAATATTGGAGTGCAAGAGGTCAAATGACTTTATTGTCAAACGCCTGGCATTAGAAAACAACAACAACTTTTCACTTGGTATCGCCTCCTTAAAGATGTTCTCCCATTATTTCTTGTAGCCTCTTCCTTACTTTTGTTGACCAATCTTGGCATTCTGTGCAAGAAGTATCACAGTACAACTCTACCTGCTTCAAGGGCGAGTGACCCTCAACAGGATTTGCCTTTATGGTTCCTCGTCTGGTGCTTTTCAGATTCTAGTGTTGCTAATGGTGGCATGTGTAACACGAAAATAAATCAGTTTGGAGACTAAATTAGCTTATTTTGATTTAGTTGGGGGATTGAAGCAGACTTCAGTAACACTTGGAATATTGTCTTTCTCTTCTGCAACATTTTCATCACCGCCATCTTCATTGTCGTTTTCTTCATTTTCACCACCATTTTCATTCTGTATAATATTTGAGGAGCATCATTTCAAATCGTATTATGTGCCTCTTACAAATTTGTTACACGAACAACGAAAAACTGGATTACTCGTTAACCGGAGAAGTTTTCAAAACACTACACAAAACCATTTTTAAGTACTGGTTTCACAGTTTGCAAATATGACGACTTGGAACCATCAGACTTCATAGAATGAAAGATAAATATATAGAAAGTAACAAATTTAATTTCGTCCACTGGGGGACTTAATACGTTTTGAAACTATGCTCCTCATTTATGATATCTTCACCTTTTAATTGTACCTTCTGGAATGCCGCATTCCCGCGACAAGTTTGCCTTTGTTTCTCCACTTTTTACACGGTCAATTATTTCAAGTTTTTCACTCAGTGAATATGATTTTCATTTTTGCGACATTACTGCACTTTACGTTTAATTAAATTAAGACTTAGATCGTGGGACACATACTAAAACTGAATAACTTAACACTCAGAACATGTGACACAGACTAAAACACGGTACAGTATAGCTTTCACTGTACAAGATTTGAGGAAACTAAAATAAAAATGTGTTCATGACTTGTTAACGCACAAATTGATTCCCATTATGCCTGCAAAATCCTTTAAAATGCAGTTTTACAACCCAGAAGAAAAGTTCATTGTCCACTAGGGGCTGTGCATATACCTGCTGATGCAGCACATTATACTGCAGAAACGCACTGTGCAGTATTATCTTCTAAATTGTTTTTATTCTTTAAGATTGATTTCCACTAAATGTATTGTATATTTTATGTTTTTTACTGGGGGACATACTTTCCCCATGTTGAATACGAATTCACGGTAAATTAGACTGCGCTATATTGAGCTTTTACTGTATATTCTCCTTTAGAACATAAATTTGTACAAAATTTCATAAGCCCTCAATACAACAATAACAATACAATTTTTCTAGTCCCTAGAAAATTGTTGTAACGAGGTTCGACTGTATTAGAAAGTAATATGTCATTAGCTTTAGTGTATTAATGTTGACAAAATAGGCCTATTTCATTGGTCTAATAACATAACAAGCTGAATCAAGTTTGATGGGATCACTTAGGCCCTAATTCTAGACCAGTTGTTAAAATCTAAAGTGTTTTGCATTAAAGACATATTGTAGGGTATAGCAAAAAAGTATTAAAAGGAAGCATGTATGCAAAATGTAGGTTTAAATATAAGAAAACTTCATTTATTAGTGGATTCAGTGATATTCCATTCAGAATCTGTCAGTATTATCAGTGTCATCCTCGTAAAACAGAACTTTTTTAGTAATGTAAAATATCTTCAATATTTGTAAAGAGGAGTGTGTAACAGAAAATGCCTTCTTCCTATTCAGTAGCTCTGTTACGGGTATTACATTACAGAATTTTTCCTTCTTTTGAAGGTCTTCCTAAACTTCTTGTTCATTTTTGTTTGTATTTCCAAGAACACAACTTTTCGAAGTGTTTGTGGGTAACATAAGTTATAATGTGCCCAGAGACTTTTCGAGAGCAATAAATACATTCCAATGCTATTACAACAGTTCCTTGCTATGTTCACGAGTTTAGTAGAAATCAGTATTTTTTCACGAGTAAAAAGTTGTTTTTTGTTATTGTGAACATTGATTACACTTTCAAAAATTGTGATTTTTTTTTTTTTTTGTAAATAAGAATCTCATATTATTTTAAATAAAGAAAACATTTTTAATATAACTTATATGAATGTTGAAGTTATTTCCTGCCCCTTTCATTTGAACCTAAATATCATAAGATTTAGGTTAGACCATGCTTATTGTATGGACTACACTCCAAGCAGTCTACACTTGGTTTAATAAACTACAGGATTAATTTACACAATGTGATATTCAAGTGAAACTATCTGCTTGCACGTTAATGTAATAGTCAAAGAAGAAACTGTTGATAACATTGCTATTTTTATCATTGGCCTTGGCACACTGTAGATGTAGAAGACAGATCTATGTTGCACCAGTGTAATGGCAATGATTATTAATGGTGCAATTGGTGGAATGCAGGCGGAGAAAATGGGGGTATCCTATGAATCCTACCAAAAACATTATTTTCGTCCATCAAAAATTCCACTTGACTAAATGTGTTTTGAGCGATGCTTTCTAGTATGGAACGCCCATAATCTAGCTCTTTGACTGTGAGTTTGCCATGTAAATTTAATTTTTCTGAACTATATTTTCTTTCGAAATCCTGAAGAAGCTAATATTTGGTAGATGATGCTTTCCATAAAATATGATAAGATAGAAAATGGAAAAGATGAAAATCTTGTGGATGTGGAACAGCCTCCAAACACCTCTTGGATAACCACTTTTGTAATGTTAGCCGTTCTTGAACAGGCATTATCATGGTACAAAATCACTTGATGCAGTCTTCCTGGTCGTTTGTCAAAGCGATTGAGTTGTTGGCAGTATCAAAGCGATTGAGTTGTTGGCAGTAAATCTCAGCAGTGATGGTTTCATTCCTTGGAAGCAATTCATAGTAGATGACACCTTCTTTATCCCATCAGATGCACAACATTAGCTTACGTGAACAGACACTAGCTTTTGCACAGGGAGTTGCTTTTCTGTTAGAGCTCAGCGATTCCTTTCTGTTCTTGATCTTGATGTAAATACATCATTTTTTGTTACCAGTAACAATCTGGGACAAAAACGATCGATGTTGTTGACGAGCAAGCAAAGAAGCACAAATGGCAACACACTGACTTTTGTTTTTGCTTAAAATGTACGGTATCCATGGAATGCAAATGTCATGTGACGGTTATTGGTCACAATTCATCGAATTGGCCAATTCCAGAGTTGAATAACACGGCTCTTTCTTTCATTTCGTTTATTGTATTCCATATATTACATTAGCATTGAACTTTAAGATGTGGAATAGGTCAAGAGTTGTAAAAATTTTTTGATGGTGAGATGAGGTGAGGAGAGCCCGAGGATTCGCCATAGATTACGTGACATTTTTCTTACAGTAGGGGAAAATCTTGACCAGGTAATCAGCCCAAGCAGGAATCAAATCCAAGCTCTGGATCAACAGACAAGTGCCTCTGCCAACTGAGCTACGCCAGTGGTTCTACAAAAACTATACAATACATAGCAAGCAGATTAATTCAATTTACAAGCATAAACAATTCATCAGTTGAGTAGGTAGAAATTTGGTTAATTCATGAATTAAAGTGTTGAAATGGTCTTATGAAAGTCTCAGTCTTTCCAGATATGCAGAAACATTAATGACAAAATGACTCTTTTTAAAAACCATTTTCATACCATATTTTTCCCAATGGTTCTAGCGGCATCGGTTGCCTTTATTGCCAAGTTAAACTCAAAAGGATATATCCGAAATGTTCTTTTTTTTTCTACTTGACACTCCATTTTCTTTAGCCTATAATTAACACAAAATATTCGTAAAAATTAAAATATTCAAGATATATTCAGTAATGCAATACTATAATATCAAAATGGCAAATTCCAAACACATTTCTTACAAAGACACTGTTGTCATGGAGGAGGGGAAATACTATGATCTTATGCATCAACCTGTTTACAACATTGCTATTTGTGGAAAACTGCATTATCCAATCTTTCCTATTTTCCACCTTTCTCTTAGTCTCTGCATACAATCCATATATTTTATTGTTGTCTATCATCTGATATCTTCTTCTGCTCTGAACCTTTTTCCCATTCTCCATTCCCCCCAGTACATCTTTCAGTAGGCAGTTTCTTCTTTGGCCAATTTGTTTTTCTCTTCCTGAACAGTTTCAGCATCATTCTTTCTTCGCCCATTCTTTTTAGTATAGCTACATTTCATATTTTGTCTGTCCATTTCACATGCTCCATTCTTCTCCATATCCATCTGATATCTTCTTCTATCCTGAATTTTTCTTTCATTCACCATTCCTTTTAGTTCATCCTTGACTAGACAGTTTCTTCTTAGCTAGTGACCTGGCCAATTTCTTTTTTTTTTTTCTTCCTGATCAGTTCCAGCATTATTCTTTTTTTACCCACTCTTTTGTAGCACAGCTTAATTTCTTATTCTGTCTGTCCATTTCACATTCTCCATTCTTCTCCATATCCACATTTCAAATGCTTCTAATTGTTTCTCTTTACTTCGTCGTAATGTTCACACTCCACACGAAGCACTTCACTAGACTCTTCTTTAGTTCTTTTTCCAGAAGCCCTCAGAAGATATTAGATATGATTTCATACTTCTGAGCTGTATCTTAATGCAAAATTTAAATATTGAAACCAAATATAATAATATTTCTACCAACATAACTCATATTTGTGCTGGTTCTACTTGTGCCATGTTGTACATGTAAAGACATCCAATGTTTTGTAGCTATCTATCGGCTTTATATCAGGAATAGTAAAAAAAGGGATAATACAGGGTGATCTGTTTGGGTATGGATAAAATAAAAACACCGTAAAACATTTACTACTGCACTTTATTTGTTGAAACTTCGTGCATACAACACTGAAAGATGGGAGATTCCTCAGAGCTCAACATGACCCCCATTGCGCACTCTGCACAACTCATAACGGTGATATCATCAATGTTCCTGGGTTTCTGTGAATAGACAATGTCTTTAGCAAAGCCCCACACGAAGAAGTCAGGAGGGGTTAGATCTGGAGAGTCTGATGGCCAAGCCAAGAGATAGTTGCTTCTCGTACTGTGACCTCCGGCATATTTTTTTTTTGATACAGAACCTGTTTCTACAAATGTTTGATACCACAACATATGGCATCGTATTTAGGTACATTACGCACACCATACTCACGTCGAAATTCCCTTTGAACTCTTTTAACACACTCAAATTAGCATACCAAAGAACACATTGTGCCCGCTGTTGATTTTTAGTAGCCATTTTAATCGTCTACGATTTTCATTTGTCCTTTCAGATTATGCATTGTTGATTGTTATATATGGAAACTCCCATCTTTTAATCATAATATAACGAGCAAGAAGTTTTCCCATCATAATAGCTTTATAATAATAAATTAATATTATCCATACCCAAACGGAACAGGCTGTTACAAGAGCTATTCTACTGGACTGATGATGTAGCCGATATGGAGGTCTAAAATATTGACTGTTATTAGATCTACAGTACGGTGCAAATACCCAAATACGTAGTTAGGATCATGCTGATTGCTGCGAAAGTCTTAAATCATATTTATAATAATTGTTTGTTTATGTTATAAATGCAATTAAAAATTATGTTATTGTACCCAGGTATACTTAACATGTTTCAGTTGTTCAATGTTATAGCATATAATTTTCCTCTTGTGAAATGGGCATCACACCTCTACCACAACCACTGGGAGCAAGTAGTTAGTGTTAGTTGTTGTACTGTGCTTGGCTTGTACAGTGAATGTGTGTTTATGTGTGTTATCAACAGGATGGACACCGTGCTATAAATGCTTCGCTACTCCTTGAGGCTTACTAGTTCCTTCACTTGAATCTCAGGTCAGTAGCATGCTTGATTATCATCAATTTTTTTGTATTTATTTGTAGATACATGCAAGTGAAATACCCTATGTTTTACTCTTCTTATATGTTCTTTATCGATGTAGTTTTGGCTTTATTCCATATTTCCTTTTAGACTCGCACACAATTACTGCACTTTTATTTAATAAAACACGATATAATTTACAAGCACGTCGTCAATGAACTCCAGTTCGAATTAATATTAGAATATATAGGAAAACAGAGAGAAAAATGGATAAACAGGATGAATAACAGCAGAATCCCAAAAATGATCCTTTGTTATAGACTGCCAGGGAAAAGATCAATAGAATGTCCTGCAAAAAGATGAATCGAGTCCATAACAAGCCACAAGGCCTAATACGTGTTTGTGTTTGGATGATGATGATAATGATAATAATAATAATAATAATAATAATAATAATAATAATGATAATAATAATAATAATAATAATAATAATAATAATAATTTACAAGCCGTTTTAAGATTCTAGGTTTTAAACTTGGATGATATACATAGGTTGGATAAAAAGTTATGGCAACACTGCTGTCACGTGATGATGGTGCGTTCGAGAGCTTCCAGCTGTGTGGACATGAACAAGGACTGTTAGATGAGTCAGTGCAGCGAGCGGCGACAGTACTCTGTCAATCTACTGCAGTGTGTAGAACGTTCACTTTCACTTTCATAGGTATAGTGCGAGTGCCTAAGACCACGTTTACAAAACGTGAGCAACATTCCTGGATCAAAATTGAAGTGACACGACGTCGTAGTGCACAAGAATGTTTTCGGGGACTGTGTGAAGGATGTGCCGATGCAGCATTGCCATATCGCACAGTGGCACAATGGGTTAAAGCATTCCAGGAAGGCAGGGATGCCGTTAAGGAAAACCTCCATATAGGACGACCCCACGTGGAGGACAACACAGTTCAACTTCTTGCTTCCCTGTTGGATGCTGATCGCCGATGGACTGCGCGTGAGTTAGCAGCGGAACTCGGGGTATGTCACAAAACACTGTGCTCCATATTCTGCAAGACATTCTGGGTTACCGCAAAATTACAGGGCGTTGGATACCCCATGAAATTTCCGAGGTTTAACTATGACACTGCTATGCAGTCGCACAGGCCTTGTTGGGCCGGTACCAAAGGAAAGATGACGACTTTCTTGGACGAATCGTCGCTATGGACGAAACCTGGGCTTGCTCATATGAACCATCCAAACTTGAAACGTCAATCACATGAATGGAAGCATCCAGGTTCTTCTTGTGCGAAGAAAGTGCGTCCTGCACAAAGTGCTGTGAAGGTGATGTTCATTCTGGAGTATGACATTGATGGGGTAATACTGCACCATGCTGTACCTCCAAGGCAGATGGCAAACGCGGATTACTACTGCAGGTTCCTGCAGCACCACCTTCGTCCAGACCTCAGGAGAAAACGACGACACTTGGGGGTACAGAACCCCATCATTCTTCATGATAATGCAAGGAGTCACACCGCTGCTGCTGTCAAGGACCTCTTGCGCCGCTGGCAATGGGAGATTCTGGAACATCCACCGTACTCACCCGATATGATCCATGCGATTACGATCTTTTCACCATAGTGAAAGAACCACTGCGAGGGACCCGGTACAATACCAGAGATGAACTTATCCGTGCTATAGGGTGGTCAATACGGAACATCAACAAAGATGGACGCGCTGATGGTGTACGACGCCTTCGAAACGTTTGGCAGAAGGTAATAAATAAGGGGGCGACTGTATAGAAGGTACGTAAATGTTGTACCCCTGTGAATAAAGCCATGTCAGAAATATCAAACTGTTGCCATTACTTTTTATCCAGCCCTAGTATTTTATAGTAAATTCAAGTTTAAAAGTATGTAACAACTCAGCTAATAGGCCAACAATTAAAGTTTACGTTCAACGCATTTCGAGGTACAATCCAACAACTTAAGTTTGTAACTGATAATAATATTCATTTTGTTAGATAATCGAATGATGTTACCGATACAAGTCAGCTGATGCACCCATTGTATCCTAGATGGCTATGTGTTGCCAAGGAGACTTGTTTACTATAGTCACTTGTCATTTGAACATTTGTTATGAGTTTCTGAATTGATTAAAGTTGCAACACTCGCTATCAAGCTGACAGTATCTGACAGATGTTTCATTATGTTCTTTCATTAATAACTAAAAACCTAAGGATTTTCGGACACACGTTTATATAATTTTTTTTCTTGTTTTGATGTGAGGAACATGCCCCCAAGGTTTGTCAAAATATTTCTGAAACACTCTTTATATATATATATATAAATGTACAGGGCTATTCATAAGTCCGTGAAATATTTTAAAAGTTCATAACTACTAAACTACACAATGGATAACAAATTATTTTACATCAAAATAAAGAAAAATTCTTCAAGTTTTGTTACATACCTCATACATGCTCAATGTTCCACTTTTGCTGATACAGCAGACGTCCAAGCAGTAATTCATCTTGTCCCATACACCCTCCATAATTTTACAGTTGACCAGAACCACAGCAGCTGTAATCCGGTGGCGAAATTCCTGGAGATCAGCAGGGAGCAGAGGCACATGGACAATATCCTTCACAAACCCCCACAAGAAAAAGTCATACGGAGTTAAATCCGGTGATTGTGGTGGCCATTTAATTAACACATCTTCTCGTCCTGTGCATCTGATCCATCTCTGTGGCAAATTTCACGATTCACTGTTTCTTCGTTGGGTCTCGGACGTCTGTGCCAAGGAGTGGTGCGCAGACATCCTTCATCGTGAAATTTCACATACTAATTCTTGATACTGTTAAAAGCAGGTGCTGCCTTTTGAATTTGCTCTCGAAGTCATTGCTGCACATTCACAACAGATAAAGTCCTTGCATATTCCAACACACAAAAGATTGCTCACATTTAATAAACGCAATTTTGCCTCTATTGATAACTACTGCCACTTAGTGATAAATCATGGTAACTAAGAGTAGGCTTTTGTTATTATAAAAAACTTGGAGAGTTTCTTTTTCTATCAGCATATCAATTACCATGATTTGTTGCGTAATTTATTTGTTATGAAACTTTAAAATGTTTTTTCGCTTTATGAATAACCCTGTATAATTGGATCTTATTAGAACAAAACAATAGGCAGTCAGGTTTTTTTTGACGCTAGTATGATAACAATTATGACGTTAGATTTATTTTAATAATATTATGATTATAATATTATCATCATTGTCATTACTATTATTATTATTATTATTATTATTATTATTATTATTATTATTATTATTATTATCATCATTATTATCATCATTGTAATTATGGGCGAATATAATTTATCTGAGTAGTGGTGTAGCAATCTAAATGTTTTACACTGACAGTATTTTGTTAATTTAATTTAACTTTTAATTTTCATTAATACTATTTAAGAAAACATATTATTTGTACATCTGCAGCAGGAATAAATTGACGTGTTGTATAGTACGGATTTCCATTAACTCTTAACATTATGTTTTTACTGCTATTTTGTTTCCATCAAAATACAGTCTATAACGTAAGTTTGTACAGCCAAGTTTTTTGGGCATGTTTACATTAATAATTTTTATTTGTGTGGTTATTTTTGAATGTTGTGTGTTGATGATATTTCTGTTTTGTTATAAAGTGAACTATTAAACTGACTTGGAGTGTGCTTATGTATAAATACATGGAAATAAAAAGAATAAAAGTTTATTTATGAAATTTATAGATTGTATCACGAGCAAAAACGAAAGAATATTACTCTTCGGCATTTAGCAGCTTGCAGAAGTAGAGATTATAGTGGAGATGGATATGCATAAAGTGCCATAACTGCGTTAATGGTAGTAGCTCATGAAATTGACTTTATTACATATTATAATTAATTTAAAAAAATAAATTGTGACAGTATTTTATTATGCCAGTGATAAGACTATGATTGTGTTATTAATGGATCTTCTTGTTATTAACTCATTTGTTTATTGTTTCATTTTACAGATTTTCCTTGGAGTTCAATGCAGCAATTCAGAACAGTCCCTTATCACCGAAGAGCATCATTCTGTCCAAATTCTCATTTCAGAGAAACAAATCAGCATAAAACTCTCTTAAATCAGGAATCACGTGATTCTAAGAAATATTTGGGGCTTAAAAGGTGACCAAATTGCAGTACTAGTTATGTGTAAGGATATTAATAATTATTTTGTTATTCAAAGTTATTTTAAATCAAATATGGCACATTGAGGCATAAGTTTTTATTACAAATACATTGTGTTATTTTTAAATAAGAAACTCTGATAAATGTTAAACAAACTTCACTCTCATAGGAAGTTACATGAATTTGTAATTTATTAAAAAATATGTCATGAAGAGGAGATCACATATGCACCTCAGTTGCTTTAAGAGTGATAATAGTAAATATTAAGTAATACTGCATTTAGATGGGCATCGTCTGTGTACTGAATAATTATTTTTTATTTTACATTCCATATACTTTATTTCATGGATATATTAGTCATATTGTTACTGTTGTTAAGTTTATCAAACCAAATTTTTGGTACTGTAACATTTTCACATGATATTTAATTTATTTTGAACAAAGATATTACAAGCATTTTTATTTATTTTTTATCATCAGTACGACGATAAAATGGAATTCCCATCGAATATTATTAAGAGAAATGTATTAATATGTTAAAAAAAATGCCCATTTTTATTTTCATGTTTTTTTATATTATTTATAACTTAATGATTAGCGCTGAAATCTTTAAAAGTGTGTTGATTAATAAAAACAGAATTTTTGTCACATTATTAAGATATGGAATAGTTATAAAACAAGAAATAGATCTGAAAATTAAATAGTAAACATCTAAAAAACTATTCAACAGTTTAAAAAATATTTAGGATATTTTTGGAAGGAAAAGATCTTCAAGTGCTGTCGAACTTTTTTGTCATTTTATTAATATTATCGTTATTCCATATATATTCTGTGTATTCTGTAATATATTTATAGGTAAATGAAAATGTGTTATCAGTGATATGTTTTAGCATTAAGCTGTATGTTGAGATTTGTGTTATTACAAGTTAACTCATTTGTATGAAGCAATTTTCACTGTTAGGAATTATCCTGTTTATAACAAATATTAAGGAAAAAATAAAGCATACCGATTTGAGTTTAAATTGATTTTATAGAATTTTGGAATTTATGTTGAGATTTAACACATTTCTACAATCTCATTAAAAAATTTATCATAAAGCTATTCAGTACAAATTCGAAACTCTGAAATAAAAAAAAATTAATATTTTGCAGCTAAGTTTAAATTTTATGGATTCATTGTTACTTTGGAAATAAAAAATTGAACATTAATTATCTGCTTTTATTTTCTGAGTATCTGCATCTGGTCAACTTAATATCAGAGGCCATATTGTCACCTATAACTTTTACATAATTATCCCTGAAATGATTTAATTCAGTTTTATATTGTAGTTGTGAAATGACATTTTGGTATTGATGATCATAGAAATTGCATTTAAAATATTGTGAAATTGCTCATAACCTACTCCAAAAACGAGACTTTTAAAACGTCTCGAAAAGCTGGTGCTAAAGCATTTATTGTTTTTTTTTTTCTAATAGCTGCAATTCCCTATTAGTAAATGGAGGTGAAGTACTTCGTTCACATTAGTTCAGTGTTAATGTAGTTTCCAAATTTATATAGCTTAATGCTTACTCAACAATGCAAAATGTGTATATGGTGATATTTTATGAAATATTAATAGTAGAAATTAGTGGGGCTTTAATATTAATAAAAATGAAGAGTACATTTTGCTATTTATATTTTATTTTTATTTTTATATACACGTGTCTAATAATAATATATCAAAAGATGGGATGGTAAATGACCTGAAAGTGATTGTTAGTGATGTTAATACAAAATATATGTGAATGAAAGACCCATATTAACATAAGAGCTGAATTTAGTGTAACTTACAAGAAAGTTTCCAGTAAAATGATTGCAATCATAAGCACAATATAGGGAGAAATTGAAAAATAGGACAACTTAAAGATGGTGACGTGAGAAATGTAGATTCCATAGAGACTGAACATAGAGGGAAATTTAAGGGATTTAGTGTTGAAGTACTTACTTTCCTAAAACTACTGATTTTTTTTTTCCCAGTTTTCATTTTTATTTGTTTTGGAAATATTTTAAGTTATTGTATTTAACGTCCCATCTTTTGACATTATTTTTAGGCTGCTTTAATTTAATTAACTGTCTTTTTCTATCTCTGTTTTTTCTTCAAATTTTAATACTACTAATCAAGAATTTTACCTACTTGCATTCTATGTTTATAAAGATTTTCAAGTCATGTTTGTATATAATATTATGTTTTATTTGTTTTGTGGTGATGTAAAACTAACAGTTATCATTCAGCTTACAAAGTGAAACTATATCAATTGTATCACATTTTATTTAATACAGATTGTATAGTACGATTCTTTCTTCATGGCCATTATTGCGTCTTGTACATTATGCAGAAGAAAAATTCGTGCTTTATGTAGGTATCCTTATTTATGCCTTTGTTTTGTATGTTTATAATTACCTATCTGCTTACCTTATTTTATGCACATAAGCTTCTATTAGAAACATTTTGGTTGCTATTAAGAATTTTAATAGACATAGCCTGTTCGAAATGCATTAATTATATTTTTTGTACATATTGATTACACAACTTTTAACACTATATCACTTCGGAATATATACTGTATTTCTTTCATGTGTTAAAATAAGGTACCTTGGGTTGAAACTAGTCAAAACAAGGTACCTAATTTTAACACATAAAAGAAATACAGTATATATATAGATTTTGGTTCCATACTCGTATCCTGCGATCTGGAACTGATCAAACAGTTTATATTCACTTGAATTAGCAGTGCTAAGAACTATTTACACACACCAATATCAAAATGGCGATGTCACGTCCTAAAATGTTTCTAAAAACAACCAAAGACAATTTCAGGTTTATGTTCGTTCAGTAACTCATTTATACCTAATCATTTACAGCAACTAGTAACTTAATTTATCCATGCATTACTTTATAATGTAATGACCTTGCGTTTCGTCTGATATTTGTGATGTTAAACTTGATATTTTTATGAAGTTTTTATTCATTTTATAGCTCTTAAAATTGTCGTTCGAATTTGTTCTATATTTATTTCTGAAACAATCCTTTGTATTCATTATTGCAGTAGGAGGTGCAATATGTAAAATCTCAGATCCTTGTATTTAATTTAACTTAATTCTTTGATTAGATGTGATATTCAAATCTGTTTGAACAGTTACTTTGGATTGGTATCGGGTAGAGTTCCCAGGTAGCTCAGTGGTAGAGCATTGGTACATTAAACCAAAGGTGCCCGGCCCCGGAACAATTTTTCCCTGGAAATAATTCAAATCAACTTTACAGGGAGTTATACCTGAAATCTTGATTTGCATACTACACGTCACTGTTTATTAACAGAAAACCACAATTTAAGTCACACGGAGTTAGTGTGCACTCGAAGTTGGTTGCTTGACGGTTGTCTGCCCACTTTGAGGTCTGTAGATATAGAGGGAAAAATTGGATCGGTGTCGGGTAGAGTTCCCGGGTAGCTCAGTGGTAGAGCGTTGGTACGTTAAACCAAAGGTCCCGGGTTCGATGCCCGGCCTCGGAACAATTTTTCCCTCGAAATTATTCAAATCAACTTTACAGGGAGTTATACCTGAGATCTTGATTTGCAGTTACTTTATGCTTTCAATATAGAGCTATTGTGACATTGTTGATCGACAAAATGCCAGAGGTAGACAGGATTCAGCTAGTATCAGTTACACACAATTTTGGCATTATGTATAATCAACTATAAAGAATAACAAAGATGTGATTGATAGGCAGTGCTAAAGAAACAATCCACTGATGACCTAACCGAACCTAATTTCGAGCAAAATTGATTCGAAATATATAAATGACTTTTAATATCTCCTGGGGTTTAAGATAAGATTGCAGAAGTGCAAAAACCGAATAAACGAAAAACGTATATCTGAAATAAATTAACGTGGAAAGTGTAGGATTTTTGCTGGAATCTCAGAAAAAAAAAAGAATAAATGCGAAAAAGCCTAAGTGCAAAATGTATGAAAGAAGTTTTCCGCAATTTTTTAATTAAAAATCAGGGTGCATATTATATGCGAGAAAAAAATCATAAGTACCAAACATTCCACGTGATAATCACATCTAGTTTCGACATCGGACTTTCAAGTAATATTGAAAATGATCGATTGTACAACTTCGAGAGGATCGATATATTGAAGGCTTAGGAGCAGTAATGTAGAGTGCATAACATACGAAATTAATAAAAATTGAGCATGGTATAACCTAAAACTGAATGTAAATAAATCGAAAACTAGGTGTACTTTGTGAAGTATTATTATTATTATTAAAAAGAACCAATCACAATCCATTTTTGCAGTTTAAAAGGGACCAGTCGTAATAAATTAACTCTTTGTTTCAAAAAATTAAACATGAGAAATCCATCCAACCTTATGATTGTGCGTTACCACAGGAGCAATTGAAAATATAATGCATAAATTATGTGGTGTTTTTTTTCCCTACATATTACTATAAACAATTGGGATGCGTACATTATGTAATGGCATTTAATATGCGAGTAAATATGCGAGGCTTTTAGTTTGCGCGGAGAAGTTTTATGAACACCAAGACTTATAAAAAAGATACACTTAAGGTATTTCGTTTTCTCAGGATACTGGAACATTAAGTTGAAAATCAGGACATCTGGTCATCCTATTTTTGTATGTAATTAAATTGATATTAATTTAAAATAGTGTAACATTGAAGTTGTGTAGAGTTTTGATCTGTAATGTTAGATGCTGCTTTTATTATTGTTTTTACACTTTTTGTTTGAATATTGATTTTGCATTTAATTTTATTATAATATGTAGAATTGTGAAGCAGTTATCTTGAATCTTATCTAAAGGAAGGAATGTATACTTAACTGAAATATATGATTCCTGTGTGAATCTCTTGGTTGCCTGCACTGAAGTAGGTTTCACTGAAGAAAAATGTAGACATTTTGTCCATAGAACATTTTAAAATTATTCATTCTTCATATATATTATTCAGATATCAAAACCCATACAATATGCAGACAATTGTGAGAGCCCAAAGCTTCTCTTTATACATTTTCGATATGTGTTGAATATATTGTAACTCGCTTAATCAAATATGTTAGCATTGTTAAATGTCATATTTCAATACCGTAACATTCTAGATCCATTCATAATGTGCTGCTTGTCATACAACTTTATTATATAGGGCTTTGATTTCAAAATCTCCCAGTGTAAATAACTATTTATTTCATTTAAATTTAATTTAAACAAAAGACACGTCACTTTAGATACTGAGAGGAGAATTTAAAATCAGTGATAATTACATTTTAGGTGCCCCCCCCCCCATCACTCCCATTTGAAATTTCAAATTGCACCCCTATATTATGATACTTAAATCTGAAAGAGTATCAATTGTTTATATATCTCATTTGTTTGTTTTATATCGTTACCTGGCAACCTGGATTGTTATTATTGTTGATTGGAGCTGAAGAGAATAAAACTACAAAGACTATCTTTTATTGTTAATTGCAGGTTATTTCATGTAGTAACACAAACTAATATTAAAAAAAATATCATGGTTGTGTATATAAACGTATTCTTTAAAAATTAAAAGAAAATGGAGGATAATAAAAACCGAAGTTTGGATTTGCATTGTTTTTAATCATTGTTCATTGTGAATTGATTAGTAGGCTGATCTAGCGAATCCTTATTTAGGGTGGCTTTTGTTGATACAAAATTATTATTATTATATACAGTTTGACACTACAGCAATGCTATGTAGAGGAGTTCCGAAATAGGCTGTATTATTGTCTAGCCAATAATGGAGCACATTTTGAACAATTAATTAAATTTAAGAAATTACGTACCCAAAACAAACGGTGTTTTCATCCTACAACCAACTGACAATAACAACAATCCAGGTTGCCAGGCGACGATAGAAATAAACAGTGTTAAACAAGTGAATGAGATGTATAATCAATTGAATTCACTTTATCATAATATAAGGGTGTCATTTGAAATTTCAAAGTGGGTTAGGGATGAGAGTATGAAACATAAAATGGAATTAACACTGGTTTTAAACTTCCCCCTCAGTATCTAAATTGACGTGTTTATTTTGTTTAAATTAACTTTAATTTAAATAAATAATTATTTAGACAGGTAAGTTTTCATATGAAAGCCCGGTATAAAGGAAATTTTGTTTTGTTTTGTTTTGTTTTTTTTTTCTGCAGCTTTTAACTTTGCTGCTTAGTTACCAGCAACTTGCTTTAATGTTATATAGAAAGCACTATGTTATAAGAGCTTTAACATTTTTGGGTTATTAATGAAGATTAATTTTTACCATTTAATTTATATTTTTTAGGCTATTCTTGCTATTATACTTTGCATGGGAAATGATTGCATGTGACAAAAACCTACCCATTTGGACTGGCTGGATACTGAATTCAACTTTAAACAGAATTACACTCACAACTAAAATATACATTAATGCTAACGAGAAATAATAAGTAGGAATCGAATTTTTAGGTACTAAAAATAATGTAGCATCTGAATTACTTTATAAAGCCTATACCGAATGATGGGAACTGAATTGACTTACATAAAATGTTAGTTTTGCCAACCATATGATCATCATTTGATAAAGGCAGCAGGTCAACCATGGAAAAAATTAGGCATTCGGAAAGAACTAGTTGGCCCAAGCTATCTATTCACTGAAATGTCACATTTATAATCCTTTCCCACGCAAAGTAAAAATAAATTGTACACCACAAGATGTCTAATTATAGGCCACATACGTCTTGTTAGGGAACGGTGTTAAAAATATTGGTAGACCATCTACAGAGCATTCCAGTGATTAGTACCAGTTTATTCTTCGGCCGCTGGGTGACATGCTGCTTGAGTGACCGCCGGCAACCGGGCCCTTAAACTCACAGCGCTTCACCAAATTTGAAACTTAAATGCATACTTACTAACCATAATATGTTGTATTTAACATTATTATATGTTATATTAATTACAGAATTTTGTACTCACCCTCATGACAGTAGCTGCTGGAAGTATTGACCATTTTACACTATACAGAGTTCACATTGCTATAAAAACCATTGTTCACCATTCATGAGCTCCACTGCACTGATTTGTCTGATTGCATCACGAATGTAATCTTTCAGTTGTTCAATTGTGCCAGGATTATTTGCATACACTCTGTGATGTGAATTCTGTATAGTGCAAAATGCTCAACACTTCCAGCAGCTACTGTCATGAGGGTGAGTACAAAATTCTGTAATTAATATAACATATAATAATAATTAATGTTAAATACAACATATTATGGTTAGTATGTATGCATGTAAGTTTTAATTCGGTGAAGCGCTGTGAGTTTAAGGGCCTGGTTGCCGGCGGTCACTCAAGCACTGTGCCACCTAGTGGCCAAAGAATAAACCAGTACTTATCGCTGGAATGTTCTGTAGAAAGAAGTTTTTGAATCTGTATGATGACCTAAGTGCCTTGGAAGAATTTTCACTGTTACAGCATTTTGTATGTCTGTGGTGTACAACTTTTATTACAGCTTGTAGTAATTTGGCTGTGCAAAGTTTTGTAAAGATATTTAATAAATATTGTATTTATTCCTTTTACTTTCTTTGTATATTTTGTGATCTAATAACACTCAGAAAGTGAAGAAAAAGATGTATATAATTGTAACTGATTTCCATACCTTAAGGTAATAGAAGTAGGATTACCAATAACATACCATAATAAATTTGCTAGCGGCAAGGAGAAATAAATATAACTACCGGGAATTGAAAATCGGAATTTCATAATTTACTATATTACTGTATTGTAGAAGATTTTCATGTTTTAGTTAATGTTTTTACCAGATATGTTAGCCTTCATCTTAGTCAATAACAATACGTCCTAGCTTTCCTATAAAAAAGTTTTATGAGCTACCATTGCTGGTTATTACAAGAATTGAATCGGTCGGAGCTAAAAGGAACTAAGTCAAAATATGCAGTTTTGGGTTATGCAACAATTTGAACAACAGATGTCTTGCGCATCGAACGGTGGAAGAAGGAGCTAAAACTTTTAAATATTCTTTTGTCTTCTATAACATAAAAATACAATATTTGTGTTATTAGTGGAATGTTTTTTGCTTCTCCTGAAAAGTTGTGAAACATGACTAGTTCCTTTTAGCTCCAACTGATCCAGTTGTTAGAACCAAAAATAGTTGTAAGTTGGAAATGCTCCAGAATCAATCCTATGTTTACTGTATATGAAGTTTTTCACTTTTTTGTTTCTAGGTCTTGAATTCATAATTATTGAAATAGTTCTCACATGTTATGAACACACTGTATAAATTACTAGGTTCATACTTATCAGCATTTACAAATACATTTTTGTCGGATAGTAATCCCTAGTTTTTCAAGACATTGTGTTGAGACAGCAGTAAAGCAAATTTAATATATAATTTTGATTTTAAAATGCTAATAACTTAATTAACTTACTAATGAAATTCAGCTTATGTGATACATTCATATATTTTATTTGCAGAGAGACTTTTATAACACTAGTAATCATACTACTTCATTCCCAGTTACACACAGTTATTATTATTATTATTATTATTATTATTATTATTATTATTATTATTATTATTATTATTATTATTATTATTATTATTATTATTATTAACTTTTCTTTTTTATTTAGATTTTTCTGCCCATGTCCAAACTAAATAACACCACACCAATAGGCCTATATATTCATATTAATTTTTTAGTGCTGATGTAAGTGTATTTTCCTATTGCGCTTATCTTGTTTTAGTTCACCAAAATGAGGACACCTATCATATTTCATCCATAAATTTAATGGATACTCCAAAGTACAAGAATTTGCACAGAACTTGTGTGTTCATTATGAATGCCTTTTAATAGCCTAATAATATTTACCAAAGGGATAAAATAAATATATCTCTTTCTTCACCAGTCAGTTTTCTGCATTATAGTACAGTAAAATCCCTCGTATCCGGCACCCAAATAACTGGCAGTACCAAAACAACGGCACTTTTGGCTAAGCCAAAAAAAGGTTATTCATGCGAAAGGGAAAAGTCTGGTGAAGATGTGAGTGGTTTTCGTGGATCATATATGCCGTATATTGTGTTTACTCTTTACATTGTTCACACGTGAAAACATAGACAGAAAACCCCGTTATGTCCCTGGAGTAGATCGGGTAGCATCGGTAACCTGTCACTTGGGCCTTGCAAACAATGCGCAGAGACAATATCTCTAAATTTACCATTTGAACTCGCCCATTTCGAAGGGTTGTTGGATGAGTCTAAATAGGAAACAGTGAAATTTTCTATTTCTACATTGTGTAAAAGTTTCATTCGAATGTTAGTATATAGAGGTTCAAATCATCGAGCGCTACCTTCGTCTTCATAGTTGCGATGTTGGTTACACTGCTCCTCACGTCACATGGCCGCCATTTAAAATTGTAATAAGGTTATGAAAACTTCTAGTATGTTTTATGCTATTATTACTACAATTATGAACTGATGAATATACATTACCGTATTCAGTACTAAAAATAAACATTGCATGTATTTCAAAACTATGTTTTTAAATATCTGTATGAAAATTACTAAATTTCAATGTGAAAAAAAAAAATGTTTGTGCAGTACAGTATGTCTTTACATAACCTATAAACGTATTTTCCAATTATCCAGCAAAATCAGTTATTCGGCACTGACTTTGTCCCACAGTTGCAGGGTACGAGGAATTCTACTGTAATTCAAAAGATTTCCAGTGTTGTTCAAATTCTCCTTCACACAATATCCTTTTAACTTAACTTTTGTGTCCATGATTACTTTTATGTTGATTTGAATATTTAATGATTTATTTCTGAATAAATAATTAGACAATATGTAATTTATGTATCTGAAATTGACTTAAAGAAAACACAAGCAAATGTGAGTACGATTTGTGAAGAAAAACTAAAAATTTTAAAAGTTCAGGGAAATAAATTTTTAAAATATTTCATTCCTTCCATTATACATATTTTTATAGAAAACATGAATTGAAATCACTTAAGAAAAGTTTCTGGAAAAAATAATGAATTCTCACAATTTCTGTCTGTCAGTTCTATTGGCACTTATTATGCAGACCGAAATAATAGGACGTAGTCCTATAATTCTAGCTCATTTGAAACGTTGATTAGGCCTACATGCGCATCTTTGCAGAAGTTACACTTCTGTGTCTTTTAAGAAGTTTGGAATAATTCTTAATTCAGTATTGTAGGAAAAATTAAGAGCAAGAAGACCAAATCTTTACGGTATGACATTTGAAGATGGATGTCTTAAAATTCAAAGAATCACAAAGTTTGTATGAGGCTTGAGTAGTTTAGAGAGATCTCATTTAAAAAATAAATTGTAGTTATTTGCAATTTTAAATACTTCATTAAAGCCTTGCCCCAAAAAGGGATCTAAGCTCCAATTCTATTCCTTTGAGAAATTTAAGAAAAACTAACTGGAGCTAGATCTGTCTTCCACAACGAACTAACTTCGGCTTTGAAATTTCAACCTGATGTAGTTGCCATAGCTACCGACAGATGTCAGCATATGATAAAGAAACTATCATAGATTCCTATTCCACTAATAACTCGTTTTCGACGATTGTGGCACTTAGGTCCGTATTCGGGGCAAGGCTTCATGTGTTTAGATAATCTCACTGCTCATTTCTTCTGCAGTAATATTACAACACACACATTTCCAAAAGGAGCAAATCAAGTCAGATGAAGTTGGAATTTATATTACCGGTATTCAAATATACAGTCACTTTGCTGAGATATTTTTTATTTATAACAACATTTTGTGCAAGTTTTTACAATTACAGTGACCATTTTTGGTACCTCAAACACAGTCTGTTATGTTGCTCTTATTTTCTTGTATTTAATTTCTCTTTCCTGTCCATAACTCCCATCTTATCTCTATTCCAGTTTCACACCGATTTTCTCTTCTTTAAAGTCGAAATTATTTCTGTTAAAAATTCTCAGTACCTCTTCTAATTAAAATATGTTCTAAAAACGAATTAATCATTAAATTTACAGAAAAAGTAATGTAATTATGTACATATATGTCATTTGATAAACAATATGGATCTTCTGTAAACACATTATTGTTGTGTTATGTAACTTTTTCAGAGTTTTATGATCGTTGGGTTTTTGTAGGTTGCTTTCATTCATAGATTTTTTTCATGTTAGCACTAGAAAAGATATCTGTTGCAGTATAGTGTACAGAAAAGTACTTCAAACTATTAGTAATATCAAATTGTATCAATTTTTCAGTATAGAAATTTTTGCTTATATATGTAACAGTTCTTTAGAGAACGATTTAAATGTAGAAAGAGTAATTAATGGTTTTGAAAAACAGGAAAGGTACATTGTGCTAAAAATTTGTAATTTGTAGAATAGACTGTGTTAGTGTACCTTTGATATAAAGACTTCCAGGGAGCATGAAAGAAATGGTGAGATCCCTAATTTTTTGCCATTGGTTGAAGTACTTCGAAAATGTGTTGCAACTGATAATTTATGCTGAGCAAAGACATTCTGTGTTATATCTCTTAAGTGTGTAGTTAAGCTGGTATAATAATTGGCAACTTTTAATTTGTAAATTACAGTAAAAATAGAAGTCATGTCATTCATTTATCGTAAATCAGATATAAAAAAAAATATAAATACGTTATACATATACATCAATAAAAATCTACATTTTTTTTCCTTAATAGCTTTCAAACTTTGTTGACATGATTTATGGGAGTAAACCAAACAGTCTATATAATTCAAACATGAAAATCGATTTTGATGGCCCAAAAAGTATTTAAAAAAAAAACAGTTTTGGACCAACCTAACTCCATTAGAAATTGACTAGGGTAAAACTTCTTATGCCAAAATGATCCCCTACGTATGGAGAATGTTACATACTAAAATTAGTTATTTATCTTGAACCATTCAAAAGATTTGCCACATTATATAAGCACTATAGTTTTGGGGTAAAATAATTATAATTATTGCCCAATTGGAAGTCTATTTTTTGTCCATCGGAAGCATAATAAATGTCGGAAAATGTGAAATAGGAGAAAACAGACACTGAAGATGGTTTAAGATATACATAGAAAATATAATGCGCTTATATTATAAATGGATCATCGTGCTAACCACACGTTACCTCCATTCTGGGTGGATGATCGTCCACCTCTGTTTCGACATGTGGCGTGAGGCCAGCAGCCGGCTGGTCAGTCTAGGCCCTTCACGGGCTCTAGCGCCACGGATTATTATTATATTATAAATGCCCAAATAATTATGAAATTGAGATAATAGGTACAAGTTAAATATTGAAAAATAAGCTAAAAAAGTAAGGGCATAATACTTTGTGGTGACTGTCCAGTTAGAGGAAAAAGAACTTCTTTGCTCAGCTGCTTATCACAGAAACTTTTGTGTGTTGATGTCCCATTTCTTTCGTTCATGAAGCTCCATAACACCTCAGAGCTTTAACTTCTTTAAGAAAAGATTGAATGACTGATATTTCTTATAAAAAATATTGTAGGAAAGATGAGTGCCTTTTTGCTTAAATCCTAAGCTTTGATAACCTATGAAATGTGTATAAATGTGCAAATAATGAAATGTCCGATACTATACTGTATGTGTGTGTTGCTAAAGGATTTGTTTGACGTAATATAAACTCTGTCCAAGTTGCGTGATATAAAATGTATATTTTAATTTCTTACTTCATTACTTGTGATGCAGAGGGAAGTATGGTTTGAGTCAATTGCATTATGAAACTGTCCAGTTTGCAAGCAGGTTTCAATGTCTTACAGTAATGTAGGTAAGCATTTGTATAATATTTTGAATTAAGAAAATGTTACATTATTCTAGTTCATGCGTTTGTAAACACAAACTAACAAAGACTTCGTGAAGGAAAGTTATTTAGGTACTCAAGTACTCAAATTCTGAACTGGTCCTCGTCTTTAATTTATTTACCATTATGATTATATCCATTAACATTACCATTCTTTATACATAAAGGGGATTCAAAATGGACTTCTTTCATGTATAGGGAAATAGAGGTTAGACGTGTCTAAGATTAGATCTGCTTTTGTATTCAGGTAAAAAAAAAGAAGAGGAAGAAATATTCAACTTGTTGGGGCCGTTACAAATTAGGTTTATTAAAGCCAATATTGCTTCCTCAAGATTTAGAACTATCAGTATACATCCTTTAAAAAATAAAAGGGTTCCCACTTTTTTGTTGTTTTACTGTGTTGATGTATTGTGTGTAACTCATATTATAGATTAATGCTGTACAGTAGAACCTCTGTTATCCGTGATAATGAAGGGGGTGGAGTGAAGGGTTAATCGAAAAAATTTGGTAATCCGTACCAATGCTCGACCATGCCAAAATGTAGTAATTATACACCTGGTAGCAGCCCTTTAATGAACCTCATTAAAGTACACCTATTCATTAAAGTTCAGGTGTTCCACCAATCAGAAAATACCATTGTAGCAATATGAAAGCGCAAGTATCGATTATTCTCGGATATGCAATCGAAAGACAACTAGCGTGAGATTAGACAATATTAAACTCAGTCGAAAAAAACAACACACAAATTAACATCAATTCACCGTCATCTTCCAGCCTTTCACAAAGCACATTCCCGCAAATTCATTTCACCAATTGCCGGAAAAAATCAATATGGTCGAGCATAAAAAGTCGTATGAAGCTTGACTCTAATGGTAATTAAGACGCTCGTATGAAAATTATGAAACTCGCTTGCGCTCGTTTCATAAACATACTCGCGTCTAATTACTACCATTATAGGCTCGTTGCATAATGTACTGTTCGTAAATTAAGTGCATTATATTACAGTTTCGTAATTTCTTCCGTGGTGGTGTTTAACATGCTGGATAGGTAGTGTATGAGAATTTGACTAATTTAAATTTGGTTGTAAACAATAGGTTTTTAATAGCCAAGGAAATTCCTTGTAGTGAATGTCTGCGAAAGTATGTGTAGAGGTATGGTGTTGTAGATTTACTTACTCTATATACATTATCCTTGCTTTTTTTAAATTGCACACATTTGTAACGCCAAACTGATGTGAGATGAGCCACAGTTTCTCTTTTCCGAAACCATCTTTTTGGTTACATAGTAAAACACACTTTGTTTTGACACCCGCGGAAGACATTTTGCATAGAAGTTATACAGCATGATCACTCAAACAATAGGGCAATGACCGAATGGTGCACGGGTTTGCTATAAATTGTGCAGAAGTTCTTGGGGTCACTGTTCCTGTTGCTGACAGCGGCATAGCGATATGGAAGTTATTGGTCTCTTTATTGGTGCAAGAGGAACCATCACCACCCTTTCTTTCTGCAAACGCTTTGAAATACCAACTACTATCATTAAAGAAGTAGCTATTTAGTCATTGAAGTTATCAATTTACATCCTACGACATCATCTTTAGTTCACGTCCGAGCTACCTTCCTAGTACTACTTTCATACCCTTTTCCCCACTTTAAATTTTATATTGATCACTATATTATAAAACTGGAATAAATGGAGTAGATACAAAGATTCTAAATTTACATTGAGGACCCAAAATGGATACATACAAGAGGTAGAAAAGCTTAAACAAAATCTAGAAATACCAAGTGAAAAGGAAAACTTGATATCTCGATATAATCCACTTAATAACTTCAAAGTAGACTGCTGCCTTGATCGTGATGAAGTCTTCAACAAAAAAGATATAAATCCAGAAGTAGCAAAAGCCATTGCCCTACAAACAATTAATAGAAAATATCCACAAAAGGACTGGTTGTACATTTACACTGATGGATCTCTCATGGATCAAAATGAAGCTACTTGTCAATACTTTTCTTTTTACAAAAATATTGGCAAGTACACAACAAATTTTGATGGTGAAGTTGAAGCCATTTATACATCACTTCAAAATGTATTTGTTTGGCTAACCCAATGCAAAAACATAGTCATCCTGTCTGACTCCAAAGCTGCAATCCAGTCCATCAGCTCAACTACAGCCCCTAAAATGGAAAAAGTAAAAGAAATTCATTGCATGGTAAAACAAATTCAAATGCTAAATAAAAAAGTGGTCTTCCAATGGATCCCGGCCCACTGTGGACTGAATGGTAACGAGAAAGCAGAAATGTCAGCAAAGAAAGGAACTAAAATCAACTTAAAAACAAATTTCAAGTTCCCATATGAATCAATAAAACGAGTCATAAAAAGAATAAGTAACAGCAAACAGGCAAAACATCAAAATTCAAAATGGAAAGAATCATTCAAAGATCCAAAACTAATTCCTGATCTACCTCGAAAATCTGCCTTGGCCATGTTTAGATTGATTACTGGTCATGATTGCCTCAGTAAACACCTCCATCGTATTGGAGTACTGAATTCACCTAAATGCTTACTGTGCACCAGAAAAGAGGACATGGAGATGGAGCACCTGGCTAATTGTGAAACTCTTAGGACATTTGTGGACCTTCCATCAAAATATTGGGAAGCAAGAAGGATGATGACTTCATTGTTAAATCCAGAGCTTTACACACACATATTATAAAACTCCTGATTCCTTAGCATGTTTTATTGATTTAAATCGTTTTTCCATTATTATTTGTCATATGGCAACCTCACAAGTTGGGGAAGACATTAATTAAATTAGTAGTAATGGTAACGGCTTGTTTGTAATAGCAATCTTTAGAAAAAATACTGTATTAATATGAGGTACAATGTTACATGTTTTTTTTTCTGCAGTGAAAGAAAAGGGGGAGAGAAAGATAGTTAGATAATCCGCCACTCGCTTAATGGATAAGAGGGTTCTACTGTACTTCGAAATATTTTATATCCTCTTCTCTCAAATTGATCTCTTACATACTTTATTTTATATTTAATGTTGAATTATCACTAGTGATTTTGGAAGCAACTGATTTAATGTTCATATTTAAAGCATGATACAGTAAGGACATACTTTTAAAGCAAAGTTTGTAGTATATAACTTTCTTCAAAATGTTATTTAAAAATTAGGGAACTGTAATTTCGCTTGAGCATAGAGCAAGTAAAAAAAAAAAAAATGCTAAATTAGTTTAAAAATGAATGTGGTACTTAGTCTAAATTCGCTGGGACTATTGGTACTGCATTAGAATAAAATGTCTAAATTCGCTGGGACTATTGGTACCGCATTAGAATAAAATATTTACATTATTAATAGGTATAATCCACTTATCAAGCAATAATCTGAAATTTAGCATTGCTTTGTTAAAAATATTAAGTCCTTTACATACATATAAACTAGAGGTAAATGTAAAAGCTTGACACAAATAGATTTTGGCTATGTTAATATTGCAATATGGGAATCGAGTACTTGAAGTACATTTTAATTCCAATTGGTGTCCTAGTGACTATGAGTTTGTGATGGTCAGATGTGTGGTGGTACTTCCCACTGTTTATTCCCAGTCAAAATGTAATTGAATTCGATTTCTAGAGATTGTCAAATGTTCAGTTACTGTTCGTAATAAAAATTACAGCTTTGTACAAAAATGGATTCGTATATTAAGTGATGAAATTGGAACTGAAATAAAATGCTCTTATCTATACCATGTTTGTGTAAATATTGTTTCCCGTTTTCTATTTAAATGGATATCTTGCATGATATTGAGTTATAATCAGGCAGTGGATTTTCGGTCCCTACACCACGTCCCTTGGCTTACGGAGGGAGCGTAACAATGAGTCCAGTGACCTGTTTGCGACTCATGTACATATTATAGTGTTCAGAATCGGGACCGAAAATTGAAGAAATTGGTTGGTCAAATTGAAGAATATTGTTAATTCCATGAGATTGTCAAGTGATAACGCAACATTCAGGACTTGGCTGGCATGGGGACAGTGCTCTGCGCATAGTCAGATAGAAACTAACACAAGTAACCATCTTTTTGTCGTCCTAAAGCATTTTGTTTCCCCACGCGTCTGTTGTGAAATTTTACTCTATTTAAATAGCATCAGTATCAAATTTGGCAACTATTTCTATTTTGACTTCAGTTTTTTTTTTAATTATACATTATTTCTTTAAATAGTACAGTAGACTTCAAAAAGAATTTAATTAAATATTTTTTAAGTTACAGGTGGCCATTTTGGGTAAGTTTTAATTCACCATTTAGACAAGATTGCAAATGCATACAAGATTGGTATGATGGTATATGCAATTGCCAAAAGTTTCGGTACAATCTGCAGAAGCTTCTTACAGCGTAAGTAATCATTCATTCATTTATTTTATTCCATAGATATTATATGAGCAATGAAGCTTTAAGATGTGGAAAAAGTCAAAATTTTACAATATTACAATTACAATTTTTACAAATTTTTACAGTTTTACAATTTAGTAGTTTTCTACAATTTCTACAATTTTGTGCAATTTTTTTACAATATTTTGGCGAGATGTAGTGAGATGAGGTGAGGTCCGAGGATTCGCCAAAAGATTACCCGGCATTTGCATTTTGGTTGGGGAAAACCTCGGAAAAACCCAACCAGGTAATCAAATCAAAGGGGTTGATGCCAAGGACTCGCCATAGACCATCCGGCTTCAGTCCCATGGCTGTGGAAAACCTCGGAAGAAACCAAAGAGCAAAGGGGGATCCAACCCAAACCCAAACACAGCTCCGGATCAGCAGCCCAGCGAGTCTGCCGACTGAGCTACATCGATGGCTCTACTAAAAGTATACAATACATAGCCAATTAGATTATTAAATTTACAAACGCAAACGATCATTCATAAGTTGAGCTATATGTATAATACAAAACAAGTAAGTTAATTAAATTTAAGGTATAAACAATTCAACCAGTTGTGATATACAGAAATTGATAATATATATCATGCAAACTGCTTCAAATTACAAACATAGATGCTACCAGCTGAGCGTAAGCTGTAAGCCCTACTAGTCTATGTTATTAAGAAACTATTAAGTAGCATGGCCTATAATAATGTGTAGGACTAGCTTTAGACCTTCAAATTGAAGCTTTGATTTTTTTGTTTCTTTTTCAGACTTCACTGATGTGCTGAACAGTTCAGATGTACGTTCGCTGAGGAGCAGCTACTGAAGCTCAAGCAATGTGTACAGGACTTGGAAAAACGTGGCATCAACACAACAAGCTAACAGTTTTCAAAAATCGCCTTTCAGACACAGAAAATTGCTCAGTGCTTCAGTAAAGAAAAGAAGAAAATAGGTAAAGTTTTCATCCACAGTTTTATTTCCAAATTCTATTTCTCTTCAGTAAAGCAGAAGCTACATCTGCAACCAGATTAGCTGCTTTCAATTAGACAAATGTGCAAGCATTGTATGTAAGCCTCTACAAAGAAATTTTAAGTGATAAAAAAATTCTGTTCTGTATCAGGAATACTCCGACATTCGAATATATCACCCAGTGTCGGGAATGAAACTACAGTTGTATTGGCTTGAATGTTTTATTTTTGTTTCGGTTTACAAATGGAGATCATGGGTCTATGATAAGAGAAGTAATTAAAGAAGGACCTGCAATATATTTTCTCTTCATATGAAGCGATAGCATGAGAGGAGTGTTAGTAGGAGGAAGAAGAATAAAGTGCATAAGATTTTTTGTTGATATGGTGTTATTAGCAGATGAGGAGACAATACTAAGGAGCTAAATTACAGCTGTGAACAGTATGGATGAAGATAAATGCAAACAAGACGAAGATCATGTTATCGGAAGAAAAATGAAGGAGGTAAACTTGCGAATTCTAAACGAGGCAGTACAGCAAGTGGACAGCTTCAAATACTTGGGATGTACTATAAGCAGAAACATGAGCTGCTGCCGGGAAGTCAAAAGGAGAATAGCAATGGCCAAGGAAGCTTTTAATAGGATAAGGAGCATCTTCTGCGGACCTCTGGAAAAATAACTAATGAAGAGACTAGTGAAGTGCTTTGTGTGGAGTGTGGCATTGTATTGGGTAAGAACATGGACATTACCACGAAAGGAAGAGAAGCATTTGAAATGTGAATATGAAAAAGAATGGAGCATGTGAAATGGACGGACAGTATAAGAAATGAAGCTGTGTTGGAAAGAATGAATGAAGAAAGAATAATGTTGAAACTGATCAGAAAGGGAAAAAGGAATTGGTCGGGTCACTGGCTGAGAAGAAACTGCCTAATGAAGGATGCACTGGAAGGAATGGTGATAAATGGAAGAAGAGTTCGGGGCAGAAGTAGATATCAGATGATAGACGATATTAAGATATATGGATCATATGCGGAAACAAAGAGGAATGCAGAAAATAGGAAAAGTTGGAGAAAGCTGGGTTTGCAGTGAAAGACCATACCTTGGGCAGAAAATTATGAATGAATGAAGTGATATTGTGAAATTAGTCCCAGTTCACAACAATTTTTTTCACTATGGTTCACTCAAAGTATATCATACATGTTTATTATTATCACTTTAATATTGCAGAACTCGTGATCACAAATAAAATTGTGGTCGCTCGCATAGATCTGTAGTTGCTTTTAATGCCGAGATATTACTGAGAGAGAACGTGCAGCATGGCTAATTTTATAATCAACTTTGGTGCCCTCATGCCCGTAGTAAGGAGAGGTGGCATTATTGGACGTGATTACACAAGTTTTGTTGGTTCATGGCCTAACTACTAACAACATTAGAATTCGGCTGTGGCTCATTGTGTTACAGTAAGCATTTTAAATTCTTTCATTTTTCTCACTGCAGATTCTGGAATGGGTGCCCATATTCGGTGGGAGGAAATATATATTCTATGTTCAAAAAAGAGAAGGAACTGAAGGTAGGAAGAGAGACAGAAATCTGTTTAAGAACTGATTTCTGAGGAAACTGCAGATTTCTAGATATCACTCATGTGCGTGGAAGGAGATGGCAATTTCATCATCAGGGAAGAACTTTGTGTGATTGCAATAAATATGTAAAAATTAGGAGCAGTTCGCTTTTTTCACTGTTGGATGAAGCCCCATGCCTAGGCTGACCAGACGTCCCCAGTTTCCGGGGACAGTGCCCGATTTTGAGTTTTTGTTCCCAGGGAACAAATATCCCAGTTTTGTCCCCGGAAATTAATTTTATCCCCAGAAGCTTCGATTTTGTTTCAATAACATTTTACTGGAACTGCTGCGATTCATGTATATTTCTGAACGGTTCTCAGTATCAGACAGAAGAACCAGCGAGCACAGTATGAGATATTCTGCACTCTTCGAGAAAATCATAGCATCTTTGTCTTTGGTCATCTTAGCATTCGCATTGCACGGAAGCATTAGAACTGCTGCAGCGTCCATTTTAAGTAGTTAAAAAAGTGAGGAATTTTGTGAAAAACCAACAGGTGAAAAATGGTATGATGTTTTCAATATAAAAAAAAATCCATTCCATTTCAAAATATTCTCAAAATAGTGTCATTAATCTTGTGTCTTCCAGTCAGTAATTCATCAGTTTAAAGATTCTTCTCCACAATGAACTCAATCTGGATTGATGAAAAGTCAAGAATGAAAGTTGAGTTATGCCTAAAGCTTCATTACAAGCAAAAACAAATTTTCATTTCTCATGTAAAGAACTTAGTGTGAAGCTGTATGGGAAGAAACAAATCCTTAAAAAAATACATTCTTCAGACTAGTAGTAAAATGTGTGTGTTATGGTTCAATGTGTACAATATTATGTGAAAGATTTCCATGCATGCGTCAGTCCTGAAATTGAATTCTTAGTGGCTATAATTATGTATAGGAGTTACGTGTGTTTATGCATTTAATTTAAAAAGTTAAAATACTCTATAAATTTAATATGCAAAGTTATATCGTTGTATCTAGTGTTTCTGCAACATTTCAACGGAGAGCGACTAGGTAACCATTCGTGGTTTTTCTTGCAATTGCTGATGTCCCCTGTTGGACCAGCGTACCCATGCCACTAGTAGTGGACTGTCCAACAGAAGCAAAATGCAAAGCATATGTTTGTGACTTTTGCGTTTAAAATAAAGGGATTGACTTTGTGTTATTCAGATGTCATGCCCCTCGCCATCTTACTCTACTAGCGAAGGCATCTGATAGCATGTGAGGGTCAGGTAACGAATTTGATATCAAAAAAGTGAAAAAAAGGTTATGTATGAAAACTGGGAATATGATTATTGAAAGGAAAACTGTAACGATTTCGCTAAATAAAGAATGACGACGTTAGGTTAAAACCACAAGGATAAAAAAGTTAAGATTGCTTGCTGTCATCTTACCCTTCCTTCCCCTAACTGTATTTTTGTTACGTACTACTGTTATTTTTACAGATTTTTCTTCCAGTTTGTATATATTTCACAACTGTATATATATAAATAATTCGCTTTGTTGTAATTTATTAACATGAAATTTAACCTATAAGACTCTTTTTGTCTCGATGTAAAATTGTAAACATATGTTTTTGACGTTAGGGTATATTGTTATTGATGCTAGCGCTATCTATATGCAGGAATTGAAACTATTACTAGGTACTAATACCTCTTGCAGGACTGGGTATTCGACGCCTGAAGAAATTGATGGAAAGATCTGTATTTTCGGAAGATGGCAGCAAAATATTTCTTATGAAGAATAAAATAACAAAGATTATATACAATTTCATTTCTTTTACACACACACAGATAGATTAACCTTCGTCAATGATATCGAGGTGGCATTAGTGCATCGTGAAAGATATCAAAGTGTAGGAGTTGTTCGTTATTCCGTTTTATATCCCCGTTTTACATTTTCGGAACAGTATTTCGTGTGTTCATGATAAGTAGTGATAATGCTTTAAATCTTTATTCTTAAGGAGGGAAGATAACTTTGCATATTAGTAAAATTAGGGTAGTGTTTTATGCGAAAGTTTTCATCCCTTTGGCGGCAAATCTGCGACAGCATCATGGAGTGCTGCTACTGAAGTAGGTAAGTGATTTAAAGGCTTAGGTATTTACGTAAAATGCAGTGAAACTTGTGCAGGTGACAACACTAACAATTGATGAGTGCAGATATGGTACTCTGTAATTATAGTTTTCTTTAAGGTTCTAATTGTGAAGACTGATTCAGTCCTTTCAGCACTGTTCACTTCTACCATAGGCCTATTTCTGTCTTTATTGCTATTGTTATTCTCTTCTACCCTGTTAATAGACTAATTAACATAGCTGAGGATTATTTCATCCCAAAACACTATAATCAAAACTTTTAGTTGATAAACGAATAAATCACGAATTCTCAGAACGCTCTCTAGTAGTTGTCACGAGAAGAAGTAGGGTTAACATGGTTTATTGGCCACTGACTCACGGCGTAACTCAGTCGGTTGATGCGCTTGCCAGCCGATCCGGAGTTGCACTCGGGTGTGAGTTCGATTCCCTCTTGGGCTGATTACCTGAGTTTCTCCAACCGTAAGGCGAAAGTCAGGTAATCCACGGCGAATCCTCGGCCTCATCTCAATATCACCAATCCACCAACGCTCTCATCTCACTATCACCAATTCATCGACGCTAAATAACATGATTTATTAAATTTGGTGAAGGTTCAATATGTATGCGCCACTAGAAAAATTCGTAAAATATCCTGGAAATCGCTAGGATTTATAGTATGTAGTAATGGAAATTAGATGTGATCACTAGGAGAGTGTATGCTCATCCAACCTAACATCTCACTAGTAGACTATATTGTAAATCTCGTCTGTATATATTTAATCTAGACTGTGACTATAAATTAAGACTTTATAATATTATTAAATTGGCTCTCTTCTGACAAAGGAAAAATTTTACAGTATGTACAAAAGAAACCAAATGACCTGGAAATGTACAAAACTTGCCCAGACATGTTCAAACATTTTTAACAAGAGCCAGAATAGGTCACATTGTCACTCAATTGTACCCACACCGATTTCACCTTTCTGATAATCCTACTTGTCTGTGGTGTAATAATCATGATGAAGATCTGGAACACATTCTTCTATACTGTCCATCTATAAACCACAAAAGAAGTAACTTAAAATCATCAGTACCAGTTGCAGAAGACACAGCCCTGCAGTATATATTGACTACACCCCACCTCTGGCTACTAGCAACAGGCATCTGTAATGAACACCGATCAAAATACCCCTTATTTCTCATGAAAAACAACTGAATAGACTACAGTGGACTTTATGTTCTCAGCAAACAGCTGGATACATTAGGAAGATTGATTGATAATAGTATTAAGTTTTTTGACTTGTTCCATATTCTAGCTGTAAAGCAATGTATGAATACCATGGAATCTTAATAAATACAATACATAATACTGCACACCTAAATCTATTTTATTTGCAATGTTGAGTTGGGAGCCACCTGGTGGATGAAGCGTGAAGCATGCCAAGTTATAGATGACATCATCAGTGCTTTCTCTGTGAATAAAGTGCGAAGGAAATCTTTAGCCTATAATTCACAAGTAAGATGCATGTATTTTGATTCCAGTAAGTAATTGTTTTCAGAATTGTAAAATTTCATTTAAAACTAATTTAAATAATAGCTGCTTATAAAAGACAAAGTATATGATTATGTCTCGTGACCAGAATATTGTACGAAATGGAAATATGACACTCGGGAGGAAATTAAACGCAGAATAAATATGGGAAATGCGTGTTATTATTCGGTTGAGAAGCTCTTATCATCCAGTCTGCTGTCCAAAAATCTGAAAGTTAGAATTTATAAAACAGTTATATTACCGGTTCTTCTGTATGGTTGTGAAACTTGGACCCTCACTCTGAGAGAGGAACATAGGTTCAGGGTGTTTGAGAATAAGGTGCTTAGGAAAATATTTGGGGCTAAGCGGGATGAAGTTACAGGAGAATGGAGAAAGTTGCACAACACAGAACTGCACGCATTGTATTCTTCACCTGACATAATTAGGAACATTAAATCCAGACGTTTGAGATGGGCAGGGCATGTAGCACGTATGGGCGAATCCAGAAATGCATATAGAGTGTTAGTTGGGAGACCGGAGGGAAAAAGAGCTTTAGGGAGGCCGAGACGTAGATGGGAGGATAATATTAAAATGGATTTGAGGGAGGTGGGGTATGATGATAGAGACTGGATTAATCTTGCACAGGATAGGGACCGCTGGCGGGCTTATGTGAGGGCGGCAATGAACCTTCGGGTTCCTTAAAAGCCATTTGTAAGTAAGTAAGTAAGTAAGCTGCTTATAAACTGTTTGTGAGAGTGGGGGGGGCACTGTCGCTAAATCCGGCCCTGAGTGTCACAACTGGTGGATGACATGAGTAAAATGTGGTATGAACCTCACCTCTCACATAATACTACACACCTAACCTAACCTCACCTCTCATATAATACTACACACTTAACCGAGATGAGCATCCATCATATCTAAGAGTTTTGTGATTATTCCCAATTTTATTCATTCATTCATTCTATTCCATAGATCTTACATGAGCAATGAAGCTTTAAGATGTAGAACAAGTCAAAATTTTACAATATTACAATTACAATTTTTACAAATTTTTACAGTTTTACAATTTATTAATTTTCTACAATTTTTACAATTTTGTGCAATTGTTTACAATATTTTGGCGAGATGTAGTGAGATGAGGTGAGGTCCGAGGATTCGCCAAAAGATTATCCGGCATTTGCCTTTTGGTTAGGTAAAACCCAACCAGGTAATCAAATCAAAGGGGTTGATGCTGAGGACTCGCCATAGACCATCCGGCTTCAGTCCCACGGAAAACCTCGGAAGAAACCATTCAATGAGACCAAAGGGGGATCCAACCCAAGCCCGAACGCAGCTCCGGATCAGCAGCCCAGCAAGTCTGCCGACTGAGCTACATCGATGGCTCTACTAAAAATATACAATACATAGCCAATCAGATTATTAAATTTGCAATCGCAAATGATCGTTCATCAGTTGAGCTATATGTATAATACAAAACAAGTTAATTAAATTTAAGGCATAAACAATTATAAATTGAGGTTTCTGTGACACTTCAAAATGAAACAACAGGGGACCAAAAATTTGCAGAGTCTTTTAACATGTTCCTGGTATCCTGTTCAGATGAAATCACTGGAGAATATTCTCTCGCTAAAAAATCTGAACCTCATAATTTTGTGAAAATTTCAAAATAATACGATGCACTTGGGGCACCTCTAAATATTAATCTAGAGAAAATATATTTTGCATTGTTCTTTATGATATCACCCCACAACTTTTCGCTGGTGTTAAATTTTGATTGCATAAAATTCATATTTTCACTCCACTCTAATGTACATATCGGCCAGAACCTCAGTCAGAGGTATATTTCAGGGTATCGGTGTGAATTGAGGACTGTTTTTGCAAAACTTGCTAACTGCAAAATTTGCAAAATTGAGATTTTGGTGGATTTGTTAACATAAGGCAGGCCTCTACATGATGTTAAAGGCATCTTAGTAAAATTGAATTATTTATCTTCACTGTAGTGTGTTAAAGTGTGATCGTTGAACCTATAACCTACTTGTCTCCATTCAGTTTTTTGTGTCTCCTGTAAAATTTAGTTTTTTTCAGTTAGCAAGTTTTGCAAAAACGGTCCTCAATTATAAAGACTGAAATTTAGGAACTTAGAAGGAAATAGGCCTACTGTAGGATCTTGGCCCATTTTCATCTCAAAAAGAACATTACTGATTCCAGTGTTTCCAATTCAGTGGTTTTTCCGCTAGATCTAGCGTTTTTCAGTGTTATTTTAGCTGATAAAATTTATGAAATTTCTATTGCTGGTATAGGATTTAGCGGGTATTTTTAGCACTCACAGCGGCAAAATAATCTAATTTTACATTGGCAATATAGCAATTTAGCGGTTTCTGCATGGTTTCATAGCGGATTTTTAAGAATCGAGTTGGCAACACTGACTGATTCACATTTGAGCAATTGCTCGTAACCGTGTTTTTTTTTCTATTTCCTGCTACGTCCTACCATAAATATACCTACGCATATGTCCCAAAAGATGTACTGTAGAATGTAAATTATCGGTCATTCTAATAATATTTTTTACATACATTGTACAATATATTTATGAGCCAGAATTTAATAATAATAATAATAATAATAATAATAATAATAATAATAATAATAATAATAATAATAATAGTAATAATAATAATAATAATAATAAAACATATTAGTAAAATAATAAAGAAAAGAAATACGGTAAGGAATTTGAATTAATTTATTACGATGAGTTTAAGTTGAGTAGGCAGTAAAAAATTGTTTTACTTTCAGAATAATATTTCTTGCCATACTACGTGGATGGTTTTTGACAAGCTTTATCCATAAATACCACCCTTGGAGTGGTATATGATCGTGGTATTTTAGAATTGACTTCTTCTTGCTCATCCGTCTTTGATATTCTCTAAAGAGAAACATTAAATCCTCATTTCCTCGTCTCCCCCGTTCTTGTAATGTGATTTGGAGGATCATAACAGCATTCGAACTACGGTACTAATTTTGTCGTTGTGGTTTGACTACACATATTTTTTATTGCCGGGAGTTGAAACTGATGACTCATGGCAAGACAAGACTACAGATATGCAAGCATTTAAAGTGCGACAAACGCGACACACTCATTCTGCATTCGTCTGCCCGCTATCATGTAGTACAGCGTTGTGAAATTAGAATGCTACGAGACGCGGAGTTCAAAATCGGCAGGTTAAGGACGTAATCACAAATGAAGAGAAGAAAAGCATATCTTACAACAGCGATTGCAATACACTGTGCGATAAATGAACGTTTTAAAATTTATACAATGTAATCCTACTCTGAATTTATCTTTCGAAGAGGTAAAAAATTCTATTATCTTCAAGCAACAGTAACAAATATAAATGACACTCGGAAGGAAATTAAATGCAGAATAAATATGGGAAATGCAGTTATATTACCGGTTGTTCTGTATGGTTTTGAAACTTGGACTCTCACTTTGAGAGAGGAACAGAGATTAAGGGTGTTTGAGAATAAGATTCTTAGGAAAATATTTTCAGCTAAGAGGGATGAAGTTACAGAAGAATGGAGAAAGTTACAGAACGCAGAATTGTATGCATTGTACTCTTCACCTGACATTATTAGAAACATTAAATCCAGACGTTTGAGATGAGCAGGGCATGTAGCACGTATGGGCGAATCCAGAAATGCATATAGAGTGTTAAGGCTGGTTCACAATAAACCGGGAACGAGAACCAGAATTAAAACGAGGAGCAGAGGATGTGAATATGAAAATTTTTGATTCACAATAAACCGAGAACGTAGACGACTATGCATATCGATATGTATGTCAATAATGATGTAAAGTCGATATTACGCATTCTGATGTTATTTGTGTATAATTGACCAGTGGCGTTCTCTCATGAGTACAAGGCAGCCAACATAAACACAGGTTAACCAACTTCGAAATTTCAACTGAAACATTTCATTAGGTACGGTGCTATAAATATGCCCATGCATCTTTATTATCACAACCTATTTTAAGTCTACCATAACGTAAAATAATTAGAGAAGAAACATTTGTAATAGAACAAAAATGAAGACAACAGTAGTTATCGAATTGAAGCATGAATATGTAATGTGTAATACAACCAATACAGTAATAAAATATGATTCACTTACGATCGGTGTTCAAAGATGCAGCTATTGAAAGCCACGTATTCTCCTTCATTTTCTCATCTTTATACGAGACGCGCCGCTTATCGTAAACGTGAGGATCTTCCTCAACACTCAATATTAGAATCTCATCAAATAAAACTTGCTCCATGATGCACAACACAGAACAATATAATGCATAGGTTATGTCACGGTCTTCTTGCTACAAAATATATGACAACAAAATAGCTTTAAGATGGCAATAGAATGAATCTAGTGGGCTGTGATCGGAAACGTGAACGCCAAAGTTGAAACTTGGCCAACTCTCCGTTCCCGATCCTGGGCTCTGGCAAGCTTTTCGTTAATTGTGAATGCTCACATTTAAATGTACACATTTTAACAATTTTACCGTTTTCGTTTTCGTTCCGATTCTCGTTTCCGGTTTATTGTGAACCAGCCTTTAGTTGGGAGGCCGGAGGGAAAAAGACCTTTGGGGAGGCCGAGACGTAGAAGGGAGGATAATATTAAACTGGTTTTGAGAGATGTGGGATATGGTGCTAGGGACTGGATTAATCTTGCTCAGGATAGGGACCGATGGCGGGCTTATGTGAGGGCGGCAATGAACTTACGGGTTCCTTAAAAGACATTTGTAAGTATCAAGATACACAATCATCGTTGTCGTCTAAATATTAATCACACTGTTGATTTGTTTGTAGTCTACTGTAGGTATAGACACGAACTGTAGGCTACACAGAGTGAATCCAGTGGGTCACTGCTATATATTTACACCAGAAAGCAAGATCCATTGTGAGCACCGCAGTTCCCTCCCACATGTGACAAAATGACAATCACATCGCGCGATGGACCGTGTATCATCTGTTTAAATATGGCAGGCCGCTTGGTTCGGTTTGCATGTTTTGCGATCTGGCGTTGGAAAGGGGCGGGGATAGAGCTCCAATATTTAGAAGCCACTGTGAAACATTAGGTGGCAGGTTTATACATGCGAGTGTTTCTGAAAGAATCCTTTTCCGGGAAAGAACATGGAATACATTCACGAACACCTGAAAATAGATCCTATTCTAAACGCATATGCAGATATTATGATTGTTGTGAAGTTATACTGAAAATAGGTTTATGCTCGACCATGCCGAAATGTAGTAATTATACACCTGGTAGTAGCCCTTTAATGCACCTCATTAAAGTACACCTATTCATTAAAGTTCAGGTGTTCAGCGAATGACAAATCGCCTTTGTACCATTATAAAACCGCAGAATCGATTATTCTCGGATATGCAATCGAAAGACAATTAGCGAAAAGTCACGGAGGCTGGAAATCCAATACTGTCGCAGAAGGTTATGTTCTGTTACTATAATAATTAGCGTTAATTGTAAATAATATTCAAATAAATGCAATTTGTCATCTCGTTTTTCAATTCTAAATCAATTTCCAGGTTATATCAAGACTAATGTTCATGTTATTCTCTACGTTATATCAAGGTCAATGACATTCGGCCTCGGAAAAAATCAATACTTTAGCGTCTGCGCACATCTCACAATTCAGGTCAGTTCGCTACTCACATAACCATAACATGAATACTTATGAATAATTTCAAGTTAGAAATATGGTCGAGCATAAAAAGTTGTATGAAACTTACCTATAATGGTAATTAAGACGCTCGCGCTCGTTTCATAAACAAACATACTCGCGTCTTAATTACTACCATTATAGGCTCGTTGCATAATGTACTATTAAGTAGGTATGCTTCTGCCGTGAGAAGATAAGCCTAAATGAAAGTTTGGAATCAGTAAATGAAAGTTGTTCGACACTATTTAACATTTATATAGAAATAGAGTAGCCTATTCGAGAAGGTCACTTAAACTTCATTTTGTATTGACTTCCTCAAATCAGAAGTCAGGTCACAGGCCTATAAGGTAAAATGTCTGACCCGTAGTAAGAGATAATACTATCTTTCCCTTGGCAAAGTCAAATGTAGGTAAAAAGCAAATAAACTTGGTGTTCGACGTCATCATGTAATGACGTAGTCTTTCCAGCCCACAGCTGTTCCACACAGAAAATGCTGAAATCATTCATTCATTGCTGGCTACACTTCGTTTCAAACATGTTACTTTCAAAAACATTCAATGAAATGGAAGAGACCGTAGATGAAGCTTTAGGCAGGTCTGCATCAAAGAACTTGCTGAAAATATAAAGACGTGGTGGAAAATAAGAGATCAGACGTCGTTTAGGTATCGGCAAAGAATAAGAAATGTCACAAAATTTATAGCACAAAACATTTGTGACACTGCTAATATTAAGTGCATGCAAATTGAATTTGATCTTAACCTTAATGTTAAATAATCTACGTTAATATAAGATTATCATTCATTCATAGTGTTCTGCCCAAGAGCAGGTCTTTCACTGCAAACCCAGCATTCTCCTATCTTTCCTATTTTCCGCCTTCCTCATAGTCTCTGCTTCTGTAGGAACTACACTTTCCAATGATGAAAGAACTATCCAAAACGATTAAATAGTTTCCTAAGATTGCCTCATACAAACGTACAGACACTCTCTTTATAATAATATTTACGAGTATTATAGGCCTATTATAAAACATATGAATATCATTCGTATAAAAAAGGTTGTTACATGAATATTAATTCGATTCTTGTCCAAGGCCGCTTTAAATAAATGCAGAGTCATTTGTTTTATCTTTATTACTCGTATAATCTGAGGCGACAATGACATAAAAAGCATTGTTATTTTAAAACTCATGTATCTCGTTAAATATCAGTCCTATCAAAATTTTGCATAGGATAAAACTTATCGGAAATCATTTTTAAAGAAACTTTTGTTATGTAATATTTTTCATGAAAATGAATAATAAGGGAGATATTCCGACTTATTTAATTCAGACCCCTTTATAACCCCCCTTTTAAATAAAGTATTTTAAATGTCATATAACCTAATATGTAAGTTAGAGCGAAGTTAATTTATATTCCAATTTTCATATAAATAGGTTCAGCCATTATCGCGTGAAAAGATAACAAACATGCAAACAGACAGACAGAAAGACATACAAAGAAAAAAAAATCGATTTTTGGTTTCAGGATGATTAATTATATACATTTTAACACCAATTATTCTTGGAAAATCGAAAATTACCAGAAAAATTTCGGTTACAGATTTATTAATAGTAGCCACCGGCGTGGCTCAGTCGGTTAAGGCGCTTGCTTGCCGATCTGAAGTTTCGCTCGGGCGCGGGTTCGATTCCCGCTTGGGCTGATTATCTGGATGGGTTTTTTCCGAAGTTTTCCCCAACCGTAAAGTGAATGTCAGGTAATCTATGACGAATCCTCGGCTTCATCTCGCCAAATGCAATCTCACTATCACCAATCTCATCGATGCTAAATAACCTAGTAGTTGATACAGCGTCGTTAAATAACCAACTAAAAAAGATTGATTAATAGTATAGATTTCAGTAGCATCTACAACGAAAGAAGAGGTGAAAATAAATGAAGCACATCGCCGCGCTTCTGATTCGTGATTGGATGACGTTCAACTTACGTTTCTTTGCGTTTGTGGAAGCTAGACCTTGGCAATGTCGAATCAGCGCCGTCCTACGTTCGTTAATTTTAACGTTAGCCGTAATCAAATACACGGAGCTTGTATTTGTCAAACTTCAACGAACTTCGCCGTAACGAAACGAACGTTGATCGTAATCCGGGCCTAAGGCCCTACACTTCTGTTTCCATGGTTACTGCGAGTGGCGTCAGAGTAAGCCTAAACTTTTCATGGCAAAAGTTACCATTTTTTTTTCACCTCGATCATCGATGTTTCACGTCAAAATGGCGTGGTTTAGTAATTTCTTCCATTTGCAGTATAGATTATAAGACAGTACAAATCCTCATTCTGCAACTACAATAGGAATTGGTCATTTTATCTGCTATGAGGTCTCTCTGTACCCAATGGATAGCAATTGCAAAGGAAGCATTCAATTAAAAATGTATCTTCTGCGGACCTTTGGAAAAAGAACTAAAGATGAGACTAGTTAAGTGTTTTCTGTGGAGAAGTGCTTTGTGGGGAGTATGGTATTGTATGGAGCAGAAACATGAACATTATGACGAAGTGAAAGGAAACGATTAGCAGCATTTAAAATGGAGAAGAATGGAGCGCGTGAAATGGACAGACAGAATAAGAAACGAAACTGTGCTAGAAAGAGTGGGTGAAGAAAGACTGATGCTGAAACTGATCAGGAAGAGGAAAAGGAATTGGTTGGGTCACTGACTGAGAAGAAACTGCCTACTGAAGGATGCACTGGAAGGAATGGTGAACGGGAGAAGAGTTCAGGGCAGAAGAAGATATGAGATGATAGACAATATTAAGATGGGTCATATAGGCCTACGGAGACTTAAGCTATGGTTTGTTTACGGCGATCATCGCCGGACGCACATCGCCGGCGATTATAAACGCTGGCGATGATCGTCAGGAAGTGGTTTCTTTATCGCTGTCAATTCTCATTTGTTTTGCTGCTATAACTCGATTCAATATTTCTACATGGTCTTCTATAAATATCGATTATTGAACATGTATGCGGCGATGTGCATCCTGAATTTGCTTCAGAAACAACCTCCAGCGATCTGCGTCGCGTCCAACGGTCTACGTTGGCGATCATCGTTATAAAGAAACCGTGCACATTCATTTTAACTGCTAGCAACTGCAGCCGACAATCGCCGGCTTAAGAGGAAGTTGGGAAATATGAAAGATTGGAAAATGCTGGATATGTAATAATAATAATAATAATAATAATAATAATAATAATAATAATAATAATAATGATTTATTTTAGCTGGCAGAGTTAAGGCCGTAAGGCCTTCTCTTCCACTCAACCAGCAAAAAGTATACATACATATTATGTATGAAGTTACAAAGAATTGAACAATTTGATTTAGATAAGAGCTACATGTATACAAGAGTTATTTACGAATTAAACAACAAAATACTATGAACTATTAATTAAACGCTGAAATACAAACTATGTAGCAGAATTAAACTAAAATACATAGAATGTTAATATATTTGAAATAATGTTAGATAATAGAAAGAGATTATTATGAGACAATTTTGAAAATACAGCGCTATCAGGATGCATGTCTAAAGGAAGGAGTAACAATGTAGACAGTGATAGTTTAAGTCAGTATGATTGGAGTGAAATGCTAAGAAGGTTATCTTTTAAGCTGTTTTTAAAAGTGTTTGTGCGAGATCGTGCGTATTTGCTTGTTTTCCGCACAGAACCAATACTTGGTAATGTGAAATACCACATTCAGTATTCCTAACGTAACCACATAACAATTTCCCTCTTCTTACCGATTAAGCGCGACATTCATTTTACTGCTTTAGGCTTTTAACATATTATTTTTAGAGACGTTTAACATAGTAATAATTATAAATTGGAAACTTACCACTGCAATTTCACCTAAATTGCAATGTTAATTATTGTTTCTAAATATTTGCAAAAATTAAGTAAAGTCTACTACTCCTCGAAACTTATTGCATTCCTGATACAAGTAACATTAAGGAAGCCGTGAAAAAATCAACGAGATTCCAGATGCCGATGTTATTACTGCAATATGTTATATAAATAATATTGTTAAAATATTAAAATGAAAAATAAATCATTACATAACCTTACCGTTTGTTTTAAGTTCGCATTTATAGACTGGGGGGGAAAAAAAAAGACAGACGTATATCACGGCCTGCTGGAGTATATTAAACACAGAAAACATTTTACAGCAACAATGTTGAAGAAAGATATTTTGGTGTTCCGAAGTTGGCGTCATTAAACAGAAACCAACATGGAGATTTCATTGCAACTAATTAGAAATTCGTCTTTCAGGTATGTAATAAGCGATCTTCGCACAAAATAATGTACGATACACGAGCGGTATGTTTGTTTTCATGTTCTCGGAAATTAAAAAAGCTCAACTACGTTTCGCTTTTTCAATCTTTTCCTCGAACATGAAAACGTCAACATACCGCTCTTGTAACGTATATTACTATTATTGTCTTGCAGCCCCTAATACTTTGTGACAGAAATTCCATTGTCGCGAGGTGGATACTGTAAAAGATGATGAATAACGAGATGTTCTATGAAGAGGTATACTTAACGCGCCACAGATAAGTGATCTGGTATTTACGTCGTGGTTAGAGTATAGATAAGAAAAACGAGACGAAAGGTAATTTGATGTTGAAGTGTGCAGAATTCGAAAGAGTAAAGACAAAGAGTGTAAAGTTCTACGTTCTTTAAGTCGGAGCCACGAAGAACTTGCGAAGGACGGTGATATGTGAAGGACTTGTATGTAGTGAAGGACCTGCCTCTAGGCAGAACACTGTGAATGAATGAAATATCTTTTTTCATGCAATCATTGGAATATCCTTAAATCTTCTGTTAGGTTTTTGTGTTTGGCTAAAATCTTAATCCCTTCTCGCGAATTGATGAAGTGAATTTTGTTTCCTTTTCTAAATCACCGATTTAATTTCAGTACCTTTTTTCATATACGTATTTGCAACCTAATAATATTAGGCCTTTTTTTAAAGATATTATTTACATAAAATATCTTGCAAGGTGTTTATCGAGAAATATTTGAACCCGTAAGAGATAGCTGTTATTGCTGAGAACAGTGAACTTTGTTATCCCCGGGACTGTATGTGCTGCGGGGTATACGAACAAAGTCGCAGATATATGGAGCTCCGAACTCTAATGTTTATCCCTCCCACTCGAATCTGCGATTTATAACAGGCAGTACCGCGCGGACATTAGTTGGGCCCCTCGGCCCCCTCCTCTGACAGTCCAGGCCACAGAGAACCGAAGGCGACCCCGCAAACAGCGGAAAGTTATGACCCATGCAAACTCAACCCGCAGACGAAAACAAATTCAGTTTCCTCGTCGTTTATATCAATATTCCCGCTGCAGCGCTCGCCCTCTCCTGCTTTATGATCAGAATGAAGAACGGCCCGATATTACAAACAAACAAGATAGCAATTGAATTACTCATGTTATTCAGGTGTGTCCATGTTGTTGAAATTTTATAATCTTAAAAAAAGTCATCCTTTCCGATAACGCGGGAAACTTCTATTTTACTTGCAACGATGAAGTTTAATATTGTGCACAAAACAAATGAGAAGGGCGAAATCTGTTAGTAATCATTTACTTACTTACTGGCATTTAAGGAACCCGGAGGTTCATTGCCGCCCTCACATACGCCCGCTATTGATCCCTATCCTGAGCAAGATTAATCCAGTCTCTACCATCATATCCCACCTCCCTCAAATCCATTTTAATATTATCTTCCCACCTACGTCTCGGCCTCCCCAAAGATCTTTTTCCCTCCGGCCTCCCAACTAAGACTCTATATGCATTTCTGGAATCGCCCATACGCGCTACATGCCCTGCCCATCTCAAATGTCTGGATTTAATGTTCCTAATTATGTCAGGTGAAGAATACAATGCGTGCAGTTCTTAGCCCCAAATATTTTCCTAAGAACCTTATTCTCAAACACCCTTAATCCCTGTTCCACTCTCGAAGTGAGAGTCCAAGTTTCACAACCATACATAACAACCGGTAATGTAACTGTTTTATAAATTCTAACTTTCAGATTTTTTGACAGCAGACTAGATGATAAAAGCTTCTCAACGGAATAATGACACGCATTTCCCTATTTATTCTGCGTTTAATTTCCTCCCGAGTGTCATTTATATTTGTTACTGTTGCTCCAAGATATTTGAATTTTTCCACCTCTTCGAAGGATAAATCTCCAATTTTTATAGTTCCATTTCGTAGAATATTCTGGTCACGAGACATAATCATATACTTAGTCCTTTCGGGATTTACTTCCAACCCTATCTCTTTACTTGCTTCAACTAGAATTTCCGCGTTTTCCCTAATCGTTTGTGGATTTTCTCCTAACATATTCACGTCATCCGCATAGACAATCACTGATGTAACCAGTTCAATTCCAAACCCTCTGTGTTATCCTGAACTTTCCTAATGGCATATTCTAGAGCGAAGTTAAAAAGTAAAGGTGATAGTGCATCTCCCTGCTTTAGCCCGCAGTGAATTGGAAAAGCATCAGATAGAAACTGGCCTATACGGACTCTGCTGTGAGTTTCACTAAGACACATTTTAATTAATCGAAATAGTTTCTTGGTTAGTAATCATTACAATAAAAATAATAAGAAGTTCAGTATTTAAAATTTTTCAACCATCGCTATTGTTCTGAGAATCTGTGAAGAGGAAATAATTTTCTGGACTTACTTTCAACGTGAAACGTTTATGCACTTCACAGTCGAGAAATCTGGTCAGAATTTCTTAGTCATAATATTGCCAGCGACCACCTCTGTGGTGTAGGGGTCAGCATGGTGGTCTCTTATACGCAGAGGGCCCGAGTTCGATTCCCGGTCGAGTTGAATTTCCTGGTTGAGGTTTTTTCAGGGTTTTCCCTCAACCGTAAGGCAAATGCCAGGAAATTCGGGCCACAACATCCCTGAAAATCACCGACCTCATTCATCACCAAAATCATATTCATAATAAATCAGTAATACATATACAGTCGCCATCTAGTTCACAACGATATAACCAATCTCAACAATTGTACACAGGCCTTCGGATTCCACATAGAAGATTAACTCGCGATATAACCAGAAATGTTAAAGCGAGTATAAATAACAGCGAGAAAAAAAATATTGCCAACATTGTACAAGTTTATATAGCCTATAAGGTTATTCAAAAGTAAGTTCCCATTTTGAAATGGTAATAAGTTTGTCAAATTTTTAGATTCCACAAAAATAAAATCACTAATTTGTTCGTAAAGAAATGGGGTTTTATTAAAACACGAAAAAATTAAATATGACCACCACCGTGTTGTTCAATAAGAAAGTCTTTCTTCTATGCTTTAAACGGAATTAGTAAGGACATTCCTAGAGATGTTTTCAATGACATCCGATATTGACTGTTTCAGTTCTTCACGTGTAGTAGGTCTACTAAGAAATACCTTTTCGTTTAGATAAGCCCATAACCAGTAGTCAGCTGGATTTATGCCTGGTGATCTAGAAGGCCAGCTGTTCGGAAAATGCCTACTAATTACACGATCACCAAATGTGTTGCGTAATAGTGTTTTTACATTATTGTGTATGTGAGGTGGAGCGCCGTCTTGCATGAAAACAATGTTTTCGATTTCATGATTCTGTAACGCTGGTATTACAAAGTCTTGCAGTATTTGAAAATATCGCCGCCCGGTTACCGTCACTGTTTTTTGTCCATTTTCAATTTCTTCATAGAAATACGGTCCTATTATGAAATGTGACATCCACATGAACATCTACCATGGGTTCATGTGTGATGTGGACAATCATCTAGGGGCGACCTTTTTCTTTGATGGTACTGTCACTTGAGAAGTGTACCTTGAAATGTTACGCACATCAATTTTACCAGGTGTACGTCCGAGCTTGGGACCAGCTATGGCGGAAATACGTGAGGATTTTTTGTATGATATTCTAGGGTACGCCAGTATTTTCTATCATAATTTAAGAATTATTCTGTATCATCTCATTATCGTCTATGAAACACAACTTTCGGCACGCACTAGACCCTAAGCTATTTAGTTCTCTGAATGAGTACATTTAGACTATGATTATATTATATTACTCACATCTTAAACAAGAAATTCTACATACAACACAGCGTAGGTGATGCAGTATTTTCTTGATGCAAGAGCATTTGTACAGAATGTCAGACTTAAGCCGTTCATTTTTGTTTAGGCCGCCCAAATAACAGTCAAGACATGTGGGACGTATTTAATGGTTTCGTAGGAGGAATTAGGGTGAACGTTACGAATTTCAGTCTCCGTATGATAATTTTATATTAATGTTATGTTAATTATTTATTTTCGTTCTCCTTTCTAACATTTATTTCAGCCTTGGATAATGTTTTATCGAGTCATTTGCTATTCTTATAGTTCCTATCCAATCCTTTAAATTAATTCATTTGTTTTGTTTGATTCGGAATAAGCAAAGAACGGACAGCACAGAATTTTAGCACAATTTATTAATTTATTCGAATAAGTCACACCTAGTGACACTACCATGAGAACGTCAAAACCTGGGTAGACTAAGGAAAAGGTTGAATTCAGACTGTGACAGACCATATGGTCTGCTTAGGCTACCTTTTGAGAAAAAATGTTCTAGAGTTTAGCGGAAAATACGTATAGGCTACTTCCTATTAAAATAACAAACTTTCTGTAAAAATGAAATCATGTTTGTTCCCATTTGTGCAAGAATTGGATTGGCGTTTTTTAACTTCTATTATCTACTACACGGAATCTCTGGTCTCACTTTTCTTCCTAAAAGTCTGTGTTAAAAGATTTTTTACCGCTATATAAAATTAAAATTGTCCTTTGCCAGCTATGAATATGCAAAATTCGTATTTAGTTAAAACGGTAGGCACTTGAACCCTGAAGTTGACTTTGTTGCTTAAGAACATATCGCCCTCTTCTGGGATTACGGACATGACCACTCCTTCAATGAGGTCGACATCTGTAAAGATGAAAGACATCGTCACTGGTGGCTGATCTAGGTACACTGCGCGGCTAAAAGAATGGGTCGCCGACAATTTATAAATTCCAGATACTTAATACTGCTCATGCTCGTCTCTTCAAGGCTGTAGTTCACCAGGTAACACATAATTAAACCATTTTAATTTGCTGTATTTTGTTTAAAGTCTGAAATATGTTATAAAATGGAATAGAGAGTCAATTCTAGATACATGACGGCCCTTGAAGAATGGAATAGTAATAAAATTGGTAAATACGAAATAAATCATAGCGAATATGAACAGAAAAACCAAGTATTAGGCCTATACCGATTGGGAACTGTCAGTTTCAGTAGCATATACTGTTACGACACGGTTCAACGAAGCGAGTGAATAGTATTATAGGGAAACAACTTACAAAACTCCGTTGATCTGCGCATGCGTCAATCTTAAAGAGTGACACAATATACTATTCACCTCCTCCTTCCTAATTGTCAGCCAATAGTAACGCGTACTGATAGCAGTGATGCATCAGATAACTTGTCAATCAGTAGCGACAATGGTTCAGATTAATGGAGGGAAACTCCAGACTCCGCCTCCAGCACAGCGGTAAGGTTTAGTAACCTCCTACAACGGAGTTTTGCCAGTTGTAGGTCTATAGTTCAAGATTGGAGTCTTCGATTATATTCACTTCTTCCTTCATTCTTGATTACACTCTTTTAAGATATATATAGCTGAAGAATTGTAAAATTATTTAAATAAACAACTACTTCACTATGTTAAAATTAAATTATGTTAGTATTTTACCTTAATTTACTATTTTTCATGTGGTGCGCATCATCTTCTGAACTCTAGTGAGTTCCCGCGCTATCTTCTGGTTTTCTGATTTCCTGCCCAGAATGAAGGCAGTTGTTGACACAGGTGGTTTGTAGACGACATACTACTAATTTTATAGCTATAGTCCCGTCGCTCTAATTTCCGGCAGCCAATCACGTTGCAGGTCGGCTACATTTAAACGTGTGCATCTTGTGATTTTCTGATGAAGACGTTATGCATTTCCTAAGGCTGGATAAATACTTAATATAATCGCCCGCCATTTTTGTTCTTTCGTTGGCGTTCGCAGAAAGCACACGAGGACGTTATTTGCCGCTCAATTATTTGCTCTATTACAGAGCATTTAATTTATTATCATAGGAGCTACGACATGATAATATTTAACGTTGTAGCAAATAGATCCCTCGTCTGGTAGCTCGGCAACGAAATAACAAAAATGGCGAACGATACTACCTACCTAGACTTTATAGAGCCGTGACTTCCTAAGACGTAAGCAAAGAGGAGGAGTCTCGCCGGGAATAACTATAGTAACAACATTAGCATTCAGCTGTGGCTCATAGTGTTGTTACAGAAAACATTTGAATTTCTGTCATTTTTTGTTTCACCATGGATCCCAGAATAGGTACCCATACTCGGTGCGGAGTATATCGCGGCGTACACACTTTAGGTTTGCTATTCAGCGAACATGTCAAAACAAAACAAAGCTAGACGGTTGGAAATGAGTGGTCCAATAGAAGAATTTGGTAACGAACACTTCAGTAGGAAAGAAGAAAACGTATTTTATCAGAAAGAAGGAGAAATTTTTCTTTTAAAACACTTAAAATGTTTACAGTTACTCGTAATGTATAGAGACTCGTAAAGCAAGTAGGTCTAGTCAGTGTAAATAATTTTGCTTTTACTGTGATTTATTGTATTATTGTAATTTCTAACATTATTTATTTATTTATTTATTCATACATTCATTCATTCATTGACTTATTCTTTTAGTCATTCATTTATTCAGTCATACATTCATTCATTCATTCATTCATTCACTCATTCATTCATTCATTCATTCATTCATTCATTCATTCATTCATTCATTCATTCATTCATTCATTCATTCATTCATTCATTCATTCATTCATTCATTTATTTATATGTAGCCTACATACATAGACTGAGTACAGTTACATGGACGTTCAAGTGTAAAACAAGTAGGCCTACTCATAATAAAAGTTCTGTAATCTGGCATTATAGACAGTAATACATGGAGATAAAAAGAGCCTACAAACATCTGAGGCTATCAAATGCAAAACTCGCCTTATCCAGATAAAGTGATTTGTCAGAAAACAGAAAAAACCTTTATGGTTATGGACAGTTTTGCATTTGATAGTAATTTTCTGAGCTCTATGGAAGAGTAATTAGACAAGATTTGCACAAACCGACTATATCAGTAGATAGAGAACTGCATGAAGTACAACATCCCATATGTAGGCCTAACTCATTTTTTTTTTTTTAATTTTGGATAAGGCGATAGCCTCATTTGTAAATGAAAAAAAGTTGAAACATCAGGGCCGAAATATACATATAAAGGCTGAAATATATTTAATATATTTCAACATTAACTCATTTTTAATTATGAATATTCCAGTTTTAATCATTTCGATAAATTATCGTATTATTTACTACTAAACTAATTTGTACATTAATAAAATATAGGCCTATAGCCTACATATTTATTTATTTTTAAAAATGCAATTTAAATATTAAAAACTTTGTACTGCCCGTGTCTCACGTCCTGAACCGAGAGTTCCCTAGTGCTTATAACCACGCCTCTTAGGTCTGCTCGGAACGTCACGGGAAGTGCAACGTGGCGGCACGGCAGCATATTACATGTTCTGAAAACATTATCCTACGCCATCGCAGGGATCTTTACTGTTTATAATACTGGATACTCTAATCGTGGTTACCACTATCGCTATTATCTCTGATGGCGATTTCATAAAATGTAAGTACACACTAGGCCACTCGTTCAGTTTGGACAACTGCTGAATTACCATAGAGCAGCATTTCTCAAAGTATGTTCTGGGGTTCCGTGAGCCTTGTATGATTTTACTTGGTTATTTAACGACATTGTATCAACTACTAAGTTATTTTGCATCGATGGATTGATGATAGCGAAATGGTATTTGGTGAGATGAAGTCGGGGATTCGCCAAAGATTACCTGACATTCGCCTTACGGTTGGGGAAAACCTCGGGGAAAAAAACCAACCAGGTAATCAGCCCAAGCGGGAATCGGACCCGCGCCCGAGTGCAACTCTGGATCGATAGGCAAACGCCTTAGCCGACTGGACTGCTCCGGTGGCTATTTTATACTTAGTGGATATTATAAAAATATATAAATGTTACGGAAATATGAATAAATAATAACGTGAAACCACCGATAATAATAATAATAATAATAATAATAATAATAATAATAATAATAATAATAATAATAATAATAATAATAATAATAATCCAAGAATATGCGTAATAATAGTATGTTTAATGAACATCTAAAACGGAAAATACTCATAATATTTATCACTTTCATCACTGGATTCTCTGCGCATCTGTTCACTAAAACAAAATACCGAAAAGACAAAATGCAGAAGTACAATAGAAATGAGACTACAACTTTCCGCCATAAAACCAGATTGCAGGCTTAAAAAGCAAATACATTCGTCCCACTGAACAGAAATATTGAGATACTAGCTTTCACTTGTCTGTTAATTTAAACACTAATAAAATATTACAGGGATTCCGCAGTTACACTTTAGATTAAAAGGGGTTTCGCGGTGGAAAAAGTTTGAGAAACACTGCCATTGAGGAAAGAGTTTACGGATGTTACACATGATAACCGTAATCGCGATTAGGTCTATAATGTCTTGTAGAGACTGTAGTCTACAACTGGTATTAGTGTTTAATTACAGGAATTGATGGGGACATAATCTGTTTCGTGAGGGGACAGCCTATACATTCGCTTGTCAATGGCTGATCTTGCTCCATAGCTGACGAAAGGAATCCTGAAAAGGCCGATGTGTTGAACGTAAGGTAGTAGGCACATGCTGTACGCAGCTCCTCCTACCCTGTCCCTCTGCGTCTCGCCCCGCAAAGAAACAGCTCAGGAAGTGAGGCACGGGCAGTAAATAGGAGAAAAATAATTAACATTGGTTTTTAATTTATGGGTGAAAAATATATTGTGACACAAAAAAGTGGGCCTATCTAGAAGCTAGATGCGTTTTACTTATTGCGAGAATAATCTTTTATTGCCCATAAGATGGCTTAAAATAAATATTTTCTTTGTTATTAAATCCACGTGACGGTATATTTGGTACGTATGTAGTATATTCTCATTGTTTAGTGCCTATACTGTCCTATACGAATAAGCGAAATGTACCTGTAACACACGAAACGGAGCGGGGAGACGAGTCAGAGCTTTCGTTGCAAGCGAAGCTAGTGTGATCCATGTGCAACTAAAGCAGCGGTCGTCAGCCCAGAGCACCCTGGGGCTAGCGTCTCTTACCCGTGGAAAACACAGTGCACCTTGGTGCACTCGTAGCTGCTAGCGGGCATGCTCTCTATCTCTTCCTGCTGCACGACAGTGCACACGGGACGGCACCGCTTACATTTTGCACATCAGACCACTGATCTAAAGGCTGGTTCACAATAAACCGGGAACGGAAACGACAACTATTGTGAATGCTCACATTTAAATACATTTATTTTAACATTATTTCCGTTCTCGTTCTCTTTGTCGTTTCCGTTTCCGATTTATTGTGAACCAGCCTTAACTTGTACTCAAAGTAACCAAACGCAGGACTCTACTTAAGGGTATATTTTTCCGTGGTGATGTTTTATAATAGAAACCAAGATACATTTAGTACTAATCATAACATTCGTAATTTTAATACAAGACACTAATCAGATCTTCACCTATCCTCTGTTGTCTAAGGTTCTAAGCTGTTATAAAACAGTTGTTCATTATTCATGTATTGCGGTCTTCATTGTACTGCATAATATTGTCTTAAGTCTTTGAAGAGCCAAGAGAAAAGGTTCAGGACAAAACCAAATTTCTCCATGCTCATACCTTCTCCACAACTGATGAATTGTTTATGCTTGTAGGTTCAGTTAATTTGCTTGCTATGTATTGTGTAACGTTGCGTAACTACCGGTGTAGCTCAATCGACGAAGCGGTTGTCTGCTAATCCGGAGATGCGCTCGGGGTTGGGTTCGATTCCCGCTTGGGCTGATTCCTGCTTGCTTTTTTCTGAGAGTTTTCCCCATTCGCGAGGTAAATGTCTGGTATTCTATGGAGAATCCTCGGATTCACTTCACCTCATCTCGCCAAAAAGAAACAGGAAAAAAATGTATAATTCTTAACTTAAATTTTGCAATTCATTTTGAAGATGTTTTTAAGATAGGTATTTGAAATTCAATAAATGGATTTAATGTTGTTCCGTCATTGACTTAACATGTTATACATAAGGTATAAAACGTTTATATTATATTTAATTGTTCGTATTAACGTTTCGTCGCTCACATAGGCCTACATCATCATATTACACAATAAATTCCATATGCCACAATAGTCAAGCATGAAATGTAAACAAGTCTTCATATTTTAATATAATAACGTAACATTATTTACAAGAATATTTTAATTAGATTTAAATAATGAAGACTTGTAATTTTATATTAAACTTTGTACATGTATTTTTAAGCTTTTAACTTTATTGATATTAATGGTATCCAATTACAGAGGTTATTATATTATGAATGTAAAAAATGGTATCTGATGATGTCGCAAGTAAACACGACGAAAACGTTAATATGAACAATTAAATATGTAATATAAAGGTTTTATACCTTATGTATAACATGTTAGTCATTGACAGAACAACATTAAATCCACTTATTGAATCTTAACTTAAAGTTTCAGTGCTGATATAAGGTCCATGGATAACCTAGTAGTTGATACAGCGTCGTTAAATAACCAACTAAAAAAAAGATCCATGGAATAAAATTAATGAATTGAAAAACTATTTCTCTTACATTAAATTATAATCTAAATCAAAATCAAATTAATAAAACAGATGGTATCTGGGAATTTGGTATTATTTCCCTACTTTTAACACTAAAGCTATGTCGCTCCGGTCCGAGCTGTACCGGGTAGAAGTCGGGATGGTACCCGCTGTAGGCGCTGTCTCAGCGAGATTGAAACTCTTCCCCATATCCTTGGCTTCTGCCCCTATAGTGAGGCCCTTCGCAACATCCGTCACCATGCTGTCCGTTTTATGCTGGCCGAGGCACTGAAGGAAGTAGGGTTTACAGTCCATCAAGAGGTGCAGGGACTAGCCACACAAGGAAGTGTTCGGCGAATTGATATCATTGCCATTAAGAACAACTCGGCATACATTCTCGATCCCATCATCAGATTTGAGACACATGCAGATCAACCGCATGAGGTGGACAGTGAAAAGAAACGGATCTATGAACCAACAATCTCATTCTATAAAGATAAATATAGCCTGTCCTACATTGATGTAATAGGTCTGATAGTGGGAGCACGAGGTACCATACCCTCCTTCTTTGCCAACAAATGTAAAAACCTGGGGCTAACACACAGCATTGTGAAGGAAATAGCCATTAGTGCCCTCAAGGGATCGGTTCAGATATTGAGAAATCACTTGTATGGGAGTGATAATGGAAATTTCAAGTTATCTTAACCGATGGCTGTTGATTGGTTTAGATATCAATGCCAATATATCCGTACTATTATTCTTCTCGCCGTATATGGCATTCAAATCATTCTAACCTATCTGATGATATTTTCCCCCCCTTTTCTTAACTGTAAATGAGCACAAACGCTAATTAGGTGTACATTTTTCTGACATTTTGTATATTCGAGTCCCTAACCGTTTCAAATGTATATCATTTTACCTTTTAGGGTGTGTTTCCAAATTATATGTAATACGCTTTCTCAAATCTGGCAACCTTTTCATGAGGGAAGCTAAATTTATTATTATTATTATTAGCATTGATGAGATCGAAAGTTTAATATGCACTGAAAGTCAGGATTTTTGTTACAAATGGTTCGCTAAAATTATAAAGTTTCCAACGAAAATTCTGCTTTGTAGAGGATGTAGCCTATACTGTAACGTTGTTTATATCTTCAAAATTTTTAGTTCGCTTCACTCTCATATTATTGTTATTATTATAGCTGTCCATGGTTCGTTGCTATGATAGCATTCAGGAAAGAACTTACTTGCTATATTGCTAATTTTACATACAACTGATGTTGAAAGTTCATTCGATGACTAAATAAGAATGGAGGAAGGGTTAAGGGAACTGTTAAATAAATGAACACAGTTTATCTGGTCCAAAACTTTGTCCAGCCATCCACAATCTAGCCTACATATTTATTCAATTTTCACATTAAATACATGTACACTACTGTAATATATATACGTAATGTTATCGAATACATAAGTCGATTGGTACACGATAAAGATGCAAGAGTATTTAAGTATTATAGGCCTGAAAATTGGATTTTCCGCTCATTTTTTAAAATTGGGGAAATTATACAGCAGCTATTAAAACATTTCCTTCTGCGTATTTTACAACGTAACGAATACAGAAATTAAAATGCTATGAACATGATGTTAGATACACTCGATAATCGTGAGTAGGCTATGTAAATGAATCGGAAATACACAACCCAGTAATGATCTCATGAGTAAAATGTTTGTATAAAATGAAAACACTAACATTGTATTACATCGTCGTATTTGAGACATATACTTCATTTTTAGTACAAATTATTGTAGAAATTAGATCGTTATTTATCAATGCAGATATCGAATCGTCAGAAATATTTCATAAGTAGTGAGGCCATAGTCGATATTCACAAGTAACTGAAAACTGACTTTATCTCCAACTTTATCCCATTTTTTTTTACAAATCTCATTACGTCTGACATTTATAGTGGAATAAGTACATTCCGAAATTAGATTAAGTACATTTCAAAATAGTTTTTTTCAGATAAACACAAAAACATTTCAATTTACAAAAAAATACCCAAAAGTTTTGGTTTCTCTTAATATTCCTCCATTCAGTTATAGTGTACAACGCAGAAAGGTGGAGTATAATATGTTTAAACAACATAATTTTTAGTTATTCAATATTATACAATTTATTAACGTGTGAGAGCCTTTAGTCGTTTTGGGAATTACATTTTTGCAATGCACTTTTCTCTTATCACGCAAACCATAAATTATATTTCTGAATAAACCGGAACTTTGTTTCCAAAACCTACGAATTATTATGTATACATTTCGGTACAAAACTTTTAATTGTAGATGTATCAACAACTATAATTTTCGGAATATTATTATAAAAAATCGAAGACCGGAATAATATATATCAACACTTTAAGTTGTATCTACATAAAATACAACGTAGGGGGCATTAATTTTATACAAAACAGTCATATTTCTTTGCATTTTATATAAAATTAAGGTTAACATAGGCCTACACAGTTGTGAGATTTTGGAAACAAGTTTCTCAGTTTTACAGAACACAAAGCTATAGTTACACAAATTCACAAGATCAACAGGATATAAATTCCCTCAATTAATATTTTGATTAAATTGAAACTAATTTTATATACATAATAACTTTCAACAATTTTATTGGCTTGCGAGATATGAAAACACATTGCAGTTATTGTCAACAATTACCAAGCAAACTTATGTTTTATTCACTGCCTACTGAATCACATCCTTTGGCTGCTTACGCAGCTATAGATGCGATCCAGCAGTCAATGGTTTCATTAAATTTCTGTAACAAATAATTACAACGCAATTTTCTTTGGTTCTTCGAAAAAATAAACATTTGAAAGACTATTTTCGTAACATCTGTTAACAGATCAAGCGCTCTAAACTGGCGGATAGTCGACGTCAGATGTTTCTCTGAAGAGTAAGCGCAAATACCTTACTATAATAATACCGGACAGCTAGAAGTTTTTTATGCGAACAACGCTGGTGCTGCTACCTAGGCGGCCGGTGTGGTGATACTCGCGAAACAAGCTGTAATCAACTGCAATATATTGTTGCTGGGCTAGTTAATAGTTTTATTAATTAGTGCTGTGTTAAAATGTCAGGGTGTATATGTGCTGTTTATAATTGCTACAATTACAGCATTACAAATTGCTCCAAATAGTACTTTCGATTTCCGAGAGTTCATAAAACGTGAGTCAACAAAATTCTTTATTAGTCCTAATGCCTTTGTCTCTGTGTTGTTAGAACAATAAAAATTAAACTTTTTTATTCAGGCCTAATAAATGAACAGAAGTTAAAATATATTGGAAATTTTAAGGTTTAGCAAATTAAGCTTTATTGTTGTCCACATGCCTTTACTAATTATTACAAGCATCAGATTACTACCATTTTTATCTTTGCAGTTGTCAGCAATGGGTATATAAAGCGTTATTGTAAATTCATTCTTAATGTCAGAATTAATTTTGTCCCACTAAAGCAAAGAAAACATACGCAACAATTAATTACGGAAAATAATATGAAGCATGCAATATTTCTCATAATATCAGCTTTGATATAAAATAATGTTACATTAAATACTATTCAACATTTCTTAAGTGTCTCGTATATTATTCCACATTAGTACCTCAAGTTTTAAACAATAGTCCGATTTCCGCTATGTTAATAGGCCTATTTGTATTTGTGGACGTAATTCCACGCCGCTCCGCTAGATGTCAAGTCCGCGATATTTCGCACTCACGTCAATGCTGCTAGTATATAGCTGTCCGGTATCATTATAGTAAGGTATTTGGTAAGCGTGCTGTTTCACGCACTGAAACTTACTTTTCATATTTCCGCTCTGTTATGTGCCATAATAAGTAACATAATTTTGTTAAGAATAGTGCGATTGAGGTATACTATATTGCTGAGATTGCAATCTACAGCAACGCTGTACTGTATCTAAAGCTCGCATCCACCAGTTTATAGCGAGTTAATCATTAACTCTCCTTTACTGTTCTATACATTATCAGAAGCTCTTAATATATTTTAAAGAACAATATGTAAAATATGCAAATATTTTCTTATTTACTGATTTTGGTCCTTGAATAAAATTTTTTTCTGTGTTTTAGAAAAAGCTTCTCGCGTTTGGTATAATTGTATTGTTAAAATATTGTTTGAATGTATTTTTGAGTTTTATTTTCAACATAATATTTGTCCCAGTAATTGTTTTACATATCTGAGAGTTCGTTCCGCCATTAATTAAATAAAGACAAATATTTTTTTTTCCATAATTATCCATTGCATCTTAAGTAGGCTATTTTAGAATTGTGCAATGATGCTTACATTTAATGTAGTTTTAAGATAAACTTCTATATTTAATTATGGAGAACCTACATTTTATTGAATGATCGACGGTTTCGCTACATCTAAGTAACATTACTTAGAAGTTGCCAGTTGGTGATATTTTTTGTAAGTTGCAGCGAACATTTTGGAAGTGTATACCAATGCTTTGAATGCAGTAAATTGAAAGTGAATTGCATATATTTTGCGACTACTGCATGGTTATTGTAACTTATCAGTTATTGTCGACGCACTTGCGAAATACTCACTGCAGTAATTTCATTATGTATACTTAAGTATAAAAGTAACACAGCATCACGTTTTAGCACACACTTGCATATAATTTCGATGTTTTATTAGATTTTATACAGCAAGGAACTCTTTTATGCTCGTTGATAAATAGGTAAAATATTTCGTAAATTAGAATCAATACATAAAATACAAAATTGTGATCTACTTTCAATTTATTATTTTGAAGCACTTCTTCATTAATGTATTTCCTTAGTTGATGCATTTTTTTTTGTTTTAAGATCCCGTAAAAGGAATCCGATTAACATCATGTTGCTTGCATGTTTTCTAATTTGTTTCCTGCCTTTCCGCCAGAGGTATCTGCTGTCTAGTAGAGACATCGACAGGTTGAAATGAGATGCTCATCTCCAGGGACATCTCTCCTTAAAACAGGAAACTAGTTGATGCTTGTCTCTTGTTCTGGTAAAAAAAAACCACAGATTCTAGATGAGGTTTCCCTTTGGGAAAATATTAATCCCAGAATCTCACATTTAAAATATCGGAACGTGCATATTAATTTTAGTACAACAGAATTGGCTGTAAAATTAAAATATTTTACCAGATAAGTTTGATGGTTTGGTACACACAAACAATAAATTGCATTTGAAAAGCGAATTTGAAGTAGTAAGAGATTTACATCATCAGTATTATTTCTTAAAAATGGATTTTCAGATAATAGAAACGATGCCTTGTATAGTTTGTGATATGCCGAAAAAGCCTTCACCTATAATCATCAGCTTTATATATTAATAACAGAGGATGTGCTTAAGATAATGAAGCGTAACAACCTTCGATTTAATCTTCGAGAAGCACAAAAATGGCATATAATTGACTGTGGGTGTATTATGTCTTTATGTAATACGACGTTGCCATTTTTCATGGATATCTGTGATGTCAGTCTTGTATACGCTTTGGAAAGAATAAGATAAGACCACAGTTTAGTATATACAGTCACGAAGCTTGAGTTGTGAGGGTGCTAGGAACAATAGAATGTGCAGGTACTATTTCGCATTGTCTGTAATGAGGCGATATTAGCGATCCTTGTGGTTATCAACTATCTATGGATGCATATTTACTACGTATTGAGCTTCGTGACTGTATATACTAGACTGTGATAAGACAGTAAGATGTGGCAACACTGTAAGAGCAAGATCACTGCACGTGTCTGTCCTATTCCCGGTGTCAAGAAAACACCGATGATGTTATAATAAAGAAAGTTGTCTGTTGTAAGCGAGGGTTTTTCAAACATGACACATACTATAGCCTACTTCTGAAGTTAAATTTTATGCATTTACAGATGTTCTTTTAAAATAGTTCAGTCAATATGTCTTTTGTTTACCTACGAATGTGTAAGTACAGAATGATTTCGAGACTATGATGCAAACTTAGTTTTGGTAGAGGATATAAAAGCATTAATGTACAGAGCGCCTGTTTTGTGACATTACTGCTAAGTTATTTTATTAGATAAGGCTTCATCATTTATATGTGTTAATATGATTATTCACATTATAAATTCAGGTCCGCGAAATTCGCGAAATGAGATAACTCGAATTATTGTTCTTATTTTGTCAATTTTTTGCACCGTTTCTTCATACTTTTCCCCATAACCCCCAAAAAGCGCATTTGAATTGGGAAATAAAACAAATTCATATGATAACGCGAAAAAAAGATACCTAATTAAAGTTTTTAAACGAATTTCAGCAATACTTTTTGTTTTATTCGCTAATTCCTAAGAATAATGCATTTTTAAATACCGGTAGGCTAATATTTTCATAATTTAATTTTTTTGGTACATTTCATTCTGCCCTTTTGTCAACTAATGAGACGGAATGCAGCAGTGAATTAAAACTTATATAAATTGTAGAAACTAAAAATTAATGCTGATGCCACTCTTATCGTGTTTAATAGCTTAAAATACAATTTTAAAACTTCCTTATAGACTTAGCCTATATATAGCTTTAAAATAACATCGCCAAATTGGCAATAAAACCGAAATCTTTAAATTTTAAAACAAATTTTCACGGAATCTGTTATAAATAATTCAGTTTTATGAATAATTTATCTGCCTGCAGTTGTGCTTTGAGTTTCCCTTACTTGCTTCGCGCTGTTTACGCTAAGCTCAAGGCATGAGATGACAATAAGATAACGTTGAACAGTAAGATACGTTGCCACTAGGGTTGCCAACCATCTCGTATTTCCCGTGATTTCCCGTGTTTGCTCCTAATTTTTAACAGACTCCCGGCTTCCGTATTTTTCTTCTCTTCGAACATTTTTCTCCCTTATATTTGCGTAATATAAATATTTGTATCCTAAAAATTTGATTTTGTCGTGAATGGTGATGATTTATATAACGAATTTTGTTATTGGAGACAGGCATTAAAATTTGCAGCCTTTTTTGGAAGGTAATGCTTGCCAGAAGTGGGTTTTAGTGCTCACCAGTTTAAAATCAAACCGTGTTAATGTTATAAATTTGAAAAAACTGGCGAGTTTTGTTCTAAGCTTACCACGTAGTAATGCTCATACAAAGATAATGTTTTATGTCATGAACAATAATTGGACAGATGCTCGAAACAGAAGCACGACACATCTAATTAATCAAATCAGAGCTGCAAACTGCAGTCTAATTCAACCGTTACCGCGAGACAAAATCTGTCTCAAAATACTGTTAATTTAAGCCTACCTGTCAAAGTGTAGAATAAAGTTGTTTTTTAGTAACTGAACCGAATAATTTGTCAATTTTCTATGTGAAATTTTGTCGATTTCTTAGTCTCCCCTATTTTCTTAAAAAAAAAAAAAGTTGGCAACCCTAGTTGTCACACATATTCCTTATCGAGAAAAGCTAAAGTTTCCTGCTGAAAAGTACGAGAAACAATTTATTTTGTGTTGATAGTTTGATTGGAGTAGCTATTTCTCGTTTTATTATGCTGATTGGCTGTCAGGGACTGATCCATACATCTAGACACGTATGACCCATAGTCTGTCATTGGTGGCATCTTCCATGTCTTCAGAATTATTTTACAGTGAAATAATTATATATAATGCTGCAAGAATGACTAACAATCGCTTAACCTATACTGATGTTCAATTGCTTCACTGATTTGTGACTCAAAAGATGTTTTTGATTGTGGCAATGTGTACCGTATTTCAGCTATCCATTAATTTAATTCGTTTAGAAGGCAGTGATTGTGACTGCCAACATTAGAACAAGATCGTCAGATCTCGACTTAATACTCGTAAAATCAGTGTCTCAGAAGAATTGTCTATGAATAGGACTTTCAATAAAATTAAGCTTTACTACGACTTTGAAAAGTCTTCATCCACAATCTCGTTTATGAAACGACCCTAAGTCATTTTCAAGAATGGAATGAAAGTGAGTTTTAGATTTAGACTCCATATTTTTTTACCGGTTGCATCATCATAATGCAATAATGTGAATATAGATAATTAATGGTATTTTATTTCTAAATTATTAAGTAAAATATCTTAAATACAAAATAAGATCAAATAAGTGATTTATTATCTAAAGTACACATATGATTTCAGTAATGAACAATTAATCAGAAATACAGGATTACCAACTGAATGATTTAAACCATATCTACCTTCACGATACTGTTGAAAATATGGAGCATGTTTTAAACTATGGATTAAATTTCAAGGAGTTTAAATTATACAGACTTTAAACTACAATTGAGAATATAGGCCTTAGTAGTAATGTCACGTGACTATCCAAGATCTTATGCTTTTGCGCTCCGATTGATTGAAGTCGAAAACAGCTGTGGTCAATGGAAATATCTCCTAACGGTAAGAAAATAAAACAGAAGCACATCGTCAGGCACTCATAACCGGTAACGTCTCTGTTAAAAATGAAATTATAATATTGTAACTAGAGATCTAAGTAATGGCAGTCTGTCATGTTTGTGTGTTTTCTGATACAACTGTCAAAATTTAAACTCATTTTTCGTTATGTTGTGGGTATTTATTATAAGCTAGGCTATTAGAAACGACTCTAGAATACAAGCAAGTAGCTAAAAACCGTTCCGTAAGTTTGCGAGAAATGGAAGCCAACTGTACAGAGAAGTTTGTGAAGTAATCATTATTTTTTTTCAGTCGCTGATTTTTTCAGTATTTTATATTTTTATTTTTTTATGCATGGTAAAGTTACGTACAATTTTTTGGCCCGGGGAAAATGCTTGTCTTTATTCGCTGATGAAGTTGCACAACTCTCTGTGCGTTCTTCTCTCAACCCTTCCACAAATGTTGAGTGTAAACAATATTAGGTGTAAGTACTGACAGGTATAATGCATATTTAATAACATTACGAATTACGTTTCATAGTAGCGCATAAAACAATATCACACAGTGGCGGTTCCTCGGGGGAGGGAAGGGAGGAACGTCCTCCTCACATTTTCTTCTTTTGAAAGTAAATACCAAATAAAATATATGCCTTGAAATTCGAGGAAGATTCGATAATTTTTAAGTTCACAGCTATAAGAAAACCTCGGTTGATCGAGTTTTTAACGACGCGCTCTCATGTGCTGTAGAAAACTGTGAAAAAGATGCGAGATTGTCTGTGTAGAGGAAAGGCACTCCATTCCTCCTCTACTGCAGTTAACACACATAGACAACAGCGCACTAGTGGCCAGAGAAAGAAGCAGAGTTTTAAAGCGAGTAAATGAACGGAGAGGGAGGAGATCCTCCTCTGAATCAGCGAGTGGGCGGGAAATAGAAACCGACTGGTCAAGCAGCAAGCTCGCTACCGCTGCCATCTAACGATGCTGCATTCAACCGGACTATAACACATCTAGGAGGAGACACAACAAAAACAGTTTTAACGCAACGCTATGAAAGACACCATGTAAACTTTTTTTAAAATTATAAGTCAAAAATATTATTCATTGCACTTTATATAGGCTACTATTCATGGTTTGAAACTTTCGTGGATATTTGAAAGTTAAGGTCGGGTTTATGTAAAACAAAGAGGAAGTAGTTCTACGTAGTTGGCCCCTAAAATTCACTTATATTCATTGTTTACTAGACAGGGCAACAGCCAAGTTGTCAGTTTTGTGCAAATATATTTGAAATTGAAAGTAGGTACTCCAAACTACATCATTTTAACACAAAAAATTAATCGGCCACCGGCAGCTTTGAACAATAATGGTAGTTTGACTTTACAAGAACTGACATTCTTCAAAAACTGTGACACTGAACTTGTAAAATGTACATGTGGCAACACAGACCACGTGGATGGGTGCAGTGTTCTCGCTTTCCTCAGATTATTTCCCATTCCCATTTCCATTTCCGTAAAACTGTTCCGGTTACGAGTTAGTAGCTAGTCTCTTCCAACACGTGTGATGCTGTAGTGTGCTCGAAAAATGCTACGAGGTTGTGAATTTCCTTGTAATTGTTAATTTGCGCAATTATTCAACAATGAATGGAAGTGAAAACATAATATATTTTGGACAATTTAGGAAACTCAGTTTACAAGAACAGGTTATTGCTATATAGAAGGGAAGGCCAACCCCATCACTATCTGGTCTTACATATATATGCATGTAGGCTAATTTGTAGCATGTTTCATTCAAGAAGGTGTCATTTCGTGCTGTTAACTTTTTTCCTCCTCTTAAGAAATATGCAGGAGCCGCCACTGAATATCACATAATATAAAACAATCAAAACTGCAAAACTATAAGCATAAACGCTTACAAAAACCGCATATTTCTCAATAACACTTCCGCATTAATAATTTCAACGTATTTTTCGCTTTGCATGATCAGAATATTTCAAACTCTTTTTTTTTATATAGACCTACCTTTATTTTGATTTATTTGAACTTTTTTTAACCAGAGCTTCATTGAATTATTATTAATAATCCCTTGTGGTACCTTACTTTTCACATCTTTCAGATTCAATAAACAATTGTATTTATTTTGCCTCCAAAACAACGCTCACGGCCTTCTTGATAATTAACGAAACCAGTGTTCTCCATCCAACAACATTTTTAGTCATTTGTTTTCAATATTCTTTCTCTTAAGTCTACCTCTTCAAAATACATTATATTATTTATTTTATAAGAAATAAGTAAATGCGACGATAGTATGAAGCAAAATATTGTAAATAATTACGAAAGCATCACTCTTATGTAGTAGTTACGTTACAAAAATAACTATTACATCCTAATTTGACAATCTAGGCCTTCGGATGCTACAGGCCAATAGAATTCTGCTTAAACGTTTCTGTAACCGCTTTTTGTGCTTTTAAGAGGGGTTACTTATGAGAAATTTTAATATAGGCCTACAATATTATGCATTATTTTCGTGACAGGGGCTTTAATCCCAAATTGATTCAGTCTTTACTAATCTTCGAAGTTTGCACCATAATGACGAAAATATTCGGTGTATTTGATGAATTTTTTCATGATATAGGACGTATGTTTTCTGCATAGTCCAGCGTTTCTCAAACTTGTAAAAAATAGACCATTTTAAAGAATTCTCTAAATTTTTGTGGAATATCATAAGCTAGCGGGCTGTATTACGTTTTATAAAATTAACCTAAACTTAAAATGTTTTGAGTTATTTGAAGATAAAGACGTCCGCTTTACGACATTCGGACTACGGGAGGAAAGCAAATAGAACACAATTTCTTCTCGATTACGGAACCGGAAGAAGGTAGCGTAGTTAATACAACTCTCCGGTCTGATATTTCTTGTAAAAATCCGGTGCTCAATTTTATAGGAGACACAGTCTTGAGCCGCTCTGAAAGTTACGGCGAAATGAAAAATAAATTTTAAATAAAATAATTTCTGCGTATTACTTGGAATCACCGATTTTGGTAGTGCTGTTTTGGATGTAAGTTAATGATATAAAATGAAGTAGGCCTAGAACAGAGCCAAATTACAAACTACTGGTAACTAAACGTTGCTGAGTTATTGACAGCGAAAATTAGTTAATTAATAAACATTGCATACTCCAACTTCGACCAGGTAAATGCAACATTTCAGTGAGTAAAAGTGAGACTGATATTGACGAGTTCCTGAGTTCGAGACCAGTTTAGTTTAGCCTTCCTTTCAGTCTTTTTTTTACCATTATCATTTGTAATGCCGCGAGAGGCTTCGAGTTCGAGGATAAATTTAAAAATAACTTCAGTTGGAAGTATATTTATTCAAGGAAAATTAAAACCTCTAATGGTATTTCTTAGAACTGTTTCGCGAATAAAATAAATAATTAAAAAGGCCACGTATACTACTACTAAATAATACAATACATTTATTAAGCTAATGTTATATTTAATTTAGCTGACATGGCATATTATATTCTTAAAGAAAGAGTGAAAATATTTATTTAAGAGTATAGCCAGAGACGTCTAGTGTTAACTCTCCATACTAGCTAGGCCTACAGCTCACTGACAAAGCAATGAATAATGAAAATTAATTTTATTTTATTTATATACGGATTGTAATGAATGCATAAGCATTATTGAGAAGATTATTAAAAACAGGGACATTTAATTAAATATACAATAAAATTATTGCACTCATATTTCTTAAGAATGGATTTATTTGGTACAATAATTGACGCAGAGGAATTTTATATTTACACCATTGTAAAATATTAATTTTACGTACAATCAGCAATGCCAAAGCCATCTGTGTACTATATACTATGGCCACAGTGTAGTATATACAGACACGAAGCTCAATACGTAGGGAATATACATCCATAGATAGTTGCTAACCACTAGGATCGCTACTATCGCCTCATCACAGACAATGCGAAATAGTACCGACATAGTCTTACTGTTCCTAGTACCCTCAACAACTCAAGCCTCGTGACTGTATATAATAGACTGTGCTATGGCTCTGGCAATGCCCTTCTGAATTCTCTATGTAGGAGGGAAAATTACCAAGCAGTAGCGATAAAACAAAACAGAGATTGTAAATACGATAGTAGGCAAGAGAAGTAAACGAAAGCTGATTTCTTTCATTTACGCAGATGATAATATAATATTATGGGGATTCAATTAGAATAGCGAAGAACAATATTTAAACATTTGGAAAGATACAGCAGAGAAATTGGTTAAAAGATTAATAAGGAGAAATTAGTTACAATGAAAATATCGAGAGAGATGCAGACAATGAGTGGAATATAAAATTAGACTGAAGAAATCTCGTAAAAGTTGATACTTTTATTTATTTTGGGAAAATACAAAATGAAATCATTAGAAGATTCAGGAAACTAAAATGTATATAACATGGTTAAAGGTTTAGTATGGAATGCTGGTATATCTAAAATATACAACATTTCTATGCATAAAATTTATTTTTAACCAGTTCTTACATACGCGTCTGAAACTTGGGCATATACACAAAAATAAATTAGTAGAATTCAGGCTGAAGAAATGAAATTTTTACGTGAAATTTAGGGAAATCCAGATTAAGAAATGAGAAAATTAGAGAGCAACTTCAGATAAATTTAGAAATACATAGGTTGAAATGGTTTGATGTATCGCTCAAAGAAAGGCAATGAGTTAAAAATTAATTACTCATTTTTTATTGTTCTTTAACATATGAGAATCAGATTCATAATGTATTGACGGTAATTATAAACGTAGAATAAATTGGGAAGAAAAGAACTGAACATGATTTCGAATTCGGATTATCCTAATTGGCAGGTTTATGTATTGAGCTACCACGATTACCTGCCTCAAAGTGTACCTTTAGCATTGTATAATTTGGCTTTTATATTTACGCTACCTCGTTTCATATGATTAACCTTAATTCAAAATATTTCGATCAAAATTGGCGATCCTAAAAAATAATTCTTTATGAAATATGCTTGTCTATATACTAGTTTCACATTACCGCATCTTCAAGCTATACACTCGAGGACCGCTAGTTGCTCGCGGACTATAGTTTGAGAAACGCTAATTTAAATTATCCATAACCAAATTAATGGATGAGGTAATGCTTCTATATTCATCGTCCTTTTGCTAAGATATTTTAAAATAAATTTCATTCTTTTAATTTAAATTTTTGTACACCCTGAAGAGAATTCTTCCATTTTCACTCATTTTAGAGTTCATCACTGTTTTCAATAAACAAACTAAAAATGATTTAAAGCCAATTAATTCCCTTCTACCCAGTCCTAAGTTATAGTCAAACCACAATATGAATGAGATGTTAATCAACACTCCTCTATGCGCTATGTTGACATAAATACTCAAAATCCTGCATGATGTCACACACTATAATATACTGTACATCGAAAGTTTAATTTAGATATCATTCATGTCAAATATTTCGTCAGCTTCGACAATATAACCATTATATACACATAAAAGTTACCCGGAAAAAGATTGCACTCACAGACACACGATGTAATTCCCCCCTCTGAATCTTAAAATTATATGTAGTCAACATTTAAAAAAGTTTCTTGTACTTATTATTGTATTTACACTTCTTAAGTTATTTATTGGAACATATCCTTGTGTGTCAGTTGTCACTTCATGTATAAATTAGGATTGTGTTGCTAAATACACGGTCTTACATAATCTCAAGAATAACCACTCTGAATCAAGTGTCATCTAAATGTGTATCTTGAAATGTTAATTATTTAATATGTCAAGACATTTATAAACTGTGACAAATATTTTGCTGTTTAGAACGGAAGAATTGGAGATTAAATTGGCCGTGTATTTAGTATCGTTTTTACGAACATCAGAAATTAGTATTTTTCTGCATAAAGTACTTACAACGCTGCAACCTGTTTCATAAGCTTTTTATAACACGAGTGGCATTAATCAGATTGTATCTTCGTATTAAATTAAAATTTAAAGTATGAAATAAAATTTAAAAGCATAACATACCCATAGTATTATCATAAACTAGTTTAAACTTATTTGAAACAGTATATACACAAATGTATTCCCTTAATGCAGACTGAATTGAATGTTACTTGAACCGTAGTGTTTTTTTTTTTTTTTTTTTTTTTTTGCACGGAGGAGGGACCCGAAGGCTTGCACTGTAGCCTGAGGTTTATTGTAGTTACCACTCCTATTCTGTGAATGATTGGACAGCCGAACGGCCGCGCTCTTGTACAAGTACAGCACGCCGCACCGTGAACTTAACCCAGTTATGGTATGGATGATGATATGTGAATTCATGATGGCGAAATGAACGAGGTCCAACACCGAAAGTTACCGAGCAATTCTGCTTCAATTGAATGAGGGAAAAACCCCGGAAAAACAGCAACCAGGTAAATTGCCCCCAACCAGGATTTGAACAACCGTATGTAGTGTTACTCCAATCATAAGTGAAATGCTATTGTCAATACAGAGACATTGGATTTGCAATTGTTTTACTGATTTACAGAAAGTACCTCATATTTTTATTATAAATAAAAATGATACAGATAATAATAATAATAATAATAATAATAATAATAATAATAATAATAATAATAATAATAATAGAAATGCCAGTCGGATGATTTTGTATAAACAAATTTATATTTTCTCTATATTTCAGTACTTTTCGTTATAGAATCTCAAAAGATTCCTTTTTTTCTAGAAAAAAAAAGTGATTTTCGTATGAGTTTTTAAATTCTAGGGACATATTTCAAAGAATTGTATTGAGAAAAAGTGAAGACAACAGAGAGCAGAAGTGAGGATTTCAAAGCCCTATATTATGTAGCGAGCCCATAACGTTTCAACTTCAGTCTGATTAGAATGACAGAAGACAGACGATAACAAGAGACGACGCTGAAGTGGTTACTAATTGCGTGGCGTCCTTCCAAGTTTTATAAAAATATAGAGAAAAAAATGAATATCAAGCATAAATCATCTTCCTCTGGGAATGTATTTAGTCTTATAAAAATTGTTACGAAATATGCAAATTATCTCAAGTAAATTTATATCTTTGTATCTTTTTGATTATGAAGCACAAATTAATATTATAAAATATTATATTGTAATGATTAATTATTAATGTTTGCAATTATCCGTTCGAGGTCATGTTAAGTTTACGTTTGGCGTTTTTGATAGACACGGAGTTGATGAGATGTAGGTATGATGTCGGTCCTATGCCTGAGACTACACAACTACTAGTTCTGTTATTAGGGCTCAGATTTCTATGACCTAAAACTCTGGAAATATGCATGCGTTTATGCCCTAAAAATACCAAAGTATGACATATAATCTTGGAAATACAGCAAATTAAATATTGTGCAAAAATTACTTACAACATTTATTTTATTCACCATTCTACAAAATCGTTTTTTGAATATTAACTCCTATTGGCTATGACTGACTGACCGCCTTATAAAAATATAAGGGAGAAAAAGGGATGAAAAAGTCTAACACCTGTCCCTTGCGTGATTAATTTTTTTACAGTTATGTCAGCAGGGCCATTGGGAACAGCGGGGTTGGAATCTCTTAAAGGGTGACATATCTGAGAAGTAATTGGGTTGAAGGTGAGACTGATCAGCAACAATCTACCCATAATCCCAACATTTTTTTGTCCTTTTTGCTTTGATAACTCACTGCTGACTAATCCATTTACCTTCAAACTTCAATTAACTAAAAACTATTTCCAAGGAAATTAAATCCAAAATAAATATAAAAAACGGAAACAAATTAACTTGTCATTATAGAATAAAACGTGTGAATACTCGGAGAACTGTTAAAGCAATGTAACGTGACCAAAAATATGCATTTTATTAGTCTGTCAACAGTAATCTCACTAGAGGTTTTGATTTATCTAAAGAAAATCAAAATTCGAATGGGATTTAGTTGACTATTACACGGTTAGAAGAAAGCATTTAAAGATTAGAAGAAATAAAGTACTCTAATACAATAAAATATTGACTTACTGAAATTCTATTTCACTAATGTTAGCTTCACCAAAATGTTTGAACGGAGCCGCCATTTTCAGTCGACAATATATACGGGAAACAAATTACGATGGCAAAGCATGTTTTTTTAGTATACCGTAAAAATTTGCAGTTTGAATTGTTGGCAAACAAAGAAACAAATGCTAGGGTGGTGATAAAAATAAACAAATGCTAGGGAAGCGATAAAATTAAACAAATGCTAAGGAAGCGATAAAATTGTGCGATAAGCAGCCATGATTGGTTGAAAGACGTCCTTTCGTACCGTTTTAATGGTCGAAAGTAGTGTGACATAGTAAAAGTGTAATAGTCAGTAAAAACCGTGGCATCGTGTTCAAAAAATCTATAAATGCGCTTAATTTAACTTAATTTTGTAATAAGAGACCATGATAAAAATATGGTGTGTTACAGAAATCCGACCTCTAGCTATTGTAATACAGTGTGGTCCCTTTGGAAAGACATTAAATAAAATTGCTACATTTATATGTAAATATTATATTCAATTACATTTCATAACGCTGTAGTTTTCTTTTATCAAACTTTTTTTTCTCCTTTGAGTGATTGGTAATTCTTATGACCTCTATAAATGATTCAACGAATGTTTTCGAACTACGGCTTTCAACATTTTGAATAAAACTATTAACAAAGGAAGTCGAGGAAAAATATCTAGAAATAGATGACTTAATATTAAAAATCGTAAAGTAAAGTTGCCCATTTCCGTGATACTCCTAATCCCGTAATACTTTTTTAAAATTGAATGTCAGTCAAAGCTTTGCCGTTCGACCATAGCGCCAGACATCTTTCTTGAAAGAGTACAACTTTCGCCTACTTTTGAGACATCGGTGAACTTCCTGGCAATATAACCCAATCCCGTGACATCCAGTGAAAAAAACGTATCCCAGAATTAGGAGTATCACGGAATTATACAACTTCACCCTACTAAGTAACCTTGAAGGGAAAATTCATTAAATTCAGAACACTATTAGTGTATCTTTATTCGCCTAAGCCCACTATTTCTGTATGTATCCAAACATAATGTAATTTCGAAAGATCTGTAAATAGAGCTATGCGTAAAATGATGTAAAGTCTATTGAATAGTACGGTACAGTCGTATTTAATCGGATGACGAACTTTAAAAAAGAATATCAGGTTCGTTGTGGACGAAACAGTTGCGGAGTAGATTTTCTCTGAATCCTTTTCACATTTTTTATTCCATTATTGCTGTATTAATGTCAAATCACCAGCTCGTTTCTAAACAACCCCCAGGGTTAGTTAAAATAGAACATTAAATGTACAATAATTAAGTATAGAAAGTATATCAAAGTTCGTAAAATGTAATTAAAGGGTTCAGAGCTATAGTGGGCCAAGCGCCATTTATTAAAAACAGAGAAAGCAAGGGTTAAAGTTAAGTGAATACCATAGTTTAATGAAGATTGACATATCATTTACTTTGAATGTGTATAGGCCTACTTTATATTACTTGCTATATGTTTCCATTGAATTAAGGTAATAACTTCATTTTAACCCTTTTTTTCTACGGTTTTAGTAAATGGCGCTTGGCCCACTATGGTTCTGAACCCTTCAATTGTTAATATTATATAACCATATAAATTGGGATTACATTACGTATAAAAATTCTGAGCAATAACTATAGTGTGCCTAATATTTTTTAATATAATTTACAATTGAAGAGTAATGTTGCCTACATTTTTTTCTGAATGAAATTCTAGGTGCCGGTAACAGTTTAGTGTGCCGAGAGCATTTTAATTACTCTGGGATTGCACATTTTCGTAGTTTAAAGGTAACATTGGTCAGTGGTGATATTCAAGAAGTTTAATAACCATGTGTATCTATGTTAAACATATACGGTGTATGTGCATGGTAATTGCAAATATTACTTAGAAATAATTTAACATCCGGTTCGTCCGAACAGGTGCGAATCGGCCGAATAAACGTGAAGAACATTCTGATCAAGTGCATGACCAACAAATACAGTACAAAATACTTATACTTTTTACTTGAGTACAATATACTACATGGAATTTAAAAATAGGGTGAAACGTAACACTTTATTTTTGTCATAAGAATTTATTATAATTAAAAATAACTTTCTGGTTAACATTAAACCTGAATTTTACATTTAATGACTTAGTAAAGAAAAATATCTTAATTCTAATGATAAGTCGGAGAAACTGTGGAATGCTTTAAATTTTATAATTAGGCCTAAGAAAACCAAACATCAATTTTAAAATAAATATTGAAACATTAACAATTTTATTGAATTATGGATCACAAATATTAGTTTAGGACTTTGTAATTAAAATTATAATAAAATTTTTATCATGCCAATGAACTGACTTTTTTATTGTTGCAATTGTAATGAAAGTCACTCTGAAATTTGTTTTAGTGGTATTATCAGAAGTATTCCTTTCTGCCGGTAACCTATTGATTTGTGCTCCATTGTTCAGCTAGTCATACAGTAAAATTATTTTTCTTCTATTTTACCCGACGTGATCTTTACCCGCATATGAAGGGTTCAGAACCATAGTGGGCCAAACGCCATTTACTAAAGCCGTAGAAAACAAGGGTTAAAATTAAGTTATTACCATAATTCAATGGAAACATATAGCAAGTAATATAAAGTATAGACATTAAAACTAAATGATATATCAATCTTCATTAAACTATGGTATTCATTAACTTTAACCCTTGGTCTTCCATTTTAATAAATGGCGCTTGGCCCACTATGACTCTGAACCCTTCATATGACAAAAATGGGAAGTATAATTGCCAAATTTATGTATCAATAATGCAGTGATTATTTATTTTTACTTCCCATAGGAATTACCATAAAAATATTTTTCATACTACATATATACCTAAGCTACAAAGAGTAGATATGAATTTTCTTGTAGAAGTAAAAGCATTATGCGAAATATATTTCTAACAAATTTAACTGTATATGGACACGTCGCTTAGCATAGCGTAATTAGGGGAGAGTCGGGTAGTATCGGACATCGGGTAGTATCGGACAGTGCGTTTCTTTCATCTACCACCATATGGTAGTACCTGAATGACATGGTTACGTTACTCTATGCGATATCACAGAAACGTAACCATGTCAATTAGGTACTATCATTGTGTGGTAGATGAAAGAAACTCACTGTCCGATATTACCCGCTGTCCGATACTACCCGACTCTCCCCTATAATGAAGAGAGATGTATTAGGCCTATAGGGACCATCCATCACCATAGTGCGCAAAAAGGTTAGCGAAAGTTAGCGTTGTTAGAAATAGATATTCAATATGCTTTAATCGATTATCGATAATATATAAATGCTACCAAAATAAAGAATTGAATAATATAATTTTTATAGTCCTCACATTGTATTTTTGATCCAGAGAAAATATTCGCTTTTTACAAAACACTTTTATTTTACTCGTAAAAGAAGAATACTCCTGGACCAATAATACAATGTGATGTTGCTATGAAAACTGTCAATGAATTTAAAGGTTGGCTGTATGTATGTTTTGTATAGGTTGTAACACCAATTTATATACTCCATTTAATCAATCAATCAATCAATGAATGAATCAATCAATCAATGAGGATGATGACCTCTATAATACATCTCTTCTATTAAATCAAACACATTGGAATAATGTTTTCAGTTTCAAATTTCGGTTATTGATATTTTATTGTATTGTTTGCATGAAATTAACCAGAAAATTATTTTTCTATGAACCGTGTGTATAAGTCTTCCATTGTTGATCACTATCAAATTTCTACAGCATACTTTCAGTGCCATATTATGAGACGGTCTGAAAATGCAACACAAGATTATAAACAAAATACTGATAAGAGTTTATCTTTTAATAGTGTTAGCCATGCACATTATTGCCACTCGTTATAGTCTTTGACGTAAGTACTTTTACAATCTTTCAAAGTGAAATATAAAACAAATTTACAAGCTTTGCGGTCTTCAGTCCTCAGCTGATCCTGTCGCAGTCTGTTGTCAGAACATAGACGATGACGTGTCAGACGAAGTGAGGATGATATCTCCTTGATGCTGATGACTCGTGAGACTATTTGCATTCGCATCGCAATGGGACGATGACGTCGTCGATGACGTTATTCCATTATTGTTATTATTATTAACCGTAGACGAGTTGCCGTTAATAGAAGACCTACCCCTCGCATTGTTGTTCACGAGCATTATCGCGTCCGCACTGAGGCTAAGAATCTTCGCACTGTGTTCCTGTGCCTTGGCTCGTAGACATGCGATACTGTTATTACGAAATTCTTCAGGATCTGTCGTATGCGGTATCTGAAGTGCCGATGATTGATGATTGTGGTGATCGATTTGATGTTGGAGCTCCTGCAGTCGCAGTTGATGTTGATGGATTTCTTTGTTGTTGTTCTCCGCTGCGTTTTGGTTGAGTTGTGACTGTTGTTGCAGGTTGCTAAGCGATTGTTGTGACTGTTGTTGTTGCTGTTGCTGCTGCTGCTGTTGATGCTGTGTTGAGGAATTATTGGTGCTATTGTCGCTCTTGTCTGTCGTCATGGAAGACGTTTCGTGTTGGTCGTCTTTATCCGAACTGCAGCCATCGTCTTTCAGCTGTTCTGCAGCTTCCAGAGACTTCCGATGCATTCCTGTAAGTGAAAATTCATAATAAAATAATTATTATAGATTAAGAAAGCTATAGTCTATCAGATATAGGCCTAACAAAGTAAGAGCCGTATTCATAGACATTTTTAGCGCGGGTTTTCGGTGGATTATCAGCGTTTTTCGTATTCATAAACCAGTGTTAGCGATAGGATATGATTTGAATTCTGTACTAGTAACCGTTTTTCGTATTCATAAACCAGTGTTAGCGATAGGATATGATTTTAATTCTGTACTAGTAACCGTTTTTCGTATTCATAAACCAGTGTTAGCGATAGGATATGATTTGAATTCTGTACTAGTAACCGTTTTTCGTATTCATAAATCAGTGTTAGCGATAGGATATGATTTGAATTCTGTACTAGTAACCGTTTTTCGTATTCATAAACCAGTGTTAGCGATAGGATATGATTTGAATTCTGTACTAGTAACCGTTTTTCGTATTCATAAACCAGTGTTAGCGATAGGATATGATTTGAATTCTGTACTAGTAACCAGTGGATAGCCGGGGCTAGCTTAGTACGCTCGTAGCGCGTGCTGCGAAATGTCTATGAATAACACCCTAAGAAAATAAGCACGGGTTATTTTTGTCGGAAAATATGAAAAGTCCGTCACGACATGAATTTATGAGCATAATCATCAGAAACGGATCATGACCGAAATGGAAAGATAGGGCTAAGAAACATATTACGAATAATATTTGTCATCCGATAATTTATTTCTACATTTCTATTACTTCTGCAACTAGAAACAATAATGCATGCCAACATGAGTTATGTTTAGGGAACGGATTTCTAGGTGCTAAAAAGAGAGATTTATGAGTTTATAAAATCAATTTAGGACTTTTGGAAGTTTAAATAAAGTTAACAATCATTAAATTACATAAATTAGGTCAGATGCAACAGTGTTCATGAATAAGATAGTTATATATAATAAAAGTAATATAATACAGTTATATGAAAACTTTTTAATGTTTGAATAAAATTAATAAAATCGGTTAAAAACCATACATGTTTCGGAGCAGTGGCGGTGCGTCAATAAGAGCACAAGAGCACGTGAACACCTTGTTTCCATTAATGCACTACTAGTTTTATTATTTAATACCGTATTGGCGTAGTGGGGATGTATAATATCAGGATCGAGTATTTTAAACTTCCCGCATCTTGCATAAACTTCTTATGTAAACTTGGCAACATCCGTTCACGTACAAGCCGTGCTCTTTTCAAGAAGGTTACAGAAATTTCACGCATGCGCGGGAGAAAATTGTCTTTCGCTGGCCGCTTATGACTCGTCAAGAGCACAAAGCATTAAGTGAACAGTGAATCTATCCTACAGATGGCAGGTGCATCGATGCCTATCGTTTACGTGCTATATATCGAGGAGAAAAGTCTGTATTTTAGCCTGCAGGTGTCAGCATCTCACTGTCGGAACGTTTACTTTATGTCGATGTGTTTACAGTGCTGCTACGAGAGTGTAGTTTATGAATTACTATACTTCAGTTTCGGCATATAGCATAGTTTGGCTTTCAAACACGTGCTGGCTGAATGTGACGGTGGTATGAATTTAAATATCTGTATGGTGGTGTATATTATTTAAGAATAATATTTACTGGCATGTATTTATAGTAATCAATCTATGCGAATGGGATTACAGTACTGGTATAGGCTATAGTGTATCAGTGTGTTGTGAAACAAAATACAGTATATTACGGAACACACGCTTTTGTAAATTGTTTTATGTATTAATTTTTAACAGACGCAAAGAATGAACTCTGTTCAAGTAATTTTGAAGAGTAAATAACTGGGTAAACTGGCTTACCAGGAAAAATTGGAAATAGAAAGACTAGGTTTCATTATTATTATTATTATTATTATTATTATTATTATTATTATTATTATTATTATTATTATATGTTGTTTTGAATTTATATACGGTTTTTTCGACAGTGAAACATTGGAATCATGACATTTCATATTAGGCTAAAAACGTACGATTTCAAATTCTCTTCGATTTTGGAACACAAAATTGTGAACACACATAATATTTTATCACGAGCCGCCACTGTTTCGGAGGTATGCTCCTCCATATTCAGTGGTAGTACCACGACGCTGGTACAGATGTTCGACCGCGTACCAGCGTCGTGGTACTACCACTGAAGATGGAGGAGCATACCTCCGAAACATATATCGTTTTTAACCGATTTTATTAATTTTATTCAAACATTAAAAAGTGTTCATATAACTGTATTATATTACTTTTATTATATATAACTAAGTTAACAATCAATAATTTCAATTTCAGTAAATATTCCATTTCAGGTAGAATTTACGTACAGATTCAGAAAGTGGCCCAAATTTTGTTTCTGGGTCTGACAATGAGTGACAGTGAACTGAAGACAGACTCAAATTCTGCAAGTGAAAGAGACTGGTTGTTGATTGGTCAGTTTCCTTTCGCATAACGGGGGTGCATTGAAGCGAAAACTAATTTGTAAGTTCTCGCCTAACCTGAAAACCTACCACTGCTTTTATGCTAGAATGTACTTTTCCAAATTAACTTCAGTTCCATGAAATTATCTACGTAAAGATTACATTTTTGGTCATACAGAATACGTCTGTTACGGTAATAATTAGCTTAATATTAGAAGAGAAAAATTCGCTCCGGCGCCGGGGATCGAACCCGGGTCCTTGTTTCTATATACCAAACGCTCTAAGCATTGAGCTACGCTGAAGTTCAATTCACAGCACCGGATCGATTAATTGTTACCGTAACAGACGTATTATGTAAGACCAAAAAATTAATCTTTACGTATTCTTCGAGCAGCAGTGCATATTGCTGTGGAATCCGGGTCACGAAGTTACTCAACTGAGTGCGCTCCTTGTATAATGGCAATTGACTTCATATAAAATGTCAACAAACATGTCGAACTTGGAGTCAGGCCACAAAGGGAAAAACACTGGAGGAGAGAGATTCGATCTGGTGTTGTGGATTGAACTTCGGGGTAGCTCAATGGTTAGAGCGCTTGGTATGGCTTGGTACGTAGAACCAAGGACCCGGGTTTGATCTCCGGCGCCGGAGTGAAATTTTTCTCCTCTAATATTAATATTAATCTTCTTCCTTCCTCTTTTAAGACCAATATGAAACGAACTTGCCAGACCAGTATTTGTCTGTAAGAGATTTTTTTTAAATAGCATTTTTGTGACCTAGGGAATTTTTTAATTTTTAGTACCGGTATTTTTATTTTAAATATACGTAGATTACTAAAAAGGTGTTTTTCCGGCACAAACATAGTTTTAGGGATTTATAGGAGTTTATGGTTCTTTTAGGCATTTTAAATCCTATAAAATTTTAATAAGGGAATCCTGTGTATACAAGAAACGTAGATATCTATCTGAATAACATACGTGTAGGACGTAGCAAACAAAAATAGGTCGGAATTATAAATCCGTTCCCTGATTATATCCGTTATAACTAAAGCCACCGTTTCTGGCGCGTGAAATAGGTAATGAGAACGTTGAGAGCGAGTATCTTATCTCTGCCACAGTCTGTGGACGAGAAAGCTGACAACTGTCATTGGCGGATTGCTGACGTCACATCTGTTTAGGAGGTGCTACCACTCTCAGCCGAAGTGGCAACAGATGCCACTGAATGGACAGGGTACTCAAGGAGACACCTCAGAAACGCAACGTGCGAGTGTCTTGCCTTTTCCGCAGTCAGTGGGTAATAAGGCTGACAACTGTGATTGGCAGATTGCTGACGTGACGTGTTGGGTGGTACCTTCTCAGCTGCACTGGCAACGAGTACTCACTGACTGGCTTTTTACTCAAGGACATGCGCCAGAAACACTGGCACTGGCTGCACAGTATAATTTCTCTCTCCGACAAATAAAAATGCAAACGATACAGTAAAGTGATTTAGTTTGTATATTCACAGTTAACCACCTACTCTTGTCAAACCAGGATGCCGAAAGCTCTCCGCATTTAATATTGCAGATCTGATGAAATTTAGTTTGCAAATCTAGTCTTTCAGGTAAAGCTTCCTGTAAAACAGATTTGAATAATTCCAAGGGAAAAATTGTTCCGGGGCGGGTATCGATCCCGGAACCTCTGGTTGAACGTACCAGCGCTCTTACCAACTGAGCTACCCGGGAACTCCACCCGACACCGTCTCAACTTTTCCCTTTATATCCACACAACTCGCGTGGGCTGACGAAACGCCAGAGACCCACATCGAGTGCACACAATCTCTGTGTGACTTGGAATTGTGGTTTTCTGTTAACGTACACAGTGACGTATATATTATGCAAATCTAGTCTTTCAGGTAAAGCTTCCTGTAAAGGAGATTTGAATATTTCCAAGGGAAAAATTGTTCCGGGGCCGGGTATCGATCCCGGGACCTCTGGTTGAACGTACCAGCGCTCTTACCAACTGAAAGACTAGATTTGCATAATATATACGTCACTGTGTACGTTAACAGAAAACCACAATTCCAAGTCACACAGAGATTGTGCACTCGATGTGGGTCTCTGGCGTTTCGTCAGCCCACGCGAGTTGTATGGATATAAAGGGAAAAGTTGAGACGGTGTCGGGTGGAGTTACCGGGTAGCTCAGTTGGTAAGAGCGCTGGTACGTTCAACCAGAGGTCCCGGGATCGATACCCGGCCCCGGAACAATTTTTCCCTTAAAATTATTGAAATTTAGTTTGTCTAAAGCAGTGGTCCCAAACTTTTTGAAGGCGCGGCCTACTTTTGGGCAGATCTTTCGTTTGCAATCCCCCACTATCCTACTGGTTCTTGACGCCATTAAAAAAATACAGGCTCCTGTAAATTCGTAAACTACTATAATTTTACCTAAAACCAGTGAATATTGATGAAAGAACGATTTCAAACAAGAGCTTTTTGAGTATTTTCCTGAAGAAACTCAAACAATTACGACAGTCACAGATGGATACTGAATGCGTTTTTAGACAGTTGCATTCAACTGGCTGAAATTAAAAAGAAAACGTATATATATATCAGAACTTTCATTTCAAAACTTCCTAGTCTAAATAACTAATTATATTTAAACAAAAAACAAGTCACTTTAGATATTGAGGTGGGAGTCTGAAACCATACTTAATTGCATTTTAGATTTCACCTCCACCCCCAGCCTCCTCCTCTTTGAAATTTCAAATGGAACCACTATATATTTATACTTAAATATGAAAGAGCATTTAATTGTTTATACACCACATTCATTTGTTTTCGCATCTTTTGTTTTCTATCGTCGCCTGGCAACCTGTATTTTTGTTATTAACAGTTGATTGTAGGATGAAAACACAGCTTATTTTATGTAATTTCTTAAATTTAATCAATAAGGATGATTTATGTTCTCTCTCTTCAAGGGTATACACCATTTTAAAATAATGTAATACACAAACACTACTATTACATGAAATGCTCAATAAGTTTTTGTAGATTTATTCTCTTCAGCTCTAATCAACAATAACAACAATGTATTGCTTCCTATAACATAATTTAAGTAAACTTTTATTAAATTAATTCTCATCATTTAACCATCTAGCTATCTCAATTTAATTATAGGCTATTCTTTACATATTGCATATAGATTGAATTGAATTACATTAGCTCATGAATTAAGTTATTACTTTTTCTTATAAGTTTTATCTCAATTTAAATAAACATGTACTAGTCGTTAAAACTTAACTGAATAATATTGCTGTAGAATCCTTATTGTATTGTAAATATTCATAATTTAAATATGTATGTCACTATTGTTTTGATTAAGGCTGGTTGAGTGGAAGAGAAGGCCGTATGGCTTTACCTCTGCCAGCGAAAATAAAACATTCTATTCTATTCCCTTAGACTGAATAAAATGAAATTTGAAAAATTGGCACTTAGCACATTTAGAATGTTATGTCTTCCATTATTGTTTTTTACTTAATGTTATATTCAACATCGAATTTCTTCGGACAGTTGACTAAACAAATTAATAAGAAATGAATTGAACTTATTCGGCATTAATGCGAAATATTTCAGTTGCATTTTGAATGCTGCACAATAAACAAATGAAGGAAAACTTATCATTATTTCAAGAAGTACAATTATTGCAAGATTAGGCGAGTGAAAGCATAGGTTGAATTCATTGATTATGCACTCATATCCAAAAGTTGTTCCACATGGAGATATGCACACACTGTTCAATATTTGATTAGACATCCTTCTTAGTGATACTGACGACTCTTCATAATTTAACACAGAAAATCATCATATTTTTGTTCACATAATTCACAACGATGTTCAATTAATTAATTTAAATTAATTAGAGGAGCCTTTAGAGCCAACCTCAGCATGATATTCTGCATGTGATATTCCATCATTTAACAGTGGTCTGTATAGCAAGTTTGCTGGTCGACCAATATTAAACATAAAAAAAATATTCGATTAAAATATTTTGAATCACCCTGTCGGTTAGCGCGTCTGACCGCGAAACCAGGTGGCTCGGGTTAGAATACCGGTCGAGGCAAGTTGAGGTTTTTTCCGGGGTTTTCCCTCAACCCAAAAGGAGCAAATACGAGGTAACTTTCGGTGCTGGACCCCGGACTCATTTCACCGGCATTATCACCTTCATTTCATTGAGACGCTAAATAACGTGAGATGTTGATATATCGTCGTAAAATGACCCAAATAATAATAATAATAATAATGACTCACCCTGTACTATATTGAAACGTGAATTATAATGTTATAGTAGCATATACCATTTAAATAATTAATACCAATGATTTTCAATTCTCAAATCGCAAGAAAACTAGAGACAACTGACTAACCGAAAAATAGAGGAGAAAAAAATTTTCAATTTATTATAAACGCTGAGTGGCGCAACCCCTGAATCCTCCGTTATTTCACTATTTCAAGAAGCATGATCATTGCAATATTAGGCGAGTGGAAAAATAGGTTGAATTCAATGATTATGCATTCCTATCCAAAAGTTATTCCACATGGAGATAAGCACACGATGTTCAATATTTGATTAAATATTTTGAATCAACCTGTCGGTTAGCTCGTCTGACTGCGAAACCAGGTGGTTCGGGTTCGAATCCCGGTCGAGGGAAGTTGAAGTTTTTTTTCGGGGTTTTCCCTCAACCCAAAAGGAGCAAATACTGGGTAACTTTCGGTGCTGGACCTCGGACTCATTTCACCAGTATTATCACCTTCATTTCACTGAGAAGCTAAATAACCTAAGCTGTTCATACAGGGTCGTAAAATAACCCAAATAATAATAATAATAATAATAATAATAATAATAATAATAATAATGAATCACCCTGTAGAATGCAGTTGCGGAAGTTTCTAAATAGTCTTAAATGACCAAGTTGTTATTTTTTCCCCCTCTCTCTTCTTCTTTTTTTTTATTTATTTTTTTATTTATTATCTTGATATATTACTTAATCATTTGTATGCCATTTACTACTACTTTGCTAATCAACATTTTATGTCTTGTAACCCACATTTATTCTCCTATTAGTATATTAACTGTATAATAGGCCTATTTCTGAAGTAAATTAATCGTCGAATTTATCTCGAGCATTTTAGGTCTTATAAATTGTGTGTTTATGTGTGTGTGTGTGTGTGTGTGAGAGAGAGAGAGAGAGTGTGTGTGTATATTCCCCTTATGATATGTAACTGATTTTGATTATGTGTAATTTTATACTTTATTTTATATATTATGTAACCGATGTTGACTATTTGTAATTTTATATTATGTAACTGATCTTGACTATTGTAATTTTCTACTATATTTTATGTAATTTCTAAGGTATTTTCTTTTGTGTTGTTTTGTAATCTAATTTTGTACTTCATGTATATTATTGAAACCTGGTTGAGTGGAAGAGAAGGCCTCATGGCCTTAAGGGGACACTCAACTTAAAAATTGGGGAAAAAGTGTCATAGAAATGAAAAATTAAATTTCTACACTAATTTACGTGACAGAACTAAATCAATACGCAGAATTCTTCCCCTATTCATTGAGAAGTCACAGTCAAATGCACAAAGCCAAAAAATAAAAAATGATAATTAAAAGTGATATTTCAATTAATGATTGATTAAAAATTGAAATATTTATTTATTTATTTTTTTTGAAAAGTATTGGATCTAATGAGCTGAGATTTTGCATGTTACTTTCCATGTGTATATTAAACTTTTTCTCCAAATTTTGAAAAAGATTGGTCAAATAGGAAAAAAGTTCCAAAATATAGTTGAGCGTCCCCTTAACTCTGCCAGGCAAAATAAACCTACTACTACTACTACTACTACTACTACTACTACTACTACTACTACTACTACTACTACTACTACAAGTCCACACCTGTGGAAACGGTCAGCGCGCCTGACCGCGAAACCAGGTGGCCCGGGTTCGAATCTCGGTCGGGGCAAGTTACCTGGTTGAGGTTTTTTCCGGGGTTTTCCCTCAACCCAATACGAGCAAATGCTGGGTAACTTTCGGTGCTGGACCCCGGACTCATTTCACCGGCATTATCACCTTCATTTCATTCAGACGCTAAATAACCTAGATGTTGATACAGCGTCGTAAAATAACCCAATAAAATAAAAAACTACTACTACTACAATGAAACTTTAGTTACAATGTCATAGTAGCCTCTACCATTTAAATAAGTAATTCCAATAATTTTCAATTCTCAAATCGCAAGAAAGCTAGAGACGACTGACTAACCGAAAAATAGAGGAGAAAAAAAATTCCAATTTATTATAAACGCTGAGTGGCGCAACCCCTGAATCCTCCGCTACCAGCTCAACATCCACACATATTATCATTAGCCGGTACTTCCCCTATTCCCAACATCCCAAGCCTCCCGTAACCATGCATCTAAAGGAGGCGTATTCTGGACCACAAATATGTCGCCGCTTTCTCGGGCGGGGAGAAAGTAAAAATGATGGCGCTATTAGTAATGGCTGACTATCGCCCTCTCCCTCGCACATACTTGCTCTCTGTCTGTCCCCCTTGTGCCATTATCAACGGCACGTAGACTAGCAGCTAAACAAGGCAATATCATTCCTTCCCTGCACTGCACTCCGCGGCCAGGGCATGCGCTCATAAGTCTTACAGTACTCTGTACACATATAAAATGTATCTTTATGCTGGGCAAAACTGTATGAAGTCCGAATCAGCTTGCAAAGCCCTAATCATTTTTACCTTATTGTTATATATCTAGTAGAGATGGGATAAACTGTTCTTTTTAAGAAACAGTTTCGACTGTAATTGTTTCATGAACGAAACTGTTCCAAAATAACAGTTTCAAAGAAACACTTCTGTTTGACTTATACCGTATTTACTCGCGTAATTCACGCCATCGCATATTTCACGCACCCAAATTATTTACTATATAATTTAATAAATTAATTTCCTCGTATATTTCACGCATTTAATATTCGTGCAATACTGTAACAAGTACATACTGAAACTTGAAGTAATGAGGTGTGTTATGTTGAGGAGCCCTGAATGTACGGTATCTTAAATGCCGTAACGAGAGAGTGCATAGCGGTATTTGGGACCGGACAGCTACCTGTTACAGGCGCACCCTTCTCTTCTATGAAAGTCCTTTAAAAATACCGGTAAAGGGTATTGACCTCCCCCTACCATTTGAATGGGGGTGGTTTGAAAGCTTTGTGTTGGATCGCATCAGTTGAGTTTGAGACTCGAAAAGGGAAACCTGTCAAAAGCCGTCTGTTAAAAGTTTTAACAATGAATGGTAAATTCCGATATTCGAGTCATACTGCGTCCTTCAAATTAAAAGTTATTGCGTATGCAGAAACACATGGCAACAGAGCAGCTGGGCGTGAATTCACAGTTCCAGAATTTAATATTCGCTACTGGAGGAAACAAAAACAAGCTCTTCAAGAAACAAATGCATCAAGGAAAGCATTTCGTGGGCCAAAAAGTGGAAAATTCCCTGATCTTGAAGACAAATTACTAGGATATGTAAGGGAACTGCGTAGTTTTGTCATTTTTACCCTTAAAAATACCAGCGTGTGAAATTCCTCGCTTAATTCACGCACCCTTAATTTATAGATCGAAATTGCGGGAAAAAAGTGCGTGAAATATTCGAGTAAATACGGTATATCAACAGAATACTAGAAGAATGGAAATCAATAAATCCAAAATATATACGACTAGGAAAGAATAAATATATGAACACTATACTGTTTGCAGATGACCAGGTTCTACTAGCAGATTCTGAAGAAGACTACAAGAAAACATAACAAAGTTAAATACAGTTTTGAAAAAATACAACATGAACATCTCCAAGAACAAAACCAAAGCAATGGCACTGCAGGGAAAGGCAATTAAAAGAGTTAAAATGGTAATAGATGGAAATGTAATAGAACAAGTAAATAGTTTTAAATACCTTGGATGTGTTATATCTATATACCAAATGAATTAAGATTTAGAGGAGAATGTGCAAAAGTATAATAAGCTAAATGGCTGTATTAGGAGATACCTAGGAAAAAACATGAGAACAGAAATAAAGTTAAGGATGTATAATGTAATCTCAAAACCCGCCCTACAATACGGGAGTGAAACTTGGGTAATGAGGGAGGAAGATAAGAGATGGATCGAGACTTCGGAGATGAGATTCCAGAGATCAATGCTTGGTGTAACACGGAGGGATAAACTAAAAAGCGAAGATATAAGGAAACAACTGAAGTGCGAAAGGATGGTCGAAGAGATTCAGAAGTACCAGAATACATGGTATAACCAAATCAAGAGAATGTCCCCTGGACATTTCCCGAGGCAAGCATACTTTTATAAGCCTACCGGCAGACGAGACGTTGGCCGTCCAAGGAAGAGATGGACGGAACAAATATTCCTTTAGTTTCGGAACGGGACAAAAACCCAATCCTTGAAAGGAAGAAGAAGAAGAAGAAGAAACAGTTTCATAAGAATATGTTTACAACATCAGTGCCAACTGTTTCAACCTCTCATCTGCTTCGGGAACTTGTTTCAAGGCCCTTGAATCGCCTTTAAGTCACCTGTTCAGTGTACTATGACAACGAAAGATAGTTTTCGTAGGTTACTAAGTAAATAACTACAATTCAAAATAAATCGATTTTAGTAACAATAACGCATATAACCCTAGGAGAGTTTAATAACGATGACATTAGCCGATGATATTTTTCGCGGTATATTAATAATTAACACTATGTCAGGGCACCATGAACATATTCTTCATCAATGGACAGCTAATAATTAGGACATTTATTAGGGAATTTGATTCGTACAATTAAATTGCGTGATCCTACATAGGCTACTGTTGCACGAAGGCCGTGTGGAACATGAATATTATATCTACTTTCGATTGGAAGTCAATGATAGCGCTACACATGGCCTTTGCAGACAACAAAGAAGAGGAAAACTGTTTAGAAACTAAACTGTTTATCCGTTGGAACCATGTGGAACGTTGAAGTTATCACTGGAGCAGTGTAACACTCTTTGGAACAGTTAGAACAGGTTATATCACGAAACTGTTTCGATACGAAAATAATATCAAGCATGCAATATTTCTCATAATATGCAGTTTTGATATAAAATAATGTTACTTTAAATACTATTCAACATTTCTTAAGTGTCTCGTATATTATTCCACATTAGTACCTCACGTTTTAAACAACAGTCCGATTTCCGCTATGTTAATATTTGTATTTGTGGACGTAATTCCACGCCGCTCCGCTAGATGTCAAGTCCACGATATTTCGCACTCACGTCAATGCTGCTAGTGTACAGCTGTCCGGTATTATTATAGTAAAGTATTTGGTAGAAGGAAACTGATGAAATGGAAGTAATTAATATGGATTTATTAGTTTGTCCTACAGAATAATCTCTGTAATGTTGACGATTAATATTTGAGGAGAAAAATTCGCTCCGGCGCCGGGGATCGAACCCGGGTCCTTGGTTCTGCGTACCAAGCGCTCTGACCACTGAGCTACGCCGAATTCAATCCACACCACTGGATCGAACCTTCCTCCTTCAGTGTTTCCCTTTGTGGCCTGACTCCAAGTTAGGCATATATGTTGACGTATATGTCTAGTGTCAACTGTCATTATACTAGGAGCGCACTCAGTTGTGTGACTTATTTGGCCGGGATTCCGCAGTTATGATGCACTGCTAGCTATGAGAATATTATGGATTTTATTAATTTGTCCTACAGAATAATCTCTGTAATACAGTAGAACCTCTATTATCCGTACTAATGAAGGGGGTGGCCTGAACAGTTAATCGAAAAAAATCGGATAATCCGTACCATAAAAGATTTTCGTAAATTTAGTGAATAATGCTTACACTTTCGTAATTCCTTTCGTGGTTTTGTCGATGTTGCGTTTAATATGCTAGATAGTGGATCAGAAGTTCACTAATTTAAGTCTGGTTATCAACGACGGGTTTTTAAGGGGTAAGGAAACTGCTTGTAATGGCTGTCTGTGGAAAGATATCAGTATTGGAGGTCTCGTGTTGTAGATTTACGTACTTTCTACACTCCAATCGCGTATTCTGATGCGAGATGAACCACTGTTTATCTTTCCCCAAACCACTCAATTATTTACACTTTTTTTTTTTCGATTCTTGTCACAATGAGTGTTCATTTGATAGCCGTAGAAATAATTCATATGGAAGTTATACAGTACGATAATTCGAATAATAGACCATACTGTGTAAGGGGAAAAGCTTGTAATAATCCTCTCTAGAAAAAAAATAACGTGCTAATACAATGTGCAATACTTCATATAGGCTATTTCTGCAGCAAAAAAAAAAAAAAAGCGAGAGAAAGACAGACGGTTAATCCAGCAATCGGTTAATAGGGTGACGGATAATCGGGGTTCTACTGTATTGACAATTAATATTTGAAGAGAAAAATTCGCAATTGCAATTTCGACTTCAGAAAGTGTTGGTTCGGGTATAAATCAGTAGTTTGTATTTGAATTTCATCTCGAATAGTAGTAGTAGTAGTAGTAATAATAATAATAATAATAATAATAATAATAATAATAATAATAATAATAATAATAACGGAGCAGATGATGAAGTATTTAATAATGCTTTGTGGGAAGGATTAAAGGTTTAAAAATAATGATGAATCTCTTTGGCATGAGAATAGAAATCATTAAAACGGACATCAAAGAAGTAAAGAGCTCTTCCTACTCTTTTATGTCAACGTGAGATTAATTATGTGACCAGGGAATGGAATGCGGATTATGGAGAAGTTTGCGAGGGGGTGAATGACGGAAGTAATCATGAAAGAGGCTGCTGGCACAGCGATCCGTGTTAGAATTATTCCTTATTCGCAGCTCTGTCCTCACTTAAATCCAAGTCTTGTCCCAAACTATGCGGGTTGGAATGCAAGCAACGTGCGAGGCGTGGCGAGAAAACTGCGGTCCACGGTCCAACTTCTTACGAACAAATGTACAAGTCTTAGGCGATCCTTGAATTGGGGCGTCTAGCGACTTTACCGTGATTTATTACTCTTTACATCTTGAAATCAACAAATATTCATGATAATCTATGTTTCTCGCACTGTAATTTTTTTGACGTGAATAGCCTACGTCTTTAAAATCAGACCGAGAGCTGGGGTACAAAGCCACCGGCGTAGCTCAGGCTATACTGGGTGTTCAGTTCAAAGTGTGTCATGGCTCGCTGTATGCTGTCATGTGGCTAGCCGATGAGCCTAGAGAATTCAATCTTCCTACACTTCCGCAGAGGTGTATAACCTATGAGGCAGAGAAGTTGCCTAGCAAGTACGGCGTTCATTCTGAAGAGTACGTACCGATACGTACGGTAACGCCGATAGTGGCAGGAATGTGAACGCTTTGGAAATACGTACTGTCGGGATATGGGGAGAGGATTAAGACGATTACTTACGTATTTGTTGACATTAACTTCGACGGTCAACATGGACACGGAGCATTTGATTTGTGTTGTGGAATGTTACCGTACGCAACCGATGAAAACAAATACCCTGCGTACGACTTGCCGGCGCAAAACACAGTTCGAAAGAGGTTATGGTAGCACACAGACCGTACAGACCGCCATCTGTTGCTACGACGTTCAAGTTATACCGTACACGTTCTCAAGTTCAGATTGAAGAACGCCTTAAATAATAGGCAACTTCTCTGACATATAAGCTGAAACTCGCTTCAAATCGGTGACCCAACAACAGTGACGTCATGACACACTTTGAAATGAACACCCAGTAGTGCGTTTGCCTGCTGATCCGGAGTTGCGCTCGGGCGTTAGTTCGATTCACGATTGGGTCGATTACTTTGTTGGATTTTTTCCGAGGTTTTCTCAAACCGTAAGGCGAATGCCAGGTATCTCTCCGAATACCATCTCGCTGTCACCAATTCCATCGACGCTAAATTACCTAGTATTTGATAAAGCCTCGTTAAATAACCAAGTACAAAAAAAATGGGTACCCGAACGGATACAACGATGTAACGTTTGCAGAGTGATCCATTCCGACATCGTAACTACGTGACTAAAAGCACCATTGAAATAATTATAGCCTCGTTCGATCGGGTATACAACTACGATGTGAGCATGAACTTGGCCGGGCTCGCGGCGATTGACGGCCATTTTGGACTTGCGCGAAAATTTCCGGTCAGTAGGCCCTCGCGATTTCGATGTGCTAGAGCCCTGATTTTGACACCAAACGAAAGGTCTCGTGTATTTGTGTCGATTTAATATAGGCGTCACATATTCATTTTCGTTGTTCTCCTATAAGTTGCTAAGCATAATTTTATATATGCTTATGTGTATATTTATTAAAATTTCAGTCCAATAGCTTATCAATATCATTACATAATTCACATTGCAAAGAAAAACGTTTTTCTTATTTTTTGTCATCTTCATGTCGTAATACTTAAATATTGTTTATATAATTAAAATAAAATTTGAAATATCTCAATCACAAATTAATTACACTGTTAATAGACTACCAGTCACTATTTTTGAACACCGTAGCTTTTTAATTAGAGAATTGAATATACAAAATAAAATATCGCCTTAATAACTTTATTTACGTAATGGAGTATTCATGTTTTTAATAAATTATGTTGAGTACACTATTTTTCAAATATATCCAAAAATTGGTACAGGCATTATCAGGTTTCAGGACGCCTTTGCACAGCTTAATTCGAATAGTTTTCTATATACTAGTTCTCTGTTTAGAATGTGACGTGCATGCTGTTTGAAAATATTAAAAGAAGGGGAGAAACAAATGTTATGACCTGAAAATAATATAAAATGGAGAAAACATTTGTAATTTTAATGTGAACTGTGTAATGATAGTGATACATTATTGGACTGAAATTTTAATAAACAAAATAGTGTAAATAAAATTATAGTCTACTGTAAATAATTATTTTATTATGCAAATCCATCACTGGTCAACGTCTACTTGGAGGATTTAGTAAAGGATTGTTTTCAGAACATGGGAGGCGTGATAGTAGGAGGAAGAAGAATAAAGTGCATAAGATTTGCTGATGATATGGCGTTGTTAGCAGAAGAGGAGACGATACTAAAGGATATGCTACTGGAGCTAAATAACAGCTGTGAGCAGTATGGGATGAAGATAAATGCAAATAAGACGAAAACCATGATAATAGGGAGAAAAATAATGAAGGTAAACTTGCGAATTCTAAATGAAAGAGTAGAGCAAGTGAACAGCTTCAAATATTTGAGGTGTACTATAAGCAGTAACATGAGCTGCTGCCAGGAAGTCAATAGGAGGATAGCAATGGCAAAAGAAGCTTTTAATAGAAAAAGGAGCATTGTCTGGAGCAGAAACATGTACATTACGACGAAGTGAGGAGAAGCGAATAGATGCATTTGAAATGTAGATAGGGAGAAGAATGGAACGTGTGAACTGGACAGACAGAATAAGAAATGAAGCTCTGTTTGAAAGAGTGGGTGAAGGAAGAATGATGCTGAAACTTATCAGGAAGAGAAAAAGGAATTGATTGGGTGACTGTCTGAGAAAAACTGCATACTGAAGAATGCACTGGAAGGAATGGTGAACGGAAGAAGAGTTCGGGGTAGAACAAGATATCAGATGATAGACGACATTAAGATATATGGATCATATGAGGAGACAAAGAGGAAGGTAGAAAATTTGAAAGATTGGAGAAAGCTGGATTTGAAGTGAAAGACTTGCACTTGGGCAGAACACTGAATGAATAAATGAATGAATGAATGAATGAATGAATGAATGAATGAATGAATGAATGAATGATATTGGTAGAATACATGCGTGCTTAAACCTATCGCAAACGAGAAAGGCAAGATAATGGTAAACCAATAAAACGGTCCAAAAAGAGAGAAAATATTGTGCAGACAACGTAAAATGGAGCGACAAACAGTTTTACAAAACATAATACTAAATAATGCAGCTACATCAACTGTCATTGTTAAGGAAAGACAATATTATAGAGTACATTTTAGTAATTTATTAACAAACATTTTATTAGCAATAAATTTGGTTACATTTGTAATGTGTGTGACAGTCTGTGGTACTAACAAGACCTAAAACCTGTGAACTGAATTACATACCAAGAATGAAGACATTTCACGCAAATTCAAAGTACTTCATAAAACCTGTGGCACGTTTTCTTAAATTTTCATCTTCGAAAATTTTGGTGAAGATAAATATTTCAATTTTCTTATGCGTTGTAATTTTACAGGACAATTAATGAAAATGTGTATTAGGGATGATTTATGTCCTCATTTTATTCTGAAAATACTTTTTTTTATTGTGCTAAATCATACAATTCAAGCATCCTGTTAGACGGGTTGCCCTCATAGCATGTCCATTGATATTTTAATACATTCCATATGGGGGATAATTTATTCATATTTATAAAGGCAATTAAATGTGATTCTGAAAAATAATTATAGGCTGCATTCCAGTGTTGTCATGGAAATAATTATTCATGTTTCATTTTAAATAGAGATTCCATCCTTAGTCCAGTGAATTAACTGATTCTTACGAATGAATCTGGGCTTAGATCTCCTGCAGATCTTCGGACATTGGTATTGAGAAGATAAACTCTAAAGGAGGGTTTTCTCTGAGTATTTCGATATTTGCTATACTAAGGTAGTGTCCCAAAGCTACATTTAATGTTGAAGTGAACTAGATAGTTGACTAAATAGTCGGATGTGACGTAACAAGTCATGATCCAAAGCTGCATAGTGGATAGCAATCAAGTCCACAGTAGCTAGTAAACGAAAATGTTTGCTTGATTGATGACTTGTTTACTAAATAAACATGGATTCCTCCTCATCTGCAATTGAAACTGTGGAATCTGAAGATGTTTTCGAAATGAAATTGTAATGTATAATAACACGTTATCTTTCAACATTGACATTGTTAGTACCCATTTTTTTAAATACTGTAATATTTTAGACCCTTATCTTTACCACTTAACTCATAATGAAACTGCATTAGGACACTACCTTCTCAATTAAGGCCGTGTCTCAAAGCTACATTTTCAGCTGAAGTGAACTAGATTGTTGACTAAATAGCCGGATGTGACGTCAGAAGTTATGATCCAAAGCTACATAGTGCATAGCAATCAAGTCCGTAGTAGCTAGTGAACGAAAATGCTTGCTTGATTGCTGACTTGTTCACTAAACAAACATGGATACCTCAACAGCAATTGGGGTTATGAAATCTGAAAATGCTTTGGAAGTGAAATAATGTAAATATAATGTAGAATAACACGTTAACTTTGAACACTGACATTGTTAGTACCCTTCTGTACAATGTTTTAAACATTATTGTAATATATTAAGCCCTTATCTTTTCCACATAACTCGTAATGAAAATACATTGGAACACTGCCTTCTTAATTCAGTGCTACACAGTAATGTCATGGTTTTTAGAAAAATAGACTGTGAAGAGGGCCATGTTTCAAGCATACATTTCCAAAGCTGCCTAGTGTGTAGTTTACAAGTCACCTAGTTGCTAGTCACTAGTGTGTAGTTTGTACTTGAGCTTTGAGACACGGTCTCAGTGCTGTACCGTGATGTTACTGTTTTTATAAAAAAAATAGACTGTGAAGAAGGCCATGTTTCAAGCATACATTTCCAAAGCTGCCTAGTGTGTAGTTTACAAGTCACCTAGTTGCTAGTCACTAGTGTGTAGTTTGTACTTGAGCTTTGAGACACGGCTCAGTACTGCACCGTGATGTTATTGTTTTTATAAAAAATAGTCTGTGAAGAAGGCCGTGATTCAAGCATACATGTCCAAAGCCCCCTAGTATGTAGTTTGCTAATCAGAGCTAGTTGCTAGTCACTAAAGTGTAGTATGGACTTGAACTTTGGGACACGGCCTAACATTATAATATACTCTATCATTGCTATATCAACATTTTGTTGACTCTAGATAACTTCTGAAGTTAAAATGAAAATGAAACATTTAAAAATAGTTATATTAACATGAAATTTCATAGGCATCAAATGTTAGGAACAAATTGTTGGTAATATATGAAATGGTTAATAGATTAATATATTTTTTTTGAATGTACATTTTTGGGTGTTAAAATAATGTTATACAAATAAGTTTACTTTTCATTAGATATTTCGTTAAAATACTTAAGCAATATTCTCATGAACTATGGACAACATGCATAAAATACAGTACAGTGCGTTCGACTGATTTTTTCAAATTACACAAAACATAAAAAAAACTGGGCACAAATTCTTTAGTCGACGTTGCCCATCTCCTAAAACTTTCTATTGATGCTTAAAGTTTAGAACGTCAGTTTTAGCAAAATTGGTACCTAATTGTAATATAGTAAAGAAATATACGACCATAACGAAGGACAAACATTTCTGCACAGTTACTCATGTGCGTCAAGTGTACTATTATTGGAAATAATGAGGTATATTTTATTTTGTTTTGACTTATTTTTGTAATTTAATTATTTCTATAAGCCAAATAGACTAATTTTCATTATTTTTACAAAAACCTTGTAAATTTTTCCCGGTGAGCAAATTATGTCCCGCCCGTAATGCGGCAACTTTGATTATCGGTGTGCGTGCTCTCACACGCTGATTACAGGGACAACGCAGTATCGGTGATTCGACAAACCACAACAATGGGGAAAAACAATTTCAACACGAGTGCGAAAAGTAGCCTATTTTTAACACTGATTTTCAACTGTTTGCACCTGTTGACAATTGTTTCCCATCTGACATCACACGGCAGCAATCGCAACCGATAAATATAGCAGTTCAAACAATTGCAGGAATAATTTTAAAATGACAGTTTCTTTGTGTTTGGTTAAGGAACGTATATGAATTAATTTATTTCAACAACTTTTCATTGATGACTTTATGTAACAATTAAAAATCAAATACAATTACAAAAAGTTAGGGGGCACCCGGGTTCGAGCCGGAGACCCCCCAATTTGCAGTCCAATCTTCTCCTACTGAGTTATACCACAGCTCAGTTTTAATGTGATAAAGTTTCACTATTACAATGAATGAGGATAGAGATTAAGGTAATCAGATATTTGAAAACTAATGAGATCCGATCGCATAGTCTATCATTTCAGCAAATGTAATGTGGTGAAGAAGTCGTCTGTTTGGGAATAGTTCCTAGTAAATCCTTTGAGCCCCATGATCAGAACCAGATGCTATTTCTTATGCCATTTGTATATCCTCCAACTCGGTCCATCGGGAACATTCTATGGTGTACTTTAATATGTTTACTTAGCCTACTTACTAGCTTTTAAGGAACCCGGAGGTTCATTGCCGCCCTCACATAAGCCCGCCATTGGTCCCTATCCTGAGCAAGATTAATCCATTCTCTATCATCATATCCCACCTCCGTCAAATCAATTTTAATATTATCTTCCCATCTACGTCTCGGCCTCCCTAAAGGTTTTTTTCCCTCCGGCCTCCCAACTAACACTCTATATGCATTTCTGGATTCGCCCATACGTGCTACATGCCATGCCCATCTCAAACGTCTGGATTTTATGTTCCTAATTATGTCAGGTGAAGAATACAATGCGTGCAGTTCTGAATTGTGTAACTTTCTCCATTCTCCTGTAACTTCATCCCTCTTAGCCCCAAATATTTTCCTAAGCACCTTATTCTCAAACACCCTTAACCTATGTTCCTCTCTCAAAGTGAGAGTCCAAGTTTCACAACCATAAAGAACAACCGGTAATATAACTGTTTTATAAATTCTAACTTTCAGATTTTTTGACAGCAGACTGGATGATAAAAGTTTCTCAACTGAATAATAACAGGCATTTCCAATATTTATTCTGTGTTTAATTTCCTCCCGAGTATCATTTATATTTGTTACTGTTGCTCCCAGATATTTGAACTTCTCCACCTCTTCAAAAGATAAATTTCCAATTTTTATATTTCCATTTCGTACAATATTCTGGTCACGAGACATAATAATATACTTTGTCTTTTCGGAATTTACTTCCAAACCTATCTCTTTACTTGCTTCCAGTGAAATTCCCGTGTTTTCCCTAATCGTTTGTGGATTTTCTCCTAACATATTCACGTCATCCTCATAGACAAGCAGCTGATGTAATCCGTTCAATTCCAAATCCTCTCTGTTATCCTGGACTTTCCTAATGGCATATTCTAGAGCAAAGTTAAGAAGCAAAGGTGATAGTGCATCTCCTTGCTTTAGCCCACAGTGAATTGGAAACGCATCTGACAGAAACTGACCTATACGGACTCTGCTGTACGTTTCACTGAGACACATTTTAATTACTCGAACTAGTTTCTTGGGAATACCAAATTCAATAAGAATATCATATAAAAATTCTCTCTTAACCGAGTCATATGCCTTTTTGAAATCTATGAATAACTGATGCACTGTACCCTTATACTCCCCTTTTTTTCTCCAGTATCTGTTGAATACAAAATATCTGGTCAATAGTTGATCTAAACTTTAATATGTTTAGGTCAACAAATTCTGTGGAAGTGTGATACTAAGGCAGAGGGGAGGGAGCACGATGCCTGACTTTCAAAGTGTACGTCACACGAAAACGAGCAGTCAGCGCCCATGCGTTTCTTACCAAAAAGTGTCTAAAAGGTCTCCATCTGATCCCAAAGTATGTCAGTCTACTTAAGATACACCCTGTATATGCAGTCTCAGGATCTTATTAGAACAAGGCAGAAGTAAGCTCTCTCTCTCTCCGATAAATCACAGGAAATGAGACTGAAAATCATTTCCACCTATATTTTAGCTTATATTTAATAACGTTTAGTAATATTTTACATTAATAGTTTGTAGTACGTCGAAATACTATTACTTCTGTGTCCGTAACCAGTGTACTAGAGTCTAATCTGTAGAATTATAACCGCGAAATATGGAACTTCATGGACGAGGTAAATTTAGTCAGGAATTCTAACCTTTTCTTTTAACTTTACTATTCTTTCAAAATAAGTATTGCTAAGAATTTTATTATAGGCTACATAAAATACATCACTTTATTTTACCACGCGTATTTTAGAACTAATATTAAGCACAGATATTAAGCGGAAATCTATTCTGTGTTAATTTGCTTGTTTTAATTTTTGTAGCGGTTGGCCTCATATGTAGGAAAACAATATATTTGTATTATCTCCAAGCCTCGAATTGCTACGTTCATTACGGAGTTTCGTTTTGTATTTAAGAAAAAGTGAATCGAACGCACTGTGGAGTCGACTCACTACTCTTCTTCACGTAAGGCACTTCACGTACAACCGCTTTAGCTTACATACATCATACTAGGGATAAAATTTTTAAAATCAAGGCGTTAGAAGTGGTTCATAATTTGGTAATATATTTTTTAATATGTTGAGGCGTTTCTAAATATTGGCTTATATGTTAGAACTGGACATTATAATTTGAAATGCGTATTAAGAAAAACATTGGGGCCGAGTAACATTTCGATAAACATAATGTATTAGCATTCCGACAAGAGAAATGAAGTAACTTAGTAACTTCCTACGAACGGAACAAATAAACATTGCGACAAGTGGGACTAACTGACGTTACTACCAAAAAAAAAAAATTCTACATACGGAACAAATGACCGTTGTTATACGTTGTATATGGATCAAATTGGCATTACTATCTGCGAAACAAATTAACATTACTACATACTGGACAAACTAACTTTGACACATACAAAAGAAATAACTTTGGTACATACGGAAAAATTAACGTTGCTCTATATGAAAGAAACTAACGTTGTTATACACGGAACAAACTGACATTGCCACATAGGAATATTTTAACGTTGTTTTCTTACTTTGTTATTTAACGACGCTGTATTAACTACTAGGTTATTTAGCATCGATGGGATTGGTGATAGCGAGATGAGGCCAAGGATTCGCCATAGATAACGTGACATTCGTTTTACGGTTGGGGAACAGCTCGGAAAAACTCAACCAGGTAATCAGCCCAAGCGGAAATCGAACCCACGCCCGAGCGCAACTTCGGATCGAAGGGCAAGCGCCTTAGTCGGCTGAGCTAAGCCTGTGGCTTTTAACGTTGTTACGTACAGAACTAAATAATGTCGCTACAAACGAAACACACTGACGTCGCTGAACAAATTAACGTTCCAATGTACGAAACAAACTAGTGTTCCATAGGTATACAAGTAAATTGACATTTTCACATATGCAACAATTTAATTAACGCTGTTAGATACAGAACAAAATGACATCGTTACATACGAAACAAACTAACGTTGCTACATACATATGGAAAAAAATTTGCTACATACGAGAAAAATTAACATTCCTTCATAAGAAACAAATTAATGTTCCTACATATGGATCAAATTAACTTTGCTACATACGGGACAAATTAACTTTGCTACACACGGATCAAATTAACTTTGCTACATAAGGAACAAATTAACGTTCCTACTATAAGGAACAAATTAACTTTGCTACATACGGAACAAATTAACTTTGCTACACACGGATCAAATTAACTTTGCTACATAAGGAACAAATTAACGTTCCTACATAAGGAACAAATTAACTTTGCTACATACGGAACAAATTAACTTTGCTACATAAGGAACAAATTAACTTTGCTACACACGGATCAAATTAACTTTGCTACATAAGGAACAAATTAACGTTCCTCCATGCGGTACACATTAACGTTTTTACATAAGAAACAAATTAACTTTCGTACATAAGGAACAAATTAACTTTCGTCATAAGGAACAAATAACTTTCGTACATAAGGAACAAATTAACTTTTGCTACATATGGAAAAAATTAACGTTCCTACATAAGAAAGAAATTAACTTTGTTACATAAGGAACAAATTAACGTTCCTATATAAGGAACAAATCAACGTTCCTAGATAAGGAACAAATTAACTTTGCTACATACGGAACAATTAACTTTGCTACACACGGAACAAATTAACTTTGCTACACACGGAACAAATTAACTTTGCTACATAAGGAACAAATTAACGTTCCTACATGCGGTACACATTAACGTTTTTACATAAGAAACAAATTAACTTTCGTACATAAGGAACAAATTAACTTTCGTACATAAGGAACAAATTAACTTTTGCTACATACGGAAAAAATTAACGTTCCTACATAAGGAAGAAATTACCGTTCCTACATAAGGAACAAATCAACGTTCCTACATAAGGAACAAATTAAGTTTGCTACATAGGCTTCGGAAAAAAATAATTTTGCTACATAAGGAACAAATTAACGTTCCTACATGTGGAATAAATTAACGTTTTTACATAAGGAACAAATTAACTTTTGCTGCATACGGAACAATTAACTTTCCTACATACGGAACAAATTAACTTTGCTACGTAAGGAAAAAATTAAGGTTCCTACATAAGGGACAAATTAATGTTTCTACATAAGGAACAAATTAACTTTCATACATAAGGGATAAATTAACTTTTGCTACATGCGGAAAAAATTAACGTTCCTACATAAGGAACAAATTAACGTTCCTATATGAGCCGTTCAAAGCAAAAGCGGTGTAAGTCAAAATTGGGTAATGAGGTTTAAAGTAAAAATTCTGTAAAATACAGCGCAAAGTAGCAATTAATATGGTCTTCTATCTATTCACTGACTACTAGTAGTTTAAATAAACTGAATATTAATTGTTACTTTGTGCTGTATTTTACAGAATGTTTACTTTAACCCTCATTATCCATTTTTACCTTACACCACTTTTGCTCTGAACGGCTCATATAAAGCACAAGTTATGCATAAGGTACAAATGTACTCTGCTACATAAGGAACAAATTAACGTTGCTGTACGTGGAACAATCTAACGAACTGGTATAAATACGTGGAAGAAAGAAATTATTCTGAACGGAGAGGGCGAACTCTAGAACTACCGTAAAGTGGGGATATTTCGGACGCAGGGGTAACATCAGACGGTAATTCAATTTATCATATTTTATGTTGGTAACACCAGTTCACCAATGGGTCTTTAAAAATGTGCAGAAGCATACGAACATAGTAAAAAGCGCGGAAAAGATGCTAAGAACTGGTGTTACTAACATAAAATATGATAAATTGAATTACCGTCTGATGTTACCCCTGCGTCCGAAATATCCCCACTTTACGGTACGTACATTTTCTAAGAGAATTACTACCCTGATCCTAAGCTCAGCCTAAACCCATTCCAGCTAAGGCTTGCTGAAAATTCAAGTTTCCAGCAGGCAACACCACAGACAGTTCAAAAATCTCTATTCTTAATGTGTTTAGTAAATGACGTTTTAACTTATGTGTAGTAATACTTTACATTAAGGGGACACTCAACTATATTTTGGAACTTTTTTCCTATTTGACCAATCTTTTTCAAAATTTGGAGAAAAAGTTTAATATACACATGGAAAGTAACATGCAAAATCTCAGCTCATTAGATCCAATACTTTTCAAAATAAAAAATATTTCAATTTTTAATCAATCATTAATTGAAATATCACTTTTAATTATCATTTTTTTTTATTTTTTGGCTTTGTGCATTTGAATGTGACTTCTCAATGAATAGGGGAAGAATTCTGCTTATTAATTTAGTTCTGTCACGTAAATTAGTGTAGAAATTTAATTTTTCATTTCTATGACACTTTTTCTCCAATTTTTAAGTTGAGTGTCTCCTTAATCACTGGACAAGATCAAAATATTGTGGTTAAAAAATTTGTTCCTATATTCCGCACATGTTAAGATTATTAAAAAAATTGGTATTGAGGGGAGAAAAAGTGTCATAGAAATGAAAAATTAAATTTCTACACTAATTTACGTGACAGAACTAAATCAATATGCAGAATTCTTCCCCTATTCATTGAGAAGTCACAGTCAAATGCACAAAGCCAAAAAATAAAAAATGATAATTGAAAGTGGTATTTCAATTAATGATTGATTAAAAATTGAAATATTTTTTATTTTGAAAAGTATTGGATCTAATGAGCTGAGATTTTGCATGTTACTTTCCATGTGTATATTAAACTTTTTTCTCCAAATTTGAAAAAGATTGGTCAAATAGGAAAAGAGTTCCAAAATATAGTTGAGTGTCCCGTTAATAGTTTATGGTTTGTCGAATCACCGTTACTGCGCTGTCTCCGTAAACAGCGTATGGAAGCTCGCCGCCGATAGCCAAAGTTGTCGCTGTGCGGCAGGAGATAATTTTTTCATTAGGTATGTTAATAGTAAAATGATCCAACATACGATTTAGGTATAAGCTCGACTTACATTATTCTCATTTTCATGTACCTTTATTGGGAAAGTTTTGCTTCTTTGCCCTTCTTTATGCACCTTTCATATACACATCATTATGACATTCTTTCTGCCTTATAGGTAATTTAAAAAACATAAGTTCATATAAAAGTTCCATGCTTTCCTACATTGTTACCGAGTTTGAGGCTCTATATGGAATTAGAGTTGATGCGAACCAATTAGAGAGTATCATTGAAAACGCGTTGTTCTATTTATATAGAGCCCTAATAAAAAATAACCTATAGCAGAGACATAACGCATTTTCAATCTAGACGTTTCCTGCAAATATTTTTGTCTTCAAAGTAGGTAAATTGGTGCGGCGAGAATTAGCTAACCAGTAATTTGTTCCGGATTCCCACAATGGGGAAGAGAACACTTTAAAGGTGTAAATCTATGAGATGGACCTCCAATTTTATTTCATTTATGAAGAAAGCCATGATAGTGAACTTCAGGGAACTTTTTTTAAATTTTACCGTAAAAATGTATGGAAAATGTAAAAAATGGCAAAATAGGCAATTATATGCAATATTAAATCAAATTATTAAAATACGCATTTAAAAAACTGTTTAAATATGCAAAATATGCAAAGTACAATTGGTCTTATTGGATTATTATTCTTTTTTTTTTATGGAACTCAAAGATATAATCTGTGCATACTTGTAGAAATAAAAGATGCATTTTCACGCAAATTCTCGGTCTCCTCATATCCCAGCTCTCAAAATATCGTAAGCAGGTATAACTTAGACATGTTATTCATAAGATGGTGATTATTTCTTGTACTCTTTTACAACAATGGTATTACTCGTTGCACGAATGATTGCCGGCGGCCAGTAGGCGAACTAAAGCATAAACGCTGCGTAGGAGATAGGTAACGCAGCGCCAATGCCTCTCTCGAAATCGACTATCATTCGTGCAACGAGTAATATTTTGTGCTATTCTTTTTCTTTAGATTTGCTCAGTATTTTATTGAAAACACGCATTTGTGATGTAATGAAACAGTTCGTTGCTAGTTATGTTTGAAAATGATAAAGTTCTTTTGTGCGAGGTCGTGCGTATTTGCTTGGTTTCCGCACAAAACCAACCCGCGGTAAGTCTAAAATTCCACATTCAGTATTCCCAACCGAACACACATAACAATTTCCCTCTTCTTACCGCTTAAGTGACATATTGATTTTACTGCTTTAGGCTTTTAACATATTACTTTTAGAGACGTTCAATATAGTAATAATTGTAAATTGGAAACTTACCACTGCAATTTCACCTAAATTTGACTGTTAATTATTGTTTTTAAATATTTGCAAAAATTAAGTAAGCTCTACAACTCCACTAAAGTTACTGCATTTCGTGATGCATGTGACATTAAGGAAGCCGTTTGTTTTAAGTTTGCATTTATAAACTGGGGGAAAAAAAGACAGACGTATATCACGGCCTGCTGGAGTATAGTAAACACAGAAAATATTTTAAAGCAACAATGTTGAAGATAGATATTTTTGTTTTCCAAAATTGCCGTCATTGAACAGAAACCAAGATGGAGATTTCATTGCAACTAATTAGAAATTCCTCTTTCAGGTATGTAATAAACGATCTTCGCACAAAATAATGTACGATACACGAGCGGTATGTTTTCTTTCAATTCTCGGAAATTAAAAAAGCTCAACTACGTTTCGCTTTTTCAAACTTTTCCTCGAACATGAAAACTTCAACATACCGCTCTTGTAACGCATATTACTATTTCCTGCATAGGCCTATATTGTTTTACTAAATGACCTATTTTAAAGCGAAAGTCTTGCTATATGAATGTACTTGTTAAGTGTCTTGCGAACAATCGTACGACGAGTGCCTTACGTGAACAAATAAAAAAAATAGTCCTACCAATTCAATTTGAAATGTGCTTAGTGAGAAAATAGGATTACATAAATGAATAACTAATTTAGTACATACAAAGAGTGGATGGATATATCTGAAATAAATGCCAATTATGTACGAAAAGAGGAAAGAAACGTGGGACGACCAAAGAAGAGATGGTTTGAGCAATTTGAGTCGCAACGGGCTCAAAGTTCAGTGCTTGAATATGTTGACGTATAATTGTTGTGTTTTGTTTCGTTTGACTTCGTGTACCATTTAACACGAATGGCTAGGACTAGGCCTACTTGTTTGACCGCGCCTGTTAAGTGCGTTCTGGACAGTCGTACGCCGAGTGCCTTACGTGAAGCGCGGCGAGTCGCCCGGTGGTTGTCGTGGCTAATACTCACTGCATGAGGCACACACACGTTCATGATGAGGGTGTTTCCCTACCTAGGAGCCAGGGGGCCACGCACTCGTTACTCTCCTTGGCGCTCTTGAGGATCGTCTCGGGGAGTGGTAGGGAATGGCGCACCATTGCGCCGTACAGCCCGTACTCCGCCATTATCGTGCTCCGGCCCCAGCACTTCTCGGTTTTGCGCCACTTCGCCCTTCGGTTCTGGAACCAAACCTGTAAAACACAGGACCAATTACAGTATTATTATTACTGTTTACTGAAGCTACGAAGTGAGAAGTAGAAGAGTTTTAATCCCTTTTCTCAAAGCAGCGCGAAGAAATGGACAATTCGCGAAACTTATCAAGGACAAAATTAAGATAAATAATTTGGTTTTTAGTATAGAGGAGTGTCTAGTAACGTTAAAGGAACCGATTGTAAGCTCAGATGAAAACGAAGGAACAAAAAAATTTTTAAGAAAAAATCAAGAATATCGTATCTAAAGGCGAGGTTAGTGACACAAGTGTGGAGAGAGTACGCGAGGCAAATTCAAACGTGTTAAGTTCAGCGAAATTTTCCAGAAAGCAGGCAGTGACATCATCTGAAGAAGAAACAAGAGTGACGCGAACTGAAATACAGCAAGCACAGCAGAACAAGATCTCAGTGCAAGCGAATGGAAATAGTGGACATCAGATGGGAGCAATTCCGAAACGGGTGAAGGAACTAAGATCTAAATCGAGGCTGACGAGAAGTAGAGTAACGCAAGTAGGAGGTAGTTCAGGGAGCAGTGATGAAGGAAGAGGGGAAAACGAGGTGAAAAACAGTATGACGTATGGAAATGTGTGGCGGGGAAATAAATCGTGTGAAAAGAAAACTAAGACCTAAATAAAGTAGCAATGTGGAAAAGTTAGCAGTGAAAAGTGGAAATAGTTAAGAGCTGTAAAGTGAGGGGAAATGTGTCATACAGGAGGGGGATAAAAAATTAGAAGTATAGTATTTTTGGTATAATAATGGGTTAGGAGTAAAGTAGTGGAAGAATTATGACAGACAAGAAAAGACTAGAGGAAGAATTGCAATAGTAAATTAAAAATAAGTAATGTCCTAATTGACTTGTACGAGAGGCGTTGTAAAACGGGGAGACGGCACTGTATACTAATAATGTGAAGTGCCGCCTCACCAAAAAGTATATTGCTTGAAGACAAATATACACATACATTCATTCATTCATTACAGCTGTTTAAGGGAACCCGTTTGTTAAAATTACTGAATATTCGGACTGTATCTCAGCCAAATATTACAAGATCTAAAACTAGAAATCTTCGAGCATAACAGCAGGTGTTTGAGTATCTACAGGGTGGATTAAAAGTCGCTTTCCCCAAACATTTCCTTACATTTAATTACATTCAATTTACATTTGATTACACATTCCTTTACAGATTTTGTTCAAAATAGAGATCCTGTTTACAATTCACAACTTTTAGACACTGGTTTACAGATGACAGAACATAACTCACAACTTTAATCGATTTTCATGAATGACTGTTCGATCATCTGTCGCAACTGATGCAGATCCTGCGGTTTCTGAGCAGAAACATAATTTTCAGATACCACACAGCGAAAAATCACATGGCGTCAGGTCGCATGATCTGGGTGGCCATTTTGTTGTGCCACGACGGCCAATCCATTCAAGGAATTGCTAGTTCGAGAAGTCCCTCACTCCTACTTCAAAATGAGGTGGTGATCCATATTGTCATATTAACTGTATTTCGGCAAAACGAGAGCTGTCTTCAAGACATGACATCTGAAAAACAGTTGACGCACGAACATGGTTGTCAACCCACCACTTATTAGTCTACACCAGCCATTAGTTTATTCAAGTTATGACATCTGTATATGTGTACAGTAAGACCGAATATTGGGGAAAGCGACTTTTGACCCACCTTGTATATTGGTTTAGAATTATGACTGAGTAAAAAATGAGGAATTTAGTATCGAAGACGGACATACACCACTTTTTATCGAGTATTTTTCGCTCTCTTTCCAAATCTCTGGTCTGTTTATTTTAGAAACGGATATTTATATGCTTTGTGAACGTTAAAATATATTGTTATTTTCATAATCTGGCACCTGTATTCATAGTTTCTTTCAAATGCTCGTCTTCCTACACCTCGCTGTTCTTCTTTACCTGTCTCCATTAGTGATGTTGGGCGAACACATCTATCCCTAATCTCACTTCCAGCACAATAAATGAACGACTAGTGTGTAAGCAGAGGTTGTAACTGTGCTTTCGCGAGTCGCCACCAGATGTTAGTTCAGCAATCAAATTCCAGTGGTACCAACTTGCTCGCCGTGAGATATACGCATAGTGACCCGTTTTCATTTGACTGCCCCTCATACTTGGAGGATTTAGTGAAGAACTTTTTTCGGAACATGGGAGGAGTTATAGAAGAAGGAAGAAGAATAAGCGCATACGATTTGCTGATGATATGGCGTTGTTACCAGAAGAGGAGGTGATACTTAAGGTATGTTACTGGAGCTAAATGTCATCTGTGAGCATTATTGGATGAAGATAAATGGAAACAAGACGAAGACCATGGTCATAGGAATGAAAGTAAAGAAGGTAAACTTGCGAATTCTAAATGAGGAAAAAGAGCAAGTGGACAGCTTCAAATACTTGGAGCGTAGCTTACTATAAGCAGTAACATGAGCTGCTGCCAGGAAATCAAAAGGAGAATAGGAATGGCAAAGGAAGCTTGTAATAGAAAAAGTAGCTTCTTCTAAGGAGAAAGAACTAAGGAAGAGACTAGTGAAGTGCTCTGTGTGAAGTGCAGCATTATATGGAGCAGAAACATGGACATTACGACGAAGTGAAGAGAAGCGAATAGAAACATTTGAAATGTGGATATGGAGAAGGATGGAGCATGTGAAATGGACAGAATAAGAAGCGAAGCTGTGTTGGAAAGAGTGGATGAAGAAAGAACAATGCTGAAACTGATCAGGAAGACAAGAAGTAATTAGCTGTGTCACTGTCTGAGAAGAAACTTCCTACTCAAGGATGCACTGGAAGGAATGGAGAACGGGAGAAGAGTTCGGAACAGAAGAAAATATCAAGTAGTAGACGATTTTAGGATAATTATATGGATCATACGCGGAGACTAAGAGGAAGGCAGAAAATGGAAAAAACTGGAGAATGCTGGATTTGCAGTGAAAGATCTGCCCTTGAATAGAGCACTACTAATGAATGAATAAATGCTTTAAAATTACTTTTTCCACCTATATGACATATTTCCAGGATCTGATGTTACATCCTTTTTCCGGGTCGATCTTGAATTTGTTATTATTATTATTACTATTATTGTTATTATCATTATTATTATTAATATTATTATTATTATTATTATTATTATTATTATCATCATCATTATTATCATTATTATTTATGTCTTTATGCCAAACTTCTTGAACTTGACTACTTATTCTTATGTAAGGCCTTAAAGGGTGATATTGACTGTGAATCCTTCATATACAATATCTACCTTCGGGCCCCTTCGAATGCTTTAAGATTTCAAGAATTTTTTTTATACCTATAAGCCTAAATCTCTCTCTCCAGTTGTCAGATGCATGAAAGCTGGCAATTTACATTATATTAATTCAGATCCGTTTAATGTATAGTTTGTTGTTTTGCTATTCTTATACAGAAACATCATTTTATTTTTATTAACATTTTTAATATTAACCTGGCTATACATTTAGAGAACCGGAAATACAGTTTGCTACCCCCTTCCATAACTGTAGTTCGATGATACTGGCGTAAAACACAAACAAATCACTCTGCTAGGTATAGGAGGGAAGAAAAGTAGTTCATCCATTTACGTAAACTAGGAAATATCGCGATTTTGAGTTCGATAATTTTCATTACGTTTTTGTTTAATCAAAATATAGTACAGTATTGACAATAAGTGTTTTTACTACGAACTGAGCTATCCATTCGGACTGAGCTATCCATTCATTATGCAGTGTATATTATACACTGTCTGCAGCACATTAGCGTACGATATAGAGAATGAAGTTAAATTGAAAAATACTCTTAATATGAATATTTAAACACATTTTTGAAAATGGTGGCCGTTCATTTCGATACAGGCTTCAGTTCTTTTGTGCATATTATCGCACTATAGATTACTGCATCTAATTCCAATTGTCAGTTTCGGCCTTCGTACTAGTAACTCATGTTGAAATAATTCTGTACCTACTCTATAAAAGAGTACCTTACGTACTGTAAATTCAATCTTCACTTCTGCCCGACCCGAAAATATAAAATTACTCAGACATGCTATCTATTGTCCGTCCAAGTGGTTATGCCGCAAGATCGTAGAAAGGGAGGAAATCACGTGATAGTTAATTACTTAACGAGGCCCTTTTATTTAAGTTATTTTAAACAGTTGTATAATATTACGTAAACGTCCAATTCCTAACAGAAATTAATGTTTTCAGAAAAGAGCTAAGACAGCCCAGCTTTTACAGAGAGGCCAACAGAAACAGGTGGGGGAAATCTGGTTGCGACGTAGGCAAACGGATAGTACCTGTGCGAAAATATGATTCAATATTGAAAGCTCTTTCGTCACTGGAAAACACGAACATATTTCTGGAACGTACTATACTCGCTAACTCAGTGCTGTTTACGCTATGTGTCTTGAATCTGTGTGGAGGAACTTCATTAGTAGAAGGGGTGGGAGTGAAGTACATTCAAAAACTCAGGTACAATAAAAATTGAAGTAAAAATAAAATGATGTCCCTGTATTAAGCATATTCATTTCAATTTCATTCGTTTGTGTTGTTTTTAGCTTTTCTGTATCATATATTTTTGTAGTTATCTATTCATTTTGTCATTACTGTTTTTTGTATTTGTCTCTAATTTAATAATTATTTGTGTGTACTGTTTTTGTTATTCCTTGTACACTGTAAATCTTGTGCTGAACTGTTATTGGCCCCAGGCTGTTGTACAGCACAATAAATATTATTAAATAAAAATAAATAAAAATTATTATTATTATTATTATTATTATTATTATTATTATTATTAATATTAATATAGTCATTCTTTATTTATAAACGAGATATCTTAACATTCCAAAATATGACGTCGTTACAGCTAATCCACTCAGTTCGAAGTCGACAACACGTAAGACGCGTTCAGGGTCTTGGAGCCCTCGAGATGAGGTGGAATCTTTATCTGATTTCCATCTCAGTAAATGTGAAGAACTGACTTCGCTTAAGCACCGATAAATCTGGAAGTTTGCTGCAGTTGAAGCTGTAGTTTTTGATTCACTGCGAGATGGGGTAACATTTATAATAGTTACGAACGATCCACTGGGCCACTGCAATAACCCTAAGAACTAGGAAAGCAGGAGAAGCTGAATAAGACTTCTGCCTGGAATATTCAGGTGCTAGGAAAACAGAAGTTACCAAGCAGTGCAAACTTGATTAGCCATTGTCATCTTCAGTGATTTAGGATCTTATTAAACAACGTTGGCAAATTATTTATTGCTTATGCTGGACTTAAAAACTTGGATAACAGCTACCTTTGTATCAGGGGCGGCTCTACAATAAGAACTGCAGAGCTGCAGAACCGCCATTTAAATGGACCTGAAAAAATTAAAAATGTAAAACGTGCTTTTACGTAATCTAGTTCATTGTTTCATTTATATTTCCAATTCATTCTCCTTCGATTCGAGATTTTACTGTCTGTAGGAGCCTTGAACTGCTCGAGAATTTTAGCTGTAGTGTACATTTCGGATCTGTAATCGGCAGCTCCTGAAGCTCAACGTAGGTTGTCGGCAGCAGAAAACTGGTTTTCTTCACGTCCCGTAAGACTGCATTAGAGCTGCAACCGAAGCAACTCTCTCCGAATATACAAAAGAACCGCGAACATCTTCATCTCTTTATGACCTGCGTTAGAACACATAGGCATGGATAAATATATAATAGGATGCGAAACTCAATGAGTTTCTCGTAACACATACTAGAGGCGCTGTTGTAGAAATTGATCTTGCTGCCATCTATTTCTGGGAGGAGCGTTATTACATCTAGCAGCGCACCAAGTGGCGAAAAGAGTAATTACTCCATGCATTTAGCAGCGCACCTGGTGACGAAAATGTTAAACTGTGCAGAAAGTATTCCCTCCCACCCTCATCGATATTCAAAACTAACCCAATTTAAAATAACATATTTACGGTTTTATTAATCACAGCATATTCTACTGAAAATTCTTACCGGAGCCAACAGGAAGATAAAAGAGACGATGTGTTTTACACTACCCGATTAAAATATAACCAGACAGAGACAAAAAATAAAGCAAAAGGTTAGATAATTGGGATTGTATTCTTTTGGTATGGAAAAGTCTGCAAGAACTACTTAGATAGTTCAATTTATTATATTACTATTACTTTACAATACATTCAACAACACTATATTTACAACGTCCATAAACATCACTGTTTAACATAAACTGCTTATACACACACCCGTATCACTTTATGTTCACTTATTAGCAAGTTTCAGTCCGCCATCTTCATCTTCGACTCTCCCGTACAGCAATATCTCGAACGGATAAATAGAGAACTCCCGGTAATGTACCCAACACGTAGTTCTAATATTCACCACCTACGACGTTGGGCGCTGATCACCTTATTTCAAACCCCCAAATCCAGATGGTGCTGACCGCAGTTTCGCATCCTATTATATATTTATCCATGACATAGGCTTCTGGACTACTGTATATCATTACTGTTCCAGTGTGTTATATACTGTGGGTGGTGTCATATGATTAGTCAGTGTGTCTAAGGAAATATTTTATATTAAAAATGAATGAAATGAAAACCTAATCGACCAACCCTTTTCGAAATTAAAAGTGAAATTGCATGTTAACTTAAGAAATTAAGACATCCTACACAAAATTTAAATATTGCAATTTTTGGAAAAAGTCGAGGAAATCATGTAGCCTACCAGTCATTTTAATACCGAAATGTGTAATGGAAACGACTGGTTTTCTGCTGCGCTCGTGAAAACGCTTTCTGTATTCTGTTTAGAGGAGAAAATACATGGACAAACACCAGAGTGAAGGATTTAGTTAATTTGACTTAAAACTATAAAAGCATGTGAGGCACATCTCCACTACGTGACTAGTTGTACCAGGTGGGAGAGGTGTAGCGCACGTATGGTTGGTGTACAATTTCGGGTGCACAGTCAACTTCGAGAAGGGGCTGTAATTACACGCGTTATCCGATTTAGATGCAATAAATAGCATGCGTTTGCTAAATACACTATATTTCATGCAGAACTGCGAACCTTTGTAACCGCGAGCCGCTACTGCTTTGTATTCACCAACAAAATTCTATGTTAATTGAGGTTATCTGGGTTTAAAACTTTACCGGAGAAATGTTGGCCGACACTACAGGGAAAACTAAGCTAACTGGAATATTTAATTAATGAGAGAGAGCAGATAGTGACTAGGAATATGACCAAGAGTGTAAAAGAAGGCGTCCTAGGTGGTATGATATATATCACAGTATTTCTTATATATATTGTGACAGCCACCTCGAGACTCGAACACGCTTCCCGCAAGAGAGCAGGTCACGCGCGAGTCGACACGGGCTCCACAGAGCACTGGGGTTCGAACACGCGTCCGACGAAACGCTGGTACGGAGAGCGTCTGCATGCTGAAGGGCAGAGGGGGTGTATTACGGCGCGCGGCGGAGAGGAGAAGCTAAGTCGTCCGTGTTTTGGACGGGTTGCGCGCGCATCTGGTGCTGGCAGAGAGGAGAGGGATCTGGATTGTTCTCTGGAGTGCTATCTCTGGTTACGCGTGGAACTTTCCAGGCTACGTCGCTGTGGTTATAAAAGAAGAAACGCGAGTGAACTCGGACAGTGTGATTCATGATTAGTTTAGTCAGTAAGCCAGTGAACAGAGCAAGCCAGCCAATCTTGTGTACCGGAGTTCGACTTGAGTGTGCGTCCGCAACTGTGTCAGCATCCGAAGGCCTGAGTTCGAGTGCAGTGGACCGCAGTTGGAGGGACCTGAGTTCGAGTGCAGTGGACCGCAGTTGGAGGGACCTGAGTTCGAGTATAGTGGACTGTCTCTGAAGGTCTGTGGTTCGAGATACTGTGAACTCGAGTGACTGAGCTAGAAGAACTGTGAACTGAGAACTGACAGTTCTGATTTGTAAATAGTGCTTTGTAAATATTATTAAGATTAACAGTTCATTGTTGTTCGTAATAGTCCAAGTAAACTGTCATTGTCGTCTGTGGAGTGCACTAACGAATACTGTGTTACTGTGTGGAGAGCAAATCCTATTGTTGAGATAATAAAATTACATTGTTGTTTAGTAATAAAAACGTTACAATATATATATATATATATATATATATATATATATATATATAGTCGCATCGTATACGTTAGGGGGTGAAACCATTCCGGAAGTTAACAAATGTAAATACCTCGGAATAACATTTAGCAGCGATCTCGGATGGGGGGAACACGTTACAGACACAGCGGGAAAAGCATGGAGAGTGTTACACTTTGTGATGAGGGTACTAAGAAAAGGTTCTGATAAATCCAAAGAGATTGCATATAAATCACTAGTACGTCCAGTAATGGAATACGGTGCTGCATGTTGGGATCCTTACAGATTAGAACATATTACGACACTGGAAAAGATTAAAAAAGGGCTCTTAAGTGTTGTCCGAAAAATTCACCATTAAAATGGGACACACTCACGGACAGGAGAACGCGAATTCGATTATGCGCACTGTTCAAAACATACAGAGGTGAGCCTGCCTGGAGAGAAATAAAAAATAGGTTGCAGCCGCCAAATTACTCTTCAAGGAACGACCACTCATATAAATTGAGGGAAAGAAGGCAAGAGGACGGACACTGGAAAGTTTTCTTTTCTCAATCGTACTATCAGGGACTGGAATGCTTTACCTGCAGACTTACTAAAGGCTTTACCAACAACCAAAAATGTATTTAAAAATAGGCTTGAGGACCTTACTAATAGACGGTAATTATACACAGTATTTAAAGGGTGTAAATGATATGTTGTTATTGAAGTGTTGTATCAGTGAAGAATTATGTTGTGTCAGTGAAGTGTGTTGTATCAGTGAAGAAGTATGTCGTGTCAGTGAAGTGTGTTGTATCAGTGAAGAAGTATATCGTGTCAGTGAAGTGTGCTGTGTAAGTGAAACGTGTTCCTCTCAGTGAAGCTTTATAGTTTATAGTGGCAGTGCGTAGTATTTGAACAGTGAAATGTTTTTGAAGTGTTAGTGAAATCAGGATAGAATCAGTGAAATGTGTCGTAGTTCCAGTGCAGTGAGTGAGTTGACAGCGAAATGAGTGTAATTTGAAAGGTACTTGTGCAGATATGAACATATCATACTCGTGGGTTTTAGTTCGATCTTAGTTTTAAGATACAAATTAGTTTTATTTCAAATGTTATTTTAAGTGATCGTTTTAGTATATTCCCTGTTATTATTATTATTATTATTATTATTATTATTATTATTAATTATTGTTAGTATTAATTATTATTATTATTAATTGTATTTTTAATTAATAAGTTTATTATTGTCATTATTGAGTGTAATTAGTTACCACTGCCACCGGGTATATACCCACTGCAGTGTGAATAAATACATACATACATATAGGTGGACCTCACTCATAAGTTCTTGGAAAACATCTACAATATCCGTGTGTATTGCAGGAACCGCCATCTTGCACTCTTGAGCCTTAACTGGAGTTTAAACGGCAGAGAACTGCCGATCAAGTTAAACTCTAGTTAACTCAAGATTAACTGGTAGTTAAGGTTTATAATACGAAGCAGAACGAAAAACTTCAGTTTAAATTGAACGGTTTAAACGACGTTTATAATATCGGCCCTAAAAGTTGCATTATGATATGAGCCGTTCAGAGCAGAAGTGGTGTAAGTCAAAATTGGGTATTGAGGTTTAAAGTAAAAATTCTGTAAAATACAGCGCAAAGTAGCAATTAATATGTCCTTCGTGCTATCCACTGACTACTAATAGTTTAAATAAATTGAATATTAATTGCTACTTTGCGCTGTATTTTATAGAATTTTTACATTAAACCTCATTACCCAATTTTGACTTATGCCACTTCTGCTCTGAACGGCTCAATTATTTCCTATTATTCTTTCTGTGCTTCGTATGAAACGTTTAATGACCGAAAATAGTCTGGAATGAAAACTTAGTTTCAGAAAACCATGATAATAAATGGTGTGGTGAATACAGAACTGAGCGTTATCAAAGATAATGATACTATCAAAGATTCACAAATCTCAGATAACAGCAAATATTAATGGCGTTTGGTGAATGTGAGGCTAAAGTGGTTGTTACGGTATTTAAAGTGCGTTAGTATTGTCTTCATTATAATGTATTTATTACTCCATTCGCAAAATAGTTCTAATAAATATATTTGCCACAAGCAGTAATAAAAGGCAGGATTTGTATTAGAAATAAAATATGACTTTATGACTTAAATGTAGTTCTGTTTATAAGTATGCTTAAGGATGTAATTATTTGACTTATTTGAACTGTTGTATCAGTGAAGCGAGGTGAGTCAGTGAAGTTATGGTTTTACAGTGCAGTGAACAGTTCCGATCAGTGATAATTTATAGCGTCAATGAAATGTGTTCTATAGTGTCAATGAAATGTGTGCTAAAGTGTCAGTGAAATGCGTCATAGTGCCACTACAGGGAATGAGATGAGAGTAAAGTGAAAGACTATTGAAACTTATGTAGGACCTATACATAATAATGTAGGTTATAATATAAAATTAGGTATTTTATTTATGTTTTATTATTATTGTGTTAAATTATATTGTGTATTCTTATTGTATTGTGTATAAAATTGTAGGCCTATTGTGTATTGTATAATTGTATTGTGTATTGTAAATATTGCTTATCATTTCTTTATTGTGTGTTGTTTATATTGTGTATACCACTGCCACCGGGTGCATGCCCACTTGCAGTGTAAATAAATACATACGTACATACATATACTTTTTTTTTTTTTTTTTTTCAAAATTCAGTTCACTGTGCAATGATGAAGCGTTTCCCACATAACTCATTTCTCTTATGAAATTTTTTGTGTGCATTTATGCATGTCATATCTACAATATGATGCAAGATCACTTCTCTACCTTTGATAGATTGTCTGACAAAAATAAATTCCTTTAAAAAAGATCAAATATCAGTATTTTCTCCTAATAAAAAATAAAAAAAATATTATTTATTAAGAGATGTAGTTGAAAGAGCATGATATTGTAAACATGAGTTTCAGCAATAAAATAAAAGAAAGAGAACATGAAAAAGTTAACTAGTTTATGAGTTATGAGGGAAACGCTTCATCACTTCACATTTTGAATTTTGAAAATATATATATATATATATATAATTCTTTTAAATCGTAAAAGTATTTTTTTCATATAGCAGATGGACAGTATTTTATACATACCAATTTTCATTTTTGTCCAAGATACAATAATGGAGGAAAAAAATGTTGAATATTTTACTGCTGTAACCTGTACCTAACCCCTTAATTCCGTAATGAAACACATCTTGTGTATTCTTATTGTATTGTGTATAAAATTGTATATGTGTTGTAAATTGTATTGTAGTATTGTAGATTTTATTGTGTATTGCTTATCATTTTATTGTGTATTGTTAATATTGTATATACCACTGCCACCGGGTGCTTGCCCACTTGCAGTGTAAATAAATACATACGTACATATCTTTCATAGTTTGGCAGCAATCAGAATAAAATGTAGGAGCTTACCTGGCTTAGGCACCGGAGGGATTCGAACCCTCGATCTCCTGTTTACTAGACAGGCGCTTTAACCAACTAAGCCACGGCGCCGCTGTGGACGCGCGTTTCTGCACAGAGCTGTTGCAGATTTTGTGGTGTCCCTGCGAACTGGTTGCCCTCCCCTCCGGCGGCTGGTCATAAACCCCGTGCCTTTCTACTGACTCACTCGACGCGCCCCTACGCCGAACAATAAAGGGCCTGCCTGCCTGCACATTATTAGTACTGGCCACGCATTAAGCGATATAATTGACTTTCCATCTTCCCCTTACTTAATAAGGGATGAGAGGAAGCGATAATCTGTCCTCGGATTAAAGCTACACACGGAGTTCACATACAAGTGAAGTGATTGCTTCGATTGCCGGATAGAGGGGAGGATAATCCGCGAATTAACTAAATAAGAAACAAGTCACTCGACTTTGAGACCGTCTTAGCTAAGTTAAGCTAACAGCTTCTCATTTCGAGAGTTCCTACTCCAGTAGCGGCTGGTGGTCAAAATAATGAGTGTGCTACAATTTCTATATCGGCCTACTGTATACACTTATATGTATTTATCTTAATTTGAGACTCGCCTAGTGACGAAATATGAAATCCATACGACGTTCCTTCCTACTGTAGAACCTGTCAATTACCCTGGTGTTAAACCCTTCAACTTGGATATCATACTCTTTTCTATTGACAGTGTTACTTCACAGAATGGATCCTGTAAATTGTTGGAGGCTATGTATCGTAACAATTGAACAGCTCTATCTATATTCCGGAAGGCAGGTGTTCCGTATAGAACTCAAATTTGTGTCTTTAACACTCTTTTGTTCAGTACAGTATAGCTGTTGACAGCAATTTCAAGTTCGCGTTCAGGAAAATTACGCTATCCAAAAATTGCCAGAAAATTTGCTGTTTAACAATTTTGTTGCATCTAGATAGCTTAAAGACTGGAAACGGTGAGTAGTTTTCTGAATTATACGGTCACATACTTCCTTGGCTTCAGTTTTCTGGGATTCCATTCTCCGTCGCTTGCTGACTGGTTGAGGAGGAACCTCAAAAACAGGTAGACGGCAGCAGCAGTCGGACACTTGAATTACCAAATAGGCCTACATTGTAAACAGTTCCGAGTTCTTCCACAAACAAGCATTCTCTCGTTACGCTTTACTTTTGCAATCTCCATGCTCTGTTGTGCTGAAGCTGACTACAGCACTTCCCCGCGTAAAAATAGCCAATCAGGGCAGTGATTTCAGCTTCGCACATGCGCATTAATTGTCTACATTCTCATTTAGAGTTTTGAGTAGCACATTGTACCCCCTGAGGCACCAAAGAGCTAAGAGCGAAGACTAAACACTCTATAACGCGTCATGAACATAACCACGGAAAATTGTCAAATGGCAGATCAGATACTATGGTGGTATTGCAAATACATTATTTGAGCAAAAATTATCATTGTGCTGTAGCACTGTAGCACATAAGGACGGGCCGCCCCTGTCCTACTCTAGGGCCCTGGTTTCTTCAACCTTTGTTAAAATGCATCTAACATAGCGTTAATTAACTGTAAGTTAAAAGTATGAATTGCTGTTAAAAATATTGCGTTTCTTCAACTTTACATTTCACATTTTAACATTCTGTTTGTTAACTCTCTGTTAGGACCAGAGATTCTAGAGTTTAACCATAACCTATAACCAAGTATAGACTCAATTCTGTTTTCTGAACTCTGACAATTGCGATTCTCGCTTGTTTCCATTATTTGATTCAGAGAGGATAGAAGTCTTCAACTTTAGAAGTCTTTCTATTCTCTCAGGTTTGATTTCTGCTTCTTTCCTCGTCTGTATCACAATAGCAGTGGCGTATACTGGTTTAAGGGTCTGGGCTACCACTGACCCTATTATTACACAAAATATATTTTAAAATCCCTATAATAAAATTCCTTACCTATTTATATGTGAATTCCAGACGTCTTGATTGGGACGAAAATGCTTTGATGACTTCGTCATTGAAATTACAGTTGGGCCGCTTGCGAAGTTTCTGTAGAAATGACTTTTCAATGGACATCAGTGCCAAGCCGGATAAACGTTCTTGTGTACGAGTTGATCTACAGTAGGATTTTATTCTATTCAACGCAGAAAATGTTCTTCTTTCTACCGATGCTGACGTAGCTGGTATTGTCACAATTAATGTTGTCAATTTAAGGACTTCAGGAATAACTTGGTTCAGCTGGTTTTCATATATGGCAGATAATATTTCATGGATAGGTTTGTTCGAAAAATCAAAGACTTCTGCTGAATCTATTACACTTAATTCATTTTTCAAACGTACTTGATCAAAGTGACTGTTATAGGACTGAAATAATTTGTTTAGTGTCTCATTCGGGAAGTTTTCTCTATAAGCAGAAAATTTTTGAGAATCTAGAAGATGTGTGAACTGAAGCTTTCCATAATCAGAAAATCTGTCAGTAATTTCCATGTGCATGCGATCTAGTATGCTGTAGTACAGCTGCCTGTATTTCAATTCATCATCTCCTTTTCTTCGCTTTAATGGTGGTTCCATTGTATTGTCTGAAGAATTGTCATTTTCCATATTACTCCATATGGACGGAAACCCACTACGTCTGAACTCGGATATAGTATTTTTTAACTTTGATACCTCTTGCAAGCAGTATGCTATGTCTAGACTTTTTGTCTGAAGAATATTGTAGAGCACATCTGTACGTGCGAACACTCTAGCACAGACTTCAAGAAGAAATATATTCTGAAACTGTGTGAAAAAATACAAATATCCTTGAGCCTGCACAATTACATCATCATCCCAGTTTTCTTCAGAGTCATTACAAATGATATTTTCAAAGAAAGCAGTCAGTTGTTCTCTGTATTTCTTTACTGTATTTACAAGCCGAGATGTAAAATTCCATGTAGTTGGTGCTACTTTTGGGAGTTTCATTTTCATAAATTCCTTGAGTTTTTCTGATCTTTTAGGAGATGATGAGAAAAATGCAGCTAAACCCGACAGTGTTTTGAAAAAAATGCGGCATTCTGGAATGGTTGAAGTAGTTTGTTGCAAAACTAAATTGAGAACATGGCTGTAACAATGGACAAATAGTGCTTGAGGATACTTTTCTTGAATTTTTGTTTTTAAGCCATTAATATTTCCCGCCATAACTGAAGCACCATCGTATGTCTGTGCAATTAACTTATTGCCGACATTGTATTCTGCTATAACACCTTCCACATGCTGAAACAAAGCAGCAGCAGTTTTGCCCGAACTGACATTTGTGAATCCTATAAACCGTTCTTGAACATTGGCACTACTGTCGACGTATCTTAAAACAGTGGACAGTTGACTCTGATTAGAGCAGTCACTTGTTTCATCAACAACAATGGCCACAAAAGGTGCTTCTTCTATTTCAGATTTTATGTTCTTTATCATAACCCCACTTATAGCAAATATTAAGTCATTCTGAATTGCGGGAGAAGTACCACGGAATACTGTTGAACTCTCAAGATGATTGGCCAGTAAATGGTCAAATTCACTTAAGGAACTTAAATATTCAATATAATTTCCTCTATTGTATGATTCCACACTCTCATTATGACCCCGAAAATCCAATTCTTGTTTTCCTAGAAAGCAGACTGCGTTAATAAGACGCAGTAAAATCTCCCGATTTTTTTTCACAAGAGCATTGTGTTGGTTGATATGTAGAGCTTCTTGCGTATCTAGCTGTAAATCAATTCTTGTCTTCCCAAAGTTTGCAAATTTCATGCTACTACAAATATGAGCTTTTGATTTGTCGTGTTTTAGGACTGCCGTTCGAAGGGAGTTCATATTACAAAACCCCTCTTTTGACCACACATTAGTTTCGCGGCTAAATAACAAGCATGGCCAGCAAAATAGTTTAGACAGTTTAGAACTACCACACAACCAATTCCACTTACCATATGATGTTGAAGTGAAATGGCGTGTGTACTCATGCTGTTTTTCTTTTACGTCCATGGACAAATTTAACTCAGGTGTTGGTCTTTCCATTTTCACAATTTCAACTTCCTCGTTGTATGCACGACGGTTAAAAGACACTTTTAATAAACCTTCTATTACACAGTCATTTTCAACACAAACCTCTCCAGAAACTTGTTCTGCCATATTTTTCACAATATCACTTAATTGGGAAATTAAAAACTTAATAATTCACAATTAATATAACTCTTAGACACTTGAACAATTCACAAATTTAAAATACTGCACTGCAAGAACACAATCACATTCATGAGCTAGCGTACTAAGCGTAATGTTGCTTCGCGCCTGCGAAGAAACCGATCAGGAGAGTGGCAACTCACCCCGCCTACACTGCACGATGGAAACAGAGGGGAGCGGGGGATGGGCAGTTGTGCGACAGGACAGCGTTAGCGGAACGGTCACAGGCTACCCCTCGTAGCAGCGGTTTCTCCAGTGATGCCGCCTTGACAACTTGTTTCTTTTCGAGAGCAGAGAGCGCATATAAATCTAACAATTACTTTAATTTTAATTACTGTGGTAAAACTAATACGGTCATACAAAATTATTACATTATGTTATATTATAAACTTTTTCTTTTGTAATTTCCTTGGGCTACCGCCGGTAGCCCCGGTAGTCCGCAAAATACGCCCCTGCACAATAGCATGGAGCGGCATATTGGTATTGCTGTTATGAAATGGAAAACATTGGAACAAAAAGAAATCCATTTTGAATCTTGCGTACACTACTTTTAACACTTGAATATAAGTAATTGTTTAACTAGTGGACTTACTCGTGTTAATTATGTAAGTCTGTGCGGCTTACATAATTAACACGAGTAAGTCCACTAGTTAATCAATTACTTAAAAAGAAATCGTGGGACTAATTTATCTTCGTTCGAAAGAAACCTTCTGCTGGAAATTATTTCGCAGTATAAACCAATTAAAGAGAATAAACAAACGGATCTAAGTTGAAAGCGAAAAGTGAGGCTTGACAGAAAATAGCCTGCACCTTGGTATAAACTTCTGGTCTGTCAAATCACAGAAATCATCCGCTCTGTTTATGTATTCATGGATATCATTTTCTAAATAATCCAGATATGTAAGTTCAGCATCTAACGCACCAGCTATATTGGATACTTCTATGCTAACAGAGAGTTAAATGATTTAACTGCATGAAATTGGGCAGTTAAATTAACATTGGTTTTAACAGCCTGTTAGTACTAACAGTAGTTGAAGAAATGGTTTAACTGTTAAGTTTACAGTTAAAATGGAATAACACACTGCTATAATTTAACAAGGGTTGAAGAAACCGGGCCTAGGTCTCTAATGAACAAAGCAGCTGCGAAAAAGGTTCAGGTTCTCCTCCTCCTCCTCCTCCTCCTTCTTTTCTTCTTCTTCTTCGTCTTCTTCTTTTTCTTCTTCTTCACTTTCAGGCATATTTGGCCGTTCCATCTTCACGAGAGTCTCCAACATTTCCCAGCTTGTCTCTCGTCTCTTCTTTCTTTTTGATAGCTACTTTGAAAATGCTGCTTTGTAAAATATATTTTCACTCATTTTTGATACCTATGGATATTTATTAATAACTAGCCGTACCCGTGCGTTCCGCTGCACCTGTTAGAAATAAATATAAAGTAATTATATAATTCAAATAGGACGTTTGATCCAGGGAACAACTTTTACAACAGCGCAAGATAATCTGCTTCGCTCATTACCCAATTTTTTTTTGCATTGCATTTATTGCATATATATTTTATGTATTTTAACACGATTCAATTGAGCATAGTTAAAATTTGAATTATAAAATAATCGATTGCTAAGCTAACGTACTATTACTGCATACTAAATCAATACACTCTCGTTGTTAGTTAATTCTCTGAGATTAAAATGAGTGTACATAAATATTATTTTAAGAAATACAGAAAACGAATGTACAAAATAGCCTATCAAATTTTCTGTGCATAAGAAGCTATTTTAATCTTACCTGTCCTCGATTTACTCAGACGTTACTGTAATAACATTATAGCATTATGTCCATCTAGAGAAACTACACTTCCCAATGGTGAAATAATAATTAATTATACAAATCGGTTAATTTAGCTTCTGATATTACTTCATACAAACACAGAAACATTCTCTGTAGGTTATGTTTAATAGCTTTCGATTGTTGATGTCCAAGGCCCCTGTTTCGATTGTTGTTGTCCAAGGCCCCTTATAGACGAAGTCATTTGTTCTTAATTCATTGCACTGTCTTAGATGGCGTTATTTTAATTTTAAAACTCATTTATCTCATTAAATATCAGTCCTATCAAAATGTTGTAAAGAATAAAACTTATCGGAAATCATTTTTAAAGAAACTTTTGTTATGTAACATTTTTCACAAAATCAATAATAAGCGAGATATTTCGATTTATTTAATTCAGGCCCCCTTATAACCCCCCTTTTAAATAAAGTATTTTGAATGCCATATAGCCTAAAATCTAAGTTACAACGAACTTAATTTATATTCCAATTTTCATATAAATCGGTTCAGCCATTATCGCGTGAAAAGGTAACAAACATAGAGACAGACATACAAACAAAAATTTCAAAAATGCGATTTTCGGTTTCAGGGTGGTTAATTATATATGTTAGGACCAATTATTTTTGGAAAATCTAAAATTACCAGAAAATTTTCGGTTACAGATTTATTATTAGTATAGATGGTTCACAAAAAGTACATAAGCGTAATAAATTACAATATATTAACATATAGGTACACGAATAGCAATTATACGCAATAAATATACATTTAATACCTCATTTTTCATCATATATATTTTTCAATTTATGTCGGCTTTAACTTGCACTTACGTCTAGTTTTTAGTGCAAGTTTCAACCAAGCGCAATGATTTAAAACAAAAAAGAACTTAAAGCTTATTTACATATTAATTTTTATTTTTTTTTTAAACTCTACAATAAACAATTGTACATCAAACTTTCCTGTTCCTCTATTTATCCAATATTTATGTTTAATTTCAGGTCCTATTTTAGGTGAGCAGATGTCGACATACTGTAAAGTCATCAACCTGAAATAGTTGGATCGGTACATTCTTGTCAGCAGAATCGTTTGCGTAACTTCTATGAAGACTATCGCATACCTGTTTAAACACACACTTGACAAGTTGATTACATAATCAACCTCAATTCAGTTTCATCATTGTATCGTATGCACTCATTTTCGATTCATTGCTATTATGATGACTAATAAATTTATTATAAATGCATTCTTATTGAATTTAAAATATAGTAGTTTACCAATTTATAAAGTCAATTATCTTTTGAACATTTATTAACTAATACAGCTATCGGAATACATTAATAACTTCATTAATTCTCTATTTTCAATTTTTTTATTTTAAAACCTTGACGTTATTCTATCTTATTTTCAAAACCTGTCTTCTTATCTTATTAAGTTAATAATTAGCTTTTCTAATTTTAGGAAAATTTAATCTATGTTGATGCCTACCTTTTTTGACACCTATAAATACACTATTCTATAAGGCTTTCCCCATCTTATATATACTAGGAAAACTACTATTCATTAATTGATTTCACGAAGGCTGCCACAAAAACTATTAACAAATAATATTGATTCCGCTGAAATAATCAAATTAATTCCATTTTATATCCCTCCAATTAGATATTGAAGAAATTTGTTATTTAATATTCCAAGATCGAGAAATATATTCCATATAAATTCTACATTACTTAAAATGTTAAACGACTTCTTATTCATTAAGTGAGGTAATACCTCTGATTGAGGTTCTGGCTGATACGTACGTCTTTTATCAGGCAGTACTTCTCGCTTGACGATATGTGTCAGAGGAAGAACAATTTTTATTGTTTGTAACATCTGAAGTCTGATTTGTGTAATATGTAGCTAGTGAGCGATGTATGCAATGGAGAGGGGAAGGAACTGGCCGCCCTACTCCACTATCTCCTGGTTTAGTTGCCTCATGAGTGATGCCTATTTGGTGTCTCTTATGAGGTTCAAACCTGTCTTCGGACAGCTGACTAAACAAACACAAAACAAGTGAGGAAATTGATCTATTTTCCGGTACAGAAAATTTGTTCGGAAAATAAATCCATACACATAAATTATGTACATTCTTAGAAGAAAGTTTTGTCGCACACATATTGTACAGGGACATCACTTTATTTTTACCAACATTTTTAACATTAACCTGGCTATACTCGGAAACATTGTTGCCCCCTTCCATTACAGGAGTTTGATGTTACTAGTGCAATATGCAAACAAATCATTTTACTAGGTATAGGAGGATAGAAAAGTAGTGTATCCATTTATGTTGTAGGGAAATACGATATTACGATTTTCAGTTTGATCATCACTTTTACGGAATTTATCAAAATACAGTAGAGTAGTAAAATTTTTTTTTTTCAAAAACTCAACTTTTCAGGCGGCTATGTTCGTTATGTAATGCCTACTTTATTTAGCATATTAATTATTGGTGTTAACATACAATATAGAGAGCGCATTTAAATTGAGGGGGTCATAAGTAAAGGGCTGTAAGTGCACTTAAGTTACTTTTGAGAAGATGGGGTTTAAATATTTAAGCTTTCGTAAAACCGGTGAAATTTTTATATAATTTTTAATTTTAATGTGTGATGCGATTAGAATATCCCTTTGCCACTAAAATTTTAGATACTTTTGCTTACACTGGATGCACTTAACTCATGTTATTACAAATGTCACTAGCATTCCTTTGCTTCTAGCCACCTCAATTCAAAAAAAGCTAATCTGAATTTTTAAACAAGTTGCTGAAAATGGTTGCCGTTCATTACAATGCAGGCTTCAATTCAGTACGCATATTATTAAAAACATTTTGAGGCATATTCTCTGAAACTGAATTTATCGTTTCTTGAATATAATTTTTTAGTACGATATTATTAATATAGATTCTTTCTTCTATAGAAAACGCAATCATATTTATGAAACACACTATACACTGCAGTGTTTACTTCACTGCTTGAAGACTTCGAATGCAATAGCGGCCGTAAGTTTGTGTGTCTGACGGGAGCAAGGACATTGGTGAAGGGGTGGGAGTGAAGTACAGTCAGAAATGCAGGTACAATAAAAATGCAAGTAAAAATAAAATGATGTCCCTGTATAAGTCCCAGAAAGGAGGCAGTGCGCATGATCAGACATAGAACGAAACAAAACTAATTTTATTACCTCAACTAGTCCTTCTCTTATGAACCAGGTTGCTCGTCTTCTGATAATGCGCACTGCCTCCTTTCTGGGACTTATAAAGTATCTGTGCGACGAAACTTTTTTCTAAGACCGTAAGTAATTCATGTCATAAACTTTAGCTTAATTTTTTTTTCCTGTAATAAGTGATTTTTTTTTCTTGTTTTGGGTCCTGCTTCAAATTAATATATCCTACAATTTATTATCGATTTATTAAATTTCTGTTTTTTTGTGTGTGAAAACTGATTTATCGTAACAGAATAATTATAAATTGTTCACTTATATTTATGTGATGAAGGTGCTTTGAAGAGCATCTAGCCTCTGTACTTTCCTGTAAGTCGTGGTTCATATGACCTACGACAAATTGCACGTCAGATAATGATGGTTTGTTTGCTTCCTTTCCAACTGCAATATTTCGTCACCACCGGAAGATAGGTCATACAGTAACAGTACGTATTAGCTCCGTGGTAGAGTGTGGAATTGTCGAGTTATTCACTGTAGGCCTATATATTAACGTTCGAATTGCACACGTATCTTTTCTTTTCTTAATTGGTTTGAATAAGACTCTCTTGAGCGGTTCTTACTTTTTTTTTTTTTTTGTAACTAGAAAATATTTGATGTATATTGAATAGATACCTTGGTAGGACCGATAATTGTGGCTTTCCTCGGAAAAAATGAATGAAAGTATGGATCAAATAGAATAAATATATAAGTAAGTAAGTAAATAAGTAAATAAATAAATAGACACATAGACAAATGAATAAATAAATATGTAAATAATTAAATAGATAAATAGGTAAATAGATAAATAAATAAATAAACACATAAATCCATAGGTAAATAAATGAATGGGTAAATAAGTACATAAATAATTAAATAAAGAAATAAATTAATAGTTCAATCAATCAGTCAATCAATCAATCAATCAATCAATCAATCAATCAATCAATCAATCAATCAATCAATCAATCAATCAATCAATCAATCAATCAATCAATCAATCAATCAATCAATCAATCAAAAGAGGTGCTAAGGGTTCGACATCCGTCTCTATCCAGTTCCTATCACCATATCCCACTGCCTTAAAATCTATTTTAATATCATCTCCCATTTATCCTTGGCCTCCCCAAAGGTATTTTTCCCTCAGGTCTTCCAACTAACACTCTATATGCTTTTATAGATTTACCGATACGTGCTACATGCCTTGCCCATCTCAAACGTCTGGATTTAATGTTCCTCATTATGTTACATGAAGAATACATTGCGTGCAGTTCTGCATTGTGTAACTGTCTCCATTCTCCTGCAACTTAGTCTCTCTTAGCCCCAAATATTTTCCTAAGTCCGAGGCTTATATTGGGGTTTCGTAACATAGGGCCATATTCATAAAATTTCTTAGCGCGGGCTTCCGGTGGATGATCAGCGAACTAACGTTTTTCGTATTCATAAACCAGTGTCAGCGATATGATATAAGAATCCTGTACAAGTGAACAGTCGTTAGCCGGGGCTAGTTTAGCACGCTCATAGCGCGGGCTAGTGAAATGTCTGCGCATAGCACCCAAGGTGTTTTTTACGGTGATGGGTTGTTAGCCCTTAACCCACCCCCAAGCTGGAGACAAAAGAACACATTAAATAAGAAAGGATAATGTAGTAAAAGCTGCTAACTTATTACTTTAGCGGTTAAACTCCGTTTACATTTCTAATTTATATAGTTTAAAGATACCCAAAACACTACACTTTCACTGTAGAAATAAAGGAAACTTTTATAAATATTATAAATACTTAAAGATTAAGTAAATCTCATTAACATCTTCAATGTCACGCTCTGGAAATAATAAGACACACGTAAAATACCAGAAAAATAATATTTAATTGGGCTAAAGAACACATTAAGTAAGAAAAAGACTCGAAACCGAGTCTTTACACAAGCTGTCTCAAAGGTTAACTACTTGGCCACTTACATACTGCATCGTTCATTTTTTTGTAATTCTAAAGACATGGTTTTCCTCATATTAGAACAGCTATTTTCGAAAAAAATTGTAATTATTCACTTAATTATAAAGGAACCAGCCAAAAAAACTCCCGTAAAAGAGATCTTGTAAGAAAACAAGCTTGTACAGCTAAGGCACCGGAGGGATTCGAACCCTCGATCTCCTGTTTACTAGACAGGCGCTTTAACCAACTAAGCCACGGCGCCGTTGAAAAGTAGTTTTGCATAGAAGAGATGTAGAGTTTGTTGCTATGTCCTGAGAACTGGTTGTCCTCTCGTGCAAGAACTGGTCATAAACCCTTTTCTTCCTAGTACAGTAACTCACACCACTCGATCTTTTGTTAGGAAAATGTCAGATGGAGTGGATTATAACAGGAGCTTGGAAGAACCACAGAAATGCCTCGGCTACTTTACGCCACTATGAGCTGAGAATTGATGACGTGAGATGAACGCACTAAAAGTGTGTCTAAAAATATTTCTTAGGCCACTGAAGTGACCTAAGGATAGCTATTACTGCTCTCGCGTCGTGCTGGTTACCTGGTCGGCTCTATTTTGTGAGGGTTTTCCCAACTGCAAAGCTAAAGTCAGGTAATCCTATGACGAATCATCCGACTCATCGGCAAAATTTCATGTCGCTATGTCCAAAGCCATCGGCGCTAGATGACGTGCAGTTAATACAGTGGTATTAAATAACATAGTAAAATATTTCCTCCTGTATTTTCAATTGACCCTTAAATTGACGAAGTATGCTATACCTAGGTAATAGTAATATACGTTACAAGAGCGGTATGTTGACGTTTTCATGTTCGAGGAAAAGATTGAAAAAGCGAAACGTAGTTGAGCTTTTTTAATTTCCGAGAACATGAAAACAAACATACCGCTCGTGTATCGTACATTATTTTGTGCGAAGATCGTTTATTACATACCTGAAAGAGGAATTTCTAATTAGTTGCAATGAAATCTCCATCTTGGTTTCTGTTTAATGACGGCAACTTTAGAAAACAAAAATATCTGTACTCCAGCAGGCCGTTATATACATCTGTCTTTTTTTTCCCCCAGTCTATAAATGCATACTTAAAACAAACGGTAAGGTTATGTAATGATTTATTTTTCAATTTACTATTTTAACAATATTATTTATATAACATATTGCAGTAATAACATCGGCATCTGGAGTCTTGTTGATTTTTTCACGGCTTCCTTAATGTTACTTGTATCAGGAATGCAATAAGTTTCGTGGAGTAGTAGACTTTACTTAATTTTTGCAAATATTTAAAAACAATAATTAACATTGCAATTTAGGTGAAATTGCAGTGGTAAGTTTCCAATTTATAATTATTACTATGTTAAACGTCTCTAAAAATAATATGTTAAAAGCCTAAAGCAGTAAAATGAATGTCGCGCTTAAGCGGTAAGAAGAGGGAAATTGTTATGTGTGTTAGGTTGGGAATACTGAATGTGGTATTTCACACTTACCGCGTATTGGTTCTGTGCGAAAAACAAGCAAATACGCACGATCTCGCACAAAATACCTTTTAGTACTATTTATGCTATAATTTTAATAAAAGAACAGAGAAAAATGGTAAGAAGATATAAGTACAAGGTGGGTCAGTCAAACGGAAAGATTTAAGATTTCAAGGCGCAGAAAAAGAATGAAAAGTTACTATTATATCAATTTAATGAGTAGAAATGACAAGTACATGAATAGCCTAACCATTAGGTATGGAACAAGAAAAAAAAATATTAAAAATGATCCATTTTGAATCTTGCGTACACTACTTTTAACACTTTAATATAATTAATTGATTAACTAGTGGACTTACTCGTGTGGACATGTAATAGTTGCGATAAGTTCTACATAGGATAGACAGGCAGATCATTCCAAACACGCTACAAAGAACACATTAAAGCAATAACCAGAGGACACAATACATCTACATACGCTGATCACATAACCAATGCTAACCATACATACAATAACATAAATGCAGACATGGAAATCCTACACATACAACCCAAGAACCAAAAACTCAACACACTAGAAAAATATGAAATAGACAAACACACTAAAACACACCCTGATCAAATTCTCAACACACAGATCAATTTCAGAACACACACACCCTATTTGACTCCACTCTTCAACACCTTTCAACAATCAAACACACCCACATAACAGGCAGAGAAGTTCGATATGACGCCATGATCTAGTAGGCTCTGAGGATGGTGCGTAAGCACTGAAACAGCTGTAAGCCGGACAAATCTTACATAATTAACACGAGTAAGTCCACTAGTTAATCAATTAATTCTTAAAAATTACGTCAGCCAAGTGACCTCCATTGAATCGCACACATTCTTCGAGTCTGGCCACGAACTGTTACATAACTCCTCTCAGCATATTGACAGGTATCGCAGCGACCTCTTCTCGTATACGTTGTTTTAGGACTGCAATTGTTCTGGGTAGATTATCCCCAAACACCTTCCTTTTGAGTTGTCCCCATAGGAAGAAATCACATACCGTTAAATCAGGTGACCTAGGCGGCCAAGCCCTTTTCGAGAAATGACGCGGCCCGGGAACAAAGCATTTACAGCATCCATCGAAATTCTTGCGGTGTGGCTTGTTGCTCCGTCCTGTTGAAACAGTGTGTTTTCATTCACTGGAAAATGGGCGAGTTGTGGTGTAAAAAGTTCTGTATCATTTCAACATACAGTATCTCATGAATTAACAGTCACTGCATTTCCGGCCTCATTCTCGAAAAGGAATGGGCCGATCATTCTAGTTGATGAAACCGCGCAGCATTCCGTTACCTTTTTCCAGTGGCGGCTCGTGATAAAATATTATGTGTGTTCACAATTTTACGGTTCCAAAATCGAAGAGAATTTGAAATTGTACGTTTAGCCTAATATGAAATGTCATGATTCCAATGTTTGACTATCGAAAAAAACCGTCTATATAAATTCAAAACGACATATAATAATAATAATAATAATAATAATAATAATAATAATAATAATAATAATAATAATAATAATAATAACAATAATAATAATAAGAGTAATAATAATAATAGTAATAATAATGAAACTCAGTCTTTCTATTTCCAATTTTTCCTGGTAAGCCAGTTTACCCAGTTCTTTACTGTTCAAAATTTCATTGAACAGAGTTAATTGTTTACGTTTGTTAATAATGAATACATACCACAGTCCCGTTATTTACAAACGCGTGTGTTCAGTAATATATTTTGATTCACAACACACTGATACACTATAGCCTATACCAGTACTGTAATCCCATTCGCATAGATTGATTGCTATAAATACATGCCAGTAAATATTATTCTTAAATATTATACACTACCATATAGATACTTAAATTCATACCACCACCACAGTCAGCCAGCACGTGTTTGAAAGTCAAACTATGCTATTATGCCGACACTGAAGTATATTAATTCACAAACTACACCCTCGTAGCAGCACTGTACACACATCTACGTAAAGTAAACGTTCCTACAGTCAGATGCTGACATCTACAGGCTTTTAAATTTCCTCCTCGAGATACAGCACGTGAACGATAGGCACCAATGCACCTGACATCTGTAGGATAGATACTCATCATGTTCACTTAACGCTTTGTGCTCTTGACGAGTCATAAGCGGCCAGCTAAAGACAATTTTCTCCCTCGCATGCGTGAAATTCCTGTAACCATCTCGAAAAGAGCACGGCTTGTACGTGAACGGATGTTGCCAAGTTTACATAAGAAGTTTATGCAAGATGCGGGAAGTTTAAAATACTCGATTCTGATATTATACATCCCCACTACGTCAATTCGGTATCAAATAATAAAACTAGTCGTGCATTAATGGAAATAAGGTGTTCACTTGCTCTTGTGCTCTTATTGACGCACCGCCACTGCCTTTTTCATATAGAGAGGCTTCTCATGACCACTGAAATCAATTAATTGCAGTTTGCAGTGACGTTGAGCACCATTTAACAAAACCTGGTAGAGACGAACAAGTTGGTTACTAGGGAAAGCGGAGATAGTGACGTCACCGCCTAAGAAGTCATAAATTGTAAAGTAAGTAGGTAGAGAAGAGACGGCTATATTATCACCCTCTCCATATGAACAGTGTACTTCCATCAATTCTTTCCTTTTGACTGGGCCACCTTGTATAAGCAAAATTACAGAAAGGTATAGTCTACAACACTGGATTAGTTGTTTTCTTTACAGTCCGTCTCTATTTAAGAAATACCAGCTTGGTACACAGAGTTTTTCCAATAATTTAAGGGATAAATCATTGTACAGCGCGTGAGATTCTTTTCATCAATGAAGCAAATTGAAAAGTAAAGGTTTGGGAGTTGTTTTCTATTCTCACCAGCGAATAGGGATTATAAAGAATGGACACTTCGCGTCGGTACCTTTAATGTAGCCGGACTGATTTCAATGACCTTCAAGCCAGCTAGAGCGTGAGATTCTGCTTTCTCCCTAGAGTTGGCGCTGACATCACACCAGCTAGCAGTCGACACAGCGGAAATATAACACACATAATTAATACATTTAGGTACATTATGTACTCAAATAAAATAAGTTGGATCCATAAAATAATAAATCCGTCATTAACTGTAATGTCTAGACTCTAGAGTTCCTTTATAATGAGAGTTGATACGTTGACCCCAACAACAATTAAAATATGTAATGATTTAATAGCACTGAGAATGGAAAAACAAAACTCTTATGAGAAGTAAAACCATATACCTATATTATATTATATACAAATATTAAACGAATTTGATACATAATTTTTATAATGTTTTATATTATTTTATAATATAATTTATTATATCTGAAATATAAAAAAATTATTATTACAACTAGTTCGTCACTGAGAAATAAGGAAAAGCTGTTAACTTGAATTTATTTGAAGCAAACCGTTACTGAATTATGCAATAAGGTAGGCGATGTTTGAATCCTGTGTCTCAACTATATTCTCAATTATTATCTTAGCCTATGCTCAATTACACTAACCTCTAGCGCCTGAAAGTAGAACTAAACGCTGGCGCACAGAGAAACAAAACACAGGAAAATTCGCTCAGTGTCCATTCTTTATAATCCCTATTCGCTGTTCTCACTGGAAGAAAGGTAATTCGTGGATCTCAACAAAAAAGGGACTTTCGAGCAATCAGTGGACGCAAGCCATTAAGATGAACTGTAATACATTACCTGTACGTACTCTCCCTGGTAGAACTTTTGACTCAACCCATTGCAGAAGATGCGACGAGCAAGAAACGCTTCCTCAAGTCTTGTGTTTCTGCCATCATGGAGAATTGCTCCGAATCAACAGATATAATACGGTTCGTTCTCTCATCGCATCTTCAATTCGTCAGAATGCTTCCTTTGAGGTTTATGAGAAGGTTGGTTGCGTCTCTTCTGATGTCTCTGCTAGACGTGCTAATATCATCATAATTGATCGGCAGAAGGATAAGGGTGTCATTCTTGATCCCACAATCCGTTTCGAGATGCACGAGCAACAGCCACAAGAGGTGTGTCGTGAAAAACAAGTCATATATGAGCCTTGTTGTCAGCATCTTGGAGCACAATACCACATTACACATTGGACAGTTTTTGGGCTCATGTTCGGTGCCCGTGGCACGATCCTACGAGAAACTTTAAATCAACTTAAACAATTTAAAATTTCTGATGCAACGATTGATGCCATAGGATCTCATGTGTTAAAATCATCCTTAGCTATAAATAGTAATCATTTGTACCCAACAAACTTTTATTGTAAATGATTTCCTATGTTTCCGTATCATTTATCTTAATGTTTTCATTTTCCTTTCAAATTGTCACACAATTGGTTTTCATGATTATTCTCTATGAATTGATTAGTAGGCCGATCTATTCGAACCCCTTATTTAGGGCGGCTTTTTTTATTAAAAAATTATTATCTCACGGTTAAAACTGCAGTAAATAGCCTATAAGTAATGCCCAGACTCATTGCGATCTATCTCACAAGATTCTCAGGCTTAATATTTCCCTCATAGTTTTGATGTGTAACCAACCTCTATTACTTACTTACTTACAGGCTTTTAAGGAACCCGGAGGTTCATTGCCGCCCTCACATAAGCCCGCCATTGGTCCCTATCCCGAGCAAGATTAATCCAGTCCCTACCATCATATCCCACCTCCCTCAAATCCATTTTAATATTATCTTCCCATCTACGTCTCGGCCTCCCCAAAGGTCTTTTCCCCTCTGGCCTCCCAACTAACACTCTATATGCATTTCTGGATTCGCCCATACGTGCTGCATGCCCTGCCCATCTCAAACGTCTGGATTTAATGTTCGTAATTATGTCAGGTGAAGGATACAATGCGTGCAGCTCTGCGTTGTGTAACTTTCTCCATTCTCCTGTAACTTCATCCCGCTTAGCCCCAAATATTTTCCTAAGAACCTTATTCTCAAAAACCCTCAATCTCTGTTCCTCTCTCAAAGTGAGAGTCCAAGTTTCACAGCCATACAGAACAACCGGTAATATAACTGTTTTATAAATTCTAACTTTCAGATTTTTTGACAGCAGACTAGATGACAAAAGCTTCTCAACCGAATAATAACAGACATTTCCCACATTTATTCTGCGTTTAATTTCCTCCCGAGTGTCATTTACATTTGTTACTGTTGCTCCAAGATATTTGAATTTTTCCACCTCTTCGAAGGATAAATCCCCAACTTTTATAGTTCCATTTCGTATAATATTCTGGTCACGAGACATAATCATATAAGGTGATAGTGCATCTCCCTGCTTTAGTCCGCAGTGAATTGGAAAAACATCAGATATAAACTGGCCTATACGGACTCTGCTGTAAGCTTCATTAAGACACATTTTAATTAATCGAACTAGTTTCTTGGGAATACCAAATTCAATAAGAATATTATATAAAACTTCTCTCTTAACCGAGTCATACGCCTTTTTTAAATCTATGAATAACTGCTGTACTGTACCCTTGTACTCCCATTTTTTCTCCAATATCTGTCGAATACAAAAAATCTGATCAATAGTCGATCTATTACGCCTGATGTTCACCAATAATTTCATCTACATGTGAATCTCCTTCTAGCTGAAAAAAAAAATATATATATAATATAGGGAAGAGTCGGGTAGTATCGGACATCGGGTAGTATCGGATAGTGCGTTTCTTTCATCTACCACCATATGGTAGTACCTGAATGACATGGTTACGTTTCTCTATGCGACATCACAGAAACGTAACCATGTCAATCAGGTACTATCATCGTGTTGTTGATGAAAGAAACTAACTGTCCGATATTACCCGATGTCCGATACTACCCGACTCTCCCCTATATTTTTTTTTTCAAAGTCACTGAAGTTGGTGTTTCTACTCTGTAAACAGTAACCAGATGAGTGCACTTCATAAATCCACAACACAGAATGGGATTAGGAAACACTGACAACAGTAGATACATAGCGGAAGTTGATGATTGATAAACGCTCGGGCCTTCCGCACCCAATTGTGAGTTGAAGTGATGCAAGGGAAGATCGTTCTATTTTGTACGTAAGAAAATATTTTTTAAATTTCACTTGGAAAGTCTTCCAAAAGGTATGTAGGCCTACTTTTGATTTATATAAAGTTTAATTTATTCCATGTCAATACTCTAATAACAATGTTGGAAAATAGTGACTAGAAAATTAAATTTTCGGTCATGAAGTTCATTTTTACACTTAGATTTAAAGAACTCGGCACTTACTCGCACGGAATTTTTGTAACCAATATATAAAACAACATTTGGGTATCAATTTAAATCCCACAATGCGATTTAACTGCGCTTTTTTTTTTTTTTTCGAAATATACTTGAAACTTGGACTCTCACATTGTGAGAGGAACAGAAATTAAGGGTGTTTGAGAATAAGGTTCTTAGGAAAATATTCGGGGCTAAGAGGGATGAAGTTACAGGAGAATGGAGAAAGTTACACAACACAGAACTGCACGCATTGTATTCTTCACCTGACCTAATTAGGAACATTAAATCCAGACGTTTGAGATGGGCAGGGCATGTAGCACGTATGGGCGAATCCAGAAAAGCTTATTTGGGAGGCCGGAGGGAAAAAGACCTTTGGGGAGGCTGAGACGTAGATGGGAGGATAATATTAAAATGGATTTAAGGGAGGTGGGATATGATGATAGAGACTGGATTAATCTTGCTCAGGATAGGGACCAATGGCGGGCTTATGTGAGGGCGGGAATGAACCTCCGGGTTCCTTAAAAGCCAGTAAGTAAGTAAGTACTATTTTTTTATCGGTGTGGGAAACAAATTTGAAACGGCATTACAGCTCTACAGCAGTTTTCTTGAACAGTATTGACTGTGAGAAACAATATCGAAACGCCATCACAGCTCGATTGTTTAATCTTGCATTAATAGTAAGCTGATGTTTTGTTTCTTATAAGAGGTAAATAAATAAAAATAAATAGGCCTGTTTGTTAGAGCAGTCATTCTAATAATAGGGTAGGCGCGTGGAAAGCCTTAAGCAGAACTGTCTAGTCGCAATCTCTGCTGGTAAATTCTGCACCGCACTGTAATCAAGTGTACAGTTTTATTTAGTGCATGCTTCGCATTGCGAAGAGGATCAAGAGAAGAATAGTTCTCAATGACTCAGCATTTATTAGTCTGCCGTAGGGACGGGCATTGTCAAAGCCGTTCCACAGGAGAGAAAAGAGTTCAGATTAATGTCCGAAGGCTGCACAAGGCAGTATATTTATTATACTCATATTCATTGCTGTTATCGAGTGAGAAAGCTGACCGGACATGTGTTGCTTTATTAATATTTGGTATCTGTTAGGGCATTAGTCGGGTTTCATTATAATGTAAGCAATAATAGACAAACATGTCGCACATGAATTCTGGTTTATAGTTATATAGATGTTATAGGCTATTGCAATGTGAATATTCTAGTTAAGTTCTGCGCTATATTCATATTCGAGATAGTACAGTCATTAATGCCATAGTAAGATAATGTGGGCATATCTATATATATAATTTGAACTGGTAATGGAAATTACGGGAAAACGGCTGAACGGATTTTAATAAATGACCCCTCATTTTGAAGCTTGGAACCTAAAGTTTTTCGGAAAAGTAGTAGTTTTCAGTGAAATGTCAATTTTCCTACATCATTTTCCTTTTTCCCAAAATCCATCTTTCGTCAGTTTTGAGAACTAATTAATTGCATTCACGGCCGACTTGATTGAATTTCAGAACAAAACACACACTACAATAAGCAATAGGCTATTACACGAAGGCCATGACCTGCAGGATTGCCGAGATATTTAGAGCTCAATTCAATTTGTTATTAAAACTGATTCTGCAGTGTATAATTTTCTGAGTACAGCTGTGTATTGGATATTCAAATCTACGAAACTTGAGGTGGTTTGATGACATTATTACCATTAGAAATTAAATATTATTGTAGTTAATATCATGATGCATCTATTTTTCATTAATTGTACATAATATTGATGCTATATTGATGACATGAAAGTGAAACGTTTTGAGGTTATGTAAGTAAATGTAGAGAATATCTTAATTTAGATCTTCATTTCTATAATTTACCGAGTGGCTGCTATATATAACTACAAAACTTAAGTAAGATAATAATATTGTTATTAAAAATCAAATATTTTTATACTTATTAACCCAGTTGGGTTGGGTCTTTTTCATATACTTAATGGCGGTGTAGTGTAGATATTGATATGTGTCATTGTCTTCAGTATTGCCTCGAGAGAGCGCAAAAATTACAGTTCCTAAGGAAAGATCAAAAGGTATTACTTACTGATAAAATAAGAGGCCTAGAAATTTTTGTAGTCTCCAGATCATTTCAGCAAGATCTCTTAGTAGGATAAAATGATTTTACGCTCTACATTTCAAGTTCTACATGCAGCAGCTATACGAAAATGCTATTGTTCGAAAGTTTAGCAAACCTGACATTTTTTTAACTTTTTCCTACAATCCACAATGACCTGAAATAGCTACTGCTATCGTCCTGACATTGATACTTGCGTTTTCGCGTTGAAACTCAAAAACTGAAGTTGGATAGGCTCAAGAAAAAGTATTTGGCCTAAAAAAAATCCATTCAGAGGGAGTATGTTTCATTATTATGGAAGCAAATAACTATCAAAAAGACAAGTATTCTTCATTGAAAATAAATCTGAAAAATTTTTATTTGAACGTCTAATGAACTTAGTTTGCAGCAGTATTTGCTGCACAAGCCACTAGTATCCTATAATCGTGAACAAAGCGATAGTACTGAAAGTTTCCTCATAGTAGCACTTCTATAATAATAATAATAATAATAATAATAATAATAATAATAATAATAATAATAATAATAATAATAATAATAATAATGCTTACTTACTTACAATGGCTTTTAAGGAACCCGGAGGTTCATTGCCGCCCTCACATAAGCTCGCTATCGGTCCCTATTCTGAGCAAGATTAATCCAGTCTCTATCATCATATCCCACCTCCCTCAAATCCATTTTAATATTATGCTCCCATCTACGTCTCGACCTCCCCAAATATCTTTTTTCTTCCGGCCTCCAGCTAATACTCTATATGCAATTCTAGATTCCCCATACGTGCTACATACTCTGCCCATCTCAAACGTCTGGATTTAATGTTCCTAATTATGTCAGGTGAAGAATACAATACGTGCAGTTCTGTGTTGTGTAATTTTCTCCATTCTCTTGTAACTTCATCCCTCTTAACCCCAAATATTTTCCTAAACACTTTATTTTCAAACTCCCTTAACCTATGTTCCTCTCTCAAAGTGAGAGTCCAAATTTCACAACCATAAAGAACAATCGGTAATATAAGCGTTTTATAAATTCTAATTTTCAATCTTTTGAGAGCAGACTAGATGACAAAAGCTTCTCAACCAAATAATAACAGGCATTTCCATATTCATTCTGCGTTTAATTTCCTCTAGAGTGTCATTTATATTTGTTACTGATGCTAGAAGATATTTGAATTTTTCCGCCTCTTTGAAGGATAAATTTCCAATTTTTATATTTCCATTTCGTACAATATTCTGGTCACGAGACATAATCATATATTTCATCTTTTCGAGGTTTACTTCCAAACCTATCTCTTTACTTGCTTCAAGCAAAATTTCCATGTTTCCCTAATAGTTTGTGGATTTTCTTCTAACATATTCATTACATTATCCGAATAAACAAGCAGCTGATGTAACCCGTTCAATTTAAAATCTTACCCGTTTTCCTGGACTTTCCTAATGGCATATTTTATAATATAAATAATAATAATAATAATAATAATAATAATAATAATAATAATAATAATAGCATCAAAATGTAGATGTGTTTAGTTGTAATTCTAAGAGTTAAAAAATTTCAGTTTAGTGTTAAATAAGACAATTTGGATCGAAGGAATGATAAACATCATGCAGGAAAATATACAATTTCTCTTTATTTATAGCCGCTTATTAGCCTATACCTTTTTTAATATATTTGATAATATTAAAAATTATGAAATTTTCTGTCAGTAGGGAAGAGAAGACGTTAAAAAATTAGAATGCCACTACTGAATTTGCCTTTACTTTACTTTAGTAAATACAGTTAATGATAAGATAAGAAGAGATGATATGAGGCACTAGGCACCCAAATAACTCAGCCCAAAAATTTGCATATTGAGATTATTGCTTTAAAGAGATCCTCATATTGTTCTCTGCAAAGTGTAAATCGGCCTAATCATCATTCCCAGTTTTTCCATGAAATTTCAGCACAAGTTTCGTTTGTGTATCGCATTTCGCACTCTGTTACAAAGAGGTACATTGGAAATAGGCCTATAATTTTGTGGATTGAGCCATTTGTACGCTGGGTGCCTCATATAGTCCATAAAATAACTCTTGTTTCCTTATCCCAAATTATTGTATACAAGGTGTGCGATAATCGGGATGTTTTCCCAGTCGGTGAATGCAGTGAAGCACCATCTCGCCACATGACACCGCCTCACAGCGGGGCGCTCCCTGACACACGTACGAGGATCGTGTCTCGGATAATATCGACATGTTAACAAAACAAGGGGTTAGTTACACCCGATTCAAGCCGTCGTCCGCCGTCGCCATACTGTTTTATTGTTGTTCTTTGGGAAGCACGTGCTCCGGAGGGTGAACTCGTTGTGTGATGTGGGAACTGTCGCTTTTTTATAAAGCGACGCCCAATAACAGTCTGTACCTCCCAATTATTTTGTGGTTTTACTACACTTTATTGGGTTTTAGTTAACATTTTATCATCTCTCAGTGGCATAATGACGCTTGTGAGGTTTAGTGGGCGCTAATGATTACACCGGGTGGCGTTGTGTTTGTCTGACGACGACGACAGACCGTTTTATGTGTGAAAGGGAGGATTATACAGTAATCTGGAGAGCATAATGCAACCCCAGCTTATGATGTTGGCGGGATGCGAACTATACTGGCAGTTGAAAACAGCTCTGATTTTACTGACCAGTACGGACGTAGAGTTCTTCATGACTCTTGATGAAAGTCACTACATTTTCATCATCATCATCATCATCATCATCATCATCATCATCATCATCATCATCATCATTGTCGTCGTCGTCATCATCATCATCATCATCATCATCATCATCATCATCATCATCATCATCTTCATCGTCGCCGTCATCACAGCCAAAATGAATCAAGGAATTGGGAAATGCAAGGGGAAACATTAAAATTGTATGTAGAAACTCTTCCTTGTAAGGAAAGTAGGGGCTGAAAGCAGTGTTTGAACTGACTATTACACTTTTACTACGTCATAATAGTTTTGACCAATAAAACGGTACGTACATGCCGTGTCTCCTAGCCTACAAAAATCTCAATAGCCTTTAATTTATTTAAGGGGTTAGGTAGTCTACAGCTTACAGCAGTAAAATTTTGGAAATATTGAACATTTTTTTCCTCCATTACTGTGTCTTGTACAATAATGAAAAGTAGTTTATGTAAAACACTGTCCTTCTGCTATAAGAAAAATATTTTTACGATTTAAAGAAATATATTTACATTCTCTTTTTCAAAATTTATTTCACTGTGCAGTGATGAAGCGTTTACATGACTCAAAAACTATCCAACATTCTGTGATGAAATTTTTTGTGTATTTATGCATGTAATATCTACAATATGATGCAAGATCACTTCTCTACCTTTGATAGATTGTCTGATAAAAAATAAATTCATTATCAAAAATTGTGAAATATCAGTATTTTCTTCTAACACAAAATAAAGAACATATTATTTTTTAAGGATGTAGTTGAAAGAGCATGCGTGATATTGTAAATATGAGTTTCAGCAATAAAATAAAAGAGAGAGAACATGAAGAAGTTAACAAGTTTATGAATTATGAGGGAAACGCTCCATCAGTGCACAGTGAACTAGCACCATCATGAATTTTGAAAAAAAAAATATATATATATATAATTTATTTTAATCTTAAAAATATTTTTTCATATAGCAGAAGGACAATGTTTTACACATACCAATTTTCATTATTGTACAAGATACAGTAATGGAGGAAAAAAATGTTGAATACTCTATTTCCAAAAAAATGTACTGCTGTAAGCTGTACCTAACCCCTTAATCAATATTAATTTACATACTTAGTATTTCGGCTAACTTTTCGTCCGTAAACATCTCACTCGTGCACAATAGTATCACTTTATGTCCTAGCTACTAAATGACTAGTTATTACAGTGACTATTACAGTTTTGCTACATGAAACTACTTTTGACCAATAAACGGTACGGAAGGACGTGTTTCAACCAATCACGGCTGTTTATCGCTACAATTTTATCACTTGCCTAGCATTTGTTTGTTTTTATCACTTCCCTAGCATTTGTTTGTTTTTATCACTTGCCTAGCATTTGTTTGTTTTTATCACTTCCCTAGCATTTGTTTGTTTTTATCACTTCCCTAGCATTTCTTTCTTTGTTTGCAACATTTCAAACTGTAAATTCTTTACGATATTATAAAACATGCTTTGCGATCGTCATTTGTTTGCCGTGTAGATAGTCAACTGAAAATGGCGGCTCCGTTGAAACGTTTTGGTGAAGCTAACATTAGTGAAAGAGAATTTTAGTAAGTCATTTAATACCTATTTTATTGTGTTAGAGTAGGCATACTTCATTTCTTCTGATCTTTATAGCTAACTTATACTTTCTTCTCTTTTCATCACCCCTCTATCATTTGTTTCTTTGTTTGCGAACACTTCAAACTGCAAATTCTTTACTGTATTATACAACATGCTTAGCTATCGTCATTTGTTTACCTCAAAGATCTGTGGCATAGATAGTCAAGCTTAAAATGGTGGCTCCGTTCAAACGTTTTGGTGAAGCTAACATTAGTGAAATAGAATTTAAGTAAGTCAGTTAATATTTTATTGTATTTCATCATTTCATTTAGTGTTCTATCCAAGGGCAGGTCTTCCACTGCAAAACCAGCTTTCTCCAATCTTTCCTATTTCTGCCTTCCTCTTCGTTTCCTCATGTGATCCATATAGGCCTATCTTAATGTCGTCTATCATCTGATATCTTCTTCTGCCCCGAACTCTTCTCCTGTTCACCATTCCTCCCAGTGCATCCTTCAGTAGTCAGTTTCTTCTCAGCCAGTGACGCAACCAATTCCTTCTTCTCTTCGTGGTCAGTTTCAGCATCATTCTTTCTTCACCCACTCTTTCCAACACAGGTTCATTTCTTATTCTGTCTGTCCACTTTACACGTTCCATTCTTCTCCATATCCACATTTCAAATGCTTCTAGTCGCTTCTCTTCACTTCGTCGTAATGTCCATGTTTCTGACCCATACAATGCCACACTCCACACAAAGCACTTCACTAGTCTCTTTTTTTAGTAGGTTATTTTACGACGCTTTATCAACATCTTAGGTTATTTAGCATCTGAATGAGATGAAGGTGATAATGCCAGTGAAATGAGTCCGGGGTCCAGCACCGAAAGTTACCCAGCATTTGCTCATATTGGGTTGAGGGAAAACCCCGGAAAAAACCTCAACCAGGTAACTTGCCCTGACCGGGAACCGAACCCGGGCCACCTGGTTTCGCTGCCAGACGAGCTAACTCTAGTCTCTTCCTTACTTCTTTTTCCAGAGGTCCGCAGAAAATGCTCCTTTTTCTATTAAAAGCTTCCTTGACCATTGCTATCCTCCTTTTTACTTCCTGGCAGCAGCCCATGTTACTGCTTATAGTACACCCCAAGTATTTGAAGCTGTCCACTTGCTCTACTGCCTCATATCTGCAAGTTTCACACAAAATATTTCAGCGTGGACTTCGGTCATTTTTACACTTGCGTCGTAACTCTGACTCAGTCCCAACTCTTCTTTTAATTTATCGCAATAAAATTTTGTATTTTGACGGGGTGCGCATCTATCATATTCAGAGCGTCGGGGGTGTGTGTGTGTGTGCGCGCACCAGCCAAATGACCTCGGGGCGAAAGAATGTTGGCGGGGCGTCCGTGGGGTTGATCACGGCTCCCCCGGGGCCCGGCCGGTCTGGACGCCGTCCCCGTCGTAATTACATTCGCGCTCTGCCTGTGTAACAAACACTTCGCACATTCATTAGCCGTGTCACACGGATTTTAATAGGCGCGTGATGCGATTAAAAGAAAGCCCGATGGCTACGCCGCGCGGTTTCATCTCGATATTAATAGTTACGGCTCTGCTAACCAGAATTCCTGATTCTTCAGCCTACTCATTTCTCCAGAAATAGATCACAGAGTGACTAGAATATTCATTTGGTCCACCACTGTGGAGTAACGGTTAGCATGTCTGACTGTAAAACGAGCGGGCCCGGATTCAAATCCTGATTGAAACAAGTTAAGGCTGGTTCACAATAAACCGGGAACGAAACGAGAACGAGAACGGAAATATTGTTAAAATAAATGTATTTAAATGTGAGCATTCACAATTGACTATTGTGAATGCTCACACTTAAATACATTTATTTTAACATTATTTCAGATCTCGTTCTGGTTGCCGTTTCTGTTCCCGGTTTATTGTGAACCGGCCTTTACCTGGTTGAGGTTTTCCGGGGTATTCCCTCAACCCATTACGAGAAAATGCTGTGTAACTTCGGCGCTGAACTCTGACTCATTTCGCTGGCATTATTACCTTCATATCATTCGGACACTAGATAACAATAGCAGTTGATAAAGTATCGTAAAATAACAAATAGGTCTAATATATATAGAGTGAACAATGAGCACGGAAAGTTGATAATAACTTCTTAAATTTAAATTTTACAAAAAGAGTTTTATATAATAGCTGTGAGAGATGTACTGTATGTAATATCCTAGATCATATAATATGTAATAGATAGATCATCCCTATGTTAAAATCGGCAGCACTTTGAAGAGAACAACCGCCAGGAATGCCACCCGTCCGACGTAAACGAACACGAGATGGCAGTACAGTCGCTAATGCAATTCAAATGGAAATTATGACGTGACTCCTTATGTAACAACTAGATGGCAGCATAGTAAACCTGTTAAAAGTTGTTACCGTCAAAGCCTATAAGGCCGAGCTATCTGGATCTAGGGTAATATGATACCAGAGCTCGAAAAAAGGTAGTTATTCAGGCATACAAAGCGTCACAGTAAATTTCATTTTTTAAATAGCACCATACATTAAAATTTACTTACTCCGTATCTCCATTAAATTTTGTGTATTTATGCGTAGAAATTTTATCCATTCACCAGTTTAATGTCTTTTAACAATTTTTAAATGTGTTTTTTTGCATTTCAAACTTGAGATAAGTATGTAAAATCATGTTGAGTAGGTCATAAAATTAAATAGAACACTACCACTAACCAAATTTTACAAAAAGTGCTCAAAATGAGAACCCTTCACAGCCATGTCCTGTCTATCACGGAAAAAGTTCATTGTAGATATGAGATGAAACAGATCAGTCTTGTACTCATAACAGTGAGAAAGACATGGACTGTTTTTGTGGTAGTCTGGAACATTGTTTGGCTGTGAATGGTTCTCATTTCGAGCATCTGTTGTCAAGTCTGGTTAGTGATAGTGTTTTGTTTAGTTTTATGGCCTACTCAACATGATTTTACATACTTATCTCAAGTTTGAAGTCCACGAGACAAGTTTAATAAATAGTTGAAAGACATGAAACGGGTGAATGGGTAATATACACTGTGTCCGGGACAAAATTTACCAATAAGAAAGTTTAATAACTCGCATAATAATGGAGATAGGAAAATCAAATTAGCGGCAAATGAAAGAGGGACATTTTAAGTTTTATGTGTGATGTTGGCAACATTTTGTCATTGTTGTTGACATAGCTGTAATTAAAATGGCGTTCACAGTGCAACAAAAAGATCAATGCTGCTATTGGCTTGCCGAATTCAAATATCCGAAGATAGTGGAGAGAAGATTTAGACAACAGTGGCCTGAGAAGCAACCACCAGATAGGCAGACAATAACAACTTGGCATAGAAAGCTTCTTGAGACCGGTTCTCTTGTAGAGAAAACACCACGCGGGAAGAAAGTGACAGAAGCGCAAGTCGACAGAATTCCAACGGAGCCCGTTCGCCGTGCCAGCAGGGAACTTGCAATTCCAAAGTCAACTATCCACGATGTTCTGCACAAGAGGTTACGTCTGTATGCATACAAGATTCAATTGGTTCAAAAGTTGAAACCAAACGATTTGCCTGCACGATATGATTTCGCTAGTGACATGCTGTTGAAAATTGATATTGAAAATGGATATTTGCAGAAGGTCGTGTTTAGTGATGAGTCCACCTTCCACGTCTGTGGGATCGTCAACAGGCATAATTGTCGCATCTGGGGATCAGAAAATCCGCATGTAGTGAGGGAATTGGAAAGAGACAGCCCTAAGATTAATGTTTGGTGCGGACTTACACATGAAACTGTGATTGGACCGTTCTTTTTTGTGGAAAACACTATCAATGGAAATGTGTATCTTGATATGCTGCAAAATTACGCCATTCCTTAAATTCCACAGGGATATGTTTTCCAACAAGACGGAGCTCCGCCTCATTATGCATTACATGTTACAGATCACTTGAATGAATGCTTTCCTCAGCGATGGATTGGATGAGGTGGATCTACAGCATGGCCTCCCAGATCCCAGACCTAACCCCACTGGACTTCTTTTTTTGGGGATACATAAAAGACATTGTGTACAAGACTGTAGTGGCAGGTTTCGAGGATCTGCGTCGGAGAATTGTCGCTGCTTGTGCAACTGTCACTCCAGAGATGTTACGAAATACATGACAAGAACTTGAATATCGCCTGGACATCTGTCGTGCTACAAGAGGTGCACACATAGAAGTTTATTAGTGGTCATTCGAAACTTTGGAAGTCCCTTTGTCAATTCCCGCAAACAGCATTTTCATCCATCAATTATTTGGTGAGTTATTAAACTTTCTTATTGGTAAATTTTGTCCCGGACACCCTGTATTTGCAGATTCATACTTAAAATTTAATACAGATTGAGAATTCGTAAATTTTAATATAGGGTGCAATTAAAAATAACTTTACTGCTACACCCTGTATACCTGAATATCTAATTTTTTTCGAACACTGGTATCATATTGTATGGTTTATCTCCAATAACTTCTTTATAAAACTTTTTTTGTAAAATATAAATTCAATAAATTATTAGCAATATTCCATGCTTATTGTTCACTATGTATGTACGCATACATTTGGTTTGTTTGATCGTTAAATAGTGGGAGTAAAAAATCCTTCTTCTGAGAAAATAGAGTTTTGTGTTCCTCAAGCCTGCACAGCATGTCTTTATCGCTTGGCCTGAAGGGTTGTGGGTTCGAGTTCCGCCTCGGGCATGGGTGTTGTGTACGTACTAGTTTAAGGAAACCAGAAAAAACAGAAATAAGATAAACAGAAAAGAAAACTTAGAAAACGAGAAAAAAAAGTAAAAAAAAGCTCTGTAAAAAAAAAGCCTCATTCACAAAGAAAATTAACCATAAACGTAACATAAACTCAGATGTTTGCGGTCAGGTTACCAAATGGGATCATTCACAATGATTTACATATAAACTTTGACATTAATATTACCATTAGACGGTAACATGAAAGTTTGCAAACTCCAAACTTTGATATTCATGCCTACGTGATTTGAAAACAACACACAATAATATAGCACCGAATGAAATGGAATGAAATTTACGCGACGAGGGCACAATAGCCCAGCACTGCGACCTGTTACGATCTCTCAAGCTATGCACAATCCCAAACCGACACCAGCTGACTGCACTAAGGTTCGAGAAAAACCCCAACTGCGACCTTGTTCACCAAAAGTGTCTCTATGGATTTTTCAATGTAGAATTCCATACCTGACTGCGACTCGAACCCGGACCGCCAGAATAATAATATAACAATACTTACTTACAAATGGCTTTTAAGGAACACGCAGGTTCATTGCCGCCCTCACATAAGCCCGCTATCGGTCCCTATCCTGTGCAAGATTAATCCAGTCTCTATCATCTTATCCCACCTCCCTCAAATCCATTTTAATATTATCCTCCCATCTACGTCTTGGCCTCCCCAAAGGCCTTTTTACCTCCGGTCTCCCAACTAACAGTCTATATGCATTTCTGGATTCGCCTATATAATGAAATTCGAGCAGTTCTTCGTTTTTTAACTTTCTCCATTCTCCTGTAACTTCATCCCTCTTAGCCCCAAATATTTTCCTAAGAACCTTATTCTTAAACATCCTTAATTTCTGTTCCTCTCTCAAAGTGAGAGTCCAAGTTTCACAACCATACAGAACAATCGGTAATATAACTCTTTTATAAATTCTAACTTTCAGATTTTTTGACAGCAGACTAGATGGCAAAAGCTTCTCAACCGCTTAATAATAACACGCATTTCCCATATTGATTCTGCGTTTAATTTCTCTCGAGTGTCATTTATAGGCCTATTTGTTACTGTTACTCCAAGATACTTGAATGTTCCCACCTCTTCGAAGAATAGATCTCCAATTTTTATATTTCCACTTCGTATAATATTTTGGTCACGAGACATAATCATATATTTTGACTTTTCGGGATTTACTTTCAAATCTATTGCTTCACTTCCTTCAAGTAAAATTTCCGTGTTTTCCCTAACCGTTTGTGGATTTTCTCCTAACATATTCACGTCATCCGCATAGACAAGAAGCTGATGTAATCCGTCCAATTCCAAACCCTCTGAACTTTCCTAATGGCATATTCTAGAGCGAAGTTAAAAAGTAAAGGTGATAGTGCATCTCCTTGCTTTAGCCCGCAGTGAATTGGAAAAACATCAGACAGAAGTTGGCCTATACGGACTCTGCCGTAAGTTTCACTGAGACATATTTTAATTAATCGAACTAGTTTCTTGAGAATACCAAATTCGATAATAATGTTATATAAAACTTCTCGGTTAACCGATCCATATGTCTTTTTGAAATCTATGAATAACTGGTTGTACTGTACCCTTAGACTCCCATTTTTTCTCCAGTATCTGCCGAATACAAAAAATCTGATCAATAGTCGATCTATTACGCGTAAAACCGCATTGATGATTCCCAATAATTTCATCTACAGGGACATCATTTTATTTTTACTTCAATTTTTATTGTACCTGAGTTTTTGAATGTACTTCACTCCCACCCCTTCTACTAATGAAGTTCCAACTCCACATAGAACCAAGACCGCAGATAGTAAGCACTACTGAGTTACTGAGTATAGTACGTTCCAGAAATATGTTCGCGTTTTCCAGTGACGAAAGAGCTTTCAATATTGAATCATATTTTCGCACAGGTACTGTCGTCCGTTTGCCTACGTCGCATCCCGATTTCCCCCACCTGCTTCTGCTCGCCCCTCTGTAAAAGCTGGGCTGTCTTAGCTCTTTTCTGAAAACATTAATTTCTCTTAGGAATTGGATGTTTACGTAATATTATACAGCTGTTTAATTTAACTTAAATAAAAGGGCCTCGTTAAGTAATTAACTGTCACGTGATTTCCTCCCTTTCTACAATCCTGCGGCATAACCACTTGGACGGACAGTAGATAGCATGTCTGAGTAATTTTATATTTTCGGGTCGGGCAGAAGTGAAGATTGAATCTACAGTACTTAGAGTAGGTACAGAATTATTTCAACATGAGTTACTAGTACGAAGGACGAAACTGGCAATTGGAATTAGATGCAATAGTCTATAGTGCGATAATATGCACAAAAAAACTGAAGCCTGTATCGAAATGAACGACCACCATTTTCAAAATTGTGTTTAAATATTCACATTATGATTATTTTTCAATTCAACTTCTTTCTCTATATTGTACGCAAATGTGCTGTAGACAGTATAATATACACTGCATAATGAATACGTTCGCATGGATAACTCAGTTCGTGAGTAAAAACACTTATTCTTAATACAGTACTGTACTTTGATTAAACAAAAACCTAATGAAAATTATCAAACTCAAAATCGCGATATTTCCTAGTTTACGTAAATGGATGAACTACTTTTCTTCCTTCCTATACCTAGTAGAGTGATTTGTGTTTTACGCCAGTATCATCGAACTCCAATCTTGGAGGGGGGAGCAAGCGGTGTTTCCGGTTCTCTAAAGGTATAGACAAGTTAATATTAAAAATGTTAGTAAAAATAAAATGATGTTCCTGTACATATGGTGTTAATCTTCTCAAAAAAAAAATATTGGTCAAAATTTTGTACCACATCAACAAAAGTGATAGGCTATTCCTCAAAAGTTAATGCAGTTAGTCTTGTCCCCCTTGTTATAATAATAATAATAATAATAATAATAATAATAATAATAATAATAATAATAATAATAATAATAATAATAATAATGCTATTGTGATTATGATTACGATATAAGATCTGACTGATACACAGTATATAGTTACACACTCACGGCTACTTTTTGTAAGATCGTGGCCGAGGTCATCTGCTTGGTATTCATTACCTCGCGCCGTATTATACAAGTTATGTGGATATAATGATCCAGTTAGCAGCACCGCCCGCTGGGGAAGGTATGTTCGTCCCTTGCAAACGCCCCATTATATGCGGCGCGTGCGGATCAGCTCGACTTTGTGGTCTCATCAGTAATTGACCGGCGTTGTGTCCTCTTCACTGCCTCGGGGTAACGTTAGAGGATTATGCGGACAATGTGTCATTATCGAATTGCAAACTTTCTCTCCAACACCAGGTGGCCTTACTCGATCCGCGATTTCAATATGCTTCTTATTAGTCTGTATTAAAATCGCTGTCCTCTGCAATGAGTTTCTTATTCTAGCTTTCGTAATTTCGTACAGGGACATCATTTTATTTTTACTTGCATTTTTATGGTACCTGCATTTCTGAATGTACTTCACTCCCGCCCCTTCACTAATGTCCTTGCTCCCGTCAGACACACAAACTTACGGCCGCTGTTGCATTCGAAGTCTTCAAGCAGTGAAGTAAACACTGCAGTGTATAGTGTGTTTCAGAAATATGGTTGCATTTTCTATAGAAGAAAGAACCTATATTAATAATATCGTACTAAAAATTATATTCAAGAAACGATAAATTCAATTTCAGAGAATATGCTTCAAAATGTTTTTAATAATATGCATAAAAGAATTAAAGCCTGAATTGCAATGAACGGCAACCATTTTCAGAAACTTGTTTAAAAATTCAGATTAGCTTATTTTGAATTGAGGTGGCTAGAAGCAAAGGAATGCTAGTGACATTTGCAATAACATGAGTTAAGTGCATCCAGTGTAAGCTAAAGTATCTAAAATTTTATTGGCAAAGGGATATTTTAATCGCATCACACATTAAAATTTAAATAAAAATTTCACCGATTTTACGAAAGCTTAAATATTTAAACCCCATTTTCTCAAAAGTGCACTTACAGCCCTTTACTTATGACCCCCTCAATTTAAATGCGCTCTCTATATTGTATGTTAACACCAATAATTAATATGCTAAATAAAGTAGGCATTACATAACGAACATAGCCGCCTGAAAAGTTGAGTTTTTGAAAAAAAAATGTTACTACTCTACTGTATTTTGATAAATTCCGTAAAAGTGATGATCAAACTGAAAATCGTAATATCGTATATCCCTACAACATAAATGGATACACTACTTTTCTCTCCTCCTATACCTAGTAAAATGATTTGTTTACATATTGCACTAGTAACATCAAACTCCTGTAATGGAAGGGGGCAACAGTGTTTCCGAGTATAGCCAGGTTAATGTTAAAAATGTTGGTAAAAATAAAGTGAAGTCCCTGTATATACCAGGGATGTCGAACAGCGCCCTCAAACTGTGAAACGATTAATAGTGTTTCTTACCATAGCTGAGCTGAAACGACAGTCGTCAGCTCGCTGTAGCAGTGTTCTGTACGCAGTGTGTTTATCAACTCTGGCGGCTGATATGGAAATGGAATGACGATTCAATAGTGAGTGGACAGATAAATATTTATTTATCTTAAAGGACGGACAGGCACATTGCTCAATATGTAGAAAAGAACTTAGATATACAGGGACATCATTTTATATTTACTTCAATTTTTATTGTACCTGAGTTTTTGAATGTACTTCACTCCCACCCCCTCTACTACTAAACTTCCAACCGTCCTCTACACACAGATCCAAGACTGCATATAGTAAACAACACTGAGTTAATGAGTATAGTACGTTCCAGAAATATGTTCGCGTTTTCCAGTGACGAAAGAGCTTTCAATATTGAATCATATTTTCACACAGGCACTGTCGTCCGTTTGCCTACGTCGCATTCCGATTTCCCCCACCTCCTTCTGCTCGCCCCTCTATAATATCAGGGCTGTCTTAGCTATTTTCTGAAAACATTAATTTCTGTTAGGAATTGGACGTTTACGTAATATTATGCAACTTTTAAAAATAACTTAAATAAAAGGCCTCGTTAAGTAATTAACTGTCACGTGATTCCCCCCCCCATTTCTACGATCCTGCATCATAACCACTTGGACGGACAGTAGATAGCATGTCTGAGTAATTTTATCTGTGCGGGTCGGGCAGAAGTGAAGATTGAATTTACAGTACGTAAGGTACTCTTTTATAGAGTAGGTACAGAATTATTTCAACATGAGATACTAGTAGGAAGGACGAAACTGGCAATTGGAATTAGTGCGTCTATAGTGCGATAATATGCACAAAAGAACTGAAACCTGTATCGAAATGAACGGTCACCATTTTCAAAAATGTGTTTAAATATCCATATTATGATTATTTTTCAATTTAACTTCATTCTCTATATTGTACGCTAATGTGCTGTAGACAGTATAATATACACCGCATAATGAATACGTTCGCACGGCTAACTCAGTTCGTGAGTAAAAACACTTATTCTTAATACAGTACTGTATTAAGATTAAACAAAAACCTAATGAAAATTATCGAACTCAAAATCGCGATATATCCTAGTTTACGTAAATGAATGAACTAATTTTCTTCCCTCCTATACCTAGTAGAGTGATTTGTTTGTGTTTTACGCCAGTATCATCGAACTACAGCCGTGGAAGGGGTAGCAATCTGTGTTTCCGGTTCTCTAAAGGTATAGCCAGGTTAATATTAAAAATGTTAGTAAAAATAAAATGATGTCCCTGTATTAGCCAGCCATCATAATATTAAAAGGCATTTTAATTCTACACGTCAGGGCTGGGCACATTACGTGATTCTGAGAAATGAGCGCTGTGTGCTTTAAAGAGCGGGTCTCGCGAGCGGTATGACGTATGCATACTGTACGTCATTCAGTGTCGGTGCAGTGGTGACTCTGCTGTATGATGGCGAGCTTTGAAGTTGGAGCTTCCGCTCATACATTAAAGCGTCCCGCTATACCCAATGCTTTTAATGTATCATGGGAGGAGGAGTTCTTTTTCGTAGAGAGAAGTGGATTAGCAAAGTGTTTAATTTGTCATAAAACACTCCAATTGATAAGAAGTTCAATATCCAATGACATTATTCTTTACAACATGCTACTGAATGTGACAAATATGTTGGTAATGAACGCCATAAATTAATACAACATAAAGAAAATGTTTCTCAGGTACATTATATTAGAGTATCTATTTGATATTTACATTGCATTATAAGTTATTATACATTGAGTAATATATAATTTTAAATTATACAAGCATTATGATATATAATATATCATATTATATATCATGAACTGTAATATACTATAATATGATATATCATAATATTTGTGTAATTTAAAATTATATATTATAAATGTAATGTAATAACTTATAATGCAATATAAATATCGAATAGATACTCTAATATAATGTACCTGAGAAACATTTTCTTCAAGTTGTATTAATTTATGGTCATATCATATCTTATATCGTACCATATCATATCATGTCATGTCATGTCTCATATCATATCATATCATATCATATCATATCATATCATATCATATCATATCATATCATATCACATCATATCACATCATATCACATCATATCACATCATATAATATCATATCATATCATATCATATCATATCATATCATATCATATCATATCATATCATATCATATCATATCATATCATATCATATCATATATCGCATCGCATCGCATCGCATCGCATCGCATCGCATTATATTATATTATATTATATTATATATTAACAGGATGACAATAATGCACTTAGTGAATCGGCTATGAGAATTAGCTACAAAATTTGCCACGAAATTGCAAGGGAATTGAAACATTCAACGAAGGTGAATTCATCAAGCGATATTTAATTATATTGGCAGATGAACTCTGTCCACAGCAAGTAGGGGAAGTGGAAGCCATACGCCTGTCTCGTAGAACCGTGGTGAGGAGGTTGCAGTATGTGCGTATGGGTTATGTAAATAAGCCTAATGATTTGTGTGTGTGCATAGAGCGAAGTTTATTTCATTAAATTAATAAGAGTGTTATAAAGTCTGTAATGTACAATGGATTGATGTAATATCCTTATAAACTGACTGAATGACTAGAACAACCGTGGCTCTTGTTATATTAATGCAGGGAAGGTAGCTGTAATGCGTGTCCGCCACAGAGTGAGCGTTCTGCTCTGGGTTGGAATTGAAGTGCCTTGCGGAGCGAGAGCAGCTCTGGCTGACTAGACTGAGCCGCTCTCATGCCCTGCCCTGCTACACGTCATGCTGAAGCTTATGGACCAGAAAAGTTATCCGGTATCACTCGTGAAAAGGCTGTAGAAGAATTAAAATGAAGATTGAATTCAGAAAACCTTCCATCATCATCGGGTGTTAGTAGAATAAGCTTGATTCGTTCTAGCTACAAAATTTGTGAAATTATTGCAACAGCTTCAAAGCTATTTACTGACGGAGAATTTGTGAAAGGCTGTCTCATAGCTGTTGCAAAAGGGATATGTCCGGAATACGTTAATGATTTTAAATCTATATGTTTGTCTCGTAATATTTTTGCAGAACGCGTATCATAAATGGGAGGAACAACTGATAGCAAGAATGAAAACTTTCACTTATTACTCACTATAGCTGTTGATGAAAGTACCGCCCGGAAAGATACGGCGCAGCTAGCTACATAAGGAGTTTCGATACAGATTTCAATGTTCATGGAGATCTTATGTCATTTCACTAAAGAATCGAACTCGAGGAGGGGGTATTTTTGAATCTGTAACAAAAACTATGAACAAATTTCAAGTCACGTGAAAAGTAATTAATTTTGTACATCAAAACGGTTTAAACGTTTCTGAACTTGAAGTTGCATTGCTATAACACATACACACAAAGTTGATATGTTAAACAAGATATTAACAGCATTATTATTATAATTTACCTATTTCCGTCACTAACGAACAACATTCATAGAATGACCCAGTATATAAAACATTATTATTATTATTATTATTATTATTATTATTATTATTATTATTATTATTATTATTATTATTATTATCATAATTAATCCTCATGTAGGCTACATACTTTGTTTATCAGAGTTGATCAAGTGCAAATCTAAACTGAGTTTCTAATCAATTGGTAAGACATAAAAGTTATCAAAGTACCAGCCGCCGCAGTTTCGCTTTTGTTTACGATCATTCGGCCGGATTGCCTGCTACCTGTGTTCAACCGTTGCACGGTAAGGGAGAAGTGAAGGCTCTGCAGTTCACAGCTCGAGAGCGCTGTTCGACATCCCTGGTATATACCTACACCAGCGGTGACAAAAACTCGAACTGCAGTGATTGCATGCGACAGATAGCCTATGAAGTAAGGAGACGGAGGAAAGGTACTTGGCATGAAAACTACAACCAGTGGTGGTTCCTGTACTAACATCTTGATCAATCCCGCGGATAAAAATCTCAAGCTTTGATGTATCAGTAATGTCACTGCTGTCATCAGGAGCCAGGGAATAATACACGACTTTTCTTGCTTCTTTTTTTAACCTTCCTCTTGAATATAATTAGGAATTTTCTAAATTATTATCCCGATACTTGGTCGAGAAATTCGTAGTTTTTCAAAATTAAAAACTTCTTATGGACAAGTTATTTAAGCTATTTTAATCATTACTCTTTTGAGAAATTCAGTTTTATTAAAAGGCTTTAGAGCACGAGATATTTCAAACCCCATTAGGTAGCCGACTTCCTTACATTTATTTATCTCATCTTTCTCTTCCTGGCTAAGATTTAAGACATGTCAATTCCTGGCGTTTCATCACAGAATGTTGGATAGTTTTCGAGTTATGTGGGAAACGCTTCATCACTGCACAGTGAACTGAATTAAAAAAAAAGTAAATAATTTGTCTTAAATCGCAAAAATATTTTTTTTTTCATATAGCAGAAGGACAGTGTTTTACACATACCAGTTTTCATCATTGTACAATTTACAGTAATGAAGGAAAAAAAAAAGTTGAATATTTAAAAAATTTCACTGCTGCAAGCTGTACCTAACACATTAAAAATTAAACATATTTGTAATCAGAATGACACTAAACATTTTGGGATATGAAAATCCACATTCTGAAGAAGTGACATAGCCAATAAATCTTTTTTGGAAAATTTTAATGATTTTCAGTGGAGTATCCCCTTAAAATAAATATGAACTCTTGAATTAACGATGTTGAGATAGGGATGCATTAAATTACATAACTTATACTGAAATTTTTCTGTTTGCAATATCGTATTTAATTTGCCCATTATTTTACTACAAGTTCCGTGCCATTATTCCCATTGCTGCTCCACAAATACCTATTTTCTGTCGATTCCAAATTGCAATATTGCCGTCATTAGCAATATCAGAGGGTAGGAATATTTCACTTACTTAAAATAAGCCGTAGTTCCGACGTAAAATGATTAAATTTCCGTTGTGTATGACGTGATTAGTGATTATACATGATTTTGGAAATGGGAACACACGCACTATGCGTAAATTGCCCTAATGAATGGCGGCTACTGGGAAATGAAAACTGAGTTGTGTTGCATTTAGTGGGAGGGGATTTCTTTTAATGTGTTAACAAGTCACCTGCACTGTTGTAGATTGGATCACAAGTTTGTAGTCATTGTTAAATTCAATATCAGTTCACGGAACATATTTAATTAAATAACATTTAGCAAATATATACAGTAGGTGCACTGAAAATAAACAGTGTCATGCAAATAACTTTATTTATTAATATCGAACATCGCTCGATAAAGGGGAGCTAGGAAATGTACATACACCACGACTAGGGTGCCCAGACGCCCTCTTTTGTCCGGACATGTCCTCCTTTTTAGGCCATTGTTCGGGGTCCGGGCTAATTTAAAAAAAAAAATCAAGAAATGTCCTCCTTTTCGTAACTTGTATGCCTGATATTTCGAAAGTATCTGATTTGACGCCTTTCTCAAGTAATTTGCCTGTAGGTTGCAGCAGCATTGACCGAATATACTCTTTGCCAACGATCATAACTCTCTTTGTTCCTATTTGTTGTGCTCGTTGTTTTCATATGTAGCTTACTGTAATAGTAATATGCGTTACAAGAGCGGTATGTTGAAGTTTTCATGTTCGAGGAAAAGTTTGAAAAAGCGAAACGTAGTTGAGCTTTTTTAATTTCCGAGAATTGAAAGAAAACATACCGCGGTATGTTGAAGTTTTCATGTTCGAGGAAAAGTTTGAAAAAGCGAAACGTAGTTGAGCTTTTTTAATTTCCGAGAATTGAAAGAAAACATACCGCTCGTGTATCGTACATTATTTTATGCGAAGATCGTTTATTACATACCTGAAATAGGAATTTCTAATTAGTTGCAATGAAATCTCCATCTTGGTTTCTGTTCAATGACGGCAAATTTGCAAAACAAAAATATCTATCTATGCTTTAAAAAGTTTTCTATGTTTACTATACTGCAGCAGGCCGTGATATACGTCAGTCTTTTTTTTCCCCCAGTCTATGATGAGTTTGGAATCTTGTTGATTTTTTCACGGCTTCCTTAATGTTACTTGCATCACGAATGCAGTAACTTTAGTGGAGTTGTAGAGTTTACTTAATTTTTGCAAATATTTAAAAACAATAATTATCAGTGCAATTTAGGTGAAATTGCAGTGGTAAGTTTCCAATTTATAATTATTACTATATTGAACGTCTCTAAAAATAATATGTTAAAAGCCAAAAGCAGTAAAACCAATGTCACTTAAGCGGTAAGAAGAGGGAAATTGTTATGTGTGTTAGGTTGGGAATACTGAATGTGGAATTTTAGACTTTCCGCGGATTGGTTTTGTGCGGAAACCAAGCAAATACGCACGATCTCGCACAAAATCATTTTATATTATCAAGTTTTGTCATAAGTATCTATACTAATAATAAATTTGTAGCCGAAATTTTTCTGGTAATTTTCGATTTCCCAAAAATAATTGGTCCTGACATATATAATTAACCGCTCTGAAACCGAAAATCGCTTTTTTGAAATTTTTGTTTGTATGTCTGTCTGTCTGCCTGTCTGTCTGTCTGTCTGTGTGTTTGTTACCTTTTCACGCGATAATGGCTGAACGGATTTCGATGAAAATTGGAATATAAATTAAGTTCGTTGTAACTTAGATTTTAGGCTATATGGCATTCAAAATATTTTATTTAAAAGGGGCGTTATAAGGTGGCTTGAATTAAATAAATCGAAATATCTCCCTTATTATTAATTTCCATGAAAAATATTACATGACAAAAGTTTCTTTAAAAATAATTTCCGATAAGTTTTATTCTATGCAAAATTTTGATAGAACTGATATTTAATGTGATAAATGAGTTTCAAAATTACAATAACAATGCCATCTAAGGCGGTGTAATGAAATAAAAAACAAATGACTTCGTCTATAAGGGGCCTTGGACAACAACAATCGAAAGCTATGAAACATAGCGTACAGAGAATGTTTCTGTGTTTGTGTGAAGTAATATCGGAAGCTAAATTAACCGATTTGTATAATTAATTATTAATTCAACATTGGAAAGTGTAGTTTCTCTAAATGGACATAATGCTATAATGTTATTACAGTAACTTCTGATTGAATCGAGGACAGATAAGATTAAAATAGCTTCTTATGCACAGAAAACTTGATAGGCTATTCTGTACATTCGTTTCCTGTATTTCCTAAAATAATTTTTATGACCAAATAGTTGGTCTCTGGATCAAAATGATCGCATTTTAATTTTTTAATACAATTTAAATTAAGTAACATAATAAGCGATTTATCCTTCTATCAAACACGAATGTTCCCTGGATCAAACGTCCTATTTTAATTATGTAATTACTTTATATTTATTTCTAACGGGTGCAGCGGAGCGCACGGGTACGGCTAGTACTGTAATAAAATAGATATTGACATAATTTTAAATATAACATAGGCTTAAGCCTAAATCTAAATATATATATATATATATATATATATATATATATATATATATATATATTATCTGTCCTGTTTAATAATTGAATCGGTTATTTCGAAAATGTAACATGTAGGCCTACAGTTCTGCGCAAACGCTAAATAACTTAGTAGTTGATACAGCGTCGCTAAATAATCAAGTGAAAAAATTATTCGGTTATTTAGCGTGGATGAAATTGGTGATAACGAGATGGTATTTGGCGAGATGAGGCCGAGGATTCGCCATAAATTACCTGACAACCGCCTTACGGTTGGGGAAAATCTGAGAAAAACCCAACCAGGTAATTAGCCGAAGCGGGGATCGAACCCATGCCCCAACGAAACTCTGGGTCTGTGGGCAAGCACCTCTCCCTACTGAGCTATGTCAGTAGCTTTGTTTAATTGTGTAGGATATGTTTTGAGCAGTCAACCTGCAGATTTCTTAACTGAAAGTCTGTAATTAATTTATCTCTTAAAACATTAAGGTTATGGTACCGTCATTTCCCATAACTATGGTCCTGGAACACAACTATGGTCCATGATACAACCATTCTAATTTTGTACTCCATAACGTAGTACCTCGTTTATCTCTATTTTTGCTGTACTATAGTTTCAAGTCAAGTCACTGCAGCTATCTACGAACGCTCTATGTTACTTCTACAATGTTCTTTGAATGGCTGTATCGTGGACCTTAGTTGTGTTCCAGGACCATGATTATGGGAAATGACGGTAATTTATTAAATGAGGCTACTGCATCGCCTACAAGTAATTAGTTTTATCAGTGAAACAAAAATTATTATTTTACAAAGTTTTCCCAACAGTAAAGCGAATGTCAGGTAATCCATAGCAAATCCCCCGACACATCTCGTCAAAACATCGCCTCGCCATCACTAGTTCCACCGACGATAAAGATGAAGTTGATATAGCGTTGTTAAATAACAGATTAAAAATATATTGCAAGAAATAAATTCACGTTTTATGAGGCTCTCACTCTATTTCTGAATTGTGGTGTTGTTTTTTTATTTTTGTATCCGTGCATTAAAATAAAATCTCACCAACGTTTTAGTTGTACTTCTAAGTCATTCAAAAGATTATGAACCCCTGGACATGTTACGTCATCGAACCTTCCAGGTTACTGCCAGAATATGTCTGTACATCCCTGCTTAGTATAGCAATCTGTGTTTGGTTGATAATCAATATTGTTACAGTAATTGATACTGCAAAGTCTGTCATATACACACGGTTTTAACTAGACTACAGTGGCTATTTCGGGCATCTAATTATGCCCAACCTAAGCTGAAATGTACAACATTTGATATAGGTCCTGAAGTTGGTAAATGGACTAGAAAAATAACAGCATTGTGATATATTTCGCTTACGAAGCATACTTTGAACGAGGCACGGAGTCCAATACAAGCATTATTTTGCATTAGGTTATTCACTCACTCGCTGGATGGAGTCTCGTACATCTCGTACATCATCACTCATGTATTCATTTCATTTGTTTTCCATGCAGTCTTCATCCTTTAGATTTATATGTTTCTCATTTAGTCAATCATTTCTTGTAAATCTTGAAACCCGTCAAATGAAATCACCTATGGCGGGTTGCTTCAATCTCGGTTACGACTTTACGATCGTAAAATTAGTAACGTACCATGATTAAGTAGAATTTCTGTTACACCAAGCTCGTTTAAGGGTTTTTGGACATTTAACCAGGTTTAAAAGTTTACCGGTCGTTGGCAAATGTATTTTAAATACGGTCATCAGCCGACCTCTTACTTTTTGTGATTTCGACTGCCTGTAGGCCTACAATAATAATAATAATAATAATAATAATAATAATAATAATAATAATAATAATAATAATAATAATAATAATAATGTTTTATTTTCGCTGGCAGAGTTAAGGCCATAAGGCCTTCTCTTCCACTCAACCAGCCTTAATCAATACAATACATAAATTTAAATTACAAATATTTTCACTACACTTAAAAGGTTCTCCAGCAATAATCTTCACTACACATTTATTTAAATTTAGATAAATCTATAAGGTAAAGTAGTAACTTAATTTATGAGCTAATTTAATTCAATGAATTATAATTAATTTAATATTTGAGATAGCTAGTAAAATGATGAAAATTAATTTAATATAAGCTTACTAGGACTGTGTTACAGGGAGAATATATATATTTCTATTTCTATAATGACAATATTAATGTAATTGCCATTAGAGGTTTTGTAAATCTATTTAGAAAAATTAATGATAATAATAATAAGAATGGACAGATGTTAGTTTCATTATAAGTAACAAATATTAATCAGCAATTCATCTGTTAAGTAAGAATACAATAAGCATTATACTAATAATTGTACCTGCGTAGTGACGAAGAATCCTCTAACTGTTAAGTTATAACATCAGTTCTACAATTGAGCAGTTCAGAGCAAAAGTGGTGTAAGTCAAAATTTGGTAATGAGGTTTAAAGTAAAGATTCTGTAAAATACAGCGCAAAGTAGCAATTAATATGGCCTTCTTGCTATCCACTGACTACTAATAGTTTAAATAAATTGAATATTAATTGCTACTTTTCGCTGTATTTTACAGAATGTTTACTTTAAACCTCATTACCTGCTCATGGAAAAGTATGAGCTAGCAATTTCAGATACACAAAAGCTGACATTGATATCTTGCTTTTATCTACATAGAAAAGTGCAAATGATTGCCAAATTAAGCTTTCTCAAACACGAAAATGTTACATTATTGCAGTTCGAAATGTTTTACATCTATGAGATATGTGGAACTGAAATGCGATTAGGGATAAAGGGCAATCATAATATTTATTGGGCACCCGCATTAATTTTTAAAAGAGTTTATTAGTAATTCGTTGAATATGGACAGATATAATCTATCTAATCTAGGAATTAATGTTATAATGAGATCTGAACTGAAAGATATTGGCGAGCGGCTGTGAACGATCTGATTGCAGGCCGAGATCAGCTGGAGAGCTGGATTTGGAGCAAAGCTTGTTAGCAACTGGAGTGATTGATTAGGTGCTAGTCTGGTTGCAGATTGCCAGGGAATTACAGCTCACTTACAAGTACAGTCACGTTCGTATAAATCACTTCCAAGTTGTGTAAAAGTATCAGGTTTATGATTAAATCTGTCTGCCTGCTTGGATATGATCACGTAGCTGGAACGAGGAAAGTAAAGAATGGAGAAAGGAACTGTAGGGGAAGGAGTGAAGAAAAAGAGAAAGTGAAGGAATGAAGGGAAGGAGAAAGTGAAGGAAAGGAGGGAGCGAAGGAGAGAATAAAGTAGGGATGGAGTGGAGAAGTAAAGGATAGGAGAGAGTAAAGAAAGGGAGAAAGTGAAGGAGTGAAGGAAAGGAGAAACTAAGTGTAAGAAAGGAGGGAGTGTAGTAGAAAATAAAGTGGAGAGGAGGGAGTGAAGAAGTGAAGGAAAAGAGGAAGTGAAGGAGTGAAGGAAAAGAGTAATGGAAGAAGTGAAAAGAAAGAGAAGATGATGGAGTTAAGGAAAGGTGGAAGTGAAAGAGTGAAGGAAAGGAAAAAATGAAGAAGTGAAGGAAAGGAGAAAGTAAAGGAGTGAAGGAAAGGAGAAAGTAAAGGAGTGAAGGAAAGAAAGTGAAGGAGAGAAGGAAAGAAGAAAGTGAAGGAGTGAAGGAACGGAAAAAGTGAATGAGTGAAGGAAAGGAGAAAGTGAAGGAAAGGAGAAAGTGAAGGAGTGAAGGAAAGGAGGAGAAAGTGAAGGAGTGAAGGAAAGGAGAAAGCGAAGGAGTGAAGAAAAGGAGAAAGTGAAGGAAAGGAGAAAGTGAAGGAGTGGAGGAATGAGAAAGTGAAGGAGAGAAGGAAAGGAGAAAGTGAATAAGTGACGGAAAGGAGAAAGTGAAGGAGTGAAGGAAAGGAGAAAATGAAGGTGTGAAGGAGAGAAGGAAAGGCGAAAGTGAATGAGTGAAGGAAAGGAGAAAGTAAAGGAGTGAAGGAACGGAAAAAATGAATGAGTGAAGGAAAGGAGAAAGTGAAGGAAAGGAGAAAGTGAAGGAGTGGAGGAATGAGAAAGTGAAGGAGAGGAGGAAAGGAGAAAGTGAATAAGTGACGGAAAGGAGAAAGTGAAGGAGTGAAGGAAAGGAGAAAGTGAAGGTGTGAAGGAGAGAAGGAAAGGCGAAAGTGAATGAGTGAAGGAAAGGAGAAAGTAAAGGAGTGAAGGAAAGGAGAAATCGAAGGAGTGAAGGAAAGGAGAAAGTGAAGGAGTGATCGAGAGGAGAATGTGAAGGAGTAAAAGAAAGAAGAAAGTGAAGGTGTGGAAAAAGGAGAATATGAAAGAGTGAAGGAAGAGGGAGAGCTAAGGAGTGAAATAGAGGGTGAAGTGAAGGGGTGCAACGGTATTGATGCTTTCCTTGTGTCACTTTGTAGAAACTGATTTTAACCTGGCCAAATGAGATGTCAGCTAACCGTGCGTAAATAACTGATGATTATAAATTGTGTATTGGGATAACATTTTAACTACTGTTACTTTTTAACCGTGGTTTCGTTAACTAGCTTTTTAACCTGCGTTGATACACTACAAGTTTCTTTAAAAATAAAGCCCATTATTATACATGAAAACGCTGTTCTTATTTTTCTGTATTCCTATCTTTGAACAAAATTAAGAGACTTTTCATATCTATTGTGACTTTTGAATATTTCTATAGACGAAATTGCAACAAAATAAAATATTGTCCCTTAGGAATATAGTTATAATAATCACATTCATATGTGAAAATAAAAACTAAGTTGTATATACCTATTTCACTAGTTTCGCTTTCGTGTCAGCCATCTTCAGACACAAAAACTAGGATATATACAACTTGGTTTTTATTTTAGCATGTGGTTAATATAACTAAATTCTTATACTACATTCGTACAAAGTGAAAAAGTATGTAATCAAGATGTAAAAATGTTATCAATTACAGACAAACTCTATATATTCGGTATGGACAATTTTATATTTAACATGCTACGATGCCACATCAGCTGGGTAGATTAAAACTTCATACCTGAGTAGACCATGGGCCTTAATTTTCTGTCCGCTTTATGTATGTATATTGGTTCCATTCAACCCTTGCTTTTCTATTCCACTGTTGTACATGTTTGTCTTGATAATGTTTAGAGTGATTTACAAGCATGTTTCACGCTCTCGGAACCAAGAGAAAGCAGAGCTATCTTTTTGTGAATGGAGAGCCGTGTAATTCCTTAAGAGAACTTGGCCAGTGCGAGTTGCCGTGGTAACCAGATGGGTTAAGTTGGTTTCGCTGCGTGCGTCGTTGTACCTCGGCGTGGGAAATCTCACCAATTTACTGCCAGAATTCGATTTCCATAATAGGGTTGCGATTCGACGAAGATTCAGTAGGGTTGTTGGAGGGTAGGTTTTCACGAAAAGGGGGGAAATTATATAGGGTCAGGATGTCATGTTATAAGGGATGAAATGTGATGTATTTGCTTGATCAGTAATCGTGACGTTTGAGTGATTGTTTCCGTGTAAATCTCGACGACTATGAATGTATTCACCCCGATTACAGAGTTTTGCTTATATTTCCTGTATAATTTACATATTATGAATGTATGTAGATCTATATGTATGTGGTGAAAGACAAAACTCCATGCTCCGACATTTTGACAGATTAACGCCTTAAAAGTTTGGATTTGTTTGGTTTCTACATGTTTTCTTACGCATCGTTATTGTCATCACTACCGTTGTGATTTTTTTTCCATTTTTCTTTTGCATACTTTATCTTCATATATCGTACCGACCAGGGGCGGATGCAAGGGGGGGATTAAGGGGATATATCCCCTCCCGAAATTTTGAGAAAAATACGAAACAAGAAACAAAAATAATATTAATTTTAATTCGTGAATCTACATAGGAATTAGAGAGTTTACCACGTAAATTCTCTTTGCTAAAGTGTTTAATTCCAAGAACTGCACGAAGACAAACACAGCGTTCTTACTTCAAGACAGAGAGTCATGAAGAGTATTTTACGCTTGTAATTTTCCTTCTCTTCTGAGACTACTTCATTAGTCAACTCGAGAACAGGTTTTTAAATCATAAGGGAATCCTAAAGTCCATACAAACTTTTCTGCGTAAAAACATAGTGCGAGCATCAGATGAAGATTTAGAAACTGCTGTTCAGGCTGTAGTAAATCAGTGGCCCAATGATGTTGATGCATCACCAGAGTCTTTCTTCAATGAATTGAAGATGTTGAGAAGAAATTTCCTTGATCAGAAAAATCTTCACCTAATACCTACTGATTTTATATCATCTTTGAACAGGTGCAATGAAATTATTTTTCCCTGCACTCGCAAGGCTCTGAAACTTTTCTGCACGTTGCCTGTAACTACAGCAACACCAGAACGGTCGTTCTCAACATTGCGGTATTTGAAGACTTACTTGAGGAGTACGATGGGAGCAGACAGATTAAATGGACTGACCTTGATGTATATACATAAAAATGTAGAAGTAAAAGCTCATGAAGTACTGGATGAAATGTCTAAGAAGCCTCGTCGCCTTCTTCTGTAAATGTCATTCTGTCATTGTTTTTGTATTGCAGTCATTGTAAATGTTAAAATTAAAAAATTATGGTTTATTTAACAACGCTCGCAATTGCCGAGGTTATATCAGCGTCGCCGGTGTGCCGGAATTTTTTCCCTCAGGACTTCTTTTACATGCCAGTAAATCGACTGATATGAGGCCTGTCGCATTTAAACACACTTAAATGCCATCGAGCTGGGTTAGGGTAGAACCAGCAACTTCGAGCACAGAAGGCTATACCGACTACGCTACTCAGGCCAACTTGTAAATGTTTGTGACTCGGAAACAAATTGTGAGTGTATAAACTTATTTCTCATTATTCCATTTTTACTATCTCCTCAAATCCCTCCCCGAAAAAAAATCCTGCGTCCGCCCCTGGTACCGACCTACAGTCCAATGCGGTATAGAAAAGAGTATATCTTTTGACGAACACTCTTCTTCTGTCGTCCTTACTAAAATGTGGAGATTAACGCTATTATAAATTCTATTATTATCCCATTCAGTCCCTCTGTTAAATATCTAGGTGTGTACATGGACGAGGGCCTCAAGTGGAATGTCTAAGTCACACACACATGCAAGACCGTCTTCTCCATCCTTCATTCATTAAATCGCCTGAAAAATTTTCTACCCTTTCAATTAAAAAGAATTCTCATACGAACATTGGTGCTGCCACATTTTGACTATTGCGACATTCTACTAACAGATTTAAATTCTAACTTAGCCCAAAGATTGCAGCGCGTTCATAATGCCTGCATACGTTTCATTTGCAACATCGCAAATACGACCACATTACACCTTCCCTTGAAACGCTCCAATGGGTAAGATTACAGGACCGAAGATATATCCATTCACTAATTTTCCTATATCACATATCAATACTTCTTCGCCTATCTCTCGGTGCGTTTTAATTTCTTATCCTCTTATCACAGCATGGGCACTCGTTCTAAAAATGACCCTTTATTATCTATGCCTTGCCACAAAACAGCTCACTATTCTTCCTCTTTCACAGTATCAGCAATTCGCTTCTGGAACTCCCTACCCTACGATATTGCAATTTAAAAGTGAATTGTTTAAACAAGTGACCAATATTCAGGTTTAATTCTCCTTTGTGTGTATGTGTATATATGTAATTTTTCTCAGTGTTGTATAGTTATAATTTACATTTGAATTTGTTATTCTTGTAATTTGTAATATCGGTTCACTTACCGCTTGCATATTCATTGAGTGTAACTTCTGGCCTTATATTATTTTGTAATTATTATTTAGTATGTTCGCATTATTTTACTCGTCTTGTGCTTGTGTAACTATATAAATTTTTATTAGTGTTCTTTAAATATTAGTCTGTAAAATTGTATCAGCTTCTTTTGTTTCTGGCTAAGTGGAAGAGAAGGCCTGATGGCCTTAACTTCGCCAGAATAAATAAATAGATATTATTATTATTATTATTATTATTATTATTATTATTATTATTATTATTATTAACAAAAAGCACGTGATAGCTAATGTATTCCTCTGCAATGTGTCGCTTTCTATGGCACATTTTACTTTCTCTCTCTTCTATGGCTTTACAGCTCAAATTGAGCCTTGGCCTCCTCGATACTTCGTCTCCAGAAATTTCAGTTCTTTGCTTTGATTTTCCATGCCCTGATTTTTAGTAGACTTCCAGCCAGTGGCGTAGCGTCAATGTAAGCTAAAAAGCTTAGCTTCCCCAGTTAATAATAATTTCATAATAAACCTGCAGTTTATGGAGAAAATTATTTATTAATTTTAATAGAATTTATATTTACGCGTTAAATATTGTGATGCGGCAGCTCAGGATGATTTGTGATGCAGCAGTAAGCAAGAAGCCTGCACACACCAGCTTCCAAGCAGACTGGTTTCTTCTGTGTAATCCACCCCACAGATTTTCCATCCCTTTCTAACTAAACTACCCTAGTCGCAAGGCTCGCAAGAAGCTAGCTTTAACATTTAAAATAAGTAGTTTCCGAGTTATCCCTTTTCGTCAGTTTTGTTCAGTTTAAGTGTTAGAGTGCATTGTGGCTGATATAATAAATAATGAGCGAAATAACAGTTCCTGACACTAGTTTACTTGAATTTTTTTAGGACAATTGTATTATCAAGACTGACTTACGAACAAAAGTGTGATTTAAAAAACAAATGACCGACTCCCTTGCTGTCAGTGAAGGACACAACCAAAAGACAGACGCATACTTACGTAATGATACTAATATTGTGATTTCTCTAAGTATGACAGGGAATGAGCTACGTATGCGTGTCTATTTGTTAAGAGATATGTGTAAACCGTGAAATCATATTTTACTACATATCATTTGAGGTCATGCCTTATTGGTGTTACGATGTTCCAACCAATCTCGACTGCTGACTTGACATTGATTACTATTTATTTTAAGACTATTTTTGTAATACGTTTTCTCATATTACGTGAAAGACAACTTGAGTTAGCTTCCCCTCCTCAAAATTTCATGCTACGCCACTGCTTCCAGCATCCTCTTTCACTGCATCTTCCCATCTGGTTTTCGGTTTCCTAATAATTCTCCTTCTATCATGCAATGTTTACTGAAATATTTCTTTGGTATACGATTCTCGTCCATTCTAATCACATGACCAGCCCAGTGCAATCTTTGAATGTTAATAAATGTTATAACTTTTATTTCCTTATATAGTACAGATTATAAATTTATTTATTATATCTATCTCTCCATTTATCCCCATCTAATTTTGGCCTAAAATTCTTCTTAAGGGACACTGAGAGTGAGTTTTGAAACTTGTGAACATTTTTATCGATTGCTTTCAAATTCGATGGACTTGTTTTGTCTGTACATCTATGTTACAGTGCCAAATTTCATCCAGTCTCATGCAATAGTTTTTTAGCTATTAATTTTCACTTATTTTAATGTTATTAAATTAAGCGTAAATTCAAAACATCCCTGAGGGCTTCATAATTATTCCTTCACTATTTAATCTATATCCACTCTTAATTTTAATTTTATTTTTGTCTGTATTGGAATCCCCTCCTGAGCACGAGTCTTACTCATTCAGGAGTGGGCTAGTTTATCTTTCATTGTATTTATTAACTTGTATTCATTTCAAACTTACTAGCAATAAAATAAATAAATAAATAAATAAATAAATAAATAAATAAATAAATAAATAAATAAACTAGATTAGACAAGAAGAAAAATTAGGATATTTTGTAAGAATTAAATATTGATCCAATTTTAGAGAAAATTCAAAATTATAGACAGAAATGGAAATCTCATATACTCAGGATGCCTAGAACAAGGATACCACGCCAAGCACTAAATTACATCCCTTTAGGAACAAGATCTTTGGGCCGTCCGCTGAAACGATGGAGCCATTAGGATTAATACGTGATAAGAAGAAGAAGAAGAAGAAGAATTAATTTAATATGCAAAGAAGAAGAACAAAAATAAAGATAGGGACGAATAAAGTTAAGAATAAAGAACGAATAGAAGGAAGAAGGCAGCAAAAGAAGTGAAACACGAAGTAGGAGAGGAACAGAAAACAAGACGAGGATAAAAGACAATTTGAATGGCAAAATACGTAAAGAAGTGGTAGAAGGGCTTGAAGAAGAAAGGCGCTGTAAGTGGTGGCGATGTGGATAATGATATTAATGTGGTCTGCGTGGCCCTTCCTGTATGAGTGTGGTTTGTATAGAGAAACAAAATGCATCATCCCACAATATTACCATCATTATACCGAGATAGCTAGTTAAGGAATTCTTTCTGGCACAGAGAATTTCCCCTAATTGAACCATGAGAACGGCAGAAAGAATCCACATTGTCATTCATACGGTTTCCACAAGTCAGCATTATTATCATGCTTGTACCACCATTGAAGAGACAGCAATGGTCTTCATCCTTCCTTTCGGACGTAGTCTTCTGACTTTCATATGAAAAATGCGTCGCATAGCAACCTCTATATACTATCGGGCTAAAATTTTTAGAATATCATTTTTACTTACTTTTACTTTTTGAGATGGGGTCATGTATATTCAGGGTTTTATTTAATTGTTATTCTTTTTCTTACAATCCTCCAATGTTCCATTTTGCGTATTTTAATTCGTCGCACAATTTTCTTTCTTGTGTTGTCGCCAGAAGATTTGTCTGACTCTTTTTCTTATAAGGGTACGTACACGTTGGAGCAACGATAAGCGATAAAAGAAACGTTCTAGCGACGCTTTGGTATTATCAAAGAATCAAGTGTTCATATCGGAGCAACGAGGACGCGGGAAGCGAACATTTTGATTTATCAGTAGAAGATATTATATACATCCACTTAATGAAGGAAGATATATAGGAAATGTCAGCTGCTAGGTTCAAGGTTAATATAACTTACAAAATTGAACTCGATTCTCATCCCAAAGCGAGTATAAATTCTTTGTGTTGTGATTGGTTCTTGTGATCACATAACTTATCTCGAATAAATACACAACTGATCAATTTACAAATACCTATGATAATTAATTTAATATGCCGAAATAATAATACATCGATTAATATTAGGATATATTAATAAACACCGATCATTATACAGATTAATATTATCTTAATCAGAGATCATATGAACGACAAGAGCGAAGAAAATGGAATTTTTCTTTTTCGTCGCTTTTATCGTGTCTCCTCGTTTTTATCGTTACTCCAGTATGCACACCTCAATGCCAATGAATGCTTCAATTCTCTCTGATATAGCATCGCTGCTTCTTTTATCGTTTATCGTCGCTCCAACTTGTACGTACCCTAAGACCTTTCAATGAGATGATATGTTCCCTTTGGGTTACACGCCTGTTGCAGGATAAGTTCAGCGATTACCATATTATTTGCAGATGACGAAGTAATAATGCTAGATACAGAAGGTAACTTGCAGAAAGGTACACTGACGTTCAAAGATATCTGACCCGACTAATCGATAGCGAACGATAATTTGTTGGTGTAAGTGTGGATTCTTTAGTTATTACTTTTATGAATAGATGGCGTAGATGATAGTCAGTGTCGCCAATCGTACATAAATATACCCGCATTATAGAATTCAATTTTTCATATCATTCTACTGATTGTAAATCAACACTGGGTTTAGCTGGAAACCGCTGATATTGTCAATTATGAGAATAATTTATGTTTAGTCTACATCATTATTTTCCCCGACACTTTTTAAATCGCCCCAATAATGGTGTCACCTATTGAGAACTAGCGAAACTATTTCAAAGTTTGTCAATTTGTTATATCTTTGGTTCTGACTTATCCCGTTGTTGGAAAGTTCGCTTACACGATCATAAAATCGTAGGTCGGATACCTTTGAACGTCAGTGTACATTAAAAGAGAATTATAAGATAGCTAATATGTATTAACAATCTCAGTAGAGGAAAAAAGGAAATAAATGTATAAAAAAGTAAAATATAACTAAAATAAGTTATTTACGTATTTTGTAACTTATAGGCTATAAAATAGCAGAATCGAATCTAAATAAGTACTGTAATAAGTATCGCTTCAAATGTAAACGGCTTACATTGCTTGTAAATAGACATGTATTAATTTATTTGTATTTCGAATAATCGAATAAATGGAATAGATTTACTTTTGCTATTATACATACGCTATAAAATACATAACGGAAAACACGGAAATTTTACTCAAAGCAAGTAAAGCGATAGGTTTGGAAGTAAATCCCGAAAAGACAAAAGTATATCATTATGTCTCGTGACCAGAATATTGTACGAAATGGAAATATAACAATTGGAGATTTATCCTTCGAAGAGGTGGAAAAATTCAAATATCTTAGAGCAACAGTAACAAATATAAATGGCACTCGGGAGGAAATTAAACGCAGAATAAATATGGGAAATGCGTGTTATTATTCGGTTGAGAAGATTTCGTCATCTAGTCTGCTGTCAAAAAAATCTTAAATTTAGAATTTATTGTTCTGTATGGTTGTGAAACTTAGACTCTCACTTTGAGAGAGGAACAGAGATTAAGGGTGTTTGAGAGTAAGGTTCTTAGGAAAATATTTGGGGCTAAGCGGGATGAAGTTACAGGAGAATGGAGAAAGTTACACAACGCAGAACTACACGCATTGTATTCTTTACCTGACATAATTAGGGACATTAAATCCAGACGTTTGGGATGGGCAGGGCATGTAGCGCGTATGGCTGAATCCAGAAATGCATATGGAGTGTTTGTTGGGAGGCCGGAGGGAAAAAGACCTCTAGGGAGGCCGACACGTAGATGGGAGGATAATTTTAAAATGGATTTGAGGGAGAGGGATATGATGATAGAGATATGGACCGATGGCAAGCTTATGTGAGGACGGTAATGAACCTGCGGATTCCTTAAAAACCATTGTAAGTAAGTTAGTAAGTAAGTAAGTGAGACAGACAATCATACCGAACGGCTTTTAAAAAATGAGACCGAAACATGTTAACATGATGATGACAAATTGTAATTGATATTATCGTAGTTTTATCATTATTGACGGCAAAAATTAAACTACTTAAGACTTGACCGTTTAATTCAATACTAGCGTATTACAGGATAGCTTATTAAGACTCCCTTCTACCTCACGATACAATAGATTCTGAGTACTGAGTAACAGTAGAGATAACAGTCCCTAAAGGCTGGTTCACAATAAACCGGGAACGGAAACGACAACGTGAACGAGAACAGAAATATTGTTAAAATAAATGTATTTAAATGTGAGCATTCACAATTAACTATTTTGAATGCTCGCATTTAAATACATTTATTTTAGCATTATTTCCGTTCTCGTTCTCGTTGTCGTTTTCGTTCCCGGTTTATTGTGAATAAGCCTTAAAGCTCCCGAAATAATCAGCTAGAGCTCTAAGTAAGTTTTAAATACTTTATCAACAGCGTCAGAAAAAAAAAACAATGTAATTTCATTCATCGTAACGTAGAACGCTTCATTGTTGAATCGTAATAACTAATTCGATTCTAGTCTTGCATCTTATCCGGTTTCATAGCAACGCATAATACAGTTGAATAGCTAAAAAATCTGAAAGTGACAACCTCATTAATTGTAGTGCTAGAACCTGGCAAGCGTTCAGAATAAAACTAAATGTCAACAATACTCTCTCTTGGAATTTGAAAATACGCTATACAGAAATACAAACTGAAAAAGTGTATATGAATAGTGCTTTAAATGTAAGGTAAAGAAAGCACACTTCACTGCTATTTCAACAGACGCGTCGACAGTCGTCATTTTTTCCGGCTCTTTTGTTTACATTTCCGCATATAACTGCTGATTCTCACTATACTTGGAACAATGGAATATACCGTAAGAAATCTTGCATTCCAGACTTTATTTGATGTCGTCAGCAAAATTTAGATGAAAATTGACTTCCATTATCTTTTCCTCCGTGTCGTCATCATCATCATCATAATCAAAATCATCATCATCGTCATCATCATCATCATCAATAGCACCGGTATTTTGACAAGGTCGTACCAGTGTCCTGTTTTGAGGGATTCGCCAATAATCTGTTGTTTGGTTCCTAATTCAGGAACTGTCCAAGTATTACACATTGTATGTGCACAGGAAGAACATTTTTTGTCTCCATTTATCTATGTCCTATCAGTGTTACCAAGACTTTCAATGAATAAATGAGGCTATCAAGTGCAAAACACGCCTTATCCAAAATTAAAAAAAAAATGAATTACATATGGGACGATGTACTTCTTGCAGCTCTCTATCTACTGATGTAGTCGGTTTGTGCAAATCTTGTCTAATTCCTCTTCCATAGAGCTCAGAAAACTACCATCAAATGCAAAACTGTCCATATCCATAACGGTTTTTTCTGTTTTCTGACAAATCACTTTACCTGGATAAGGCGAGTTTTGCATTTGATAGTCTCAAATAGCCAACCAAAGATTGTACATATCAGGCTGAACCTCAGTCAGAGTTAGCAACTTAAATATGTTATTTAGTAGCAATATAATTACGATTGTTATCTTCTGTTTGTTAATTATTTTTCATTCGCAAAATATCGCTCGAGTTTTCATCTCTCTGGATAATTCACTCGCATTACGCGCTCGCAAATTATCCACAAGGTAAGAAATCTTGTGGTATTACCTATGACTATTTCGTTTATATGACGTCATTCTACTTTCGGTCAATGAAGTGTAATGAAATTTTGAATTCCAACCAATCACAATTATACATCGCGATCATTTCTGCAACTCGTTTTATCACTATCAATTTATCGCATGGTCGTTCTTTTGTTTAGTCAGTATCGCCAACTGTTTCCTCGTAAATCAATGGTCATGAATCCATTGTCTAAATAAAGTGCGAAATCTACTTCCACATCTAAATCTTCATCTTCTAATTCCATGTCCATTGTATCTAAAGAAAATGACACTCCTTGATAACAATTTTTCATCTAATTAATTATTAATCACGTTATTTGTAATTATACTGTTACTTACTTACTTATGGCTTTTAAGGAACCCGGAGATTCATTGCCGCCCTCACATAAGCCCGCCATCGGTCCCTATCCTCCAGTCCCTAACATCATATCCCACCTCTCTCAAATCCATTTTAATATTATCCTCCCTTCTACGTCTCGGCCTTCCCAAAGGTCGTATTCCCTCTGGCCTTCCAACTAACACTCTATATGCATTTCTGGATTCGCCCATACGTGCTACATGCCCTGCCCATTCAAACGTCTGGATTTAATGTTCCTAATTATGTCAGGTGAATAATACAATGCATGCAGTTCTGCGTTATGTAACTTTCTCCATTCTCCTGTAACTTCATCCCTCTTAGCCCCAAATATTTTCCTAAGAACCTTATTATCAAACACCCTGAACCTATGTTCCTCTCTCAGAGTGAGAGTCCAAGTTTCACAACCATACAGAACAACCGGTAATATAACTGTTTTATAAATTCTACCTTATAGATTTTTTGACAGCAGACTAGATGATAAAAGCTTCTCAACCGAATAATAACAGGCATTTCCCATTTTTATTCTGCGTTTAATTTCCTCCCGAGTGTCATATTTGTTACTGTTGCTCCAAGATATTTGAATTTTTCCACCTCTTCGAAGAACAGATTTTCAATTTTTATATTTCCATTTCATACAATATTTTGGTCAGGAGACATAATCATATACTTTGTCTTTTTGGGATTTACTTCCAAACTATCGCTTTACTTGCTTCAAGGAGAATTTCAGTGTTTTCCCTAATCGTTTGTGGATTTTCTCCTAACATATTGACGTCATCCGCATAAACAAGAAGCTGATGTAACCCGTTCAATTCCAAACCAATTATACTATAAAATGTTTAAATTAGGGGAGAGTCGGGTAGTATCGGACATCGGGTAATATCGGACAGTGAGTTTCTTTCATCTACCACACGATGATAGTACCTGATTGACATGGTTACGTTTCTGATGTCGCATAGAGAAACGTAACCATGTCATTCAGGTACTACCATATGGAGGTAGATGAAAGGAACGCACTGTCCGATACTACCCGGCTCTCCCCTAAATTACGATTTCAGCAGATAATGAAAACGTATTTCTGTCACAATAACAAAAGAAAAGCGTCGTACATGTAATTAATATTTTTAAACCTGTATTTCGCTTTTCTCAATTGGAATTACTGAATAACATTCAATTTTTGTTGCAGTAATCGTTATTCATCTATTTCGACTTCACAATATCAGAATAGATTAAGTATTCATAAATATACAATTATTAACTTTTGTGAGCGAATTTTAGGAATATATTACTTACATTTTTATTTTATTCACGAAGTAGTTCTAATAAATGTCACTCGAGGTCTGAGATTTATTTGGGAAATCTCAGACCTCTCATAACATTACTATAGATAATGGAGCCGGTACTCAGCTTCGAAACTTTAGATGTTTCTCAATCTAAGACAGTGAAAAAGCTATAAAATTTCGCAAAACTTGTTGGACTTCGGTTGTTATGCACATTGTACCTGAATTACTGTGAATAAAATGAAAGAAAAATCTATGTATCTGTAAAACAGTAGTGCGTAGTAGTTGCAACTGTGAATGGAGTAAAATGTTGCGAAACATCCGATGGTTAGTGGCGCCTATTGTAAGTTTACAAGTGAAGAACCTCGCCCGCTGTAACAGTAATTCTGCCAGTCAGTCCCCTAGCTCTCTCTCACTCACCTCCCCTGCTGTTCGCCTGTATTCGCTAGAGATTCGTTCGGGCCCACGCAACGGACGTCTTCTATTGAACGAGTTAATTTCTAATTTAATTTGTTAATTAAAATAGGGTGGGAGCGACGGGCGCTAATCGCTGGAATTGTGTACAATGGTGGCAGCGTTATTCAATGGTGCTCCGCTCTTGTTTCGCTACTGGCTGGTTGAGATCGCATGCGACAGTGATGGATGCTTCTCGTGCTACTGCAAAATATGACTGACTGACTGCCTAACTGCTTTTAATTCTCAGGTCTGGCCGAGCAGCGAGTGCTCTGCACCACATCGATCTGTATGGACAGTTCTTTTTAAGTGGAGAAACTCAAATCACCGAAAAGAATTGCTTCAGTGTGAGATTTCAAGCTACTGCAATTCGCAGTTGAGATTTACTGTTTTCTTTTAGATATCTACACTAGTTGAAAATAACCTTTAATTGAAAAAAATATGGCAGAATTCCCAATGACTGCATTAAACATTTATACTCCAATTGAAGTGATAAAATGAAGATTAAAAAAAAAAAACAACCATAGTCCAAAAATATAAATTTTCAGGAGAAGCGAAAAAATATCTGACATGGTCGAGAAATGGCCTACAAATTTTTCATCGAGACTTCTGCCAGAGAAGGTTCTTTCTCGTGCTACCTGGGCCTACATAGTTCAACAATATAAATTTTCAGGAGAAGGGAAAAACTATTGGAGATTTAGTGAAATCTCAATGACTGCATTAATCATTTATATTATTATATTATTATTATTATTATTTTTTTTTTGAAGTTTCGTTTTGTTGTCGCTGGAAAGGTCAGTCAGTAAAATGTCGGCATAGTGACTATAAGGCAGAACAAGCGTCTGCACAAGGGACTTTTTTTAAGCAAGAGGAAGGATGTAAATTTATCCTATTTAGCACATGGATAACAGAATATACTTTTCTGCATATTTCTGTGATTTGCATGTCCCAGTTCCTATTTAGTTCCTAAAACCCTAATATAGTCGTCTTTTCAATGCTACCAACTGTGTTATCAGATATCACCAAAGGAGAAAAAATCACATTTATATGTACTGAAGCAACAATAATAATAAATATTATTACTTATTTATGGTTGATCTAATATTAAAATGTACATATTTTTTCTGTCAACATGAAATTCATTGGTTTGACTAAAATTTTATGATTCATAGGACCTAACCTAAAAATGTATTTTGTTTGACCACATTATATGATTAATACGAAATCAGAAAAGCGAATACCATGTTTAAATGTATACTCTTTATTTATGAATGATTACTGTGTCATTTGTAGTATTTGCAGTGTTTGGAGTTGGTTCTCTAAAGACTAGAAGAAGAAAACCTCTAGTATAAATTTTCATTGCTAAAAGCCCAAAGTTTTAAGGCTGGACTGATCTAACATGGATGGATGATATTAGAAAAAATGGATGAAAGGAAAAGATTTAGAAGAGATGGACTGGGAAGACAAAGCAGAATGGAGAAAGAAAGTAAAAGTGGAATAAACTTTGGACAAAGGAAAATGTATTTTACATTGTGTACCTATTCATGATGATATTGATTAATTATTAATTACGTTCAGATTTCAAATAACTCTCGCTAGTAACTTTCATTTCAGGAATGTTTGTAGCTTTTTTAAAGGCAAACGATGCTGTCAACGTAACGGTTAGGAAATAATTGCCAGCTGCAGTATTTGTCGGTACCGAAATTCGAAACAAAGTTCCCAAAAGAAAATCCAACATGACAAATAGAAAATCGCTATAAACCACTAGCACAGCGGTTCCCAACCTGTAGTCCACGTACCCTCAGGATCCGCAAGTCATTTGAAAGGTGTCCGCGAAACCAAGGTGTGTTTTCAAACGCTATTTTAATAATTAAGCTTAGATGTATCACGTTCTCTTGTTTTTATCAGCTTATTGAAATATTTGTTTATCTCTGATATACGATATGATATATAATATGATATGATATGATATGATATGATGATATGATATGATATGATATGGTATGGTATGGTATGATATGATATGATATGATATATGACATGATATAATATATAATATGATATGATATGATATGATATGATATGATATGATATGATATGATATGATATGATATGATATGATATGATATGATATGATATGATATATATTTGATGTCAACATTTACATACATGTAATGAGGACCTCACAATTTGTATCCGGTGCCACAATTACATTCATTACAGATATACCTTTTGTAGACGCTCTTATAATTTAACTTTCGACCCATTTAGATCATTCAAAATTGATACTTTTACGACTCTATTCTTGATTTTCAGTACACTTATATCGAAACAGACTGTTTGTAATAATACTTGTTACTAAAACATACTACACCATTGTCCAAAATATTCGTTACTATGTCTGTTTCTTGTGTACATTTCATTTTCAGATCCCACTAATTTTCTGCATATTATATTTCACTACCCTAGCTAGCCTCCCCCGCGATACTCTTCACCTATTTTCATTATCTCTTTCGTTTTACTTAACTTCCTATTACACTCCTCTAATTCATTCAAAATTGACACTTTTATCACTCCGTTCTAGATTTTCAGTTCACTTAGACTATATCGAACACACATTGTTTCTACTAATACTTGTTACCAAAACATATTACATCATTGTCTAATATGTTCGTTATTATGTCTGTTTTTTGTGTACATTTCATTTTCAGATCTCACTAATTTTCTACATATTATACTTCGCTATCCTAGCTAGCCTCCTCCACCATACTCCTCACCTATTTTCATTATCTCTATCGTGTTACTTAACTTCATATTACACTCCTCTATTTCATTCAAAATTGACACTTTTATCACTCCGTTCTAGATTTTCAGTTCACTTAGACTATATCGAACACGCACTGTTTCTACTAATACTTGTTACTAAAACATATTACACCATTCTCCAATATATTCGTTATTATGTCTGTTTCTTGTGTATTTCATTTTCAGATCTCACTAATTTTCTACATATTATACTTCACTATCCCAGCTAGCCTCCTCCACCATACTCCTTACCTTACCTATTTTCATTACCTCTATCGTCTTATCTAACTTCCTATTACATTATCTCCAATATATCGATCTTCTAGTTCAAAAGTTCGACAAATCAAAAAAACAAGTTTTGAGATATCTTCAGTTGAAAGTTTCAATCAAATTATTCACCTAGAAAGGAACAGAGTTCTGGTTCATAACCACGACAGTTAGAAATGAGTCAGTATTCAGGACGAGTTTATCACAATCTTCCAGTTCATTATTAATATATTTCGAAATGTACTAATAATGAATTAGTAAAGTCCATAGTTATAATTATTTCTAAAGCAGTTTATTTAGTTTTTTTCTTTTTGGTTGTAAATATGACTTAGGCTATCTCAATACTGAATCGGAAAGAGCTCCGAAAGGGGCTTTCCGTAGCATGAATAACTAAAAAATGGCAATTTTTGAGTTGTCGCATTTTTGAACTGGACGATCGATATATTTTTTAATTCTGATCTTCAGGGAACAGTGTTCAACGTTCAGGATAAGGCTGAAGCAATGATAAAGGAATTAAAATTGTGTGAATTTGAGTAAGCTTAGATCATGCATTTAGCGTTGTTTAGTTTAGATTTACTTGAAGTATTTAGGGAGGAGAATACGGCATTTGTAAAGATCTCATGAGAAGAAAGGTTAGGAACAACAGCTGGTTTTGGCCTTTATGCTGAGGCAGAAGGAGGATAGAAAGGCGGGAAGTGAAGAAAAGAAAAAAGGATGTGCCTTCAGTTGTTACCTTAAAAATACTAAAAAGGATGAGAAGAGTGAGGAGTGTTGAGGAGGGGTAACATTGTTACTACAATCTACCTGTAGGCCGAAGAAGGTACTCGTCGTTGCTATGACAATAATTAGGCTCTTGACTTGACTGAGGGCTCCGCCGAGACCATAGGGGGCTAATTTGACCAGTCACCGCTTCTTGAGATGTTACGAGTAGAGATTTCTTCTGAAGGGAAAGAGATGCAATTCTGCTTCCCAACATTTTTTTTCCTTTTTACTTCTCATTCCTTAAAAAAGTGCTATTCATGCATTCCAAATGGCGCCTCAACTCCGTTTGCTACTGCGATCGTTTTGTTAGTTCTGTCATATAGTGAGGATATTACAAGATGTGATTCTTTCTCCGGAAGTGTTTTGTAGCTCAGGTCACCTACAATTAAGCATCTTTAGAGCCGTTCTTACATTAATACGTTTCATGTAAGCGTAATGATGGATGTGTTATGAAATAAAATTAGAAACCTAAAGTTATTAATAAAATGTAACGATTGACAATAAATTATATTTATATTATAATCGTGTAAATGAACACTCATTATCTAATTCAAGTAGAAGGGCTTCAGATGGATCTTTACTGGTCACATAAGTAACTTATTAGCGACCAATGAAACTTACTCTTCAAACCAGTAAGCTAATTCTTCAAACCAATAAGCCTTCAAACCCAGAAAGCTAAATCTCCAAACTAATAGTACAGATCCTTAAATCAACGATTACCACGGTTATCGAAAGAAAACTTAAGAAGGTAAACTTGCAAATTCTAAATGAGGCAGTAGAACAAGCGGACAGCTTCAAATACTTGAGGTGTACTATAAGCAATAACATGAGTTGCTGCCAGGAAATCAAAAAAAGGGATAGCAATGGCCAAGGAAGCTTTAATAGAAAAAGGAGCATCTTCTGCGGTTCTCTGGAAAAAGAACTAAGGCAGAGACTAGTGAAATAATGCTTTGTGTGGAGTGTGTCATTGTATGGGGTAGAAACATGGACATTACGACGAAGTGAAGAGAAGAGACTAGAAGCATTTGAAATGTGGATATGGAGAAGAATGGAACGTATTAGTAGTATTAGTATTTATTTATTTAACCTGGTAGAGATAAGGCCGTCAGGCCTTCTCTGCCCCTCTACCAGGGGATTACAACTATAATATGAACAATAAAATTACAATTAACATCAAATTTACAATTACAATACAAATTAAAGTACGACAAGATTACCTGATTAATGAAAGCTAGACATTTCATCATAGAAGTAAAGAACAAAGAATATTTTTGTATTTACTGAATTACAAATTAAACCTACAATAACAAAAATCTATAGTAATGAAATTACGGGTTATTGAAATATTTTGTGATAGATTAACAGAACTATTTACAAGAAACCATGTCTGAACGAATCTCAATTACTGACCAAGTGCTTAGTAAGTTTGCGTTTGAATTCAATTTTATTTCGACAGTCCCTGATGCTAGCAGGTAACGAATTCCAGAGTCTTGGCAGGGCTATTGTGAAAGAGGATGAGTATGAGGAGGTGCGAAGTGTATAGACAGAATAAGAAATGAAGTTGTGTTAGAAAGAGTGGGTGAAGAAAGAATGATGCTGAAACTGATCAGGAAGAGGAAAAGGAATTGGTTGGATCAGAAACTGCTACTGAAGGATGCGCTGGATATAATGGTGAACGGGAGAAGAGTTCGGGGCAGAAGGAGATATCAGATGATAGACGATATTAAGATATGTGGATGAAATGCAGATATTAAGAGGAATGCAGAAAATAGGAAAGATTGAAGAATACTGGGTTTGCAGTGAAAGACCTATTCCTGTGCTGAACACTATGAATGAATGGAGTCAACAATTCAAGCGTTGAAGTCAACAATCCAAGTTTCCAAGTCAAGAATCCAAATTGCTAAGTCAAAAATCCAAGTTACCAAGTCAAAAATCCAAGTTTCTAAATCAACAATCCAAAATCATACGTGAACAATCCAAACTACCAAGTTAACAGTCAAAGCTTCTAAGCTAACAATCGAAGCTTTGAAGTCAACAATCCATTTGTCCAAAGTCAAGAATCCAAGTTGCCGAGTCAACATTCCAAGTTCTCAAATTAAAAATTACAACCCACAAATCGACGATTCTACTGTAGCTTTCAACTCAACAGTTCAAATGAATTTCTGAACACAATCACCATATAAAGCCTAAAAATTCGGCAATAATCTATGCTCCCAAATTAGGAACTGTAATCTCCAAACCAACAATCCAAGCCATCAATGCAACAATCGAAGTTTTCAATTCAACAATCCACGCTTCCAAATCAACAATCCAAGCATCAAAATCGACAAAATAATTTTTCCAACCAATCCAGATCTCCACACTGAAAAGCTAGGCTTTCGAACTAAAAGTATAGACCTCCAAATTAAAAAGCTTGGCCTCCAAACTAACAAACTAAGCATCCAAATCAACTAACCAAGCTTCCAAAGCTATAAACCAGTAAAAAAAAAAGGTCCTTCCCCACAAACTAAGCCTCTAGACCTCATAAATCAACAAACCAAGCTTCCAGATCAGCAAAATAAGTCTGCAGAAGAACAAACCGTGCGTCCAAGACCAGTAAACCAAATCTTGACAAATTTTCACTTACTTTATCCAAAGAACTTAGTCTCTCTTCCATCCTGCCCCACCCTGTCTGACTCAAAACCTCATCTGTTCCCAGTTCTCTCCCGTATTATTCGTAATGAAATCATATTCTGTACTAAGTTTCTGTGAATATGAGATGAGTAATCTTGGAACTTGGTGCGGAAGACGATGTCGTGAACGATGGCATCCATCAAAAATAACTTAATGGGCCGTTATCTCGGAAAACTAACACAAAATAATCTAATAAACAATTAAGAATCGGCTCGTGCTACAAGTGAATTGATAGCCACGTCACGTGCATTAGCCTAATTGAATTATGGGAGCGGGTGAATGACACAGGGAGGGCTGGCGAGTCGCACGCACGGATTTTCTGTTCCGCGCCGTTTAGCCGCTGCTTTGCGTGTTCAGAACGTGATTGTCGGTTTTTAACACATGACACCCTGGGGGTATGAGTGATACATGTTCAAACGACGGGACTCCCCTTCCCGCGAAGACGCTTCAGCAGTGGGTGTTCTTCGTTCTCATATTATGTGATTGTATATTCGCAAGAAGCCACCGGCGTAGCTCTGTCGGCTAAGGCGCTTGCCTACCTATCCGTAGTTGCGTTCGGGCGCGGGTTCGATTCCCGCTTGGACTGATTACCTGGTTGGGTTTTTTCCGAGGTTTTCCCCAACCGTAAGGCAAATGTCGGGTAATCTATGGCGAATCCTCGGCCTCATCTCGCCAAATAACATCTCGCGATCACTAATCCCATTGACGCTAAATAACCTAGTAGTTGATACAGCGTCGTTAAATAACCAAGTAAAAAAAAAGATAAAAAAATATTCCCAAGACTTTCGCGCCATAGCGTCGTGGTTTAAGGCTTTGCGTTATGGAATGAACGCTGGTTCGAGTTCGCGTAAGGAAGGAATTTTCTCAACTTTCCGCCAGGATATGGGAGCGGTGCCCACCCAGCATAGTGATGAATTTGGGGAGCTACAGTGAGTAGTAATCAATCAATTAATTTTTCATTTACATATTTAGAAAGTTTCTTAAAATTATGGTTTATTTAACGACGCAACTGCAGAGGTTATATCAGTAAATCTACTGACATGAGCCTGTAACATTTAAACACACTTAAATGCCATCGACCTCGGCTGTGATCGAACCCGCAACCTCGAGCTTAGAAGGCCAGCGCTATACCAACTATGCTACCGAGGGCGACTATTTGGAAAGTACATCAGTTGTTCATAGATTTAAAAAAAGTCGTATGACTCGGTTAAGAGAGAAGTTTTACATAATATTATTGTTGAATTTGGTATTCCCAAGAAACTAGTTCGATTAATTAAAATGTGTCTCAGTCAAACATACAGCAGAGTCCGTATAGGTCAGTTTCTGTCTGACGCTTTTCTAATTCACTGCGGGCTAAAGCAACGAGATGCACTATCACCTTTACTTTTTAACTTTGCTCTAGAATATGCCATTAGGAAAGTTTAGGAAAACTGAGAGGGTTTGAAATTGAACGGGATACATAGTTGCTTGTTTATGCAGATGACGTGAATATGGTTAGGAGAACATCCACAAACTATTAGGGAAAATACGGAAATTTTACTTTGCTTGAAGCAAGTAAGGACATTGCTTTGAAAATAAACCCCAAAAAACAAAGTGTATGATTATGTCTCGTGACCAGAACATAGTACGAAATGGAAATAAGATAAATATTAGAAATTTATCCTTTGAATAGGTGGAAGAATTCAAATACCTTGGATCAACAGTAAAACATATAAATGACACTCGAGAGGAAATTAAACGCAAAATAAATATGGGGAATGCCTGCTATTATTCGGCTGAGAATCTTTTGTCATACAGTCCGCTTTAAAAAAAAACCGAAAGTTAGAATTTATAAAACATCTTTAAATTGTGTGTAACAAAACGTACTATCAAGATTTTCTTTAAGCCTCACATTTATTAAAATATTTTTTGGGTCTTTTTAGAGTTGACAATATAAATATATTTTTTTCTTTTTCTAGATAAAACAAATGAAAACACTGGATAGTAAGTTTTGTTTTGGGGAGTTTGAAAGTTATAAAAATGGAATTTCAAACAAAAATGCTAATTTTTTTTAGAAATAATAATAATAATAATAATAATAATAATAATAATAATAATAATAATAATAATAATAATAATAATAATAATAATAATAATAATAATAATAATCCGTGGCGCTACAGCCGGCTGCTGGCCTCACGCCCACATGCCAAAGCAGAGGTGGACAATCATCCAACCAGAATGGAGGTAACGTGTGGTTAGCACGATGATCCCCCCCAGCCGTTATAGCTGGAATTCGCAACCGGATTTCGCTACCTATCGTAGCTCCCCAAGTGCATCACGATGCTGGGTGGGCACCGGTCCCATACACTGGCCGAAATTTCATGAGAAAATTTCTTCCTCCATGAGGACTCGAACCAGCGCGCATTCCGTAACGCGAGTCCCAGGTTTTAGAAATAATAGCGATTAAAAAAATAATTAAAATGTATCAAAAACGTTAATAACTCACACATCCTTAAACAAAATTAGATGAAATTTGGTATGTACACTATTTATAAGCAGTAGCCTATAATAACTGTACAAAATTTCAGACTTCTATCCTTATTAGTTTAGAAAATTGAAACTTCATCTCGGCATATCCTTAGACTAAATATCACAATAACACTCAACTAAGAGCATTAACGTTTTCATGCAATTACAGGGATTCTGTGAGTCCTCTGTCACCCGCAGGAAGCAAATTCCTGTATTTTCGTCAAAAACGTCACACAGTAATACTTTCTTTTCTCTCGAAAATCTCCAAAACTGTAAGCGATAAACCTGTGAAATTCTACATAAAATAATTATGTATTACAACTTGCACAAACAAACTCTCATTTCTCATCCTGTTAAGCCAACTATGTACGAGCTATTCCATCTCAAATCGACCGAAATACAGACAAAATTGACCTTACAATTTCTAAATACAATGAAACTTTTTTGTACGTAGAGAACTGTGATACAATGCTTTGTGCAAAATTTGAGGCATCAGAACTTCATTGACATATAAACAGATTTTCTTACTTTTTTATGGAAATGGAGAAATTTAGATTTTTCCTCATTAAGACGCCTTTGCCTAGGAAAAAAATATTTTAAAAATGTATAGTTAGATTCCGCATTGAAAGTACAAATAAACACGTATTTTTTACTGATGGTATGTTGATAAGAAAGTATTGAAAATATCAAATAAAGAAAATAAATAGTACGCGCGTGAACTAACCAGCTGACTGTGAGACGGGAGCTAGCCGAGACAAGCAAGGCCAGGAGACAAACACGTCATGTTTCGTCTAGTAGCGCATAGCTGGGCTAGCTTTATCACAAGTCTTCATAAACACAGGAGTAAAATGACGCCCAACGCTCGCTTATCATCATCTCTCGATCAGTGCGTGCGGTACTGCGCCGTTCAAGTCTAGGCGTGTGAAAATAATTTATTTAATACCCTCGAAACTTATTGCCGTACCACTAAGCAAACAATGCCGAATTCCTCTTAATAATGCAAGGGTTTTTCTCAATATTATTTTACATTTTTACAAATGAGCAAAAAGCCTAAAAGTAAGTAAAATCAGATTATCTGTCTCTCTGTACACAATAAAAATAAGGATTACTTCTTATCATAACTTACCAAATGTCAGCTTCAAAATGAGCTCTCGTTCAATATTCTACAGTAAATGGTTCCAGAGTTCTGAGCGCTGAAAGAGGCTTGTTTTTCTAAAATACGCTAAATTTGTCGCTCAATAGTACGAAAACCGTTTGACTTTCGATAGTATATTTTTGCAAATGCACTCTCCTCAGCACCTTCTATAAATAGGGAAAAATTAGAGTATAAAAAGCGAGGTTTTTTACTGATCGATTTCATATGGAATAGCCCGTACAATGCAGTATCTCTGATTCTAGTTTGCTGTAGTTTCCGCACTTCCTGCCATACTTTCTGCCTGAATGAAATGATTGGTGTTGCGGCTGTGCTATTATTGCTGCATATAATCGCGTTTCACTGATACGTCACTGATCCCTGAGCATCGGGCATGATATCCATAAAGTGGACGTGATAATACGTCTTGATAATTTGTCATTGCTGCAACACGCCATGCATTACACCGGCGGGAACGCAGCTAGGTCGTGATTTATCATCTAGTTTCTAGAATAAATGACGATCACCGAGCGAACACACAGAGCGCCCCATTGAACTTGGGGCGAGATAATGTGATTATGTAAAACGCGTTGACCGATCGTGCATCACAACCGTTGTCATGACAGCGAGTTGGAAGAATAATATCTCAAGTGTAAGAGTGGCGTATTTCCGATCAGTGGTGGGGCTACCTGGCCGCATTCCAGGAATTATTCTTTACGGAATAATTTCGGAAGATGAAATCCAGTTTATTATGTGTAAATTTAATCATATTCCAAGCAAATCGAAGGTTTTATCAAAAGTCAGAAGTAATTTGAAGTAGGCCACTCATAACGACGCAAATTTTTGTGAAAACTTCAAAATCCGGAGAGTGTATTTTTCAGAAGAAATGGAACTTTAAATTAAATGTATAGGTATAGTAGCGACCTAATTTATTAAAAAACGGTTTTAGTTTAGCTACATCTATCAGTTTCTGTTCTTTGGAAGGAAATGGTGCTCTCCTTTCAAAATCACGAGAAATTATTAATTAGGCCTATGAAATAATAATGTATTTGTTTACTTTTTTCTTACTCTGTTATCTTTCATCATTTATATTGTTTTGTATGCTTTGTCTAATGGCAGCCTCTAATTTGAGGAAGCACAATAAAATAATAAAATAATAATAATAATAATAATAATAATAATAATAATAATAATTTATTTGTCTATTGATATTTGTGCTGAACAACAGCCGTTGCCCAAATAATAATAATAATAATAATAATAATAATAATAATAATAATAATAATAATAATAATAATAATAATTTATTTGTCTATTGATATTTGTGCTGAACAACAGCCGTTGCCCAAATAATAATAATAATAATAATAATAATAATAATAATAATAATAATAATAATAATAATAATTTATTTGTCTATTGATATTTGTGCTGAACAACAGCCGTTGCCCAAATAATAATAATAATAATAATAATAATAATAATAATAATAATAATAATAATTTATTTGTCTACTGATATTTGTGCTGAACAACAGCCGTTGCCCAAATAATAATAATAATAATAATAATAATAATAATAATAATAATAATAATAATAATATTAATAATTTATATGTCTATTGATATTTGTGCTGAACAACAGCCGTTGCCCAAATAATAATAATAATAATAATAATAATAATAATAATAATAATAATAATAATAATAATATTAATAATTTATTTGTCTATTGATATTTGTGCTGAACAACAGCCGTTGCCCAAATAATAATAATAATAATAATAATAATAATAATAATAATATTAATAATTTATTTGTCTATTGATATTTGTGCTGAACAACAGCCGTTGCCCAAATAATAATAATAATAATAATAATAATAATAATAATAATAATAATATTAATAATTTATTTGTCTATTGATATTTGTGCTGAACAACAGCCGTTGCCCAAATAATAATAATAATAATAATAATGATAATAACAATGATGATGATAATAATAATCTGGAACGATTTCAAACAGCATTGTCCAACTCTTGTACCGTATTATCCCATATGATTGAATTAAACGTCTATAGCTACTCCAATTAAAGTTATAAAAGACAGTGTGTAGACTACTGCACTTTCTTAGCACTGTACTGTATTTCATTTGGTATTAATGTAAGTTATCACATAACTCATACACCCAATATTTCCATGAATATTATGTGTAATTAATGAATCAATGCATGGGGAAAATGGGAGGAGAACAATTTGAAATGTACGCGAAAACGCGGCGTTGCAAGGGAAATGGGGCTGAGAGCAAGTAAAATGTGTCTTAAGTCAATTTTTTAAGATTTCAACTTGTTTTATTCACGTTTTAATTTATTATTTTCAAATCAATATATAACTGATTAAGTTTATTTAATGGACTCTCCGAAGTCTTGACTTAGATCCGTTTGAAAAAAAAAAAAAAACATATGCAAGCATTTTGTTTTATCAGTTTTATCATTTTCTCATAATTTGTCATTTTAACTTAGACCAGTTCGGAATCCACCTCTTCAAATGTCTATGTGAGCTCGAAGCCTCCTGGCCACTTGTTACACTCGGAGTTCAGATTATGTGGAAAAATTCGAGACATATTAAGTAGAGAATGGAGCGAGACGGACCGCGTGGAAAAACCTCGAAATACGATGTTAACCTTTGACTTCTGTTTCCATGGTACAAGAAGTGGCATCAGAGTAAACCCTTCATGTGAAGTTGCGGGGAGGTGAATTCCTATAAAGTCGCAGTTAGCAGAATTTAGATATGTGAATTCCTACGAAGTGATATGTGAATTCTTACAAAATGAATTATTACGAAGTGATATGTGAATTTCTACAAATACATATAAAATTGATTGACAAGACAAAATTTTCTGTCTCACTTTGTACACACTTAGGACTGTGTAATCAGAGTGCAGGTTGGTGTGGTTAAAAATTTTATCTTGGTTCATTGTCAAAATAATAAAATTGTGAAAGAACTAGACATAAAGTCCTTGGTCAAAACCTTATTTGAAAGAAATATGTCAAGTATTTGATATTTTGTTTCTGTAGGACACTTTCTTAATGTAATCAAATCTTATGATGCGCCGACTTGAATATTCACGGATGGCCTCTTGTATAAATGCTTCTTTCCTCAACGCCTTCTTCTTTTTTCTAAGCGAGATATTATTACTTGCTGCACTGCGGAGTTTTACGTATGTGTTTGTTTGTTGCCTTCAGAACCTCTAAAATGTGGGGATGGTGATGATAAAAATTAGCATTTAAGTCTGCATGAAAACTCACAGAGATTGGTAGTGTGATGGGAGTGTGGAGAAAGAAGACCACATCTGTGGTGGGAAAGTACTATCTTCGCTGACATATGTTTACAATATAATAAAAAAATTCGTCTAATGTTTCGTTCTAAGGCTTCATAGACATAAAGTCCTCAACAAAGCATTCACTTACGTTTCCTTGATCAAGAAATGGCAATCCAAACAAGTATGTCAACCACTTTCCTATTTCACTCTCATCAGCAAAATATTCGTTGGCAAGCCCTACAAAATTGTAGGAATTAGCATATCCCTATTTCGCTGACATTATAGGAACTAACATATCTCAATTTATAAAATATCCCTGCTAAGATTTTGTAGGAATTCACAGCGACCCGTGAAGTTGTTATAATTTTTCTCTTTTGTACCTCGAACATAAACTTTTCACATCAAAATGCAACGTAGATAATAAAAAACAGGGCAAGAAACGCACGTTGAGTCCCATTAGAACGGAAAACAATCCCAATTTTTCTATCGGGACTCGAATCTGGACCCACTGCATTTATAAGTAGGAACACCATCACTTGAGTAAAGACTGTGGATTGAAATGTTTCATATTAATGAATTAGGTGTTTGCTACGTTGCATTATTGTACAAGGTAATCCCGCCATTGAATGGTCTTCATAATGTGACAAACATGATCAAGAGTGCTGTGAATTCCCTCTAAAGATAAACAGAATTATATGAGGTCGACGTCGTCCGTTGTTACAGCCCCATGACGGTGACTACTCAATTTAGCAAGCAGAACCGAACTGTTTATTGATTTTCAGATTGGTGGTCACTTACGTAATTGAATTAAATCACCCCCTAATCTGGTTGCAACATGCGTTAGGGTGGATGCAGGTGGTCTGTAGTCCACACATGATAAAGTTCCAACAACAGGGCTTAATGTATGATTAGACTGTTAGTATAGATCTGAAACTACATTAATGTATTCTTTCCAGCATAAAAAAGGCGGAGCTTTCCAAACCAATAACCATTGTTTACTGCACAGGTGCACAGCACGGATATTTCTCTTCCATATCTGTAATTTCAAAAGCTCTCAAAGCGTAAACGTGTATATATGTGAGATATATTAATGGAATAGTATCGACTTTTGTCTTTGATGGACAGGAACATCGGAAAGATTTTGTCTCACAATTTCCGCGGCTTACAACACACAACAGCGACATATTATTGTAATTAAAAACTACAAATGAGAACTATTAACACTAAATATTACTTTACGACGTCTACAGCTCAGAACTATTAAAACTCAATGTTCTTTCATAATGTCTAGAGCTCAAAAGTATCAAGACCAAGCTCAGAAAAAAGTATAAAAACGAAATTTTATTTCACAACTAATTGCGGTGAGAAAAATTAAGATACAATCTTATTTCCCAGAATCTACAGCGAATAATTTTCAAGACGAAATCTTATTTCTCTAGTTTGCGAATGAAAACTATTAACACCAAATTTTATTTCGCGACGTCTGCAGCCCAGAACTGTTAAAACTAAATGTTCTTTCATAATGTCTACAACTCAAAAGTAACGAGACCATATTTATTTCATAAAGTCTACAAATGAGAACTATTAACACTAAATCTTATTTCACGAATTCTATAGCTCAGAACTATTAAAACTAAATGTTCTTTCATAATGTCTACAGTTCAAAAGTATCAGGACCAGTTTTGTTTTATAAAGTCTACAAATAAGAACTATTAATATTAAAATCTTGCTTTACGACGTCTACAGTTCAGAACTATTAAAGCTAAATGTTCCTTCAGAAGTATCAAGACCAATTTCATTTCATAAGACCATATTTATTGACACTAAATCTTATTCCACGACTTCTATAGCTCAGAACTATTAAAACTAAATGTTCTTTCATAATGTCTACAGTTCAAAAGTATCAGGACCAATTTTATTTTATCAAGTCTACAAATGAGAACTATTAATATTAAAATCTTACTTTACGACGTATACAGGTCAGAACTATTAAAGCTAAATGTTCCTTCAGAAGTATCAAGACCAATTTTATTTCATAAGACCATATTTATTAACACTAAATCTTATTTCACGACTTCTATAGCTCAGAACTACTAAAGCTAAATGTTCTTTCATAATGTCTACAGCTCAAAAGTAACAAGACCAATTTTATTTTATAAATTCTACAAATGAGAACTATTAATATTAAAAACTTACTTTACGACGTCTACAACTCAGAACTATTAAAGCTAAATGTTCCTTCAGAAGTATCAAGACCAATTTTATTTCATAAAGTCTACAAATGAGAACTATTAACACTAAATCTTATTTCACGACTTCTATAGCTCAGAACTATTAAAACTAAATGTTCTTTCGTAATGTCTACAGTTCAAAAGTATCAAGACCAATTTTATTTTATAAAGTCTACAAATGAGAACTATTAATATTAAAATCTTACTTTACGACGTCTACAGCTCAGAACTATTAAAGCTAAATGTTCCTTCAGAAGTATCAAGACCAATTTTATTTCATAAAGTCTATAAATGAGAACTATTAACACCAAATTTTATTTTACGACATCTATAGTCCACAACTATTAAAGCTAAATGTTCTTTCATAATGTCTACAGCTCAAAAGTATCAAGACCAATTTTATTTCACAAAGTCTACAAATGGGAACTATTAATACCAAATTTTATTTTGCGACACCTACAGCTCAGAACTATTAAAGCTAAATGTTCTTTCATAATGTCTACAGCCCAGAACTATTAAAGCTAAATGTTCTTTTATAATGTCTACAGCCCAGAACTATTAAAGCTAAATGTTCTTTCATAATATCTACAGCCCAGAACTATTAAAGCTAAATGTTCTTTCATAATGTCTACAGCCCAGAACTATTAAAGCTAAATGTTCTTTCATAATGTCTACAGCCCAGAACTTTTCAAGCTAAATGTTCTTTTATAATGTCTACAGCCCAGAACTATTAAAGCTAAATGTTCTTTCATAATGTCTACAGCCCAGAACTATTAAAGCTAAATGTTCTTTTATAATGTCTACAGCCCAGAACTATTAAAGCTAAATGTTCTTTCATAATGTCTACAGCTCAAAACTATTAAAGCTAAATGTTCTTTTATAATGTTTACAGCCCAGAACTATTAAAGCTAAATGTTCTTTCATAATGTCTACAGCCCAGAACTATTAAAGCTAAATGTTCTTTTATAATGTCTACAGCCCAGAACTATTAAAGCTAAATGTTCTTTCATAATGTCTACAGCCCAGAACTATTAAAACTAAATCTTCTTCCATAATGTCTACAGCTCAAAAGTATCAAGACCAATTTTATTTCGTAACATGTTATAGCTTCTGCTGTATGATATTATGGACAGTCAAGTACCAAAGATTGTTTAATGTATATTGATAATTGAAGTGGAATGCAACTGTTTTAATAAAAAATGAAACTGAATCACCGAAGTCTCTTGACTAATAATCGTCCATAGAGTTCAATCACAGATCTATGAGTCCAATGAAGATTGTATAGTTAGCATAACTGATAACAAGAGAACAGCTAATCATAACACACTACTACCATCTAGCGGAATATTTGTAATGATGAGATGGTACAATAATATATTTTCAAGAGAGTTTAGTATTTTTGTAAGTCAATTAATATTTTATTGTATTAGAGTACTTTATATACTCTCTCCTAATCGTGTAATAGTCAACTACCTCCCATTCAAGTTTCGATTTTCTCTGGATAAATCAAAACCTATAGTGAAATTACTATAGAGAAAATATACTGACATGCCATGGGCATTATTTGTAGCTGTGTAATTGTATTTGTGAAATTTGTATATTATAGTTTTACTTTATCCACCTGCAATAAAAGTTTGATTTAAACTCCTTGTGAACAGTTTGCGACTACTTTCTTTCTCATGTAGTTCATAGCCGACTACTCAATGTAGGTTGATGCCTATGTTAGGGTAGTGTGAATGCAAGTGAAGGGTGATTTATCCCAATAATTTGCCCATTTCTGTGTGTCAATATTGAATAGAATCCAGCAGTAACATTTTGTCTTCATTATCTTTCCGTTGAAAGTGCAGTCGAAATAAATTAAACAGGAAGTTCACAGAAGGGTCGTATAGACAGGACTTGAGGATATGTTACCCCTCTTACACGATGTTCTCGGGCCTCGTATAATGGCAGTGGGCCCTAATGAAATCATGTAAATTGCAGTTTGTGAGGTCACATCATCTGGTACTGGTCCAGCGTTTATCCATGCGTTAGGTTGTTCATTTTATCACGTTAAAGCGGATCACGTAAGTGAATGTGTAAGGGGGAACCGAATGAAGGGACACAAAGCTGCTCCCTGGTTGAGAGCGGTCATTAAGGGATGTCTGTTTGTATCCCTCCCTTTCCTTTGGATTTCCTGACCCCCATGCTCGTTCAACTAGTGGATGGAAAAGGAAACTGTTACAAGTTTTATAATCTCCTACAATAATCAGTTTGTCAGTGATGATCAGCGAAGATAACAAAGTAAGACTGTTATTGGTTGCGATAATGTCATCCGTATTCCCTTTTTATTTTTTAGCATCTGGTTTATATTCGTCACCGTCTCTTCCTTAATCTTATTCCAAAATTCAGCACCATTATCATTCAAGCAACAATGTCAGTATCATCAATATTTTAAATATACAAAAAATTCAGCACCATTATCATTCAAGCAACAATGTCAGTATCATCACTATTTCAATTATACAAAAAATTGAGCACCATTATCATTCAAGCAACAATGTCAGTATCATCACTATTTCAATTATACAAAAAATTGAGCACCATTATCATTCAAGCAACAATGTCAGTATCATCACTATTTCAAATATACAAAAAATTGAGCACCATTATCATTCAAGCAACAATGTCAGTATGATCGATATTTCAAATATACAAAAAATTACTCAATCACAAGTGCTACCAACAGAAATATCATACACAGAATGGAGAGTGTAGGAATTTCATGAGCTCAATGAGAACAGACATTAGTGACTTAAGTCAAAATTTTCGTCTTAATTATGTCCCGTATCTTAATACAAAACTTTCCTTGATAAGTTTCACTATTATCATCACAATTTTAAAATTATCTACTGTATAGTATTGCCACAAGAGGTGTGAGATTTGCCGATAAATCCACGAGCAGAATATCATTCTTAACTTTAGATGACGACGCGTTTTCTCGACAAAATTGATTAATAACTCCTTGATTTGACTTGCGGAATACGTAAAGACTACTGAAATTGAGTGGAAAACCTTTTTTTTTATTTGCACAAGGCAAAATGGCAAGCAAGTCATTAATATATCACAATTTCATATGGTCATAATCATCTCTCATCCATTATCTTCATAATATCTCATCAATCATCTTTAAAATCTCCAATTCATTGTAAACTCTTATCGTAATCTCCATTAGACCCATTTCTAATCAATTATCTTCATTATATTTAATCAGTCATCTTATTTTCACTCATCAATCATATTCATTATCTCTCATCAGCTACACAGTTTCTCATTTATCATCCTTTTTTACTCTCCTTCACAATCTCATACACATTATCTTCATAGTCTTTCATCCATTACCTTCACCATCTCTCATTCAGCAACTTCATCATCTTCACAATCTCACTTACATAATCTTCATAGTCTCTCATCCATTACCTTCACCATCGGTCATTTATCAACTTCATCATCTCTAATTAATCATTTTCGTCATCTATCATCAGTTAGCTTCATCATCTTTAATTTAACATCTGCAGAATTTTATTAACCATTTTTATAATCTGAGATTCATAATCTCGGATCCATAATCTTTATGATCTCTTTTGATATTCTTCATAATAATCTCTCCTCCATCACCTTCACTTGTCATCCATAATCTTGCATATCTCTCATCTATAATATTAATCGTCTCTCACCTGTAATCTTAATCGTGTCTCATCCATAATCTTAATCATCAATCATCTATAATATTAATGGTCTCTCATCTATAATATTAATCGCGTCTTATCTATAATCTTAATCATCTATCTATAATATTAATCGTCTCTCATCTATAATATTAATCGTCTCTCATCTATAATCTTAATAGTCTCTCACCCATAATCTTAATCATCTCTCATCTATAATCTTAATCATCTCTCATTTATAATATTAATCGTCTCTCATCTATAATATTAATCGCCTCTCATCTATAATATTAATCGTCTCTCATCTTTAATCTTAATCGTCTCCCATCCATAATCTTAATCATCTCTCATCTATGATATTAATCGTCTCATCTATATTAATCGTCTCTCATCTATAATCTTAATCATCTCTCATCTATAATATTAATCGTCTCTCATCTATAATATTAATCATCTCTCATCTATAATCTTAATCATCTCTCATCTATAATCTTAATCATCTCTCATTTATAATATTAATCGTCTCTCATCTATAACATTAATCGCCTCTCATCTATAATATTAGTCGTCTCTCATCTTTAATCTTAATCGTCTCTCATCCATGACCTTAATCATCTCTCATCTATGATATTAATCGTCTCTCATCTATATTAATCGTCTCTCATCTATAACCTTAATCATCTCTCATCTATAATATTAATCGTCTCTCATCTATAATCTTAATCATCTCTCATCTATAATCTTAATCATCTCTCATCTAATCTTAATCATCTCTCATCTATAATCCTAATCGTCTCTCATATATAATATTAATCGTTTTTCATCTTTAATCCTAATCATCTCTCCTCTATAATCTTAATCATCTCTCATCTATTATCTTAATCGTCTCTCATCTATAATATTAATCGTCTCTCATCCATAATCTTAATCATCTCTCATCTATAATATTAATCGCCTCTCGTCCAAATCTTAATCATCTCTCATCTATAATATTAATCGTCTCTCATCTTTAATCTTAATCATCTCTCCTCTATAATCTTAATCATCTCTCATCTATAATCTTAATTGTCTCTCATCCATAATCTTAATCATCTTTCATCTATAATATTAATCGTCTCTCATCTATAATCTTAATCGTCTCTCATATCTCTCATATATGATCTTAATCATCTCTCATCCATAATCATTAACATCTTCCTATCCTTAGTCATTAACATCTCTCATACATAATCTTTATTTTCTCTTATCGATAATCTATATCATCTCCTCTCATCCATAATCTACATAATTTCTCATTCAGATATCATAATCTCTTATCCATCATCTTCATAACCTCTTATCCATCATCTTCATCGTCTCTCATTCACCAGCATCTTCATTTCTTATCCATTTCCCCTAGCATTTTCATCATGTCTTTACTTCATCTTCATCTTATTTATAATTAACTTCAACAGACATAGGTCTAAGGTTTATCACCTTTAACGTTATACCGGTAATCTTTTTTTCACTGTCATTTGTGTCACTCACACTCCACCTCCTGATATAAATAATAATAATAATAATAATAATAATAATAATAATAATAATAATAATAATAATAATAATAATAATAAAAGGTAGAAGGTAAAGGTATCCCCGTAACATGCCATGAAGGCACTTCGGGGGCATAATAATAATAGTATAATAATAATAATAATAATAATAATAATAATAATAATAATAATAATAATAATAATAATAATAATAATAATAATAATCTATACTAATAATAAATCTGTAGCCAAAATTTTTCTGGTAATTTTCGATTTTCCAAAAATAATTGGTCCTAACATGTATAATTAACCATCCTGAAACCGAAAATCGTTTTTTTGAAATTTTTGTTTGTATGTCTGTCTGTCTGTCTGTCTGCATGTTTGTTACCTTTTCACGCGATAATGGCTGAACGGATTTCGATGAAAATTGGAATATAAATTAAGTTCGATGTAACTTAGATTTTAGGCTATATGGCATTCAAAATACTTTATTTAAAAGGGGGGTTTATAAGAGGACCGGAATTAAATAAATCGAAATATCTCGCTTATTATTGACTTTTGTGAAAAATGTTACATGACAAAAGTTTCTTTAAAAATGATTTCTGATAGGTTTTATTCTTTGAAAAATTTTGATAGGACTGATATTTAATGAGATAAATGAGTTTCAAAATTAAAATAACTGCCATCTAAGGTGGTATATTGAAATAAAAAACAAATGACTTCGTCTATAAGGGGCCTTGGACACAACAATCGAAAGCTATGAAACATAGCCTACAGACAATATTTCTGTGTTTGTATGGAGTAATATCGGAAGATAAATTAACCGATTTGTATAATTAATTATTATTTCATCACTGGAAAGTGTAGTTTCTCTGGATGGACATAATGCTATAATGTTATCACAGTAACTTGTGAGTGAATTGAGGACAGGTAAGATTAAAATAGCTTCTTATGCACAGAAAACTTGATAGGTTATTCTCTACATTCATTTCCTGTATTTCTTAAAATAATGTTTATGAACACATTCATTTTTATCTCAGAGAATTAACGAACAACGAGAGTGTATTGATTTAGTATGCGGTAATAGTACGTTAGCTTAGCAATCCATTATTTTATAATTCAAATTTTGACTATGTTCAATTGAATCGTGTTAAAATACATAAAATATATATGCAATAAATGCAATGCAAAAAAATTGGGTAATGAGCCAAGCAGATTATGTTGCGCTGTTGTAAAAGCTGTTCCTCCTGAGATTCAAGAGCTCCCACAACAAATTAAAAACTTTCTAATTCGAGTACATCCGTTATCAACACATTTTTTTACATAATATAATATAATATGATATAATATAATATAATGTAATATAATATAATATAATATAATATAATATAATATAATATAATATAATATAATATAATATAATATAATATAAACATAATAATAAAACTGTAGCCAAAATTGCAGATAGTTGTGTCTTTGATTGAAATTTATAACATTATTTTATGACATTACTAGACACATCTGAAATATAAAATGAATTGCAAAAAAATTTTTTTCTGTTAATTTTCGCTTTTCCAAAAATAATTGGTAATAACAATTAAGAAACATGTTAAAGGAATTGTCATTGCACCAAATGAGTGGTCTCTGGATCAAAATGATGACATTTTAATATTTTAAATACAATTTAAATTAAGTAACATGTTAAACGATTTATTTTTCTATCAAACACGAATGTTCCCTGGATCAAATGTCCTAATTTAATTATGTAATTACTTTATATTTATTTCTAACGGATGCAGCGGAGCGCACGGGTACGGCTAGTAATAATAATAATAATAATAATAATAATAATAATAATAATAATAATAATAAATAAGAAAGAAATAAAAAATAGGTTGCAGCCGCCAAATTACTCTTCAAGGAACGACCACTCATATAAATTGAGGGAAAGAAGGCAGAGGACGGACACTGGAAAGTTTTCTTTTCTCAATCGTACTATCAGGGACTGGAATGCTTTACCTGCAGACTTACTAAAGGCTTTACCAACAACCAAAAATGTATTTAAAAATAGGCTTAAGGACCTTACTAATAGACGGTAATTATACACAGTACTTAAAGGGTGTAAATGATATGTTGTTATTGAAGTGTTGTATCAGTGAAGAATTATGTTGTGTCAGTGAAGTGTGTTGTATCAGTGAAGAAGTATGTCGTGTCAGTGAAGTGTACTGTGTAAGTGAAACGTGTTCCTGTGAGTGAAGCTGTATAGGTTATAGTGGCAGTGCAAAGTATTTGAACAGTGAAATGTTTTTGAAGTGTTAGTGAAATCAGGATAGAATCAGTGAAATGTGTCGTAGTTCCAGTGCAGTGAGTGAGTTGACAGCGAAATGAGTGTAATGTTGAAAGGTACTTGTGCAGATATGAACATATACTCGTGGGTTTTAGTTCGATCTTAGTTTTAAGATACAAATTAGAATATTTCAAATGTTATTTTAAGTGATCGTTTCATTTAATTTAGTATATTCCCTGTTGTTGTTATTATTATTATTATTATTAGTATTAATTATTAGTATTATCATTAATTGTATTTTTAATTAATAAGTTTATTATTGTCATTATTGAGTGTAATTAGTTACCACTGCCACCGGGTATATACCCATTGCAGTGTGAATAAATACATACAATAATAATAATAATAATAATAATAATAATAATAATAATAATAATAATAATAATAATAATAATAAAAATTAAATATGTTAAGGTTTGTAATTTGAGGCAGGATGGAAGCAGATACATGTCCTTCTCAATTTCTACGTCACCTTCATAACATTTCCTCTTCTCTAGTTCTCCACGTCGCGTTACTTGTGATCCTGCCTCTCAAAGGCCAGGACATGCTTCATAAACTGCACGTCATTGCTACTCTGCGCAGGAGATAGAAAACTTGAATTAATTAAAAGAGCCAAAGTTTAAACACCGGCGTAAACGTTTGACCTCGCAAAGTGCCTCGTTGTTTATGGCGACGTCTGCCTGCACAATCATCATTACGCCGGCCGTTATGGACGTCCTTTTGAAGCGTTAATCCCCCTTTTCACTCCGGCTGACCGCATTATGGTGGACAGGCCTGCCTCTCCGTCTCCTTCACTTACTTCACAAAACTCGCAAGGGGCTTCAACATTGTTGGCGTCATAAAAACTGATGTCCGGAGTTCGTCCTCAGACAGAGTCTATGAGATCTCTTCACTGCGAGAAAGATTTCCTTAGGGTACGTACAAGACGAAGCCTAGCTGGTTACTACACTCGTCTCTCGTAACTTAGCTGGTCGCTGGGTAGAAAGTCAGGGTGGTCGAAACGAAGCTTGTTTGTATCTGCCAGTTACTGTCGCTGAACTCATTCTACTTTTTAAAAATTACCTTTAAGAAACAATAAGAATTTGTAAAAGTGCCAGGATGAAATGTATTGCTCACCAATATCGACTAAGCTTACCTTAGTTATTTTGTCACTTTCAGTGCGGAAATAACCACGCATTTTTCTGGATTGTCCTCTGTCATAATAAAACCCTTCCATTAAATCCTATATAGTTCATTCTAATGCAAATAGAACATTGATAAAATAATAGGGTAAACTAGGGTCTGTTGGAAAGTCGGGCATGTTGGACGCTCGGTACTTTAACGTGTTACCTCGCCACTTGTGGGCACCACATTCTGCTAGAAGTCAATGACGGAAGTAGCCACGAGTGGGGCTACTTCCGTCATTGACTTCTAGCAGAATGTGGTGCCCACAAGTGACAAGGTAACACGTTAAAGTACAGAGTGTCCAACATGCCCGACTGTCCAACAGACCCTAGTTTACCCTATCTATTACTTACTTACAAATGGCTTTTAAGGAACTCGCAGGTTCATTGCCGCCCTCACATAAGTCCGCCTTCGATCCTTATCCTGTGCAAGATTAATCCAGTTTCTACCATCATATCCCACCTCACTCAAATCCATTTTAATATTATCCTCCCATCTACGCCTCGGCCTCACCAAAGGTCTGTTTCCCTCCGGCCTCCCAACTAACACTCTATATGCATTTCTGGATTCACCCATACGTGCTACATGCCCTGCCCATCTCAGACGTCTGAATTTAATGTTCCTAATTATGTCAGGTGAAGAATACAATGCGTGCAGTTCTGCGTTGTGTAACGTTCTCCATTCTCCTGTAACTTCATCCCTCTTAGCCCCAAATATTTTCCTAAGAACCTTATTCTCAAACACCCTTAATCTCTGTTCCTCTCTCAAAGTGAGAGTCCAAGTTCCACAACCATACAGAACAACCGGTAATATAACTGTTCTATAAATTCTAACTTTCAGATTTTTTGACAGCAGACTGATGACAAAAGCTTCTCAACCGAATAATAACACGCATTTCCCATATTTATTTTGTGATTAATTTCTCTCGAGTGCCATTTATATTTGTTATTGTTGCTTCAAGATATTTGAATTTTTCCACCTCTTCGAAAGATAAATCTCTAATTTTTATATTTTCATTTCGAACAATATTCTGGTCACGAGACATAATCATATACTTTGTCTTTTCGGGATATACTTCCAAACCTATCGCTTTACTTGCTTTGAGTAAAATTTCCGTGTTTTCCCTAATCGTTTGTGGATTTTCTTCTAACATATTCATGTCATTCGCTAGACAAGAAGCTGATGTAACCCGTTCAATTCCAAACCCTCTCTGTTACCCTGAACTTTCCTATTAGCATATTCTAGAACTAAGTTAAAAAGTAAAGATGATAATGCATCTCCTTGCTTTAGCCCGCAGTGAATTGGAAAAGCATCAGACAGAAGCTGGCCTATACGAACTATGCTGTAAGATTCACTGTGACACATTTTAATTTAAATAATTTGCCAAAAAGCTAGTACCGATAATTGTCTCATCCATTTCAACTTCTACTTCAGCTCACAATTTCACAATAACATATAGATTATGGTGGTCGGGATGAGCCTGATTCCAAACATTGTAAACATTTGAAATGAATCTTTGAAAATCCATTACACGCGTCGAAATGAATAGCAGTAGACGTTTAGCACGTGGAGAAATGTGCACGGATTCTCGGAACGCATGTACAGTAAAGGCATTTAGATCTCTGGTAGCTTGAAAAAATGAGGGGATCCATTCTACCAGCTACCAGCGAGCTAACAGGCTAGGTAGCAATCGACAGAACAGTCTTCGTCCTGCATTTCTCCATTGCTTAACGTTTAGGCATTCCTTCCAGCAAGGTAACCAGTCAGGCTACCAGCTACGTAGCCTAAGATCAGTGGTGCTCTACCTTTAGAGTGTCACAAACACTTTGAAGCTCATATTATTTCATATTGGAGAACCCCCAGAATGATTTCTATCATTTAGACTGGTAATCATATCATTCGTTCTTAGTTTTCTGCCCATAGAGAGGTCCTTCACTGCAAGCCCAGCATTCTTCAATCTTCCCTATTTTTCGCCTTACTCTTAGTGCCCGCATACGATCCATATATCTTAAAAATGTCTCTCATCTGATATCTTCTTCTGCCCAGAACTTTTCTCCCGTTCACTATTCCTTCCAGCATATTCTTCAGTTTCTTCTTAGCCAGTGATCTAGCCAATATCCTACTCATTAAATATTAGTCAAACTTCGTTAATAAATTAACAGGGATATTAAATTTCACCTATTGAAGACGGCTCTGTACTTCATAATCGCTTCTCATTCCATGAGGCCTAGTCTCCAGACAACAATGCAAATTATTGATAGTCGAATCGATTCACACATCAATATGACGCCAATGAGTTGTTTGAAATTTTAATGAATAATAATATGTCATTACAAAGGGTTCGATTCTTTTGGAAATTAATACCACAGTTAAGTGCTTTACAATTAGACTATGTTAAATTAACTATTTCTATCATTTTATACTCATTGCATTTATAAATCACTCCGATTTATGTACGAATAATATTTGTTCCTCTTTGTGTTTTATCACGGCTGGCTGGATTTCAAACGAGTTTGTTTTAAACATATCAAAATTTCAGTCATCCAAAGCCTACTGTAATTAATAATTATTATTGACGTCACTGTATTAACAGATATTGTGATCACATTTCTAGAATGTGAAGCGCATAAACGTTTAAGGTTAAGGGGACGTGCTACTGAATTTTGTTCATTTTCTTTATTTTCTAAGTATGGTGCCAAAAATGTACGGTTTCTTGAGGAATACTGTAACGAAGATTTCATCTCGATTTATTTATTTTAAGTGAGAAATTCAGTTTATCCCATATAAGTTTTTACTATATTCAGAATTCACAATATTATTAAAATGAAAGTGATTTTACCGCAAATAAAAATTTTAATTTAACAGAAATAAGATAACTTCTGGATGGCTAAACCTAGACCTAGAGTAATTAAACTTGCACACATATTCACAGCAGGTATGTGAATGAAATGCTGCAGTCATGTACACATTTTATGATTATTATTAAGAAAGCTGTGATTTTTATGTCGGGCAGTGAAGTTGAAAAGCGATAGATAAATAGATAGATAGATAGATAGATAGATAGATAGATAGATAGATAGATAGATAGATAGATAGATAGATAGATAGATAGATAGATAGATAGATAGATAGATAGATAGATAGATAGATAGATAGATAGATAGATAGATAGATAGATAGATAGATAGATAGATAGATAGATAGATAGATAGATAGATAGATAGATAGATAGATAGATAGATAGATAGATAGATAGATAGATAGATAGATAGATAGATAGATAGATAGATAGATAGATAGATAGATAGATAGATAGATAGATAGATAGATAGATAGATAGATAGATAGATAGATAGATAGATAGATAGATAGATAGATAGATAGATAGATAGATAGATAGATAGATAGATAGATAGATAGATAGATAGATAGATAGATAGATAGATAGATAGATAGATAGATAGATAGATAGATAGATAGATAGATAGATAGATAGATAGATAGATAGATAGATAGATAGATAGATAGATAGATAGATAGATAGATAGATAGATAGATAGATAGATAGATAGATAGATAGATAGATAGATAGATAGATAGATAGATAGATAGATAGATAGATAGATAGATAGATAGATAGATAGATAGATAGATAGATAGATAGATAGATAGATAGATAGATAGATAGATAGATAGATAGATAGATAGATAGATAGATAGATAGATAGATAGATAGATAGATAGATAGATAGATAGATAGATAGATAGATAGATAGATAGATAGATAGATAGATAGATAGATAGATAGATAGATAGATAGATAGATAGATAGATAGATAGATAGATAGATAGATAGATAGATAGATAGATAGATAGATAGATAGATAGATAGATAGATAGATAGATAGATAGATAGATAGATAGATAGATAGATAGATAGATAGATAGATAGATAGATAGATAGATAGATAGATAGATAGATAGATAGATAGATAGATAGATAGATAGATAGATAGATAGATAGATAGATAGATAGATAGATAGATAGATAGATAGATAGATAGATAGATAGATAGATAGATAGATAGATAGATAGATAGATAGATAGATAGATAGATAGATAGATAGATAGATAGATAGATAGATAGATAGATAGATAGATAGATAGATAGATAGATAGATAGATAGATAGATAGATAGATAGATAGATAGATAGATAGATAGATAGATAGATAGATAGATAGATAGATAGATAGATAGATAGATAGATAGATAGATAGATAGATAGATAGATAGATAGATAGATAGATAGATAGATAGATAGATAGATAGATAGATAGATAGATAGATAGATAGATAGATAGATAGATAGATAGATAGATAGATAGATAGATAGATAGATAGATAGATAGATAGATAGATAGATAGATAGATAGATAGATAGATAGATAGATAGATAGATAGATAGATAGATAGATAGATAGATAGATAGATAGATAGATAGATAGATAGATAGATAGATAGATAGATAGATAGATAGATAGATAGATAGATAGATAGATAGATAGATAGATAGATAGATAGATAGATAGATAGATAGATAGATAGATAGATAGATAGATAGATAGATAGATAGATAGATAGATAGATAGATAGATAGATAGATAGATAGATAGATAGATAGATAGATAGATAGATAGATAGATAGATAGATAGATAGATAGATAGATAGATAGATAGATAGATAGATAGATAGATAGATAGATAGATAGATAGATAGATAGATAGATAGATAGATAGATAGATAGATAGATAGATAGATAGATAGATAGATAGATAGATAGATAGATAGATAGATAGATAGATAGATAGATAGATAGATAGATAGATAGATAGATAGATAGATAGATAGATAGATAGATAGATAGATAGATAGATAGATAGATAGATAGATAGATAGATAGATAGATAGATAGATAGATAGATAGATAGATAGATAGATAGATAGATAGATAGATAGATAGATAGATAGATAGATAGATAGATAGATAGATAGATAGATAGATAGATAGATAGATAGATAGATAGATAGATAGATAGATAGATAGATAGATAGATAGATAGATAGATAGATAGATAGATAGATAGATAGATAGATAGATAGATAGATAGATAGATAGATAGATAGATAGATAGATAGATAGATAGATAGATAGATAGATAGATAGATAGATAGATAGATAGATAGATAGATAGATAGATAGATAGATAGATAGATAGATAGATAGATAGATAGATAGATAGATAGATAGATAGATAGATAGATAGATAGATAGATAGATAGATAGATAGATAGATAGATAGATAGATAGATAGATAGATAGATAGATAGATAGATAGATAGATAGATAGATAGAGGGATGGATGGATGGATGGATGGATAAATAAATAAATAAATAAATAAATAAATAAATAAATAAATAAAACAAAATAAAACGTTCAAAATATTTTTTTGCTATAATGAAGTATATTGACGAGGAAAAAACTAATGTACCTTTCCATTATAGGGAGTCTTAGCTTCATTTTAAACTTTTAAGAAGTGCATTATCTTTATGTGAGACTCAGTTAAATGTTCACTAAAAATATAAATTATTTTTAAATACAATTTTTTCCGGGCATATTTCATTGAAGTATACTGAGGAGGAAAAAACTAATGCACCTTTTCATTTTAGGGAATCTTAGCTTCATTTTAAACTTTTAAGAAATGTATCATCTTTATGTGAGATCCAGTTAAATGTTCATTAAAAATATAAATTATTTTTAAATAAAATTTTTTCTGCCATATTTAATTTTTATTTTATTTATTAAAATGTTATGTTTTATTTAACGACGCTCGCAACTGCAGAGGTTATATCAGCGTCGCCGGATGTGCCGGAATTTTGTCCCCCAGGAGTTCTTTTACATGCCAGTAAATCTACTGACATGAACCTGTCGCATTTAAGCACACTTAAATGCCATCGACCTGGCCCGGGATCGAACCCGCAACCTTGGGCATAGAAGGCCAGCGCTATACCAACTCGCCAACCAGGTCGACTTTATTTATTATATTCCATAGATCTTAACATTAGCATTGAAGCTTTAAGATATAGAAAAAGTCAAGATTTTACAAGATTACAATTTTTTTGCGAGGTGAAGTGAGACCGAGGATTCACCATAGATTACCTGACATTTGCCGTATGGTTGGAGAAAATCTCGGAAAAATCAGTCCAAATGGGAATCTAACCCAAGCCCGAGCGCAGCTCCGGATCAGTAGGTTATTTTTCAACAATAAAATTTTTTAGAAAAATAATGCACATATATTTGAGCAATTTCTAATTGATTAAAAATAAAAAAAAGACATGATGAAAATTGTGGAAATTAAAAAACTGAGTAGGTATCGCTTTACCTTAAAATTCTTTGGCAGAATAGGGAATCAAATCCGAAACCTTCTAGTCAGTAAACAAAGTTGCTAACTAGAGCAAGAGGTCGATTTTCTTAGATATCGTTGTCCTATTTATAGACACTTAAATAGTGCTAGAGAAACGACTAGTTGTCTCGACCTGGTTTTGAGCTGATATCTCCAGGAAGAGCTTGGTTAATGAGTATGCATTTCGATGTGGCTGAATAATTTCCCGTACAAAACATAATTAAGTTTAGTCGGAATAGCTTCCAGCATTCCAGCAGATCAGCTTGCGTAATCACAACTCCTAGAAAATGAAATAAAAAAATAAGATTTCGAGCAGCGGCGATTTTAGATGTTTTAATTAGTAATGGAATTCAGTCCACCGTTACGGAGATGCCGTGACTAGTGTTAGTGTAGAAGATAAATAGTCTTAATCTTCTTCTTTGCCTATAGATTAGGTACAAATCCTAATCCGTCCTTCCGTCCGTTCATTCATTCATTCATTCATTTATGAAAGAAATATTTGGACTTGCCTGGTTCAGACTCGGGATTTGGAGATTAAGAAATGCCATTCATATTGTTTTTGAATGTCAAGATACGATAGAAATACGGATGAAATTCATAAATGAAAAGTTACTACAAATAAATAAAGAAATAGCTATAAGAAAACTCATGAATACTTACTTACTTACTGGCTTTTAAGGAACCCGGAGGTTCATTGCCGTCCTCACATAAACCCGCCATTGGTCCCTATCCTGAGCAAGATTAATCCATTCTCTGTCATCGCATCCCACCTCCCTCAAATCCATTTTAATATTATCTTCCCATCTACGTCTCGGCCTCCCTAAAGGTCTTTTTCCCTCCGGCCTCCCAACTAACACTCTATATGCATTTCTGGGTTCGCCCATATGTACTACATGCTCTACCCATCTCAAACGTCTGGATTTAATGTTCCTAATTATGTCAGGTGAAGAATAAACTCATGAATAATAATAATAATAATAATAATAATAATAATAATAATAATAATAATAATAATAATAATAATAATAATAATATAAAATTACAAAGATAAATAAGTCTATATCTTTTTTTGGTCAAAAAAATTAGAATGGGAAAAATAAATGAAATAGCTAGAATTGAATGAATTGTATCAACATATTAAAATGAGTTGAGTCTTGCACAAGACTAGTCGCAAGTGCAAGATAAAACATCTTATATTAAATAGTTAAGTTTAGAAATTATATATATATATATATATATATATATATATATGTGTGTGTGTGTGTGTGTGTGTGTGTGTGTGTAAATTATAAAGTATGTAATGTAAGGCTTCAATGATTATATGTATATATATATATTTTTCTTTTTTATCTGTGAACTATAATAAATATATCATTCATTCATTCATTCATTCATTCATTCATTCATTCATTCATTCATTCATTCATTCATTCATTCATTCATTCATTCATTCATTCATTCATCATTCATTCATTCATTCAGCCAGCTATCCATGGAGTTATTTTTTATTAAAGAATTCTTTTTTATACAGGTATTTTTTAAAGTGGTCGATAATTTAAAAATGAAAAGTACAAACTAACCTAAGCAAAAAAGCTCCAATTTAGTCCGCAAATTAAAATTTTCTGTTGAAATTCCTCGCTAAGAGCAGACGTGCAGACATCCCTAACTGAATCTATCTAGAGCAGATGTTCAAAATGCTGTACATTCATCTGACGCAACGTGTGCTCTTCTCTATAGTGGGCTGTGAATCCTCTCGGACAGTCCTGGGTCATTCCTTTATCCTAATCCGCAATTCCTGAAGTGTGTTGACCTCAGAAGCGTAAACCGGTTTTTTTTTCATGACCCCAAACACAGAAATATAATCGAAATTAATCCGGTGATCTAGGAGGCCACGGTACAGGTCCTCTTCTGCCTAGGCTATATTTTCATCATTCCGTTGTTTCTGTCATTCATGTTAGTTAGAGCAGCTAATATATCTTCGATTTCTTACATCCATTATTTGATCTTTTTCACAATAGAATATGCCACCTGAAATTCAGCTAGCTGTGTTGTGTATTACATTATCTGTATATGCTGGTATTTGAATATTATCTGTCGTACTATTGTATTAGATGGCCTTGGTCATATTTCTAAAAATATAGACACGTATTTCAATTTTTTAAGAACACTTCAGACCGTGGTAGTCAATAACATCTGGTAGAATATAAGCAAATCAAATATATTTTCCATCAATAGTATGTTATCTTTCTTTTATTACTTATTTATTATTATATTAGTGAAATCGTCTTATTAAATGTCACGCGAGGTTTTCATTTTCTCATAAATTCATGATCAATCATTAAATTCTTATGTATATAGTAGGCCTATCGATAAGCATATATAAAACGTTTTTGTGTAATATTATTTATAGCGAATTATCTTTTCTGTTTCAGACTGAAATCGATGGCAGAAGGTAAGTTAAGACTGTGTTAACACAAATCCTATATTGGTTGAATAGATATGAAACTATTAAGACTATTTTTCATATTATTGAATCTTATTTGTATACCCGTGCTTTAGTACCATATTTTGAGACAGAAAAATCTCTACCATCTAGTAATTTACAGTTTATGTAGACCTATCATAATATTGGGATCATTTTTAAGCCTGTTGAAAATGTCGTTTTTTTAAGAGACACTTGATGAGGTGTCTTATTTGATTTTTAATGACTCTTATGTGATACAATGCGCTCCATTTGAGATTACAAATAGAAACTAATTAATATTTCATTTTATACCATGTTTAGTGTTGCTGTATTCCGGAATGTTACGTGGAAATAATATAGTATATTGTAAAATAATTAAAAGAACAAGAACTTTTGAATCCGAGCAATTTTCATAGACGGAAAAAATTAAATTTATCCGTATATTTTATTATACCATATTGTATTGTTTAGTTCCAGAATGTTCTCTTCTGTAAATAATTTTCTTAAATTTTGAGTTCCCAGGTATAATAATATTATGTGCATCTCACCTTCCGTCTGACTGTATTTTCTAATAAAACTATTATACAGAAGAATTAGGGCCGAATTTATAGTCACCACTTATCGTAAGGAAACCCTTAAGCCGTTGCTTATAATAATTTCCAATTTCATAAATCCCACTGAAGTGAACACTTATTCAAATAAGGTAGCTTGTCAGCTTACTCATGTATTTCCTCATATGCAGTGTAATCAGCTGATTCGGTATACAATGGATGATTATTATGGTTTTGATGAATTTATTGAGTTCTATAATGAAAAACCCTTTAGAGATGTGTAATTATCAACAATTTAAGAAGACATAACTTTTCGACAAGAACACTATTGTGGATTTTCTGGTGTCTCTCATTGAAATTTACAATATAACCCTGAGGCTTACCGATTTCACCACTGCTGAAAGTACTGGTTGCTTTGAGATTTTATGATACAGCAGCATTTAGGTGGGTTTAAATGGTATTTTTTCGAAAAGTATTTACGTCCCAAAAAAAATGTTATTTGCATTTTCGTTTGTACTCTACCGAAGGAATAAGTTGTTAAAATTTGCGTAATTATATCACTTCCACTTTGTTTACCATAAAAAATAACTGAAAATTATATTAAAATGATTTACTTACAGGAATATTTTCGGAGTTTGCATTAAACCAACTGCAATTTTGTCCCATGTCAATTTATTCTTTTGGAGAGAACAATATCAGATTTTTTACTTTTGACGATATCTCTATATTTAATAACTATTCCTCTTAGCTTACTTCTTTCTTCTTCTGTAAAATGCTTTCTCGACATTTTGTATAATTTTAGCTCTATAATATTTACATATGCATTTGTGTAAGATAATAATGTCGGTTTAACAATTTGAAGGTGCTGGAAAACAATTGAATGTACGAAAGCTCTCACGTCTAGTTTCTTTCGATGACAAGGGAATGCTCAGTGCATATGAATGAGTAGCGTCTCTGCAATACGATCTGAAATAAGTGCTAAGGAAATGCTTGTTACTTAAGTGTTTCCTCATTTTATATGTGACGACTATGAATTCGACCCTTAATTCGCGAAAATTACGCAACAACGCAGTGAGAATAGCTTACGTAGCTTTCATTTGTTATATTTCTAAATAAACGTTGTCAAAGCAGGCGATATAAAACAACTGAAAACCAATATTGTGATGTTAAACTTTATTATTTTGTGACTAAAATGGTGTTTATCTTCTTTTTAAAACAATTTTCAAACATTTAAAATGTGTTTTGACTTTTTGCTTAATAATTTACAATTTTGAAATTTATCCTTTCTTCGAAATGGCAGCAGCCTGAGAAGTAGAGTTTTATTTATAATAGGGGATTGTTATTAAATATATATATTTTTAATTCTGAAGTAGGAATAAACATTAAAACTAGTATTTCCTCATATTATCAGAATTGCAGGTGATTATCTGTCTTGGCTAAGGCTAAGCGATCGACGAGCCCTGCATTCTCTTGTTCTCTTACTTCAAATTCTGCGCACAGCTACCCCAATCTATTTGGCTTCTCGTTTTCAAAATTTATCCGCATATCATCAGCTAAGCACAAGATCTCATCATAACAATTTATTCATTATACCCTACCACAAGACATCATTATATTCTTCATCTTATACAGTTTCAGTTGCTAGAAATTGGAACTCGCTACCGAGTGATGTAAGGGTTGTTGGACAATAAATTCATTTAGGTCAAAATTACATAAATTCTTACTTAACAGATTAATTGCTGATTAATATTTATTACATATAATGAAACTAACATCTGTCCATTCTTATTATTATCATTAATTTCTCTAAATAGATTTACAAAATCTCTAATGGCAATTACATTAATATTCTCATCATAGAAATATATTTTAGATTTATACATATATATATTTTTTTTTCTCCCTGTAACATAGTATAGTTCTAGTAAGCTTATATTAACGTAATTTTCATCATTTGACTAGCTATCTCAAATCTCAAATTAATTATAATTGATTGAATTAAATTAGCTCATAAATTAAGTTACTACTTTACCTTATAGGTTTATCTAAATTTAAATAAATATGTAGTCTACTAGTCGTTAAAACTTAACTAAAGAATATTGCCGGAGAAACTTTTAAGTGTAGCGTAAATATTCGTAATTTAAATATGTATTGTATTGATTAAGGCTGGTTGAGTGGAAGAGAAGGTCTTATGGTCTTAACTCTGCCAGCGAAAATAAAACATTATTATTATTATTATTATTATTATTATTATTATTATTATTATTATTATTATTATTATTACTACTACTTACTTACTTACTGGCTTTTAAGGAACCCGGAGGTTCATTGCCGCCCTCACATAAACCCGCCATTGGTCCCTATCCTGAGCAAGATTAATCCAGTCTCTACCATCATACCCCACCTCCCTCAAATCCATTTTAATATTATCTTCCCGCCTACGTCTCGGCCTCCCCAATGGTCTTTTTTCCTCCGGCCTCCCAATTAACACTCTATATGCATTTCTGGATTCGCCCATACGTGCTATATGCCCTGCCCATCTCAAACGTCTGGATTTTATGTTCCTAATTATGTCAGGTGAAGAATACAATGCGTGCAGCTCTACGTTGTGTAACTTTCTCCATTCTCCTGTAACTTCATCCCTCTTACCCCAAATATTTTCCTAAGAACCTTATTCTCAAACGCCCTTAATCTCTGTTCCTCTCTCAAAATGAGAGTCCAAGTTTCACAACCATACAGAACAGCCGGTAATATAACTGTTTTATAAATTCTAACTTTCAGATTTTTTGACAGAAGACTAGGTGACAAAAGCTTCTCAACCGAATAATAACACGCATTTCCCATATTTATTCTGCGTTTAATTTCCTCCCGAGTGTCATTTATATTTGTTACTGTTGCTCCAAGATATTTGAATTTTTCCACCTCTTCGAAAGATAAATTTCCAATTTTTATAGTTCCATTTCGTACAATATTCTGGTCACGAGACATAATCATATACTTAGTCTTTTCGGGATTTACTTCCAACCCTATCGCTTTACTTGCTTCAACTAGGATTTCCGCGTTTTCCCTAATCATTTGTGGATTTTCTCCTAGCATATTCACGTCATCCGCATAGACAAGAAGCTGATGTAACCCATTCAACTCCAAACCCTGTCTATTATCCTGAACTTTCCTAATGGCATATTCTAGAGCGAAGATAAAAAGTAAAGGTGATAGTGCATCTCCCTGCTTTAGCCCGCAGTGAATTGGAAAAGCATCAGATAGAAACTGGCCTATACGGACTCTGCTGTAAGTTTCACTAAGACACATTTTAATTAATCGAACTAGTTTCTTGGGAATACCAAATTCAATAAGAATATTATATAAAACTTCTCTCTTAACCGAGTCATACGCCTTTTTTAAATCTGTGAATAACTGATGTACTGTACCCTTATACTCCCATTTTTTTTCCAATATCTGTCGAATACAAAAAATCTGATTATTATTATTATTATTATTATTATTATTATTATTTTTTTTTTTTTATTATACTTGGTAGAACATGAAACATACGCCTGCAATTCAGACATGAGTGGAATGAACATTTTAAAGCAGAAATGGTACTACAGATGGCTTATTAACTCGAAAATTGTTCACACTTGAGTGCTTACAGTAGAGACATAATGTAATTTTCACTCTTTTAAACGCTTTCCATTTGTCCAACTCTCAAAATGATCCTGACGTGCGAACAAAAGTTCTGTGTCGCCACGGATGGTTACTGAGCCTTGTTTTGTTAACAGTGCCTTTTCGTACGTGAAATGTGTGTCGTGTAGTTAATGCATTACATTTCCAAATTACTGGGTAAATGTTCTGATTGTGCTATACAGTGAAAAATTAAATCTATTTGTCCTTCACGTCCTCAATATTTATTCCTTCTTTTCAATTATATATTTGACTCGAAAACGAATTTAACCTTTTTACAACATTTGTAGCATTCACAGCGAAAATTTTTATTAAACCTGTTATAAAAACAACAATGAAGAACATAATTTGGTGCACTTGTTTGTTTAACGGTGGCCGTGACTACTGCGGGAGGAACAAACGACGACTGCCGCCCGCAAAAATAAACATTGTTTTACCTCTCGCTAGATGGACAGGTAGCCTAATGACCACCTACAGTGATAAAACTTCACGCGTTCATTCGAGGCAGCACCGCGGGTTTTAACAAAACCCACCAATCGTTTTAGAGTACAATACTGTTATAAAGAACTCACAAAACTATACGATGCTGTTAGTTTAACGCGTACAAGTGGGGCGCATTGTAATGACCACCCAGAGCTTTTATCATTATATACTTGCCCATCAACATAGTTTTTTTTCTGTTGCCTTTTTTTAAACATCGAGTGCAGTGTCCAATATTTAACAGGTTTTATTCTGAACAATTTAATAAAACTGTATCGAAACTGCGGTTTCCTCTTTTCCAGGTACGAGTCAGTTGTTCCTACATAATTTTAAATGCCATTATCAAAATGTAATACATTATAAGTGTCAAACGCTTTTTTTTTCACCCTCACAGTTCTGATTAATTGATTTGGACACACTATTTCCCCACGTAGATTAAATTTACATCTATGGCAATTAAAAAACTTTTATGAAGAACTCGTTTAGTTTCCAATTCCCGTTATCTTCTGTTTTCGACAGTTTTAGACTAACTCTTTTATGGTTTGCAGAGTTTATTATTGTACCTAGATTTTATCTGGTGCTCAGGTATGACAATGAAGTTTCACTACTCAATATTAGGCCTACTTCTTATTTATCTATAGTAATGTCACAAGAGGTCTGAGATTTGCCGATAAATCCACTAGCGAAGGGAGTAGATTTATTTGTGAAATCTCAGACCTCGAGTGACATTTCTGTAGTGCTCGGGAAAAGTGACACAAGTCAGTTTCCACAAACCTTTTTTGATAATTTATTGACAACTTACGGAACATCTGCTCGCTTGGAAAAAAATACATAAGTATTTCTCCCATTACAATAATTCATACAGAAAAAAATCAAATCGACATAAATCAGTGTAAGTTGTCAATAAATTATCAAAATAGGTTTGTGGAAACTGACTTATGTCACTTTTCCCGAGCACTGCAGATTTATTAGGACTATTTCGTGAATAAAATAAAAATTTAAATAATATATCCCTAAAATTCGCTCACAAGGTATTAATAATTTTATATTTATGAATACTTAATCTATTCAGACATTGTGAAGTCGAAATAAATGAATAACGATTACTGCAATAAAGAAAATTAATGTTATTCAGTAATGCCAATTGAAGGGTACACGGGAAAAACGAACAATGTCACATTTCCACTAAGGGTGAGATAGTGATCTATTTCAGTATATTACTACAAAATTTATTGATGTTTCTACTTGAAATGAAGGAAATGATGAGTGTATCTGTGGTTTTAATTCTCCTTCACCACTTTTCGTAAAAATAACACTAACGCTTGTAGTAATATAGTGAATTAGATAATGGCATCACCCTTAACAGCATTGTGACATTGTTCGTTTTTCCTGTGTACCCTTCAATTGAGGAAAGCGAAATACACGTTTAAAAATGTTAATTACTTGTACTGCGCTTTTCTCTTGTTATTATAACAGAAATACGTTTTCATTATCTGCTGAAATCATAATATAATTTAAACATTTTATAGTATAGTTATAAATAATCTGAAGAATACATTAATTAAATGAACAATATTGTAATGAAGGAGTGTCATTTCCTTTAGACATGGAATTAGAAGATGAAGATGTAGATGTGGAAGTAGGATTTCGCACTTTATTTAGTACAATGGATTCATGCTCATCGATTTACGTGGAAACAGTTGGTGACACTGACTAAACAAAAGAACGACCATGCGATAAATTGATAGTGATAAATTGAGCTGCCTTAATTTTCTGGGGAAATGGTAGCAAAATTGGGAGCGTCTTGATTTTGCAAAAGAAAGCCATTCTTGATTTTGCAAAAGAAAGCCATTAGAATTCTATGTCAATCAAACTATCTTGAACATTGTCGACCTCTTTTCAAACAATCACAGATATTAATGGTCATAAATTTATATATATATATATATATATATATATATATATATATATATATATATATACGACCTAGTACTTTACACTCGACAAAATATAGACAATTATTCATTAATAGTCAATATACATGATCATGAAATTAGAAATAGTGAAGAAATTAATATTCTATACTGTAGATTACATAAAACTAATACAAATTTTTGTGTCATGGGGATGAAATTATATAATAAGCTTCCCAGTCAATATTATAAGTTACCAACCAATAGTTTCAAACCTAGATTTTATAATTGGCTTTTAATTAATCCTTTCTACTCTGTAGATGAGTTTCTTAGCATAAATTCACACGAAATTGTTTTTTAATAAATAAAATTATTTAGATTAGTTACAATTATTATTCTGTTGCTGAGTTTTTCAACACAAATTTGTATGAAATTGTATTTTAATAAAAAGTTTAATTGCAATTTAGTTAGTTTTCTTCAATTTAAAAGTTTCAAATTATTTCATGTTTTCATTGTATTACTTAAATTTTACTGTTTCTATTATTAGTGTTCTTTAAAATGTATTTATATGTTTTTTCAATGTATTCTGACGAAGCCTAAAACTGTATGTCTAATGGCCAAATAAATTGAATTGAATTTAATTGAATTGAATATGCAAAAATTTTCGCGATGTATGACTGTGATTGGTTGGAATTCAAAATTTCATTACCAGTACATTTCATTAATTAAAAAATAAAGAAGTTTTTTTCATAAAAAAATAAATTCTTTTTCCCCGGCAAATGGTACGTGATGGAGCAATTTGGATTTTAAATTCAGATCTAGGGCACACATATTAGTAATATTCACCTATTTTTATTTTGGAGCAAGACGGAAAGTAAAAATTTGTTGTTCAATAAATTATAATCGAACCCGAGAGCGAGCGCAGCTCCAGAAGGATCCATTAAAAGGGCGCATGACGGGAAGAAGGAATTGCTTATGCCGAAAAGAATATAAACCTTGTAAGAATATGAGCCGTAAATAAAATTATGGGAATAACGCAATTGCTTTTGTAATGAATGCTTTAATATATTCAGAAGCTTGTCAAATTGAGATTCATTCGCTAAGTAAGTGCAGTATACGATAGTGCTTTACAAAAAGAGATACAAACTGGTTGAAATGTATTTTACATATCCCCATCGGATTCTGTGTTCAGTTGGTTTGAAATTTTGATGGCCTCTATTGAGGAACCAAACTACGTAACTCTTCCTTAAGAATACTGTTAACAGCAGTAAGACACACGAATAAAATGATCATATTACTGGAAGTCGGCAACTTGGAAATATAAGTCCCTATAAAGTTCAAGCCATTTAACTTGATTTCTTGAATAAAGTTGTCTTCTCTTCTTCTTTTTTTCTCCTCCTCCCTCTTCCGGGAGATCGGAGCGTGAAAATCCAGCCATTTGAAGTTATATTATGATACATCGGCCATTACACTAGACGGGATACAACGCTGTTATGTCCTCTGCCCCTCTGTCTTGAGTTCGTTTGTATGGTAATGGGCTTCCGAGCCAAGTAGAATGGAGTGGACGCGACTAGCTGCAGGCAACTATAACCGTTAATTTAAAAGAGGGTTTAAAACCGGCATAAAATGACAAGACAAATATCCTTCAGCCAGGCATTGTTTTTTTTTCTTGCTACTATTTCAGTCGTAAAGAAAACTGTCTCCACTTAGGTTTCATTTCCCGGCGCGTTCTTGGAGCGGAGGTTCGCTGCGAACGGAGGTGCTGTAATGGCTCACAAGCAGCGCATTATCATATTACACCATTTGCTGTGATTAGTTCAGGACTGCTTCTTACCCGCATAGGCATTATACACTGTGCTTCAAAATCATGACAACACTTTCCTATTAAGTACTACCATGAAAGAGTAATGGAACGGAGAAAAATTCCCTTCGGCGCCGGGATTTGAACCCAGGTTTTCAGCTCTACGTGCTGATGCTTTATCCACTAAGCCACACCGGATACAATCCCGACGTCGGATAGAATCGTCTCACATTAAGCTCCAACTCTTGGGTTCCCTCTAGTGGCCGCCCTCTGCACTACGTCATAGATGTCTATGAACGTAGGACCGAAGTCCACACATGTGCTGAGGTGCACTCGTTATGAGTGACTAGTTGGTCGGGATCCGAAGGAATAAGCGCCGTCTTAAATCACGAAGTGATTTACGCATATCATATATATTATTTTAAGTACCGAAGTAGCCTACATATGATATTTCCATGCAGATATTCTGCGTCATCATACGATGGAAGAGTAATGGAACGGAGAAAAATTCCCTCCGGCGCCGGGATTTGAACCCAGGTTTTCAGCTCTACGTGCTGATGCTTTATCCACTAAGCCACACCGGATACAGGCGGATAGAATCGTCTCAGATTAAGCTCTAACTCTTGGGTTCCCTCTAGTGGCCGCCCTCTGCACTACGTCATAGATGTCTATGAACGTAGGACCGAAGACCACACATGTGCTGAGGTGCACTCGTTATGAGTGACTAGTTGGTCGGGATCCGAAGGAATAAGCGCCGTCTTAAATCACGAAGTGATTTACGCATATCATATATATTATTTTAAGTACCGAAGTAGCCTACATATGATATTTCCATGCAGATATTCTGCGTCATCATACGATGGAAGAGTAATGGAACGGAGAAAAATTCCCTCCGGCGCCGGGATTTGAACCCAGGTTTTCAGCTCTACGTGCTGATGCTTTATCCACTAAGCCACACCGGATACAACCCCGACGTCGGATAGAATCGTCTCAGATTAAGCTCCAACTCTTGGGTTCCCTCTAGTGGCCGCCCTCTGCACTACGTCATAGATGTCTATGAACGTAGGACCGAAGTCCACACATGTGCTGAGGTGCACTCGTTATGAGTGACTAGTTGGTCGGGATCCGAAGGAATAAGCGCCGTCTTAAATCACGAAGTGATTTACGCATATCATATATATTATTTTAAGTACCGAAGTAGCCTACATATGATATTTCCATGCAGATATTCTGCGTCATCATACGATGGAAGAGTAATGGAACGGAGAAAAATTCCCTCCGGCGCCGGGATTTGAACCCAGGTTTTCAGCTCTACGTGCTGATGCTTTATCCACTAAGCCACACCGGATACAACCCCGACGTCGGATAGAATCGTCTCAGATTAAGCTCCAACTCTTGGGTTCCCTCTAGTGGCCGCCCTCTGCACTACGTCATAGATGTCTATGAACGTAGGACCGAAGACCACACATGTGCTGAGGTGCACTCGTTATGAGTGACTAGTTGGTCGGGATCCGAAGGAATAAGCGCCGTCTTAAATCACGAAGTGATTTACGCATATCATATATATTATTTTAAGTACCGAAGTAGCCTACATATGATATTTCCATGCAGATATTCTGCGTCATCATACGATGGAAGAGTAATGGAACGGAGAAAAATTCCCTTCGGCGCCGGGATTTGAACCCAGGTTTTCAGCTCTACGTGCTGATGCTTTATCCACTAAGCCACACCGGATACAACCCCGACGTCGGATAGAATCGTCTCAGATTAAGCTCCAACTCTTGGGTTCCCTCTAGTGGCCGCCCTCTGCACTACGTCATAGATGTCTATGAACGTAGGACCGAAGACCACACATGTGCTGAGGTGCACTCGTTATGAGTGACTAGTTGGTCGGGATCCGAAGGAATAAGCGCCGTCTTAAATCACGAAGTGATTTACGCATATCATATATATTATTTTAAGTACCGAAGTAGCCTACATATGATATTTCCATGCAGATATTCTGCGTCATCATACGATGGAAGAGTAATGGAACGGAGAAAAATTCCCTTCGGCGCCGGGATTTGAACCCAGGTTTTCAGCTCTACGTGCTGATGCTTTATCCACTAAGCCACACCGGATACAACCCCGACGTCGGATAGAATCGTCTCAGATTAAGCTCCAACTCTTGGGTTCCCTCTAGTGGCCGCCCTCTGCACTACGTCATAGATGTCTATGAACGTAGGACCGAAGTCCACACATGTGCTGAGGTGCACTCGTTATGAGTGACTAGTTGGTCGGGATCCGAAGGAATAAGCGCCGTCTTAAATCACGAAGTGATTTACGCATATCATATATATTATTTTAAGTACCGAAGTAGCCTACATATGATATTTTCATGCAGATATTCTGCGTCATCATACGATGGAAGAGTAATGGAACGGAGAAAAATTCCCTCCGGCGCCGGGATTTGAACCCAGGTTTTCAGCTCTACGTGCTGATGCTTTATCCACTAAGCCACACCGGATACAACCCCGACGTCGGATAGAATCGTCTCAGATTAAGCTCCAACTCTTGGGTTCCCTCTAGTGGCCGCCCTCTGCACTACGTCATAGATGTCTATGAACGTAGGACCGAAGACCACACATGTGCTGAGGTGCACTCGTTATGAGTGACTAGTTGGTCGGGATCCGAAGGAATAAGCGCCGTCTTAAATCACGAAGTGATTTACGCATATCATATATATTATTTTAAGTACCGAAGTAGCCTACATATGATATTTCCATGCAGATATTCTGCGTCATCATACGATGGAAGAGTAATGGAACGGAGAAAAATTCCCTTCGGCGCCGGGATTTGAACCCAGGTTTTCAGCTCTACGTGCTGATGCTTTATCCACTAAGCCACACCGGATACAACCCCGACGTCGGATAGAATCGTCTCAGATTAAGCTCCAACTCTTGGGTTCCCTCTAGTGGCCGCCCTCTGCACTACGTCATAGATGTCTATGAACGTAGGACCGAAGACCACACATGTGCTGAGGTGCACTCGTTATGAGTGACTAGTTGGTCGGGATCCGAAGGAATAAGCGCCGTCTTAAATCACGAAGTGATTTACGCATATCATATATATTATTTTAAGTACCGAAGTAGCCTACATATGATATTTCCATGCAGATATTCTGCGTCATCATGCGATGGAAGAGTAATGGAACGGAGAAAAATTCCCTCCGGCGCCGGGATTTGAACCCAGGTTTTCAGCTCTACGTGCTGATGCTTTATCCACTAAGCCACACCGGATACAACCCCGACGTCGGATAGAATCGTCTCAGATTAAGCTCTAACTCTTGGGTTCCCTCTAGTGGCCGCCCTCTGCACTACGTCATAGATGTCTATGAACGTAGGACCGAAGTCCACACATGTGCTGAGGTGCACTCGTTATGAGTGACTAGTTGGTCGGGATCCGAAGGAATAAGCGCCGTCTTAAATCACGAAGTGATTTACGCATATCATATATATTATTTTAAGTACCGAAGTAGCCTACATATGATATTTCCATGCAGATATTCTGCGTCATCATACGATGGAAGAGTAATGGAACGGAGAAAAATTCCCTCCGGCGCCGGGATTTGAACCCAGGTTTTCAGCTCTACGTGCTGATGCTTTATCCACTAAGCCACACCGGATACAACCCCGACGTCGGATAGAATCGTCTCAGATTAAGCTCCAACTCTTGGGTTCCCTCTAGTGGCCGCCCTCTGCACTACGTCATAGATGTCTATGAACGTAGGACCGAAGTCCACACATGTGCTGAGGTGCACTTGTTATGAGTGATAGTTGGTCGGGATCCGAAGGAATAAGCGCCGTCTTAAATCACGAAGTGATTTACGCATATCATATATATATTATTTTAAGTACCGAAATACATATGATATTTCCATGCAGATATTCTGCGTCATCATACGATGAAAGAGTAATGGACCGAAGAAAAATTCATACATATATACATACATACATACATACATACATACATAAGTGTTCTGCCCCAGGGCAGGTCTTTCACTACAAACCCAACATTCTTCAATCTTTCCTATTTTCTGCCTTCCTCTTTGTCTCCGCATATGATCCATAACTATATCTTAATGTTGTCTAGCGTCCGATATGTTCTTCTGCCCCTAACTATTCTCCCGTTCACTATTCCTTCCAGTGCATCCTTTAGTACGCAGTTGCTTCTCAGCCAGTGACCCAACAAATTTCTTTTTCTTTTTCTCATCAGCTTCAACATCGTTCTTTCTTCACCCACTCCTTCCAATACAGTTTCATTTCTTAATCTGTCTGTCCACTTCACACGTTCCATTCTTCTCCATATCCACATTTCAAATGCTACTAGCCGCTCTCTTCACTTCGTTGTAATGTCCATGTTTCTGCCCCCATACAATGCTACACTCCACACAAAGCACTTCACTAATCTCTTCCTTAGTTCTTTCTCCAGAGATCCGCAGAAGATGATCCCTTTCCTATTAAAAGCTTCCTTGCCCATTGCTATTCTCCTTTTGACTTCCTGGCAGCAGCTCATGTTACTGCTTATAGTACACCTCATGTATTTGAAGCTGTCCACTTGCTCTACTGCCTAATTTATTATTCGCCAGTTTACCTTCTTTAGTTTTCTTCCCATAACCATGGTCTTCGTCTTGTTTGTATTTATCTTCATCCCATACTGTTCACAGCTGTCATTTAGCTCCAGTAGCATATTCCTTAGTATCGTCTCCTCTTCTGCTATCAACGCCATATAGCTTGACGAATGTAGACTAATATTAGTGGTATGTTTTCATTAACTGCAAATTAATTTTCAAGAGTTTTCAATTTATCTGTAACGTTTCTAAGCATAATGTGGGTCCACACCTGTGGAGTAACGGTTAGCTCATCTGGCTGCGAAACCAAGTGGCCTAGGTTCGATTCTCGGTCGGGGCAAGTTACCTGATTGAGGTTTTTTTTTCGGTGTTTTCCCTCAAGTCAATATGAGCAAATGCTGGGTAACTTTCGGTGTTGGACCCCGGACTCATTTCACCGGCATTATCACCTTCATCTCATTCAGACGCTAAATAACCTAAGATGTTGATAAAGCTTCGTAAAATAACCTACTAAAATAAAAAACCATAATGTGAAAAAGAAAAAGCAAAATCACGTCACTAACACTTCTGGTAGGTAAATATTTTTGAACTCTTGTAATTATTCAGTGTGGTAGAAGAAGAAATAACGTTTCCTTCCATATTAATTCAGTTTATTATAATAATTATTATAGTCTTTTAGTTTAAGAGGACAGTAAAATACAAGCAATATACAATGTTTTGTTGTAGTTGAAATTTTTGCGGTAGGAATTTTGATTGTAGTTAGACTCGTATGGAGGTACTTACTGATATGTACTGCAGACTTTGGGGATAGTATAATAGAAAACTTTGTATTACTGAATTTGAGGATCGCGAAGCACAGTTTGGGAACCACGAGTTGTATTTTTGTATATCCGTCATGGATTTGAACAGAAATTTCCCGCAAATAGGCGGTCTAGAAGTCAATACTAGCTCTATTATGCGATGGATAAAGGAACTGTTTACCGAGTAGGAAGTTTCCTTACGGAATTTTAAATATTATAGGAAGATATATTAGTAATATGATTACGTTAGTTGTTAAAAAGGCCAGTTTCGGAATTCGATCCATCAGTAGCCTATCAGTAGCTTGTTATCGTAACGCGATACATCAACAGTCATTAGGGCCTGGTTTTGTGAGGGTACGACGTGAATAGGAATTCCTCATCCCACTCCCCTTTCTTATAAACGTCGTGAGTGAAGGGTGTCAATTTCGTTACAACACGACTTGCTTAAACAGCTGTCAGTTCCCGCCAAAACTACAAGGGACAATGAAGAAGCTATTGAAACATAGCCTCGTCATCGTACACCGTGTCTGTCAGCCTGCCGGCTTTGTGGAAAAACGGGCTGTCTTGAAAGAGCACTCTGTGATCTCAAGGAGGAGGAAAGGAAGATGCTAACCAGGGTGAAAGAGGAGGTAGAAAGACCGAGAAAATGGAAGAAGACTTCACCGAGGAGGGGCAGAGTGGATAAGGAGAAGAAGAAATTCAAGAACGAATGATTGAAGAAATTGAAGCGATAGGACAGAGGAGGATTGAAGAGGAGAAGACGAAGAAGAAGAAGAAATATAACACTAAGACTATGAAAGAAGAGGACAAAGAAATAAAAGGGGGATTTGCAGAAGATAAATGTGCAGAAGAAGACATTTAAAGATAAAAAGTTGAATGGGGAAAATAAGCATGAAGACAAAAAAAGAGAAAGACTAATGGCTGAGTGCACCAATCTTGATCAAAAAACGGGAACACGGTACGAATAAAAAGAAAACCACGGTCAAAATACGATTCGGTGCATCAACAATGATTTTCGGTCACAGAAACCCGTTCTTCTGACCGCTCTCTTCACCCTGGTTAACTCGGAGATCGCATGTCATTTTTACAAAGAAAGGCATCCATATGAGAGAAAAAGACAAAAACAGATCGTAACCAATAGTTACCGGTACACGTTTCGATTTTGTTAAACCGCTCTGTTTGATTCGCTTGTTTATAACGCTACTACCACGTTTAACTTTGATCATGATTGATGCACCTAACTGTGCGAACTTTACCGCGGTAAAATTCTGATCAAGAATGATGCACTCGACCACAAGAGATAAAAGAAAATAGCACAGAAGAGATGGAAGAAAATGAGAAAGAGAACGACAAAGAAATGGCGGGGGAGATGTTGAAGAAAAAAGTGGAGAAATAAAGAACAGTATGAAGAAGAAATGCTAGTAGAATTACGAGAATCTGAAAAATGACAAGTTGAAAGCGGAAGAAAAGTTTTAAAAGGACAGGAAGAACAGGACAAAGTTGTGAAATGGAATTTCAAAAACAATAAAATGGTGGAGAGAAAAGAAAGAAATGGAAACACATGAAGGGAAAAGAGAAGAAATTAAAGGAGCTGTCATTCATTCATAATTTTTTACTCAAGGACAGTTAAAACTCTTCTCCCGTTCACTATTCCTTCCAGTGCATTCTTCAGTAGGCAGTTTCTTCTCAGCCAGTGACCCAGCCAATTTCTATTTCTCTTTCTGATCACTTTCAGCATTATTCTTTCTTCACCCACTCTTTCCAACAAAGTCTCATTTCTTATTCTATCTGTCCATTTAACATCCTCCGTTCTTCTCCATATCCACATTTCAAATGCTTCTAGTTTTCTGACTAATTTTATACACGGCATTGTATTTTTCAACAATCATAGAGAAATTAAGCTGTTAATAATAATAATAATAATAATAATAATAATAATAATAATAATAATAATAATAATAATAGGCCTAATAATGATAATGTTAAAGGTGATAATAATGATAATGGTACTGTATTAATAAAGTATAATAATAATAATAATAATAATAATAATAATAATAATAATAATAATAATAATAACAATAAAATTATGTACCTTTGTAAATCAACCTTATTGTTACCAGACATCAATGGTCATTAAAAAGAATAACAAAATTACCAAATAATACGTCGCCCTATTCTTTTGTAGGTAACATTTTCAAAACTAACAATCTGTATTTATTCAAAATAATATAATAATAAATGCCCTTTTTTCGTTTTCATCTTAGAAATAAAGATTTTTCGCCGACAAAGCCGATTTTCGTGAAAATCCCCCACATATTTACTGTGACTATTACACTTTCACTACGTCATACTACTTTTGACCAATAAAACGGTACGGAACGGCGTGTTTCAACCAATCATGGCTGCTTATCCTAAAATTTTTATCACCTCTCTTGTATTTGTTTCTTTGTTTGCCAAAATTGTACTTCCAGTAATTATTGTGTCTTTTAAAATGATTCATGTTTATTTCATCATTCTTAATTAAAACTTTTCTATCATTTATCTTGTTTATATTATTAAGGTTATGTTATAGTTTCCGCTGCATGAGATTATGAATAATCACGTATCAGAGATTGTTTAAATGTATTGATAATTGAAATACAATGCAACTGTTTTAATAAAAATGAAACTGAATCAACACAGCCTTCTTGAATAGTAATCGTTCATAGAGTCCAATGAAGATTGTAGGCCTATAGTTGGCACAGCTGGTAACAAGAGAACAGCTCATCATAACACATTACTCCCATCTAGCGGAATATTTGTAATGATGAGATGGTACAATAGTACATTTTCAAGACAGTTCAATATTTTAATAAGTCAATATTTTATTGCATTAGAGTACTTTATTTATTCTAATCTTTATGTAGCCTACTTTATTCTAATCGTGTAATAGTCAATTATATCCCACTTGAGTTTTGATTTTTTCTAGACTATTACACTTTTACTACGTCACATTACTTTCGACCAATAAAACGGTACGAAAGGACGCCTTTCAACCAATCATGGCTGCTTATCGCACAATTTTATCGCGTCCCTAGCATTTGTTTAATTTTATCGCGTCCCTAGCATTGTTTATTTTTATCACTACCCTAGCATTTGTTTCTTTGTTTACCAACATTTCAAACTGCACTGGTCTGGACGTCAAAAACAGAAAATTACAAACCACTCCAGTCGATGCACAGCACTTTCAAATATGACTCGCATTGGCATTCAAGAACAAGAATTAATAAAGATCACTGGTCATATATGAAGAGCACCATTCGGAAATCCTGAATAAGTTGAGGGATACACCAAGTACATCAACGATTTCACTTCTTTTACGCACACGTCCAATATAACATCAACTGAACCACCAACCACTAAAACATTCAAATTTGAAAATTGTACTTTCAATATTGTTTCTTTTAAAATTATTCATGTTTATTTTTTATTTCATCATCGTTCATTAAAAAGTTTCTTGTTTATTTCATCATCCCTAATTAAAACTTTTCTAACACTTGTTTATATTATTTAGGTTATGTTATAGATTCTGCTATATGATATTATGGATAGTCACGTATCAGAGATTGTTTAATACTAAGATTTATTGAAAATCATCTTTCAAGTGACGTTGATTACTGGGATCCGGATGATTGAAGTGGAATGCAACTGTTTTAATAAAAATGAAACTGAATCAACAAAGCCTTCTTGACTAGTAACCGTCCATAGAGTTCAATGAAGATTCCATAGTTGGCACAACTGATATCAAGAAAACATACTCGTAATCATAAAACACTACTGCCATCTAGCGTAATGTTGAGATGGTACAATAATACATTTGAAGACAGTTGTATTTTCGTAAGCCAATTAATATTTTATTATATTGGAGTACTTCGTTACTTCTAATCTTTATATACTTTCTTCTAATCGTGTAATAGTCAGTTATATCCCACTCGAGTTTTGATTTTCTCTAGATAAATCAAAACCTCTAGTGAGATTACTGTAGATAAATCAGTCACATTATTTATGATAAAGGCTGCGTGTACTTCTTGGTGCATCTCTATCATATTTCGTTTTTACCTCTAGTAAACAAAAACCTGTCCTGATCATCACTAGATTTATAACGGCTACGAACTGATTTTGTTTCCATTTTGTCACGTTAGTGTCTTCTCAAGATTTAATATCACGAGCCGCGGTTGGGTAAAAGTAGATGTTGTAAAGAAGATTGGAGAAGTATTTGACATCACTTGAATTCACATGACCAGCGATCACCAGCTAGCTGTCGTGCCTCGCGATAGGTAATGGAGAGCATTTTATTTTTGAAGCAGCAGTAGACATGTTTGCTTAACGCGCAAGACGTATCACCGATATTTATTTGCCACAAGGTTACTTCACGAGGAACAATTAACAAATTGAGTCGCACTATTTTTATGTAGGATGACTCGGCTTAAAGGCACGAAGGGTTAAGTTATACAATCAATACTCATCTGGCGGTGTAACAAAGTAGGGGAAGCATTATGTAAGTGGCAGACAATAATTCTGTGATTGACGCCTTTTCGTTCTGAATAAATAAAAGAAGAAGCGAAGGTGCAACAGCGTACATGAGTAGTCGTTCTTGTTAGCTTGTTAAAGTTATCTCTCTGTGGGCTTCGGTTAGGCTGATTGTTTGTTTAATGCCTGTTAATTATAGAAATGCTTCAGCGCGGGGCAGGGCTCTTCAACACCCGCTGCCGTGCGATGACGGGGCATAAAGCATTCATAAGTCTGGCTGTACAGGAATGCCCAATGAAACCTATACCAGTCCAGAATGGAGTATTGTTATTTGTGTGCTTATTTTTGGTGTCGGTTTTTCCGAATGTAATCCAATATTTATTGAAGGTTCAATATGTTCGCGCCACTGAAAACGATTTTTTTTTTTTTTTTTACAATTTTATCACTGCCACAACACATTTAACTTCTAATTCCACTATACAGGGTGATTCACGAGGATTTACCGTCACTTACGGAGCTTATTTCCGAAGACATTCTGAGCAAAAAAATGGCATATAAACATTTGTCCTAATCTCAATATTTTCAAACTTTGACTAATTTGAAGATTTTTGTAAAATTCCTTTTTTCTTTAGTAGTTGGTTATTTTACGACTCTTTATCAACATCTTAGGTTATTTAGCGTCTGAATGAGATGAAGGAGACAACACCGAAATTTACCCAGCATTTGCTCATATTGGGTTGAGGGAAAACTCCGGAAAAAACCTCAACCAGGTAACTTGCCCCAGTCGGGAATCGAACCCGGGCCACCTGGTTTCACGGCTAGACGCGCTAACCGTTACTCCAAAGGTGTGGACCCTTTTTTTCTTTAGTTTTAAGGGTAAAAGAATATTTCAAATAAAGAATGAACTATTCAGAAGTATCATTCCCTTAATTGGCTAGTGTTCTGAAGCTAAAAATGTGTTGTCTGTTGCTTTGTACAGATATTGTTTTTCAATTTTTAACTAAAAATGACATCATTTTTACGCACTTACCACAAAAATTGTTACAAATCATACGACTTTAGGAACTTGATTCTTTACAGTTTAATTATGCATCCTAATGTGCAGTCTTGAAGAATTTACAAGAGTGACGTGATTTGTAACAATTGTGATAAATGCGTAAAAAATAAGAAAATGTAATTTTTAGTTAAAAATTGAAAGAAAAAATCTGTACGAAGCAACTATGGAATTCACAATAATTTTTAGCTTCAAAATACTAGCTAATTAAAGAAATGATACTCCTGAATATTCATTCTTTATCTGTTAATATTATTTTACCCTTAAAAGACAAGAATAATGTATTTTACAAACAATTTCAAATTATTGTAACTCTGAAAATATTGGAACTAGGACAAATGTTTATATGACATTTTTTGCTCACAATGGCTTCTGAAATAAGCCCGTAAGGGACGGTAAATTCTCGTGAATCACCCTGCATAATATGGGATGTTCGCTAAATTAAGGCATTGATTATTGCACAAAACGCACTTCAGGAACAAAATGTAAAAATAATGAGTAGTGGCATGCTATTCTTGGCATGCTTCCTGCTTCATTCAGTAGATGTCTCCCGATTCGAGGTAACAGGGTCAGCAACATTGCAAACAAAATAGATCAAGTAGCTATGTAGTATTATGCGAGAGGTTATGTTAGGTTAGATTAGGTGGGAAATATTATGTGAGAGGATAGGTTTATATCACATTCCGCACACGCCATTCTCCATAGTTGGTGACACTGAAAATCCCACCATTCTCTGCTTCATATTACGGCACGGTCAGAAAATATGATGGTCTTCATTCGCGCACGACGAATTTCGTATATAAGTAAGGTATGTATTAGGGGCGGTATAGGCCTACAGCTTTCCTAGTGATCATATCCAATTTCCACTACTCCAAACCAGGGTTTAAGCTAAAAAATAAATAATTGTGCAGAAAGATAAAATTAATAATTTATGCAGAAACAAAAAGTTATGTAATTTGTTTCTTGGAGTTTTATTACTTTCAATCCATCTTACCACACTCTAGATATACTAACGTAAGTAAATCATTAGACGTACGTAGGTATTATTTCAATGTACCGAAGTACATATGATATTTCCATGCAGATATTCTGCGTCATCATTACTCTTTCATGGTATGATGACGCAGAATATCTGCATGGAAATATCATATGTACTTCGGTACATTGAAATAATATATGATATGCGTAAAACACTTCGTGATTTAAGACGGCGCTTATTCAGTCGGATCCCGGCCAACTAGTCACTCATAACGAGTGCACCTCAGCACATGTGTAGACTTCGGTCCTACTTTCATAGACATCAATGACGTAGTGCAGAGGGCGGCCACTAGAGGGAACCCAAGAGTTGGAACTCAATCAGAGACAATTCTGTCCGACGCTGGGGTTGTATCCCGTGTGGCTTAGTGGATAAAGCATCAGCACGTAGAGCTGAAAACCCGGGTTCAAATCCCGGCGCCGGAGAGAATTTTTCTCTGTCCCATTACTCTTTCATCGTACGTAGGTATGTTTAGAATCAATTACTACTGAATTTACATCACATTAAAATACGTTATTTTATGGACACTCTAAACATTGAAATTCTTTACTAGTAGTCCCTTCAAGATTTAGGCCTATTGTTAGCAGAGTGCCAACTATTTTATTGAAAGGCGGTTTCTAATTCCAGTTTTTACAAGATTCATGCAACTAAATCCTCGCTCACAATTTACAGTATGCGATGGAATTATATAAATCAATTAGGAGAAAATGTTCACTTAGCTTACATAACTTGCACCAACTCTTTGAAATCAATTCTTAAATATCCATTCCTCAATACCTTTTTGCCATTAGCATTTCATTTAAATTCGGATTATTTCACACACACCTCTGATTTCATTTTCTCCATTACCATCTTCGTTTCTGAAGTCCAATGTGGTTGTCGCATTTTTGCACATTTACATTGAAAGTTTGTTACATTTTTAGAAGTCGAGTAGCAAAATGCGACAAATGCGACTGTGGCTTGAACCTCACTCCATACTCTCAAGGTATTTTTGAATGTTTTCTAGTGGCGCATACATATTGAACCTTTATCCAATATTTCATATCTATTATTATTATTATTATTATTATTATTATTATTATTATTATTATTATTATTATTATTAAAACTAAAATATTCATTTGTGACTTATTCAGTACTATCAAATGTCTATTTAAAGAGAAGACGTTTCGCGATCGTTGCTTATTTCGCTACATTATTGACTCAGTCTATGTAAATATTCAATTAGATGTGTCAGGTAGTAGTGTCTGCTCTACTTATACACCCGTTTTGGTTGTATTGAAGTATATGCATATGTAATAGAAATAGTCTAAAAGGTGAGAATGCTGTAAACGTTGACCATACTGCATTCCTGAAATAATTTCTAGGTCTATATGAAGGGACATTCTTTGTAAATGGAACCCTTCATTTCAGAAGTATTATAATTAAAATTATTTGTTAATTTGTACATTGTAGTTCAATTTGTGTTATCAGGTCCAGTAAGCAGTGACTTCACCGGACTTTCGTTTGATATAATTTTGCTGGAATCGAACCCAGGTCCATTGCACTTATAGATGCCTTACGGTAGCTCATTATTATGAACGCAAAGATTCGATTTTCGTATTTTAATTATTTATTGCACATTATAAGTCTACAACTAGTTGGAAAAGTGAAGTTTTATGAACGAACACGATCTTAGAGCTAGTTACTACGCAAAACTATCATCTTGTGGAACCCATTGTCAGATTGTCAAATTCTGAAAGCTGGTAAAACTTGATTACCATCGCCTTATTTAACAAATTACCGCAGGAGTCTTCCAATGTTAGTTTCTTTAAATCTAAGAAGAGAATACACAAATGGCAGATCGATAATATTTTTCATTTTTAAATCAATTTTTATAGCTAGGGAGTGTTAATGTGTTTTAATAGATGTTACTATAAATATTGTTTTTTGCATTTTGCATTTTATTGTGTTTCATTGTATTTATGTTGACCATGTCTGTAGCAACCTACTAGTTGCTCACGACAGGACTGCATAATAATAATAATAATAATAATAATAATAATAATAATAATAATAATAATAATAATAATAATAATAATAATAATAATGATAATAATAACACGATATTTTATCTGCATGTATATTTCCCTATAAATTAGAATAAATTAGAATAAATAAATAAATAAATAAATATATTAAAAGTGTTAAAATTCTGTTTTTATGATCGGGCATGCCACGTTAAGCATAACCACATTGAAACAATACAAAGTCAACAAGAATTGTTGTTTTCGTCGCCATTTTTTTCTTATTTAAGAAATATTTAAGAGAGAAAGAGCGGCCATTAAACAAAATATTGCAATGGACTTAGTCACACATAAAAAAACACCCATAGAAAAAACTAAAACTTCAAAATTAAAATATGAGATCTAATTTATCAGCCATTTAAAACTTATTAATATTATAAAATGCTTTGGTCACAAGCCAGTTTTTCAATATTCTCTTAAATATATTAATACTACAGGATGCTGCACTTAGGGGTAGTAAATTAAAGAGCTTAATTCCAAAAACTCTACAACAATTTTGAACTTTTACTAATGTAGTGTATTCATAGGCAATATTCATAGTCTTCTGTGAATGCGTCGTGAAAATAGTAAAATACGATGAAATAATGGAAGAAGAAAACTAAGGTGAATAGTTTTTTGAGTATCCTACCAGAAATTCGATAAGCTGTATACATAGGGAGTTGTATGAAACGATTTATAAGCGCTTCAAAGAATGATGTGAGAACTAGAAATTGAAGGAGATTAGGCCTACAGAAAACGGTTTATTGGCTAACTTCTTTGACAAGCAGACTAAAGCCCTTAGACCCTTCCATGTAGGTTTAATGATGCAATATTAACTTTATTTTAAAAGTGTATATAAGACTATAACAATATTAAACAAATTTCGGAGCTAGTCGTATAACCCATCTTGAGATAGAGTAAATACAAAAGAAAACATCTTTTCTGTTATTCATTTCCTTCTCCTTTATGTCTTTCCATGGAGACGACTTCATTAAAATATATACTTATATTGGTCGTCAGTTATGAATGCCATTTGCACATACAAAATCACGTGATAGCATGCAATCCAATCTGCTTTAGCAAATTACTCTGTGTGGAAGTAATTACATCGATTGTGAGTTCATCGAAACATATTTCCTCTGTATTGTTTAGGTCTACTTCCAGCAATGCATTATTCATTAAACAAACTTTGAAATAATTAGGCCTACATATTTTATCGAGATGTAAATGTAAAGAATATGACATATTTCAATATTATTATTATTATTATTATTATTATTATTATTATTATTATTATTATTATTATTATTATTATTATTATTATTGTCCACACCTGTGGAGGAACGGTCAGCGCGTCTGGCCGGGAAACCAGGTGGCCCGGGTTCGAATCCCGGTCGGAGCAAGTTATCTGGTTGAGGTTTTTTCCGGGGTTTTCCCTCAACCCAATACGAGCAAATGCTGGGTAACTTTCGGTGTTGGACCCCGGACTCATTTCACCGGCATTATCACCTTCATATCATTCAGACGCTAAATAACCTAGATGTTGATACAGCGTCGTAAAATAACCCAATAAAATTAAAAAATTAAAAATTATTATTATTATTATTATTATTATTATTATTATTATTATTATTATTATTATTATTATTATTATGTGGTAAAATAGTAAATGAATCGATCGCAGCTGAAAGGCATGAAGTCAGAATTGGTCAGTTTTTTATTTAGCATTATGAACTATTTAAGCAAGACCTATCGATCGGCGCAAGAAAGAATTAAGTCAGCCTTCTCCTTGTACAAGAAACTGTTGCTACTGGTAACGTGAACAGATGAGGGAAGCATTAAGTCATGGACTTCCTGCCTTTCAGCGCCGTGTCGCACCATGCGAGGTTGACCAATCAGCCAATCTGCTGCTTTCCGATTCTCGCCAATCCCGCGACGTTATTTTTTAGTGAATTATTTTACAACACTGTATCAACATCTCAGGTTATTTAGCGTCTCAATGAAATGAAGGTGATAATGCCGGTGAAATGAGTCCGGGATCCAGCACCGATAGTTACCCAGCATTTTCTCACATTGGATTGAGGAAAAATTCCGGAAAAAAACCTCAACCAGGTAAAATGCCCCGAGCGGGATTCGAACCCGGGCCACCTGGTTTCGCGGTGAGACGCGCTAACCGTTACTCCACAGGTGTGGACCTTCGGCCTTGTGATATCAATATTTCAGTGTAATACGAGTAATAAGTTAGCTTGTATTTTGCTGTATCATAAGAGAAGTTGTAATTTGTAACAATCCTTTCATTGAATCTAGGTGATATTTATGTTATAATTAAATATAACTAAAATATCATGTAATATTTAAATATGTGAAACATTTATGAATAGCAATCACGAAGCTGAAAAGCATTGTCAATTTATTTAAATAATTTTTAATGTGTATGAAGCATTGAATTTGTCTTTCTATTGTGCCACACATAGCCTAGTCTAGGGAATTATTCCATATCTTAAATTTACTTGATTGTTTTCACGATATAATGTTTTTTCCTTCTCCTGAAAATGTGCATAAACTGACTCATTGCTTTTTTTTTATTTTTATTGGTTATTTAACGACGCTGTATCAATTACTAGGTTATTTAGCGTCGATGGGATTGGTGATGGCGAGATGATATTTGGCGAGATGAGGCCGAGGATTCGCCCTAGATTACCTTGTATTCACATTACGGTTGGGGAAAACCTCGGAAAAAACCCAACCAGGTAATCAGCCCAAGCGGGGATCGAACCCGCGCCCGAACGCAACTTCAGACCGGCAGGCAAGCGCCTTAACCGACTGAGCCACGCCGGTGGTTTCATTGCTTTTCAGCTCCGACCGATTCAAATATAGAAATGAAAGAGTTCAGCGTATAACTAATAATAATAATAATAATAATAATAATAATAATAATAATAGTTTTATTTTCCCTGGCAGAGTTAAGGCCATCAGGCTCTTCCACTCAACCAGGATCAAATCACATACAGAAAAATACATACCGGTATACAAATATTAACTTAAAAATAATAATAAATATAATTAAGTAAAAAAGAGGGATTGAATACATATACATAATCAGTATTAACTTTAAAATAACAATAATATATATATATATATATATATATATATGTAATAAAAAAGAGACTGAATACATAATCACAAATAGGAAAATACATTCCAGTATACAAGTATTAACTTAAAAAAAAAAAAAGAATTAATACATATGAATATAATCTCACAACTAAAGGAATAGTACAATTAAGTATGATCAGCACAGCACGTGTTACATTGAGACAATGACAATTACCTAGATATTAGTGTTAATGGAAAAATAAAGTAATGACTGTGTAAAATAATAATAATAATAATAATAATAATAATAATAATAATAATAATAATAATAATAATAATAATAAGAGTAATATAATAAATAAAAATTATACCTAAAAAACTAGTTCTGTGCATTTAAAATATTTCTAAACAACCTAATTTTAAACAACTGAGGACTAAGACTACCCCTGATTCATAAATAAATAAGATTGAAATTTTGCAATTAATTATCAACCACGATGTTAATTTTTCTTAATAATTTCTTTAATTTTATGTTTTAAATCTTACTGTACTTATCGCTAAATCAGGGTATTGAGAAATGAAATTATTGTATAGTTTTAAGCCATAGTTGAAGCCATGTTTCATACCAGCAGCCGAAAGTGTTCTCATAGTCAATGGTGGAGCTCAATCGAAAACGTTTATTTCGGAAACGCTTCATTTGCGGACCAATGTACACTGAACAGTAAGTTTTTACTTGCATTAGTTTGTACTTTTCATCTTTAAATTACTGACCATCACTTTTGAATCACCCTGTATAAACCTGAATTAAAACTTGTATTGAGTACTTAGCGGGTTGCGTCGTTATCCTCCAAGCTGTTACAGTTTCCACCTGTATGGTTGCAGTTTTCGTGGCGCGGACTGTACGTAGTGCAATGGCAGGGCGAGAAGAAACAAAACGAGTAGCAAACCCCTCCCAACCAAGTTTTTCGTTCCTCATCACACACTTTAATCATCTCTTCACAACTGACACGCCGTAATTCCAGCCATAACTGCCATGTCAGTAAGGGTCATTATCCTATCAGCAGCGCCGGGGCTTGACGAAACGTCACAAGTAATTACACCTGACTGGCCAATCATCATGTCTGGATTTTTTAAAACTTGTCCCACTTATACAAAATAAGGAAGAATATTTTTTATTATTATTATTTCTGTGAACTCGCAATTGGAGTGGATGACGTGACCACCGGAAGCCTTCCATCTCCACGCCCATGTCATCTGTCTTTATGATATAATTAACACGTAGCGTGAAGCACAGGCGTTAGAATAACACAATATAATATGTTTATTGGAGTGTGGACACCGCTGCGCAGACTGCCATTATTAAAATTATATCAACGACGAAGAAACATGTGCACATTACCTAACGTAGAATTCAGCTGCGTTCCGCTCTTATTTTAGGACAGGGACGTTCGTATATGGCCTCCAATATTCTTGGTTGTTAGAGGAAAAAAATTCGCTCCGGAGCCGGGGATCGAACCCGGGTCCTTGGTTCTACATACCAAGTGCTCTAACCACTGAGCTACGCCGAAGTTCAATCCATAGCACCGGACCGAATCCTTCTCCTCTAATGTTTTTCTCTTTGTGGCCTGACTCCAAGTTCGACATATTATATATTAAGTCAACTGCCATTATACAAGAAGCGCACTCAATTGAATGACTTGGTGGCCGAGATTCCACAGTAATATGCACTATTGGGCGAAGAATCTACATAAAGCTTAATTTTTGGTCCTACAGAATATATCTGTTATGGTAACAATGATTATTAATCTTTATGTAGATTCTTAGCCCAAACAGTGCATATTACTGTGGAATCCCGGCCACCAAGTCACTCAATTGAGTGCGATCCTTGTATAATGGCAGTTGACTTAATATATATGTGAACATATATGTCGAACTTGGAGTCGGGCCACAAAGGGAAAAACACTAGAAGAGAGAGACTCGATCCGGTGCTGTGGATTGAACTTCGGCGTAGCTCAGTGTTTAGAGCGCTTGATCTCCAGCGCCGGAGCGAATTTTTCTCCTGTAATAATCACTGTTACCATAGCAGATATATTTGTAGGACCAAAAATTAATCTTTATGTAGATTCCACTATTCTTGCGTGGAAGGAAGTTCATAACCTATGTAATAAACACTATGGAATTCGAAAATTTGAATTCTTCGATAGTTACGAAACATTCGAATACCTTCTGTTTATAAGCAGTGATAACAATGGAGTTGTGTTTTTATAGTGCATACATTTTATCTTTCTACATTCACGGATGTGGAGTGGAAACAATGTCGTACGCAGAATTTTGTCAAGGAGAGGTTATTTTTTAAATTCTTTACAGTTTACGTTATCGATATTTTAAATATCAACAAAACCCCTCTTCACCAGCCGCCAACAGCTTGTTAGATTATTTCTACGTATATAGGTAAAGGAACGAATATCACTTGAGGGTCCCAGAGGATAAATAATTATAGGAATAATCTAAACATAGGAATTTAACAATGAAGATAGATTTCAAAAATGGTAGTATAATCTTATTAGATAAAACGCCAATGTAGATCAGCATTTAAAGTAAGAGGGATAGAGTATTCTATTTTAAAATGTATGTAATAGGTATATAGGACAATTGCTGCTATCTACCGTTCTGACAGGGAATGTAGAAAACGGAAGGAATACGCAATCAGTGCAAAGACATTAATTGGTATGCTTGACCTAAACGTTTGTTCTACATGCCTATAAATGGTATCGATTGCAAAGAACTTAGACTTTTTTTTATGTTTAATATTGGTCGACCAGCAAACTTGCTATACAGACCACTGTCAAATGATGGAATATCACATGCAGAATATCATGCTGAGGTTGGCTCTAAAGGCTCCTCTAATTAATTTAAATTAATTAATTAAACATAAGAACTTAGACTGAGAAAAGATGTATTTGAAGATAGTTCGTGAACTTTCGATTACAAGTATGTAGTATCTAACTTAGTATCTCCTATCGGAAATACACGATAACTGAGAATGTATTTGTAGGAAATTGGTGTACTCGACCTAAATGTGTGTTCTACAAGCCTAGAAATGTTATCGATTGCAAACTATGTCGAATTTAATGTCTGGTTCTAACACCTCCTGTCTCATTACACTATATCGTACTCCTAATACCAGGAGACAAATTCTATAGGAACTCCCAAGCACTCATTTTTCGGAATTACAGAGACATCTATCAGAGCAATAGCAAAATCAAAACGATAATATAGCTTGAATCAAGAATGAAAAACTTGAATCCTCAGAATATTATTTTTTTGTTAGTTGTTTCTGTTTATTTTTCCAACTCTACGTTTATACACATACATTATGTAACTTACATAATAATACACGCCTTCTTGTCAGAATAACATTTTTCACTTAATGTTCTTTGATTGTAACCCGAAGCGTACTTACAAAATTATATGAATATATAATAGGGCCTACATGATATACGAGAAATGAAAATGAGATTATGTTATTGTATCACATGCAGGCTCTATTAAAACTGCAGTCTGCCATTTGATTTATTCGTTAACAATATATCTAAGGACTGATTTACTGTGGTAAGATTTAGGCGACTTTCCCTATATTTCAATTCTAGCATGTGGATGGGAACACGTGCCAATGCTATTAATTTTTAAAATAATGGGAATAACTGTAGCTTATAAGATCATTTATATGAATGTAGTATGTATAAATTATTGCGTTATACATTATTAGGAAAAAATAATGATTAACGTCATACAGCGTATCTTATGTTACGTGTGCGATACTATAATAGACGTATTGAAGAAATAGGAACGCTTGGTTCTCTTTCCAGACGGGCTACGTACACTAGTTACTGTTCACAACCGTGAGAGGAGGCCTTCACAATGAAGCAACTCATTTCGCTGATTATTATTATTATTATTATTAAACGGAAAACCCCCTTCACCAGCCGCCAATAGCTTATTAGATTATTTCTACGTTTATAGGTAAAGGAACGAAGAACACTTGAGGGTCCCAGAGGATAAATAATTATAGGAATAGTCTAAACATAGGAATTTAACAATGAAGATAGATTTCAAAAATGGAAGTATAATCTTGTTAGATAAAACGCCAATGTATATCAGCATTTGAAGTAAAAGGGATAGAGTATTCTATTTTAAAATGTGTGTAATAGGCATATAGGATGATTGCTGCTATCTACCGTTCTGACAGGGAATCTAGAAAACGGAAGGAATACGCAATCAGTACAGAGACATTAATTGGTATGCTTGACCTAAACGTCTGTTCTACATGCCTAGAAATTGGTATCGATTGCAATGAACCTAGATTGAGAAAAGATATATTTGAAGATAGTTCGTGAACTTTCGATTACAAGTATGTAGAATCTAACTTAGTGTCTCCTACCCGCAATACACGATAACTGAGGATGCATTTGTAGGCAATTGGTGTACTCGACCTAAATGTGTGTTCTACAAACCTAGAAATGTTATCGATTACAAACTATGTAGAATTTAATGTTTGGTTCCGTTAAGAGACTAAATTCTAATACCTCCTCTCTCATTATACTATACCCTATCCTAATACCAGGAGACAAATTCTATTGGAACTCCCAAGCACACAATTTTCGGAATTACAGAGACATCTATCAGAGCAATAGCAAAATCAAAACGGTAATATAAGTTGAATCACGAATGAAAAACTTGAATCCTCAAAATATTACGATTTTTTTTTAGTTGTTTCTGTTTATTTTTCCAATTCTACGTTTATACACATACATTATGTACATAATAATACACGCCTTCTTGTCAGAATAACATTTTTCACTTAATGTGCTTTGATTGTAAGCCGAAGCGTACTTACAAATCTATATGAATATATAATAGGGCCTACATGATTTACGAGAAATGAAAATGAGATTATGTTATTGTATCACATGCAGACTCTATTAAAACTGCAGTCTGCCATTGATTTATTCGTTAACATATCTAAAGACTGATTTACTGTAGTAAGATTTAGGTGACTTTCCCTATATTTCAATTTTAGCATGTGGATGGGAACACGTGCCAATGGTATTAATTTTTAAAATAATGGGAATAATTGTATAATATCATTTATATGAATTTAATATATGTATAAAGTATTGCGTTATCATACATTATTAGGAAAAAGAATGATTAATGTCATACAGCGTATCTTATGTTACGCGTACGATACTATAATGGACGTATTGAAGAAAGAGGAACCCTTGGTTCTCTTTTCAGACGGGCTACGTACACTACTTACTGTTCACAACCGTGAGACAGGAGGCCTTCGCAATAAACCCACTCATTTCGCTAACTACTAATACTAATACTAAACAAAAAACCCTTTTCACCAGCCGCCAATAGCTTGTTAGATTATTTCTACGGATATAGGTAAAGGAACGAAGATCACTTGAGGGTCTCAGAGGATAAATAATTATAGGAATAGTATAAACATAGGAATTTAACAATGAAGATAGATTTCAAAAATGGAAGGATAATCTTGTTAGATAAAACGCCAAAGTATATCAACATTTAAAGTAAGAGTGTAGAGTAATTTATTTTAAAATATGTGTAATAGATATATAGGACGATTGCTGCTATCTACCGTTCTGACAGGGAATCTAGAAAACGGTAGGAATACCCAATCAGTGAAGAGGTATTTGGAGACATTAAGTAATTGTTATGCTTGACCTAAACTTTTGTTCTACATGCCTAGAAATGGTATCGATTGCAAGGAACCTAGACTGAGAAAAGATGTATTTGAAGATAGTTCGTGAGCTTTCGATTACAAGTATGTAGAATCTAAGTTAGTGTCTCCTACCGGCAATAGACGATAACTGAGGATGTATTCGTAGGCAATTGGTGTACTCGACCTAAACGTGTGTTCTACAAGCCTAGAAATGTTATCGATTGCAAACTATGTAGAATTTAATGTTTGCTTCCGTTAAGGAACTAAATTCTATTACCTCCTCTCTCATTATACTATACCATACTCCTAATACCAGGAGACAAATTCTGTAGGAACTCCCAAGCACACAATTTTCGGAATTACAGAGCAATAGCAAAATGAAAACTGTAATATAGGGTGAACCATGAATGAAAAGTTGAACCCTGAAAATATTTTTTTGTAAGTTGTTTCTATTTATTTTTCCAATTCTACGTTTGTGCACATACATTATGTACATAATAATACACGCCTTGTTGTTAGAAGTAATATCTTTGACTCATTGTGCTTTGATTGTAAGCCGAAGCGTACTTACAAATCTATATGAATATATAATACATGAGTTATTAGAAATGGAAATGACATTATCTTATTGTATCACATACAGACTCTGTTAAAGCTGCAGTTTGCCATTTGATTTATTCGTTAATATTATACCTAAAGACTGATTTACTGTGGTAAGATTTAGGCGGGTTTCCCTATATTTCAATTTTAGCATGTGGATGTGAATTCGTGCCAATACTATTAATTTTTAAAATAGTGGAAATAACTGGATAAGATCATTTATATGAATTTAATAAATGTATAAAGTATTACGTTATCGTACATTATTAGGATATGATATTGTAATAGACGTATTAAAGAAAGAGGAATGCTTCGCTCTCTTTTCGGCTAAGTACACCGCCTCCTGGTTAATATTCACAACCGTGAAAGAGGAGGCCTCCACAATTATTATTATTTCATTAAATTCTGTAGTACAATAAACTGTAAAACCATGTTACTTTAATCAAGAATTTTCTGCCGTGTTTTACCAGAAAATACAGATTTTTTGTAGTAACTAAATTGCCAACGAACTTAGATTTCAAACTGGTACTGTTTCATGATAACCAAGATACCTGGATGCAAGTCACTCTACGTACAATACGAGCACACAGGCAGGCTTTCTCGGGTACCGCCTGAACTGGGCTTATCCTGCCGAATAATAGAGACAGACTACAGCGTTCGATCTTGATAATCTCTGAGCATCACAGGTTATCGATTCTTCGTACAAATATCGATATGGCGATGTTAGCGTCCGACCAATATGTTCTGACTGTACATCTACTTCAGCAGGAAGAAAATGACTGTGCGTCTACTTGAGCAGAACGTTTGACACAATATCTGTACGTATGTTAAAAAAAGATTCGTAAAAATTACTGTGCTGTGATGAAAATAAAATACAAGTAGTTCAATAGTAAGTACTTCAGTTTAATACTTTAATAATGAAACCTTAATTAGTTTATAATGTTGAGATTTTTTCCTTTTTTGTGTCCCCCCCCCTTTTTTTTTCTTTTTACAAAACTCTCTGTTACGGGCGTGAGTATTGTCTGCTTTGCTGATGTCTGGTAAGAACTTACTCATTTCTGTTAGAGGCCGAGTGAATCACAGGACCGTAGTGCGGTCGAAAGAATTGGATCAATGGAGAAAATCCATTAACTGCATCCGGAATCGAACTTGCGAACTTTTGGCTAGCTGTGTAACACCTTAACCATGGCACTGGTGCGCGCCCGTATTCTACGTAAGATTGATAATTATTTCGCCTACTTCTGATGGTAAACGAAAGTGAAATATATCTCAACATTTTTTATTGTAAATGGAAAACATTCAAGTTAGCGAAATCCTTAGCAGGTCTGAATGACAAAGATTGTACATCTATTACGAGGGTAGAATACAGTATTTCTTGTAACGTCTGGTTGATTAGTTCGTGAATGGCATTCCCGAAGAATACCTTCCTCAGAGAAGGGTGTGGCGCGCTTGCCTTCAGCTAATTTGCGGTTGGAAAGGAAATCTTTATCGGCAAGTCAGTAACTTGAATTCTGAAATGACTACGCGGATCACTACTGCTGTCAGTGACTCTGATGTTTGTGGGTGTGAGGAAGGCTCAAAGTCACGACTGCTATTGTGTAAGTAACCTTTCTTCTTCTTTACAACCCTCCTTATCCCAACCCTCAGCATTCACTTCTCTAGGAGCAGTTTCTGTAACCAGTAACTTTTTTTTATTACATTTTATTTCATCACTAGCAGAAATAAAGATTAAAATATAGATCTATCTCTAAATTATTAAAAATTAAATTTCAACAAACGGTAAGGCCTAAAATCAATGTAACAGAGCTACGTGTAGCATAAAAGAGACTGGGAGAACTAGGTCTATTTGTTGAGTTTTTACACTGATAGCCCGTATTTGAATCCCAATAGGTGCAATAATTACAATAATTTGTGGTAGACAAAGACGGTGTCTGATGTTGCATTTTCGCAGGGTATTTACTGATAATTTTTTCTTTTAATTATCTATAGTAATGTCACAAGAACCGCGAGTGACATTTATTAGGACTATTTCGTGAATACAATAAAATGTAAATAATATGTCATTAAAATTCGCTCACAAAATGTTAATAATAAAATTGTACATTTATGAATACTTAAGGCCCATTCACAATGAAAATTAAACATAAACATAACGTAAGCATAAAACCTTGTGTCCATGTTATTTAATGAAAGCATTCACAATGAATTACATAAGCATAAACTTAATCTTAATCATAAGACGTTAACATGAAAGTTTGCAAACTCCAAACTTTCATGTTTATGTTTATGCGATTTGGAAACAGTACACAAGCGGAAAGCGTGTTTTCACTTTTTGTTTAACATCTCATGGGCTTTGCCTACAAGCAATATTTTGATCTATTGGCCGTGATGGTAGCTAGGCGCGCAACATGGAATCATATGACGAAAAGTTGATTATTTTACATCTCCGTTTCTTTGCTTTCAAGTATTGAAAGCCATATGCTGATGCCATTCCATTGTAGTTATTAGAAACATAAATTGAATAGCTACATTGTCAGTCATTGTGCAATTCTCCATTTTTATGTAATAGATTCTGTAGTTTTGTTGTTTCGGTATGTTTGTTTCCACACACGTGTTATGTTTACGTTATGTTTAATTTTCATTGTGAATGGGCCTTGGCTACTTAAGTTTGTGGCATATGTTTATGTGCTTATGTTAATGTTTACGTTATGTTTAATTTTCATTGTGAATGAGCCTTTAACCTATTCAGACATTGTGAAGTCGAAATAGATTAATAACGATTATTGCAATAAAGAAATTGAATGTTATTCAGTAATGCCAATTGAGAAAAGCGAAATATAGGTTTAAAAAAGATTAATTACATGAACTGAGCTTTTCTCTTATTATTATAACAAATACGTTTTCATCATCTGCTGAAATCATAATTTAACTTAAACATTTTATAGTATAATTACAATTTTTTTTTTTTTTGAATTTAGAAATCTTTTCACCATTCGTGAGCTGCCACAAGGGACAAGGAGTACTTAATCATATAAATGTTTACCTGATTAATATATCAATTAAATGTGCAACTGTTATGAAGGAGTGTCATTTTCTTTAGATACAATGAACATGGAATTAGAAGATGAAGTTGTAGATGTGAAAATGGAATTTCGCACTTTCTTTAGTAGCCTACAATGGATTCATGCTCATTGATTTACTGAAAACAGTTGGTTGGCGACACTGACTAAACAAAAGAACAACCACGCGATAAATTGATAGTGTTATATCGAGCTGTTGAAATTATCGCGATGTATGACTGTGATTGGTTGGAATTGAAAATTTCATTACACTTCATTGGCCGAAAATGGAATGACGTCTAATAAACAAAATAGTCAAAATAAATTGTTCGCATAACTTCAGATAGACCTATACTTAATTAATTTTCAGGATAAGACTTTCATACCTTTCCACGACATAGCAAGAAATGTCCACTTGAATTCCCAGTAAATACCCAGTCAAATATCCAGGAAATGCCCAATAACATTTTCAGGAAATGCGATTCACATTTTCAGGAAATATCCATTCAAATTTGAATGACATGTCCACTCACAATTTTCTGGAAATGCCCATTCAAGCATTATTTTATCCATTATGTACTCATCCAGTAGTTTTCGCTAGCCTGCTATTGATTATTCCACAGTTGCAGTGTGTTGAAAACTGTAGCGTTATTTCTAGTCATTTGATTTAAACGAATTTTTCCATATTAATATTGACTGGCGTATAACTTTATGTTGATAAATTAAACTTTATATTTAGTGACTTCTTTTAAATCAGGTCGATTAAGTTTTAAAATTTTTATACTGCATTTAAAACGGATGTGGACTGGCTTCACTCAAGTCGGTGTTTATGTCACATATTATCATGCTAAGTATTCGTTATGATTTTTATTTGTAGTCTATTTCCTTTCTTTGCACGACCAACAAAAGCTTGTTAGGAGTGTTAATTCACACTTCAAGAAATGCCTGTAAAACATTCCACGATATAGACCTACCTATAAATAACTTTCCATCATATAAGTAGAAAACTTTTCACGGTGTACCTATATAACTTTACAAGATAATTCCAAGCGAGTTCCATGCAGCCAATCAACAAGCTCATTGACACTCGATTGACCTATGAGAATCCGATTACACTGATAGTACATAGCATGATGCTCTAAAATTAATAACCGATAATTTTTTTATCTTACGTTCATTTGTTTTTCCTACGTTCTTTTCTTTTACTATCATCTGTGCTTCGTTAGTGAGCCTGTAGTAATGCATATTCACTCCAAGAAAATATCAGCAATCAAACGCTAAAATCTAACTCTCAGCATGAGTCAGTTATTAATTATAACAATAAATTCAATAATTAATTATTGCAAATAAGAGTTGATGGGAAAAGAAATAATAAAATTGTTAGGCCTATAACCTTAAATTTAATGTTAAAAACCTATACTAATACATACGTGTCATCATCATCATCTTCAAACAAGTATTAGGCCTCTCAAATGGCCTGTTACGTCTCCTCACAATTGATCTCGCCATCTCTTTCTAGGTCTTCCCAGTGATCTTCTTCCTCTAGGCATATACTGTAGAGCAGCTTTTGTTATGCGTGTTTCAGGCATTCGGTCTACATGTTGTATCCAGTTAGTTCTATAATTGTTAATCGTCTGGATTAAACTTTCCATTTTTAGCTCCTTCCTTATATCTTCATTTCTCTTCTTATCTATCAAGGTGTAACCTGCCACATATCTTAAGAACTTCATTTCGCTGGTTACAATTCTGCGTTCTTGATCTTTTCTTAATGCCCAACTCTCACTGTCATAAAGGAGTGCTGGTAGAACCATAATTTTGTAAAATTTTAATAGAGTTTCTTTCCTCACTGTTCTGCCCAATGTTCGTCGTATAGTTCCGCAAAAATGATTAAAACATTGATTTCAGTTTCAATCTCTGAGTTTGCCTTGTAAGTCACATTGCAGCATAAATATTTAAATGTATTTACTTGTTGTACGATTATATTATTTAATTCAATTTTCACCCGCGATGGTTGTGATCCTACAAATGCCATAGTTTTTGTTTTTTCTGCTGAGATTTTCATATTAAAATCAATGGCTACTTTATTCAATCTGAAAATTGCTTTCTGTAGTTAATACATACGTGTATAACATCAATTGTTTAGTTTTCTTCTATAATTCATATGTTTTATTTCTACTATCTCTGGTTCTTTCAATTACAGTAGAGAAAACATGCATTCTGCTATTGCTTAATGGCGGTTCATTATGTTGCTATGACCTGAAATGTACAGTTATTTTAAACAACTTGTTCTCCTTGCAAGAAAGATAATGATATTTGTGTGTTTTGCGAAGATGAAAGACGTAAGTTTTTGCCATGAACATGAGCATCATGATTATATTATAAAAATTTCAATCAAAATGACATCTTTCTCGCATCGGAATTATCTCACTGAATACAATTATTAGTGCTTGATATTTTCTCTGTGATAATTTAATTAAGCTTCTAAACTCATGTATGTTGTAATAAGATAATTTTTTATTTTTTTCGATCTTCGGTCTCGAAAATAATATAATGAAAACATGCATTCGTTAAACTCAATTAAATTATCGCGAAACTATCAGCACTCATATTATGAAAGTTATTATTTCAATAAACTTTCAAATATATACGTATATACTTAACTTGCTAAGAATAGTAGGCCTATTGTTAGTTATTAACAGGAATACAAATTTGTCGGTCTTTACCGATGATTATGTCACATGTTTCGCGGACAAAGCTATGCGCTTAAGATGGCAACTATATTAAAACATGAACAAGAAATAAACCTGATGGATCTTACTGAGTTTGATATTGTTTCTTAAATTCTTGCTTTCGTCGCTATGACGACTGTTCAGTAGTGAAAATGTGAAAGTAAGAACAATATGAGTTTGTTTTAACTCTACAGACATAGGGGAGAGTCGGGTAGTATCGGACATCGGGTAATATCGGACAGTGAGTTTCTTTCATCTACCACACGATGATAGTATCTGATTGACATGGTTACGTTTCTGTGATGTCGCATAAAGAAATGTAACCATGTCATTCAGGTAGTACCATATGGTGGTAGATGAAAGAAACGCACTGTCCGATACTACCCGATGTCCGATACTACCCGACTCTCCCCTACATATCTGTACGTAATACGTTAATTACTCGTAAAAATATAAAACAGCGAATGATTTAAGACCGGAGGCCGGTAATAATTCATCTGTACTTGGAGTTACGTATGTTTCATTCATCTTGCTTCGGAAAAATCTCTTTCCAGAGAAAGTTATTAAATTTAATGTTTCGAAAACATAACTGATAACATTACAATCGAAAAAGAAATAAACGATCTCATCTGCAGCGCACCTCCCTCACAGCAGAGACAGAAGCTGCTCCTAGTAGCTAGTCCGCCCACATGACACGTCCCTACCACCCCGGCGCACGGCCGCTTGATTGGGTGACAAGGAACCCCGCTGAGACCACGGATAGATTTGCAAATTGCTCCTGACACTTTTCACCATTTTGTTGTCCCCCTCCCAAAAAAAAAAAAAAGTATTTGCGCTCCCTCTCACACTCCGCCATCCGGATATGTGTGTGTGTGTGTGTGTGTGTGTGTGGATGGGGGTGTAATTGAATGGCTGCGCCTGGGTCGTCTGTTTTCGACAGCTCGACTACCCCGTCACATCGCGACAATCACTACTCTGCCTGCGCTAAGAGTTAAACGTGACTGAGAGATGCGAAAAAATCCGTAACGGCCAACCTCCATTGTTGAAACTTTCCGCCCGCAGTTCCAAGGAAACATTCTCTCTTATTATATTCAATAATTGTTCATTTTTTAACACAAGGGACTCCAATGTAATAGCCTGAGGGCATTAGGATCATATTGTTGCGATTTTACTTCGATATACACTGAATTGACCTCACACACTCTTAATTTTTGCGTTAACTTATATTTGTACAATCGAAGAGACATTCTGTGATTGGAATGTCTCGAAGCTGTATTGCGTAGCTTATATTGGCAAGTGCGTCTCGCATATAGATGTCGACGAGAATTTGTAAAAGTCATAGATTATTTTTTTTGTAGCTTAGTTCTTACCACTTCGCTCATGCACCAATGCACCAATGGAATCTAAGAATCTATTCTGTTTTAACCGATCGAAGCCAACTATCAGCTGCAATCTTGTCGAAACAATGTTGTCGCATCTGATGCCCATTTGTTTAATATCTTGTCGCATCCGATGTTCAAATGTTAAATATTTTCATAGTTTCCTTAACAATACGGTGGGCCATGATATTGCGTGATGGCCTTCCAGCAAATGTAAGTTATTTTAAATTAATTTATAATATAATCTATTTCTGTGGCCTATATTATAAATCATGGAACAACTGGATAACACGCACGTTAGAGCAATGTCGATAGTCGATGTTACTCGCCGGTCACTTAGTCACCGGGCCGTACCGAGCCGTGTTAAACAAAAGACAGTCGAAATGGTGCTAGTAAAATTCGCGACTATATTCTTAAATGATTCACTCCATTAGTCAAGTGAAGGTTTATGCAGTACAACGGCGGTGTTCTGAATGCACCAAAAGAAAATGCAGATGTAGTAAGATGTTAAAGTAGGTTATCACAATAAAATAATGGGGAAAAAAGGCGTGTTTCACGGAATATCATTCAAATCACGGAAAGTAAATTTCCGGTTAATGTTCGACAAAGCGTTAAGTACGTAATTATGACCGCGTTGCCGTTTTATTTGTGGCCTAGTCTTTTACGAGAAAAAAAAATTTTAGAGCCCATGAAATTATTCACCGCTTTAATTGTATTATTGTTTATCAATATAATGAAACAAAAACTGTCATAAAGGCCATGACCGACTTGATACATCGATACTGAAGAGATAAATCCATTCGGGCGTGATGAAACAAAAGAAAATGCGAGAGACATTTTAGTTCGAGATAAAATGGACACATGATTTTTATGACTATACTCTTAGTAATTGGAGATCGCTTGTAAGATCTGTCTTAATTTTCTATGTAGAAATGTCGTTCAAACAAATTGGTGGTCCAGGGATAAAACATTGAAATAAATGGGAGTAACAGTGGTGCTATCTCTCAGTAATGTTCAGAACGAGGGAGGTAGAGAGATTAAAGAAAAGAAATTTCTCCTTCTAACGACGCCACAGATCAACGTCATGTTATTATGTTGGCGACATTGTGTATTTAGTTAAATTTGGGCGTAACCGTAACCGCACGGTTCAAAGCTACCGTGCATATTCTCCAGTTTAGCGTAAATTCATTTATAAATATATTCGTGAAATAGTCTAATTCAAATATCACAAGAGCTTTCATCTTGTCGATAATTCACTAAATGAAAGTATGTACCTAGTTCAAAAATAGATAAAATGTTATAACCTGAAATATTAGAGTCGCCTAGAATCAAACTGCACTTTATCCAAAAATCTGATTTGTCAGAAAAGGAGAAAACTAGTGCAGTTAGAATTCAAACAATGATTTTACTACTAAATTAAGGCAGATAAATTGCAGTTTGACTCCAAACGAACAGTTTATCACATTCCCTGCAAAATTCTGCACTGAAACATACCTTAATCCCATATTTCATAATTTGAAGGAAGTGCAGACTAGTTTGATTCTAGGCGACTCAATTTTGTTCTTTCACTGATCATAATTTCTACAGTTTATGGTCAAATCACCGCCTATTAGAACGCATCCATGCATTCAACGGCTGTTTATACTGCCTGTTCATTCAATAATAATAATAATAATAATAATAATAATAATAATAATAATAATAATAATAATAATAATAATAATCGGAACTGGAATCCGGTGTGGCTTAGTGGATTAAGCGTCAGTACATAGAGCTGAAAACCCGGGTTCGGGTCCCGGTGCCGGAGAGAATTTTTCTCTGTTCTATCCATCCTTCATCATATGGTGACGCAGAATTCCTGCACGGAAATATCATATATAAGTACTTCGGTATATTATAATAATATTCGGCCTTTCATAATTATTCGGCCTTCCATAACAAAATTTCGTACAACAATCTACTTGCTGAATTTAATTTCATGTCTCTTGGAAGTCGTAGATTACTTGCTGAGCAACTTTTATTGTATAAAATATTCAACAGTCTACTGGATAATAGCGAAATATTGTCACAAATCCAGCTTAACGTTAGAACATCACATTTAAGAAATCGCCAATTGTTATATTATAAAAAAACCAAACACTTCAGCACATAAAAATTCACCAATGTTAAAAATGTGTTCAAATGTCAATGGAATATGTAAAACATGGGATCTAGATTTCAGCATTGCTTACATGAAATATAAACATTTTCTTATTAATATACTGAAGGTAGTTGATTTTAAATAATATTGCTATCTATTTGTTACTCTGTAATTTGCCAATTATAGCTACATTTTACATCTTTTGGTTATGATATCTATCTTTATCTATTTTTAATTTATTTTTATTTTGTATTTTTCATTTATATCTACATCTGTTTTTTTATTTAGGTAGTATCTATTTGTCTGTTTTTTTTTCATTTTTCATTTGTATTGTCACTTGTATCTTGCACTTTATTTGTTTTATATCTTTTTTCCATATTACCTCCAATTTTACGTTCTAAGCAAATATTTGTACTGTCTATTGTAATTGGGGCTTTGCCCTGTTATAGACATGAATAAATAAATAAATAAATAAATAAATGAATAAGTAAATAAATAAAAATATGATATGCGTAAATAATCAATTAGTGATTCAAGACGCCGCTCATTCCGTCGGATCCCGACCACTCAATCACTCGTAATGAATGCACCTCTGTACATAGCTAGTGCGTTTGACATTGTGCCACTGTCACATATTCTGTAACACAGTACATAAGGGTAGACTACCATAGGGGAAACTGAGACATAGGACTTAAACTGAGGAGATTCGATCCCTTATATCTTAATTTAGACAATTAGGATATAAAATTCCTCATTATTCTGTAATCTATTTTAAACTTTCGCCATTGTGAAAATAGGCTTAGGCCTATCAATTTTACGTAATCTACAACCACGTCCTGTTCATATTTTAATACTGTACTATATTTAAGTCAGTGGTTTCCAAGGTGTGGGTCACGACCCTAGCGGAGTCGTATGATGTGCTGAGTGAGGTTGCGAGATCGTTTACAAAATAAAACAGCAACGGTGTCTTATTAATATAAATTTATTTTTTATTTAGAAACTTAAACAATATTAAACATAGAAATAAAAAAAAGTTTCAGTAGTTACAAAATAAAAAATAATTAGTACGATAAATGTGCTTGTATTTCAGAAAGCAGCTTCTTATATTGCGAACTCTATGTTCGATGTACACACAGCGATATTATATTCAAATTCGAGAAAATGTATCGCTTTTTATAGCAATCATAGACGAGGAACTTAATTTGCATAAATAGGGGATTGAAAATGTTATTGGTGATCATCCCAGATCCAAGACGATACGATCAGGGAATAGAACTTGCATTTCTGAAACACAGTAGGCCTATATAAATAACACTGAACAACAAATTTTTACTTTTTTTCTTGCTCCGAAATAAAAATAGGTGAATATTACTAATATGTGTGCCCTAAATCTAAATTTAAAATCCTAATTGCCCTATCACGTACCATTTTCCGGGGAAAATAAATTTAATTTTTTATAGTAAAACTTTTTTTTTAATTTTTCACTGCTACTTAGTAACACACTAGGGATGCAAAATGCCCCATAATACTTTAAAAATGTGTACTGGATATAAAAATGATGTTACATAATTTAAAATACAACAATAAAAACATATCATGTGTATCATGAGAAAATCTCGGAATTTGAACTTACATTTAAAAGAATTTTCTGGATTAACTTACTTCTGTTTATAACTAGACCCGGGACTGTCTTTTACAAGAAACCAACAATAGTCTGCAAGCATGCTGGATGATAATCTTGCTTTATATCGCCTTTCCATTTCAGATATTTCTTGATGAAATCTTTGTCCATGCTCGTCGCTTACCGCTCCAAGGTTAGGAGGAAAGAAATCCAAATGAGAATGTAAAAAATATATTTTGAGAGACATATTATTACACCCCATTTTTTCATATAAGTTACATTTGACATGGTTTCCACAACAAGTTCTATGTAGTTGTCTGCTCCAGAATTTTCAAGGAAATTTGAACAAACATCTTTGAAAGCGCTCCATGCCATTTTTTTCTGTAACGGAAAGTTTTTCCTCAAATAAAGAGTCAGCCATAACTTTGTGAATTTGTGGATCGATAAAAATGCCCTCTTTTAATCTGCCTTTGCTCAAAATGGTAAACTTTTCTTTTAAATACTGAAAACCACACCCTTGTTTGTTCATTGCGTAGGCCTCACTTTGAACTGTTATTAAATTTATTGAATAGAAAGGACCAATATCTGTTTATTTATTAGAAGTACAAGAGAACATGCCAACAACCATAAGAAACCGGAAATAAGCCATAAACTCTTAAAATGCATTAGCTTTTGTTTTGGTTTACAACCCTCAACCCGCGCCAGATATTTCCCGAGAAGCGCTTATCGAGAAGTGAAATCATAGTAATCTTAAAAAACTTACGTGATACGAAGAAAAGAGATGCATTTTCGGATTCAGCGCACACCAAACCATAAGAGACACATTATTTTAAGTCGGAGCAAAATTCTTGTTGTTCAGTGTAATTAAATCTCAGACGTTAACAAAAAATCAAAATATTTATGACTTATCTGCCTTTATTTAGAGGGACCATAACTTAGCTTCCATTGCTTTGGTACTTGATGCGAAAGCAATGCTAAACGCCCCATTAAAAATGAAATATTAAGTATGTTTCATTCAGACATACGATATGCCGAACCGGATACTCTATAGGCCATCCTGTAATGTAACACAACACATAATGTAATATTATTATGATCTGAAATGCGGTCTGTTATTTTTAATGACCATGTAATGGCGAAACGTAGATCTAATTAGAGAAAATACGAGAAAGCTATCGGACGTTTTAATGAGAGGAATGCGAGAATAAACAGTACACACAACGTCATGAAATTAGGCAACTTATAAAAAATGAATTTTGTTGAAGCAGCAAACTACAAGTGAGTCTCGTAATATATGTACTATGCAGGCGCGATAGTTAAGGAAAATCGTAGCTTAAAATTTCTATCATTCCAAAAATTTACAACCAGTTACAGTGGCGGCTCGTGATAAAATATTATGTGTGTTCACAATTTTGTGTTCCAAAATCGAAGAGAATTTGAAATCATATTTTTAGCCTAATATGAAATGTCATGATTCCAATGTTTCACTATCGAAAAAACCGTATATAAATTCAAAACAACATATAATAATAATAATAATAATAATAATAATAATAATAATAATAATAATGAAACCCAGTCTTTTATTTCCAATTTTTCCTGGTAAGCCAGTTTACCCAGTTCTTTACTGTTCAAAATTACTTGACCAGAGTTCATTGTTTACGTTTGTTAAAATTAATACATACCACAATGCCGTTATTTACAAAAGCGTGTGTTCAGTAATATATTTTGGTTCACAACACACTGATACACTATAGCCTATACCAGTGCTGTAATCCCATTCGCATAGATTGATTACTATAAATACATGCCAGTAAATATTATTCTTAAGTAATATACACCACCATACAGATATTTAAATTCATACCGCTATCACATTCAGCCAGCACATGTTTTAAAGTCAAACTATGCTATTATGCTGACATTGAAGTACAGTAATTTACAAACTACACTCTCGTAGCAGCACTGTACACACATCCACATAAAGTAAACGTTCCGATAGTGAAATGCTGACACCTATAGGCTAAAATACAGACTATTAAATTTCCTCCTCGAGATATAGACGTGAACGATAGGCATCGATGCATCTGACATCTGTAGGATAGATTCACTGTTCACTTAACGCTTTGTGCTCTTGACGAGTCATAAGCGGCCAGCGAAAGACAATTTTCTCCTGCGCATGCGTGAAATTCCTGTAACCTTCTTGAAAAGAGCACGGCTTGTACGTGAACGGACGTTGCCAAGTTTACATAAGAAGTTTATGCAAGATGCGGGAAGTTTAATATACTCGATTCTGATATCATAGGCCTACATCCCCACTACGTCAATACGGTATTAAATAATAAAACTAGTCGTGCATTAATGGAAACAAGGTGTTCACGTGCTATTGTGCTCTTATTGACGCACCGCCACTGACCAGTTCCCAATAGCACAATAGTAATATGCGTTACAAGAGCGGTATGTTGAAGTTTTCATGTTCGAGGAAAAGTTTGAAAAAACGAAACGTAGTTGAGCTTTTTTAATTTCCGAGAATTGAAAGAAAACATACCGCTCGTGTATCGTATATTATTTTGTGCGAAAATCGTTTATTACATACCTGAAAGAGGAATTTCTAATTAGTTGAAATGAAATCTCCATCTTGATTTCTGTTCAATGACGGAAAATTTGCAACACAAAAATATCTATATTCAACATTGTTGCTTTAAAATATTTTCTGTGTTTACTATACTCCAGCAGGCCGTGATATACGTCTGTCTTTTTTTTTCTCCCGTAGTCTATGATGAGTCTGGAATCTTGTTGATTTTTTCACGGCTTCCTTAATGTTACTTGCATCACGAATGCAGTAACTTTAGTGGAGTTGTAGAGTTTACTTAATTTTTGCAAATATTTAAAAACAATAATTAACAGTGCAATTTAGGTGAAATTGCAGTTGTAAGTTTCCAATTTATAATTATTACTATATTGAACGTCTCTAAAAATAATATGTTAAAAGCCTAAAGCAGTAAAATCAACTTATGTCACTTAAGCGGTAAGAAGAGGGAAATTGTTAGTGTGTTAGGTTGTGAATACTGAATGTGGAATTTTAGACTTTCCGCGGATTGGTTTTGTGCGGAAACCAAGCAAATACGCACGATCTCGCACAAAATATTATGTGATATCAATAGAAGCCTACAAAATCGCTTAGAATTCAGATTATATTGGCGACTTAAATGCAGCTCGGCTACATGATAACTAGAGCCCGGATGTTTGGCAAAATGGTCTACGGAAACTAAACACCTGAAGCATAAAATATCTCTCTGGCAATGTAGATAAAAGTTACGCATAAGCTAGGTTTCAATAAATGTAATAATGTGTGCAGTGCTAGACACGTAATTCAGCATGGCTTATTATAAGTTAGTAAATATGCATGGGTCATTCAATAATTATCAATTATTATTGGGGGATTGACTTCTTTACAGCTTATTTCATTTCTTTCATTAGACACTCTTATATCTGACAGCAAATTATATTTATTTACTAGCCGTACCCGTGCGCTCTGCTGCACCTGTTAGAAATAAATATAAAGTAATTACATAATTAAAATAGGACATTTGATCCAGGGAACATTCGTGTTTGATAGAAGGATAAATCGTTTAATATGTTACTTAATTTAAATTGCATCCAAATAATTAAAATGCGACCATTTTGGTCCAGAGACCACTCATTGATGGAATGACAATTCCTTTAACATGTTTCTATGCAACCATAGTTTAATGAAGATTGACATCATTTAGATTTAATGTGTATACTTTATTTTACTTGTTATAGGTTTCCATTGAATTACGGTAATAACTTAATTTTAACCCTTGTTTTCTACGTATTCAGTAAATGGCGCTTGGCCCACTATGGTTCTGACCCCTTCAAATAACTTAAATTATATTGTATAATATTACATTACATATATTATATTATATTATATTATATTATATTATATTATATTATATTATATTATATTATATTATATTATATTATATTATATTATATTATATTATATTATATTATATCAGAAGTTACTATAGCATTCTGTCCATCTAGAGAAACTACACGTTCCAATGGTGAAATAATAATTAATTACACAGTACAAATCAGTTAATTTAGCTTCCGATATTACTTCATACAAACACAGAAACATTCTCTGTAGGCTATCTTTCATAGGTTTCGATTGTTGCTGTCCAAGGCCCGTTATAGACGAAGTCATTTGTTTTTTATTTCATTATACGGCCTTAGATGGCAGTTATTTTAATTTTAAAACTCATTTATCTCATTAAATATCAGTCCTATCAAACTTTTTTAAGGAATAAAACTTATCGAAAATTAGTTTTAAAGAAACTTTTGTTATGTAACATTTTTCACAAAAATCAATAATAAGCGAAATATTTCGATTTATTTCATTCAGGCCCCCTTATAACTCCCTCTTTAAATAATGTATTTTGAATGCCATATACCCTAAAATCTAAGTTACAACGAACATAATTTATATTCCAATTTTCATCGAAATCTGTTCATCCATTATCGCGTGAAAAGGTAACAAACATACAGATTTCAAAAAAGCGATTTTCAGTTTCAGGGTGGTTAATTATATATGTTAGGACCAATTATTTTTAGAAAATCGAAAATTACCAGAAAAATTTCGGCTACAGATTTATTATTAGTATAGATTCTACTTCCATTACCCTAATTCCTTTATTGACGTTACAAGCAATCATAGACATTTCTTTAAATCTTCTGTTACTTTTTAACTGTTTTGCAGATTACAGATTTCATTGTCAGGATCTAATTACAGTAAAGATGTGCGTACACGTCTATATGAATTGTACTCAAAAACACTTCTGCAGAATTGAAGATAATATATAAGAAGCTGCTTCGTGAAAATTGCTAAGCATTGCTTTGAAGTCTGCCACACACAAAAACAGATCTAAGTAAGCTTATAGACTATATAGGAGATAAAGTGTTTTTGTAACTTGGGCGTGAGTTCTTTACTGATAAAGGAAAATGCATATCCATTTCGTACAATTATATAGATGAAGACATCTGAGAGAATAAGCAACACACAATAAGCATATCAAGTTTTTTTGAATGTTATTTTTAGTTAAAGGAGTATCTGAAAAGAGCCAATATTAGCGCCATCACTTTCTTTTGTGAAGAAGACTTTTGATCAGTACAGGGGTAGATATCCTTTTTTCGACGACCCTTCAATCTTTTTTTCCATACATCTATGTCATTATATCTTCAAAACATGTGCCACACCCATCTCTAAATTCTCTATTCACTTCAAGACCTCAGAAAACGATCCTCGACTTTCTCTTCAATGTTATCGGCGATCTTCAATAAATTATGCCTCAGAGTATACACAAAAAGGGGAAGTACAGTAACTATATCAAAACCACTGAACCGCAGAACATTTTCAGGAAAGTGTAGCGTTATTGACGCGCAATTATATCCTATTAAATGAACTGTTAGCATAGTGGAAGAAGGATTCCATCAGTGGACGAGACAAGCGCCCCCATTATTACCTAATCACCTACATTGTTTAAAGTTTACGTGGACAAGATAGTCTCAGGATAGAATGAAACAGCCTACTTTTTGTGGCGGACATATAGGTCTACTTGAATATTTTATTGCGAAACGTTAATGCTCAAATATCAAATGATAGAAATGTTAAAGAAAATTTCAATATCTGATTTCAGTTGCGTAGCAACGACAATGAGTTATGTCACACTATTCTGGTATCAGTTGCATAGCGACGGATTATTAAGATGAAATACGGTAATTTCATTGCAATTACTTATACCAAATGTCTTACTATAATAATACCGGACAGCTGTATACTAGTAGAATTGGCGTGAGTGCGAAATATCGCGGACCTGACATCTAGCGGAGCGGGATGGAATTACGTCCACATATACAAATATTAACATTGCGGGATTAGGACTATTGTTTAAAACGTGAGTTACTAATCTGGAATTATATATGAAACACTTAAGAAATGTTGAATAGTATTTAATGTAAAATTATTACCTTATATCAGAGCTGCATATTATGAGAATATTGCATACTTCATATTACTTTCCGTAATTATTAATTGTTACATATTTTTTCTTTGCTTTAGTGAGACAAAATCAATTCTGACATTAGGAATGAATTTACAATAATGCTTTATATATTCATTGCTGACAACTGCAAAAATAAAAATGGTAGTATTCTGATGCTTGTAATAATTATTAGTAAAGGCATATAGACAACAATAAAACTTAATTTGCTAAAACTTTAAAATTTCCAATATATTTTAACTTCTATTCATTTATTAGGCCTAAATAAAGAAGCTAGTTTGTATTGTTCTATCAACACAGAGACAAAGGCATTAGGCCTAATAACGAATTTTGTTGACTCACGTTTTATGAACTGTCGGAAATTGGAAGTACGATTTGGAGCAATTTGTAATGCTGCAATTGTCACAATTATAAACAGCACACATACACCCTGACATTTTAACACAGCACTAATTAATAAAACTATTAACTAGCCCAGCAACAATATACATTGCAGTTGATTACAGCTTGTTTCGCGAGTATCTCCACACCGGCAGGTAGGTAGCAGCACCAGCGTCGTTCGCACGCAAAACTGCTAGCTGTCCGGTATTATTATAGTAAGGTATTTGCTTATACTACAGTACAAATGGGGTTATGTAAGTTATGGTATATATTCAATAAAGAAGTAAAGGAAAGTTAATCATTAATAATACAACACATAAATAAACTGAACTAAATTTATTTCACTCTCAATCGTATTTACAATCCTTATAAATAAGAACCATTTCCTTAAAAATCTAAATATCACAATAACATCCAACTGAGAGCATACTGTAAACTTTTCATACAAATACAGGGATTTTATGAGTCCACTGACACCTTTGTACTTTTAATTAATTGATGAACTAGTGGACTTACTCGTGTTAAATATGTAATATTTGTCCGGCTTACAGCTGTTTCAGTGCTTCACGCACCATCATCAGAGCCTACTAGATCGCGGCGTCATCTCGAACTTCTCTGCCTGTTAGGAGGGTGTGTTTTATTGTTGGAATGTGTTGGATTGTGGAGTCGAATAGTGTGTGTGTACTGAAATTGATCTGTGTGTTGAGGATTTGATCGGGGTGTGTTTTAGTGTGTTTGTATATTTCGTATTGTTCTAGAACAATATACAAACACACTAAAACACACCCCGATCAAATCCTCAACACACAGATCAATTTCAGTACACACACACTATTCGACTCCACAATCCAACACATTCCAACAATAAAACACACCCTCCTAACAGGCAGAGAAGTTCGAGATGACGCCGGGATCTAGTAGGCTCTGGTGATGGTGCGTGAAGCACTGAAACAGATGTAAGCCGGACAAATATTACATATTTAACACGAGTAAGTCCACTAGTTCATCAATTAATTATATTCAAGTGTTAAAAGTGGTGTACGCAAGATTCAAAATGGATTTGTACTTTTGTTGAAAAAGAATATTTAGAAATCAAATGCAGAATTTAAACACATTACGAAAAAAAAAAAAAACTTTGAGGTTCTGGCTACATCTATTATCAGGCAGTACATCTCACTTGACGATAAGTATCAGAGGAAGAACAATTGTTTGTATACATCTGGAGGCTGATTAGTATAAAATGTAGCTAATCTGCGATGTATGCAACCGAGGGGGAAAGTATCTGCCCACCCTACCCCATTATCTCCTGGAATAGTTACCTCATGAGTGATGTCTTATCGGTGTCACTTATGAGGTTCAGACCTGTCTTCGGACAGTTGACTAAACAACAAAAGTAAGATATAAAAAAATATTGCGATAATCGAATTGTCGCATAAGATGTAAATCAATTTGAAAGCAACAAACATTGAAGCACCGGATATATTTTCAAGAACATAATATTTCAGATTTCAGTAAACCAAACACAATACGTTTATGGTAACTAAAGCAAGGTTCTTTTAGTGTGCAGTCATACACAATTTATATAGTAATAAAACCAATATGTGCAGCAATAAAATATATTTTATGCTATAATAAAAAATACAAACAATAGGCCTACGTAAAAGCAATAGCCTAGTATTCATGAAAATGTAGCCTACATGGTATAAGTTACTTGATAGAATGAAAAGTAAAAGTAATATAACAATTATAGCAGAATTATGTAGAAGTAGAGTGAGAATTTTGTTGTAACAAGAGTCACCAGTATCTTAGAATTCCTTATTCTTTGTTGTTATGGCTTCTGCGAGCTGTCTTCTTGACAGTTCTCGTCAAGGTTGACTCAGAATCATCAGACTTAAAAAAATAAACTATCTGTTGACACTAATTCACCAAGTTGTCAGTTGGCAACCCTATTGGCCATTGGTCCGTTGTTGTTGTTGTTGTTGTTAATGCACTAGGAGTTGTACCCAGTTCAAATGTATAATACTTTTGTTCCCGTTGTTATTTTTATTTCCAGAGTCTGATATTTCATCCAACAATTCCAATCTAATACATGTAATAATAATAATAATAATAATAATAATAATAATAATAATATAGGTTCAGGGTGTTTGAGAATAAGGTGCTTAGGAAAATATTTGGGGCTAAGCGGGATGAAGTTACAGGAGAATGGAGAAAGTTACACAACGCAGAACTGCACGCATTGTATTCTTCACCTGACATAATTAGGAACATTAAATCCAGACGTTTGAGATGGGCAGGGCATGTAGCACGTATGGGCGAATCCAGAAATGCATATAGAGTGTTAGTTGGAAGACCGGAGGGAAAAATACCTTTAGGGAGGCCGAGACGTAGATGGGAGGATAATATTAAAATGGATTTGAGGGAGGTGGGGTATGATGATAGAGACTGGATTAATCTTGCACAGGATAGGGACCGCTGGCGGGCTTATGTGAGGGCGGCAATGAACCTTCGGGTTCCTTAAAAGCCATTTGTAAGTATGTAAGTTACAATAATCAGTAATAAAAAAGTTCTTAAAATCCCTCTGAACTAAATTAGGTCTATGATACTTGTGATTCTAACGTATCCAATCTTCTTTGCAACATAGTATTGATAGCGGTACCTTCATTCCTTGTATGCACTATTATGTAAGATTTACTTAGAGTAGCCTATACTGCCGTAATTTAAAATTGTGTGATAAGTAAATAGCCTATTAGTTATTTTATAAATGACATAACATACTTACACAATCTCCAAAGCTATTCGGTTATGCATGAATTTATTCGTTTCCTTCTTCCTGTAAGGACCGAGGGCCAAATTACACTTAAAATAGCTATTTACATAACAAGTTGCGTAATACTCACTTTCTGCACATATTGCATACAAGATTTTTAGAAGCCGTTTTGGAATAGTTATTTTAGTAAAGAAAAATTAAATTGTGTTTTGTACAACACATTCTTCACATAGTAGTGACCTTTCAATTGTCAGACTGATTGCTAGGGAAGAATGATGATGACCTTTTGTTCAAGATGTTATAAGAAAATATTTAAGAAAATTTTGGAAGTTGGTGTAAAGGAAAAACAATTGTCTACTTGTATGGAAAAAGTGATTTTGGCGTATTTTTCGAGGGTATATTCCATATGTAAACATTTTACTTCATGGAGATATATTCGATGCTTCGAACCACACACTTTATACTTACTTACTTACAAATGGCTTTTAAGGAACCCGAAGGTTCATTGCCGCCCTCACATAAGCCCGTCCCTATCCTGTGCAAGATTAATCCAGTCTCTATCATCATAACCCACCTCCCGCAAATCCGTTTTAATATTATCCTCCCATCTACGTCTCGGCCTCCCCAAAGGTCTTATTCCCTCCGGCCTCCCAACTAACACTCTATATGCATTTCTGGATTCGCCCATACGTGCTACATGTCCTGCCCATCTCAAACGTCTGGATTTAATGTTCCTAATTATGTCAGGTGAAGAATACAATGCGAGCAGTTCTGCGTTGTGTAACTTTCTCCATTCTCCTGTAACTTCATCCCGCTTAGCCCCAAATATTTTCCTAAGCACTTTATTCTCAAACACCCTTAACCTATGTTCCTCTCTCAGAGTGAGAGTCCAAGTTTCACAACCATACAGAACAATCGGTAATATAATTGTTTTATAAATTCTAACTTTCAGATTTTTTGACAGCAGACTAGATGATAAAAGCTTCTCAATCGAATAATAACAGGCATTTCCCATATTTATTCTGCGTTTAATTTCCTCCCGAGTATCATTTATATTTGTTACTGTTGCTCCAAGATATTTGAATTTTTCCACCTCTTCGAAGGCTAAATCTACAGTTTTTATATTTCCATTTCGTACAATATTCTCGTCACGATACATAATCATATACTTTGTCTTTTCGGGATTTACTTCCAAACCGATCGCTTTACTTGCTTCAAGTAAAATTTCCGTGTTTTCCCTGATCGTTTGAGGGTTTTCTCCTAACATATTCACGTCATCCGCATAGGCAAGAAGCTGATGTAACCCGTTCAATTCCAATCCCTGCCTGTTATCCTGAACGTTCCTAATGACATATTCTAAAGCGAAGTTAAAAAGTACAGGTGATAGTGCATCTCCCTGCTTTAGCCCACAGTGAATTGGAAAAGCATCAGATAGAAACTGACCTATACGAACTCTGCTGTATGTTTCAATGAGACACATTTTAATTAATCGAACTAGTTTCTTGGGAATACCAAATTCAATAAGAATATCATATAATACTTCCCTCTTAACCGAGTCATACGCCTTTTTGAAATCTATGAAAAACTGATGTACTGTACCCTTATACTCCCATTTTTTCTCCATTATCTGTCGAATACAAAAAATCTGATCAATAGTCGATATATTACGCCTAAAACCGCACTGATGATCCCCAATAATTTCATCTACATACGGAGTTAATCTTCTCAAAAGAATATTGGACAAAATTTTGTACGCCGTCAACAAAAGTGATATTCCTCGAAAGTTACTACAGTTAGTCTTGTCCCCCTTCTTAAAAATAGGTACAATTATAGACTCCTTCCATTGTTCTGGTTTATAGTTTACATATTTATATTGAATTTTTATTAGGTAGCTAGGCCTAAGCTTACTTAGGTTAGAATAAAGTTGAAGCACGTGTTTTAAAATCTTGTCAAATTTTTAGCAATAAGAAACAGATTTCGGTAAGTCTTTTTCCATATTGATTAATCTTTGACAAGTTTTCTTGTAAAGTATTGAATTGGAAAAAGCAGCTTTAGAAAACTCATGTTTGCCGCTTTCAACTGTTTTCGTTGTTTCTTGTATAAAATGTAAGTTTCGCATCTAAAAGTCACGTTGTTTAATCTTGTTTTTTCCTTGCTTTCTTTCTTGCCAATAAGTAGTGTTTGATAATCTTTAAAAAATAATAAATTATGCAGTGATTAGTGGGTAATATCACTAGAGGCAGACTTTTTTTGTGCGCCACGGACTGTACCCGCCTGCTCATTATAATTGTTAAAGAGTGCGTTATCTGTTTATTGAGGAATATAATTCATCGAGATGCGGCATATATGCGTTTTTAACTTTTTTATCGTCGCTAATGTGTAACTAAATACGTGAAGTAACGAAGTGAATTTTTGTGTTTTAATAATCGGTAATATGAGCTACATTTACTTTGATCAGAATATTCGTTATTTTTAATTATGGGCTTATAAAGTTTAATAAAGGCAGAGTGCTGAGAAAAAACTAATGGTATTTTTAATCACAAAATGTATGGAGCCACTGCATGTTTTTAAAATAATGACATCATTGTATGACATCGCAATACATAATTTTGTTTGGTATGAAATATGGCGTGCGGAATATTCTTATCGTATTACCTTCAATGTCACACGGTCGACAAATACGAGGTATAGGGTTAAGCGGCTTGCGACGTATTACGTGCGGAAACATTTTGCAAAGAAATTTAATTTAAGTTCTGTGGTTAATATACGAGGAGAGAGTTAGAGATGTTTTTGAAATTGAAATTACAAACATGAGAACTTCATTATCATCATTATTGTCGCTGTCATATCATTCGCGCCATCGTCCTTCATTAGTGTCGTAGTTGTTACCTCATTGTCGCAGTCGTCATCACCGTTGGTATCTCGTATTCTTGTCGTCGTAGTCATCGCCGCTGTCGTTATCTCATTGTCGCCGTCGTTATCTCTTTGTCGTAATTTGTCACCATTGTTATTTCGTTGTCGTAGTTGTCGCTGTCGTTAACTTGTTGCCGACGTTATCTTGTTGTCGTAGTTGTCGCTGCCGTTATCTTGTCGTTTTATCTCGTTATCATAGTCTTTTTTCGTCATTATTTTGTAGTCATCTCTGTCGTTATCTTGTTGCCGTAGTCGTCACCGTCGTTATCTCATTGTCGTAATCCTTGTCGCTGTTGTTATCTAGTTGTTTTTTTTTGTGGCTGTCGTTATCTCGTTGTCGTAGTTGTCGCCGTCGTTATCTTGTTGTTCGCTGTTGTTATCTAATTATCGTAGTTTTATTGCCGTCATTATTTTGTTTTCGTAGCCATCGTCACCGTCGTTATTTCTTTGTTATAATCCTTGTCGCTGTCGTTATCTCGTTATCATAGTTGTCACTGTCATTATCTTGTTGCCGCCGTTATCGTGTTGTTGTCGCTGTCGTTATATCGATATCTTAGTCTTTTTGCCGTCATTATTTGGTTGCTGTAGTCATCTCTGTCGTTATCTTGTTGCCGTAGCCGTCGTCACCGTCGTTATCTCTTTGTCGTAACCCTTGTCGCTGTTGTTATCTAGTTGTATTTGTTGTCGCTGTCGTTATCTTGTTCCCGTCGTTATCTAGTTATCGTAGTCTTGTTGCCACCATTATTTTGTTGTCGTAGTCATTTCTGTTATAGCTCGCGCAAGGAACGATTATCGAAAAGCAATGGTGGCGTTGCTGTCTGTTTTGACGTGTGTGTGTGTGTAGGCACACCGAGGGTAGAGAGGTGCGAGCCGGTGGAAGTACTGTCTCTTCTAAGAAGCTGAACAGATGAGGACTCGCTGTGGAAATAAACAACGTAGCAAGAGAAAAATTCGAAGCTAATTAAACGCGCAACATATGTTTACAAAGACTGATTATATTGATGTCGTTTCTCTTTCGACTGTACTCTTTAATATCATTCAAGCTATCTCGTGACCTTTCCTGTCGCCCGCTCTTCCTTATCGTATTGTTTGATTCGCATTCCTTCCGTCAGTACTCCCTGCTTGCGAGACCTATATCTTGTTGTCATAGCCGTTGTCACCATTGTTATCTCTTTGTCGTAACCCTTGTCGCTGTTGTTATCTAGTTGTATTTGTTGTCGCTGTCGTTATCTTGTTACCGTCGTTAACTAGTTATCGTAGTCTTGTTGCCATCATTATTTTGTTGTCGTTGTCATCTCTCTTGTTATCTTGTTGTCATAGACGTTGTCATCATTGTTATCTCTTTGTCGAAACCCTTGTCACTGTTGTTATCTAGTTGTATTTGTTGTCGCTGTCGTTATCTAGTTATCGTAGTCTTGTTGCCATCATTATTTTGTTGTCGTAGTCATCTCTGTCGTTATCTTGTTGTCATAGCCGTTGTCACCGTCGTTGTCTCTTTGTCGAAACCCTTGTCGCTGTTGTTATCTAGTTGTATTTGTTGTCGCTGTCGTTATCTTGTTGCCGTCGTTATCTAGTTATCGTAGTCTTGTTGCCATCATTATTTTGTTGTCGTAGTCATCTCTGTCGTTATCTTGTTGTCATAGCCGTTGTCACCGTCGTTGTCTCTTTGTCGAAACCCTTGTCGCTGTTGTTATCTAGTTGTATTTGTTGTCGCTGTCGTTATCTTGTTGCCGTCGTTATCTAGTTATCGTAGTCTTGTTGCCATCATTATATAGAATGAAAAGAAGAATAAAAAAGAATAAAATCACAAAGTTACAATCACGGAATTCTTCTTTTTATTCTTCTCTTTATTTTCTATAGTTCACGTTACAACAGCTTATGACATCGTGTGTTCCATCTTCATATCTCGCACCGACCTGACGGTCGTCGATCAGTCGGACAGGTTAGCTGTTTGTAACGATCCCAACGGTAGGTTTTCACCTGACAACAAAGAGAGATCCACGTTGTGCTACAATTTTGAAAATTAGCTATGGAAAAAGTCCAAACAGCTCAACCATAGAACATAATCTTACATTTGACATTTTTTTTGACGCGTAGTCTAAAGTAAGAATTATTATGAAGCTGTATTGATAAGTTGTTAACTTAACATGAGTAAACTTATTGTCTCTGAAAACAGATTTTTATTTAAAGCTATTCAACATAATTATCAGCCTCGGCATATCTCAGTCGGCTAAGGCGCTTGTCTGCCGATCTGCAGTTGCGTTCGGGCGCGGGTTCGATTTCCATTTGGACTGATTACCTGGTCGGATTTTTCCGAGCTTTTCCCCAACCGTAACACAAATGTCAGGTAATCTATGGCTAATCCTCGGCCTCATCTCACTAAATAACATCTCACTAGTACCAATTCCATTGACGCTAAATAGCCTGGCAGTTGATAGAGCGCCATTAAATCACCAAGTACAAAAGGACATAATTACCTTTAACGTTAATCTAATATAGGCCTACTTAGCACAATGGTAATGAAGCAATTCTAAACCTTAAAAATTTGTCTTGGTCTGCAAACCACTCTATCACAATACTGTAGGCCTCCTGATTACTGCTTAATTCGATGAAAACTTCTTTCTTATCAATATTTTTCTTTTAGTGTCGGAAACGGGTGTTAGTCTGAGGGACAAAGTCTGGCGAATATATAGACCATGTATGTATGTATGTATGTATGTATGTATGTATGTATGTATGTATGTATGTATGTATGTATGTATGTATGTATGTATGTATGTATGTATGTATGTATGTATGTATGTATGTATGTATGTATGTATGTATGTATGTATGTATGTATGTATGTATGTATGTGTATGTATGTATGTATTGGGTTATTTTACGACGCTGTATCAACATCTAGGTTATTTAGCATCTGAATGATATGAAGGTGATAATGCCGGTGAAATGAGTCCGGGGTCCAACACCGAAAGTTACCCAGCATTTGCTCGTATTGGGTTGAGGGAAAAACCCCGGGAAAAACCTCAACTAGATAACTTGCCCCGAGCGGCATTCGAACCCGGGCCACCTGGTTTTACGGCCAGACGCGTATGTATGTATGTATGTATGTATGTATGTATGTATGTATGTATGTATGTATGTATGTATGTATGTATGTATGCACACTGCAAATGGGTATATACCCTGTGGCAGTGGTAACTAATTACACTCAATAAAGACAATAAAAAACACAATTATTAAAAAATACAGTTAATAATAAATTAATAATAATACTAATAATAATTAATACTAATAATAATAATTAATAATAATAATAATAATAATAATAATAATAATAATAATAATAATAACAACAATAGGGAGCATCCTAAATTAAATGAAGCACTATCACTTAAAATGACATTTAAAGTAAATCTAATTTGTATCTTAACCATAAGTTCGAACTAAAACCCGCGAGTACAATATGTTCATACCTACACAAGTACCTTTTAGCACTACACTCATTTCGCTAACAACTCACTCACTGCACTGGAACTACGATACATTTCACTGATATGGGGGATGGTATATCAATTCAAAGCTAACTTAATGAACAATAAAGGTTAAGAATACTTGCTCAGCACCTTATCTGTACTTAGTTGTGACAGAATGTCATGCGAGGGGTTTACTTGGGTTTATTAACTCCAGTCATATTTGTTTCAGGTCCCTATTGCATTTAGTAAGTACGGTTTATTAATTAAATGACTATAAAAGTCGTTGCAATTGAACATCCTGAAGATGAAACAAATGAACAAAACACAATTAATGCTCTTGGTATTGAACCTGTTTCTCACGTCCGCCCACTGTGAAGATATTAAAACTAAAAACTCTGTATTGGCATTGTGTGGGAGTAAGAATAATTAGGCCTATGTGCTATGTTTAGAGATTATTTGAACTGCTCATCACTATAGCTAGAATTGAAAAAACAACATCATTTTTCATTAGTCATTAGCTCACCCCATTGTTCCCTGTCAGTTACAGTTTTATTTTGCACATTCGACTTGGTAGAATTAATTTAATTAATGAACTGTCACCTACAACAATAAATTTAACTTTCCAACATTTAACAGAGTTTTGAACCTACTGAGCAAGCTGATAGTTCTCTTAGAAACATCCAGCATACTAACAAGTTTAGTTGCAGCATCATAAAATGCGGATATAATAACTATAGCCTATGAAACTTCGTTACTGATTGACTGTCACAAATATTTAACAGTTTGATATAGGCCTAAGTATGTATATATAACTTATATTTATAAGGTAGGTGTCCCTGATATGGCCATGCTAAGGTTTGAGAATTTTTCTAGCCGCCATTTTGAAAAAAAATGTAAACCACTTTTTTCTTACTCGTTCTCAGTCTAATGGACTTTCTTAAAACAATTTCGTTTCCCCATAAAAATAGCTTTAATTGTCCAAAAAGTCCCAAATTCCAAAAGTCTACCTAGTGGCCATATCAGGAACACGTGCACATGATATGGCCACCCTTGTTCCATGTTCTACAAATCGTGATTGTTTTCAGTTTGATAGCGCAGTTGTGCTAAAATTAAATAATTTTGGTGTAAAATGAATAAACATGACACTTAATAATCTTTTTTATAATTCAAAAGTGTAGTCAAAACAGGTTTTTCCATAAAAAATTAAGTTATTTTTCTTAAAATACAAAATTTTTGTGTAATCCCATCTATAAGGCATGTAAATTTGTCAGGTGAAAAAATAAAAGTGAAATGAACTTGATATGGCCATGGTGCATTCAATATGACCATATCAGAAGCAGGTAAGCTTTCACGAAAATCGTTTGATTATGAACAACTCGTAAAAGATACGCCATCAACGACAACACCAATCAACAGGACATTAAAAACTGAATGGAGTACTATGGTTTTCATGAGCAAGTGTTTGAAAAACATGCATAAAACAAAGGAGACTTACCAGAGAAAAATAAGAAGAGGTCACATGAAAACCGCAAAACAGGCAATTGACGACATATTGTTCAACCTGACTTGATGGAAAACGATCAAGTGCCATACCAGGATGTCCTTTCACTGGATTCTGCTGCAATTTAGCGGATTTTTTGGTTAACTAACTCACAATAGGAGGTGGCCATATCAGGAACATGGCCGTAACAGGAGCACCCACCTTATATGCATATATATCATATTTTAACATGTTGTTATTAAAATTCGGGACAAAAGCAATTTAAAAAAGAAATAAGTGAAATGTCAATTTTCCTACATAATTTTCCTATTTTCCAAAATCCATCTTCAGTCAGTTTTAAGAACTAATGGCTTTTCAGAATAAAACAAAACACACATACTACAATAAACAATCTTACACGAAGGCCACGACCTGCAGGATTGCTGACATATTTAGAGCTCAGATTCTCTTACGTCATAATGCCAATATGTCGATCTTCATTTGTGTAATTTTTAGAACATCTCAAGACTTATTAAAAATAATTTACAGGTCTGATTCTCTGGTGTGTAATTTTCTGACTGAAGCTGTGTATTGGATTTTTTAAATTACAAAATTTGAGAAGGTTTGATGACATTATTACCATTAAACATTGAATATTATTACAATTTATGCCATGATGTATTTGCCGCGGTCCACACTAATAAGAGCCAATCAGCGCACAGCTCTTCGGCTGACTCCTCCCTCTGGCACTATAAATCAAGGAGCTGGGTACCCCTAGATATCATTTAACCCTGAAGATGAGGAAGATGAACATCCTCGAAACGTCGGTGAATCACCAACTTATGACCTGGCTGGAAGCCCGAGAAAATTTCGAATTGTCACTAATGATACACATTAATGCTATGCATATATTGATGATATGAAAGTGAAACCTTTTGGTGTTATAACAATAGACGTAGAGAATAGCATAAATTAGATCTTAATATTAATAATTTACAGAGTAACGGCTACAGTATGTTACTGAAAACTACAAAACTTACGTAAGATAACAATATTGTTATTAAAATGAAATATTTTTACGGTTATTACTGAAGTGGTGTGGGTATTTTTCATATATTTAATAGCTGAGCGGTGTAGATACTTACATGTATATGTGATTCTCTTTTTTCTAGGATGTAGTGCAGTAATATGGAAGAGGCATTAGTAAATTGAGTCATGCTTTCTATTTTACCTGCACCTTTAAACTGCATCAAAATTAATTTAATATTCCTTTGGTTTAATCTATTAGATGTGTGAACGCTGCCAAGCATATCATTTTGTTATAGGGAGAATTCAAAGAACTGAAGATGGATGTGTTCAAGAAAAAGTATTTGGAATAAAAAACATTAATGGGGAAGCTTTTTAAAATATATATTTTTGACAGGGTTATACTTCATTTAATTACGTTGCTTTAAATGTTTCATCTTCATTATTAATGGAAGAAAATAACTTTCAAATTGTCTGGTAATCTTTCTGGAAAATAAATCATAAAAACTTTTATTTGAACTTATGATTAACTAAGTTTGCAGCATTTGCTGCACAAGCCATTAGTACGAGTTGAATTTCCCGGAATATATAAAGGTTAACAATTGTGACAATGCATTAAAATATAAAACAAAAAAGGTGGTTTTTAAACACCCTATACATTTCTCAATGTGGAATTATTTTTGATGTAGGACGAGCTTCGCATTTTAATAATCACCCCCTGCGGTTACGATTACAATGGATGCTGAAAAAAAGTGATTAACAATAACACAGAAGTAGTGTGTTGTGATTGGAGCACTTAATAAAAGCTCTCCTCTGATTGGCTAGTTCAAGGCCTGGCAGGGGGTGAGGTTGTTTCCGGAAGCCCAACCTACACTGCAATGGCTGCTGACTCATTCACACTCGCACATACAAATAATAACAAGAGCGTCTACATGTGATGCAGCGCACTACTACCAGTCTTACAAACATCGACTGCGAATGCCGCCGGTACTAGCGTCATTAAAGACGTAGTATCTTTAGGCTCTGAAATTTAAGTCGTAGAGTAACTGAGTTTTCGCTAGACGTTAGAATGTTTCTTATTATAGAATAAAGGTTGTTTTTAAAATATAATTTATGCTGTACATGTAAATATCGTCGTTGTTCCTGCAATAACTCGTATGTGACATATTTATCGATTTTCAGATTTTTGCTCTGTTAAATAGCTTAAATAGTCATCGTCATTGTCCTTGCAGGTATTAGGCCTAGTGGCCTGTTACGGTCTCTCTTCCATCTTTTCAGGGGGCGTCCCAAAGGTCTTTCATGTGGTAGGCTATATAGCGGAGAATTTGTCTTGGGAGTCTGAAACGGGTCCATCCTATTGACATGGTTAAGCCATTTTTGGCTGTAGTGGCTGAGATGTTCATAAATACGTGTAATTTTCAATTCTTTTGTAATTAGTTCATTCCTTTTGTGGTCAAGCAAGCTGTAGCCGGCAGTCCTCGTTAGGTAGTAATACAGCAAATAATAAAATCTTCTGTATGTAATTATATTTCTTTGTTTCGAAAATGTAGGAATTCACAGTCTCCTATGTACGGCTACCATAGGATGAATAAATGTGTTTTTTCTTCCTACTGAAAAATGTTATATTTTGCACATAGGAGTTATTGCAGGAACAACGACGATATGTTTAATAAAATGTGATATTTACCGTACAATGTAGGTTACTAATAATTAGGCCTATATAATGTTTTATACAGTCGAACTTGCTTAATTTGAAAGTTGAAGGAACCATAAAATATCGAATTATCCAATATTTCGAATAAGACAAGTTTCAAATTGTTTTTTCTCTAATTGAGGTATGGCTGGTATGTGCCGTAAAGTACATCTATTATATCAGGCAGTAGGCCTACATCTGACGGCCTTATCTCTACCAGGTTAAATAAATAAATACTAATACTAATACTAATACATATCGCTTGACTATATGTTTCAGAGGAAGAACAATATTATTATTTGTATGCATATGAAATCTGCATATGAAATGTGAAAGTTAGAATTTATAAAACAGTTATATTACCGGTTGTTCTGTATGGTTGTGAAACTTAGACTCTCATTTCGAGAGAGGAACAGAGACTAAGGGTGTTTGAGAATAAGGTTCTTAGGAAAATATTTGGTGCTAAGAGGGATGAAGTTACAGGAGAATGGAGAAAGTTACACAACACAGAACTGCACGCAATGTATTCTTCACCTGGCATAATTAGGAACATTAAATCCAGAAGTTTGAGATGGACAGAGCATGTAGCACGTATGGGTGAATCCAGAAATGCATATAGAGGGTTAGTTGGGAGACTGGAGGGGAAAAGACCTTTGGGGAAACCGAGACGTAGATGGGAGAATAATATTGAAATGAATTTGAGGGAGGTGGGATATAATGGTAGGGATTGGATTAATCTTGCTCAGGATAGGGATCGATGTCGGGCTTATGTGAGGGCGGCAATGAACATCCGGGTTCCTTAAAAGCCATAAGTAAGTAAATAAGTAGGCCTATGCACATGAAATCTGATTAGTGTAATAGGACACCCTACCCCATTATCTCCTGGCCTAGTTGTCTCATAAGTAGTGCCTTTTTAGTATCACTTGTGAGGTTCACACCTGTCTTCGAACAGTTGACTAAATAACAACAAATCGTTTTCTTACTTTCTACAGCAGAGGCATTTTGATAGAAATATAGGTCTACCAAAGTTTTTCGAATTTATACTTTTGTTTGTTTTTTAGCATTCAGTCTCTGATCCATGCGAAATTTTCCCAGTTTATTCAGCGATTGGAAAATTGTTTTACTCACATTTTGTTGTCCTTCAACATAACACCTTAATCCCTTGATGTGGTCCATGGCCTGGTCAATTGTAGGAATGGTTTCCCGGAGGGAAAATTCTTCATCTGAAGTTAGGGCGAAAGCCTCTTCGCGCTATATTGCGGGCTGATTTTCGAACTTTTGGAGCGGAATTTGATTGAGTTTACTTCGAATTATAAAAAAGTCTAATTATTACAGACAATTTTATTAGCATTCCTTTGTAGGCTATAGGGATGTGAAGGGATCGCGCGAAAAATTTGTATTATTGACGGTATCGAATTAAAAAACGTTTGAATTAGAAAAGTTTAACTACATAAATTAGTTTTACATTATGCAGAATGATTTTTAAGTATCGAGAGAAAATTTAGAGACTGTGACATGTTTTGTCATGTTTTTTCACCACTTTCTGTAAATCTCAACGTGGACAAATTCCCACATCGAAATACTGTTCTCAGAGTTGCACAGTTGCTAAAAAAGAGTTTAGCTTACGGATGTCACGTCCTAGTCAATTTGTCATTATTTAGGTCCCTGTTTATCACTTTTAATTAGTCCTATGTTTTTGTGAGTTCATATTTTCATCGCTTTGTTACTAATTCGTTACTTACATGTGACTGCAATTCTATAGGCTAGGCTACTTCTTTGGAAAAACCGTAGATGTTAAAATGACACACTTTTCAGTCTCTACTGATTATATTTTTCTGTAATGTGTACTTTAACTGTCTCTCCATAATTCATAACAAATTTTTTCATTAAAATAATCTTATTTCTTTTAACTCGTTGACTTCTTAGGCCTACTTACGCTTCCGTATTTGTTTCGAAATATTAAACGAAACAATTTCTGTATTAAAATAACGTCACACTCTTGCCATTTCATCAGTCGTTCTCTTATCAACATTGCTGTCTGTGTAGTTACATTTGGTTGGAAAAATTACAGAAAGTTCTGTGTTGATATGTAAAATTGTTTCCAGTTCTCCACTGATTCTGTTCGATTTTTAACTGTTCATCTAGAATTGTTTAGAGAAATCAGAGAAAATTCTATATTGAAATTATGTCAGTGGCATTTTCTAGTTCTTCTCTTCAGAGAGCTTTCTCTCGGCGCTTATTAGTGATGTTGTAAGCCCGGCATTGTGTGTGTAATTTCATTCCATTGAAACACATTCCGTTTCGCAAATGAGCACGTCTATATCGTACCAGTCCCCCACTGGTTTTGTGTTTCCACAATTACCTGCCAGTTTGCCACAAATCAATTGAGTTCGCGGAAGGGTGTGACAGTTCTACGTTCTGAGCGGAAATCCTATAGACACAACTTGCCGGATCTGTCAGAGGTTATAGTCATTTACAACAGAATATCCCGAAATTATTATGAACTTAGCAAATATTTGCTAATTTCAGATAAGATATTTAGGCAAGTATTAATTAATGAACATACAAGTAACATTATACACAGATATGCCTTCATCTGTATGTTTTCCGTCGCATTCAGGATCCCCATCTTTATGATATCCTTTCTTAATGATATCCAGTCTTCGACATCTCTTTTCTTAATAATCTCCCTTCTTAAAATCTCTCTTTTTAATCATCTTCCATCTTAATGATGTCCTTTCTTAATGGTCTCCCTTCTCAACGACTCCCTTTCTTAATACCGTGTTAACGATAATCACATTCATGATTCCCATATTTATGATAACCTTTCTTCGTGATATCTAGTCTTCGTGAACTCTTTTCTTAATGATCTCCGTTTTTAAAGATCTTCCATCTTAACGATTTCCCATGGTAATACTCTCCTTTCTTATCGGTTTCCCATCTTAACGATCTCCCGCCTTAAGGCTGGTTCACAATAAACCGGGAACGAGAATCAGAATGAAAACGAGAAGCAGAGGACGTGAATATGAAAATTTTTTATTCACAATAAACCGAGAACGTAGACGACTATGCATATCGATATATATGTCAATAACGATATGTAAAGTCGATATTACGCATTCCGATGTTATTTCTGTATAATTGACCAATGGCGTTCTCTCATGACTACAAGGCAGCCAACATAAACACAGGTTAACCAACTTCGAATTTGCAACTGAAACATTTCATTAGGTACGGTACTGTAAATATGTCCATGCATCTTTATTATCACAACCTATTTTAAGTCTACCATAACATAAAATAATTAAGAAGAAACATTTGTAATAGAACAAAAATGAACACAACAGTAGTTTCTGAATTGAAGCATGAATATGTAGTGTGTAATACAAACAATACAGTAATAAAATATGTTTCACTTACGATCGGTGTTCAAAGGTGCAGCTATTGAAAGCCACGTATTCTCCTTCATTTTCTCATCTTTATACGAGGCTTATCGCAAACGTGAGGGTTTTCCTCGACACTCAATAATAGAATCTCATCAAATAAAGCTTGCTCCATGATGCACAGCACAGAACAAAATAATGCATATGTTATGTCACGGTCTTCTTGCTACAAAATATACGACGACAAAATAGCTTTTAGATGGCAATAGAATGAATCTAGTGGGCTGTGATCGGAAACGTGAACGCCAAAGTTGAAACTTGGCCAACTCTCCGTTCCCGATCCCGGGCTCCGGCAAGCTTTTCGTTAATTGTGAATGCTGACATTTAAATGTACACATTTTAACAATTTTACCGTTTTCGTTCTCGTTCCGATTCTCATTTCCGGTTTATTGTGAACCAGCCTTTAATTATCTCCCTTTTAATTACCTGTTTTTATTATCTCCTGGCTTAACGATCTCCATTCCTAATTATTAGAAATCATCTTAATCTCAATTATGGTAAAATAAATGCTGTTCAGTAGTGTACAAACATACCAAATTTTAGATCTCCAAACCAAACTGTTTTCGATATAGAATTTGTTTCCTCTTACGAAAAGGATTTTTTCAGGCCACATTTTGAAACTAAAAAAATAATTAATAAAACACAGGCCTGCGATGAAATTTTTTTTTAAATCAGTTTTAACTCTCCTATTATGTATTTTTGTGTGCTGAAGCCAGAAATGACATAAAAATGGCACATCACGCACCATTTTTACATATAACTATGTTTTATGTTTTATATTATTAATATAAGTTACTAAAGATTTTTCTGCATCCATAATCCAGTGCTCTAACGTAAAATTTTGTACAAACCAGTTGATGAGGATCAGAAACATAATCTAGAAGGTTGTGTGATGTAGAGAGTAAAAGTCCCAAAGAGTTTACAAATCTCAACTCAATGATTTAATAAGAGATTTAGGGTTACTCAAGGAAAAATTTGAGCTGGCATCAGAAACATTATCTTCATTGGTACAGGAGTAGAGAAGAGGAGAAATGAAGCCAAAAAATCTAGCTTTTCGGGTTATTTTGTTCCCTATTTAGAAAACGAAAGTTAATCTTATCTGGGTGCTCATAAAATGGGTCGACCTGGGTGGCAGAGTTGGTATAGCGCTGGCCTTCTATGCCCGAGATTGCGGGTATGATCCCGGCCCAGGTCGATGGCATTTAAGTATGCTTAAATGCGACAGGCTCATGCCACTAGATTTACTGGCATGTAAAAGAACTCCTTCGAGACAAAATTCCGGCACACCGACGACGCTGATATAACCTCTGCAGTTGCGAGCATCGTTAAATAAACCATAATTTAAATTTTTTTCATAAAATGGTTTCATTAATGTAGGCCTATATTTTTCTATAGCCTAAACAATAATATCAATAAAAAAACGACAAAATAACTGAACTGCTGTGAAAAACTTAAAATAGGCCTATGTGATGAGAAAGTACAACTCGACAAAACACATAAGGACACGCTGTCAGAAGTGAGTCTTGGCTGGTGTCGTATTTCATTCCCTTTTTAACATTTCACATAAAAGCGCAAATAATTTGCACTTTCTTGGTATGTAAACCAGATTGTGTCTCAACCTACATAGACCTGCAAAATTAAGGGTCATAAAAATTTTTCTAAAACTTTATACTACATCTAGGCTGTGGTTTCTTGGGGTGCTGAATCCAAAACTGAACTCAGATTTTCTCTATCACGTACCATTTTTCTGTAACACGCATTGGCACTTTTAGCAATGTGAATGTAGCGTTATTGAATTTAGTATGGAGAAATGATGACGTGAAACATGTCCTGTGGCAAATATTAAAGGTATATTTTACAAAAGCTATTAGATTGCATAATTAACAACTCACATATAGTCAAATGCCTTTACCACCTTTTTCTCTTCATGGTAAAGTTGCGTTTGTTGCTTTTCTTCTTGTGTGAGATTCTAGAGATATCCCTTGTAGCCAGTGTTTTTGTTCCCAATGACTGCTACTTGGTCTGCTGTTCCATTCACAGAGGAAATATGGAAACTTAGTATACTCAGCCTGCTGAGCAAGAAGCATGCACAACTCTCTCCGATCTCCACATATCTTCCAGTTTTTATCTTTATATTTTATCTTTGTAAGAACCAATTAAAGAATCGCAAGTTTTTTGAAGGTGTACTGAATGACCAACAGGTAACGAAGCATAGGCCTACTTGTTGCCATTGTGCAAAAGCACTCATCACTGCCTTCAGACTTCTTTTGGAGGAATCGATAAAAATATCCATTAATCCATTTCTTACTGAACATTAAACGTTTGTATTAAACCAGGAATATCACTGCAGTATACTAAGGCACCCTTTATGAAGAACTTATTCATGCTTTACCAAAATTATGATATTTCACACGTAGATGCCAATTATAAACATAATCCATGTCATAGTTTAGGAAAATCGCTGCACACAAATAGGTAGACAGATGGAATATTATTTCATATGAACAAGAAAAAGATGTAGCCTACACATTTCAAAACCACATATTTTGTAAAAGTCATAAGAATCATTAATTACATTTTTAAACCCTTATCTGGTACAGCACCATACAAGATTACATCCAAATAGTGTACAGTATCTTAGTAAGACCTACTTCATCACAAGATTCTGAAGCCTTGACAATGACGAAGAGAGATAGCCAGAGAATAACAGCTAGTGAAATGATATTAATGAGAAAAACAGCAGGATACACAATTTGGGATAAAACGAAATGAGGATATTTTAGAAGAACGGAAGTTAAACCTGTGACTGATTTCCTACATGAATACAGAACTTACTGGAAGAGCCATCTAGGAAGAATGCCGAAGAGCAGATGGTCGAAAGCGGCCTTAGGTTATCGCCCTTTCGGAAGACGATCTATTGGAAGACCCTTAAAAAAGATGGCGTAGAGACCGCATTGGATCAGTAGGTCCATCAGGCTGTTTCGGTCCACCTTTTTGGGTCACTTTTCATTTTTGGTAAATAAGACATTTCGGCCCCACGACATTTTTGGTACAGCATTTTCGGTAATGCGTCATTTCCGTGCCACTTTTGATACAGCACTTAGGTCACTTGGGTCACTTAATCATTTTTGTCATTGCTTTGTTTCAGTCATGTTGCTTGGTCATTGCTTATGAAATAAATTTAATTTAAATTACATTTCCATACAACGGTAAAAGCAATTTGCAAAATGCAATAAAATTTCTGAGTAGAAGTAAAATCACTTCCTAGCAACGGGGGGAAAAAAAACTATTTGCAAAGAAACGTAAGGTCTCTCCTGAACAAAGCATACATCAAGAACCAGGAGCAAATCGTGTTCATTGTGGTAAGATACCAGGACTACAAGACCAGAGGACAGTTGGATGTTTATTTAAGGACACTGGCCTACAAACTGAAGATCAACTCTGTGGGCGTGCGGCTGATAGTGATAGTGAAGAGAAAGAAACGGAATAGTACCTACTCAGAAAATTCTTGTGCATTTGCTTACAATAAAAATAATTATTCCTTACATTAAATTATATTTTGAGGGTATAATGACCGAAGTAGGTACCAATATGCCACAATTACCCAAAAAGTCATTACCAATATCCAAAGATCTAAAGATACCAATGACCGAAAAAGCGTGGTCCAAGTTTCAGGTACCCATAAATCTGTTAACTATCTGTCTGTTTACGAAAATGTGGGACCGAAACAGCCACTAATCACTACTAATAATAATAATTCTATATTTAATAATAATAATAATAATAATAATAATAATAATAATAATAATAATAATAACAATAATTCTTTATTTATACTGGCAGAGTTAAGGCCATAGGGCCTTCTCTTACACTCTACCAGGTCACAAAGTATACAAGCAGTTAAAATTTAACAAAAAGTTAAAGAAGAGAATACGAACATAAGTTATTACAAAAAAATAATAATAATAGCATAATAAAATCGACACTAAACAACATGAAAATAATACCATAATAAGAAAAAAAAAGAGAAAGTAAAATACATTGGAATATAATGAAAGCAACTCATTTAGTACAAATGGTTAATATGGAAAAACTGAAGGAAGAATATATCAAAATGGAATGTAATAAAATAATAATAAAAAAGAAAAGAAATACGAAAATTAAATAAAATTCACGATAAAAAGGCTATGATAATAAATTCATCGGCTGATAAAGAGAACAAAAAGGGAAAAGGAAGAAAAAAATATATAGCCTATATTTTTTACAAAACTATGGCAGAGAAAAGGGCTTATAACTGAAAGGAATCTAATTCAAAAAGTGCAATTTTAATTTATTTTTGAAAGTAGACAATGTCCGACAGTCTCTGACATATTGTGGTAGAGAGTTCCAGAGATGAGCTGCAGAGACGGTGAAAGATGAAGAGTAGAAGGATGTTCTGTGTTTAGGAATGGAGAGTGTGATATGGTGTTGTGAGCGAGTATCTATTTCGTGTTATGAGGACATTTGTTGAAAACGAGAAGCTAGGTAGCTACTACTACTACTACTACACTAAATAAATGAAATGCTAAGAATGAATGGACGTAAATATACCTAATATGAATTGTAAACTGAAGAAGCTTGAGAAGTGTGTCTATGTTTACATAGCTACCAGCTGCTGTATAAAGTCACTATCCCGTTTCTAACATTTTTCTTCACTTGTAAATACACTTATCATTGGAGACAGACTTTATTTCTAGTATTAAGGTTCTTAAGATTTCAATTTTACAGCTAATATAGGGATTTTACCCCTCAGGGTGGATTTCTAGCATGGGGATGAGGGGAGAAATGAAGCCTTACACATATCTGCAGCATCCGCTAAGGGCCAATCAGAGGCGTAGAAATTTCGCGCATGCGTTTATTAGAAGGAAAGAAAGAAAAGGTATAGACGGAGAGGGGGGGGGCAGAAAAATTGTGGATATTAACTAGAGCAGCATGGCTCAATAAAGTTGGCTGAGGCTGCAGCAGAAGCTGTTAAAACAAAGGACGGCTCTGAGCGCAGGATCGAAATATTAGCAGTGAATCTGCGTTACACAAATCATTACTTATAAACCAGCAGCTCTCCGCTTCTCGCTCCTTGCTTGAGACCAGCGTTCAGACTTGTTACGTCACAGATGTAATTAATTTGTCCACAAGCTTCGCTTCTTCATTGTACGGGAAATGCATTGCGACATTAAAAAGAACATTTCTGGATATTGATTTGCCAGTATTTTTTATATTATACCGTGTGTTTTTCTGGGTATATGAAATAGTAATATACGTTACAAGAGCGGTATGTTGACGTTTTCATGGTCGAGGAAAAGATTGAAAAAGCGAAACGTAGTTGAGCTTTTTTAATTTCCGAGAACATGAAAACAAACATACCGCTCGTGTATCGTACATTATTTTGTGCGAAGATCGTTTATTACATACCTGAAAGACGAATTTCTAATTAGTTGCAATGAAATATCCATGTTGGTTTCTGTTTAATGACGGCAACTTCGGAAAACCAAAATATCTTTCTTCAAAATTGTTGCTATAAAATGTTTTCTGTGTTTACTATACTCCAGCAGGCCGTGATATACGTCTGTCTTTTTTTTCCCCCCAGTCTATAAATGCGAACTTAAAAGAAACGGTAAGGTTATGTAATGATTTATTTTAACAATATTATTTATATAACATATTGCAGTAATAACATCGGCATCTGGAATCTCGTTGATTTTTTCACGGCTTCCTTAATGTTACTTGTATCAGGAATGCAATAAGTTTCGTGGAGTAGTAGACTTAACTTAATTTTTGCAGATATTTAAAAACAATAATTAACATTTCAATTTAGGTGAAATTGCAGTGGTAAGTTTCCAATTTATAATTATTACTATGTTAAACGTCTCTAAAAACAATATGTTAAAAGCCTAAAGCAGTAAAATGAATGTCGCGCTTAAGCGGTAAGAAGAGGGAAATTGTTATGTGTGTTACGTTGGGAATACTGAATGTGGTATTTCACACTTACCGCGTATTGGTTCTGTGCGGAAAACAAGCAAATACGCACGATCTCGCACAAAAGAATTTTATGGTATTTTGATCGTAACGATTGTTTAACAGAGGTGCATATAGCCTATGTAAGTAAAGTACGACTTAACGGGCTACATAACTGTTTCATTTAAAATCTCACTCACTGCCTTCTTTTTTCGCCATTCATTCATTAATGACAGTTGCTTATAGCCTAATATCGAACTCACGATTTTCTTTGGCTTGCTTGTTCTGTTTCTACCAAATTTCGTTACGAATATCAGTGCAATCCATTTCTACAAATTAATCTGAGACAAAACCATTTGTAGTAAACACTTTTGTTTTATTTTCCTACCATAGTAACCGATTATAACGTTTTCCCTATCATAATAATTGATTAAGACGTTTCTCAATTGTTATTTTATCTACAAATTTAATTCTCAATAATTTCTTTTGTGCGAGATCGTGCATATTTGCTTGTTTTCCGCACAGAACCAATACGCAGAAAGTCTAAAATTCCACATTCAGTATTCCCAACCTAACGTACATAACAATTTCCCTCTTCTTACCGCTTAAGTAACATATTGATTTTACTGCTTTAGGCTTTTAACATATTATTTTTAGAGACGTTCAATATAGTAATAATTATAAATTGGAAACTTACCACTGCAATTTCACCTAAATTGCACTGTTAATTATTGTTTTTAAATATTTGCAAAAATTAAGTGAACTCTACAACTCCACTAAAGTTACTGCATTCGTGATGCAAGTAACATTAAGGAAGCCGTGAAAAAATCAACAAGATTCCAGATGCCGATGTTATTACTGCAATATATTATATAAAATAATATTGTTAAAATATTAAAATGAAAAATAAATCATTACATAACCTTACCGTTTGTTTTAAGTTCGCATTTATAGACGGGGGGGGGGGGGGAAGGCAGAAGTATATCACGGCCTGCTGGAGTATAGTAAACACAGAACAATTTAAAGCAACAATGTTGAAGATAGATATTTTTGTTTTGAAAATTTGCCGTCATTGAACAGAAACCAAGATGGAGATTTCATTGCAACTAATTATAAATTCGTCTTTCAGGTATGTAATAAACGATCTTCGCACAAAATAATGTGCGATACACGAGCGGTATGTTTTCTTTCAATTCTCGGAAATTATATAAGCTCAACTACGTTTCGCTTTTTCAAACTTTTCCCGAACATGAAAACTTCAACATACCGCTCTTGTAACGCATATTACTGTTCCAACAACGTAAAAAAATACAATTATTAATTTATTTTCTCTTAAGAAATTCTCGCTGTCGCTCGTTTAGTTAAATTCCATGCTCGAATGTTAAGTAAATAACTATAACATTGCCGTAAGAAACCTACCTAACATATTATGTGTCTAAAAGCAATGAAAAAATAGTTTAATCAGTGGGTCACGTTTAGAAATTAACAGACCTTGACAATAATTGTATAAAATAAGAGAACATAATTATTTATGGTTGCTAATTCAGAGCCTGATGTTTCTTGTTTCAGAAATTGTCAAAGCCTGCTAAATTATAAACATGGTCGGTCCACTGATTAAGTTATTTTTGTTTTTATACATAGGTTTCTTACGGCAATATTAAATCGTTATGTCTTATACCCAGAAAAACACACGGTATGTCATATTTCTTAATAAAGCGCTTTTCTACTTAAATTGTGTAGCGAAGTTTAATAATAATTGTATGCAAATATTTTTTAAAAATTATTCTAGAAAAGATAATGCCTTTTGATAGCTTTCACAGGAACACGAAGATTAACGTTGTTTATGAAAGATACACAGATTATAATTATTACCTTACAAGAATCCAGGATATAAACAGGATATCAGTATTTTAATATTACTTACTTACTGGCTTTTAAGGAAGCCGGAGGTTCATTGCCGCCTTCACATAAACCCGCCATAGGTCCCTATCCTGAGCAAGATTAATCCAGTCTCTATCATCATATCCCACTGCCCTCTAATCCATTTTAATATTATCTTCCCATCTACGTCTCAGCCTCCCCAAAGGTCTTTTTCCCTCCGGCCTCCCAACTAACACTCTATATGCATTTCTGGATTCGCCCATACGTGCTACATACCCTGCCCATCTCAAACGTCTGGATTTAATGTTCCTAATTATGTCAGGTGAAAAATACAATGCGTGCAGTTCTGTATTGTATAACTTTCTCCATTCTCCTGTAACTTCATCCCTTTTAGCCCTAAATATTTTCCTAAGCACCTTATTCTCAAACACCCTTAACCTATGTTCCTCTCTCAAAGTGAGAGTCCAAGTTTCACAACCATAAAGAACAACCGGTAATATAACTATTTTATAAATTCTAACTTTCAGATTTTTTGACAACAGAATGGATGATAAAAGCTTCTCAACCGAATAATAACAGGCATTTCCCATATTTATTCTGTGTTTAATTTCCTCCCGAGTATCATTTATATTTGTTACTGTTGCTCCAAGATATTTGAATTTTTCCACCTCTTCAAGGGATAAATTTCCAATTTTTATATTTCCATTTCGTACAATATTCTCGTCACGAGACATAATCATATACTTAGTCTTTTCGGGATTTACTTCCATTTCACAATGCCCATCTATTTAAATTTTTTGGTTTATGGTCAATGTAGACATTATGAAAAGATAGCAAGGGAAATATTAATACCCAAGGAAGTTAGTACAAACAAATTTTTAATCAACCGTAAATTATATTAAGAACAGCGATTGTTTAAACTCGAGTCTTCTACGTGGAAAGCCGACCGCTAGCTGTTCAGCTGTGTTTCTTCTCGCGTGACTTTTTACATTTTTATAAAAATAATAACGAAAATCTAAAATGTTTTTGTCGAGTTCACATACAACAATGATGTAAGTTTTGGTGTTGTGTTCTAACAATTTATGGGTGATTCTCGATTTGGAGGCATACCTAAAAAATGCGTCATGTTGCTCTGTAAAATAATTATTTCGGTGGCGATGTTGCTATTTGAGCCGGCATGGAGAGCTTAGGTAGCGGGCTGAAACCGGAGATGTTCAATCGATATCGCAAAATATTAGTTCTTACAATAATTATAGGGGCTCATTTCCACCGCTCTCCGTATCCTTTAATTGACCTGTCTGCAGGAAGCCCCCAATTATTTTGCTTGCCTATCGCCTTACCAATTACCTCTCTATAACCACATGTATGACTTCTACATTTTTCCTTTTTCGTTACACACATATATAGAAAATTGTTTTGAGATATTGGGTAACGTATATGGTTTCAAAACTTTTGGGGAAAAATAGTTCCATCCTCTATCTATCCTTTTATCAGTTCAGTTCCATACGCTATAAGTTCTCAGGGAAACTTACAAACACTTGGTAAACACACACACACACACACACACACACACACACACACATATATATATATATATATATATATATATATATATCGCAAATAACAAAAGTATGAAGACTCACCCAGTTAATACTGCTTCGTCCATGATTTTAAACATGTGAGTGCATTCACATGCTCCGAGTTAAGTATCGCTCTACGTTTAGTAACAATGTTTCCTGCATCTCTAAACACGAACAATTTCTTTTTTTCTGTCAAGCACTTCTCCACGATCTTTCAATTTAAATCCAAACGTTCATCGAGTTTACCTTTCAAATTTTCATATGACATAATGGAGTTTACACTTTTCACAAACCACAGAAAACTGATTTTTTTTCCTTTATCAAACTAAACACACAACTTCATATACAAACTCAGTACAGAAACAACAACTGCAAAACTACAGCTGTCGAAACAGAATACTTGCCCCTATTATAATCGAATTATCAGATTTTAGGAAGAGAAGAATATAGTTATGGTCTCACTTGCACACAGTGTAGACATGGCTATTTTTATAAGAGATGAGGCGGACAAATCCCAGAAGAAGTATGTAGGCTATTTCATATGCTAGGAAGATGATCAGACAACAAGATGGAAGTTTTCTTGGAAAACCATATAACTTAATAAGGGTTTCGTATTGTGTTTCAGCTTTCAATAGAGGTAGACTAGGTCACTGTCCTCATATCTCCATCTCTTTCTGAAGTGTTTATGCAAAGATTTTCCCTTCGCTACCTGGTTTACAGTTAGAAAATGACAGTACTATTGTGCTTTTAAGTAAGCAATTTCCGAGAGAGAAATATTGTCGGAATTTTTAGTATGAGTTTGTATTAACAAAATAATAATTAATATCAACTACAACCGATTAATTTTAATCGACTCGATTATTCGATTAAATATTTTTGTTAAATTAATCTTACAACAGAAATTGATCGATTAATCGATTAGATATATGAGGCCTCGCCGACCTCACTGAATAATAGTGACTATATGTAGTTAACATGTGGATACCTATTATTCGAGAAAAATTCGGTCCGGCACCGGAATCGAACATAGGACTTCTCAGCTTTGCGCCCTGAGTGCTCTTTCCATCTGAGCTATGCTGAGACCCGATTCACGGTGCTTGTGATAACCACTTACCGTACTTTATGAGATATGTCTGAAGCTTTTTCCTTCTCCTAAGTTTAATTGACCGTTTCATTTTTTTTACGGATGTTTCAGAACAAAACATCATTCCTTTAGTGATATTTTACTAGCCTTCAAATAAAACCTCTTACATGATTTATTTATTTATATAAGAAATGCAATTTATTACTCTTTGTAATAATTAATCAATTACATAACAATTATTTTTGCCTCACAAAATTCCAAGTAACAATATCACGCAGGTTGTTTAGTGAACTGTTCGAATACAGGTCTCCACCGAAGATGCCAATGAGATGAAAACGTATGCAAAGAAATTCAGATTAAAAACAAATTATTACATGTTATAATATTAATACCTTTACTTCAGTCACTTCATGGTATAATTAATAATGATGTTAGATGGAACTAATATAATTTTCTTCATCATGTATTCATTTTCGAATGACATTCTATTTAAATATGTAGGCTATTAGCAACAAAACTAAAGGATTGGAAATACTCTCTACAGCTCTACACGAAATAAAATAGTTCTTCCAACGATTTAGATTCTGGAAAAGTCCCCATAACACTTATAGTGTTCCCTCGTTGAATGGCAATACTAATTCTTTGGCGGAGGAAAGCCGTAGAGCGAGAGTCACCGTTATGTGCTGATAAATAGAGGGACATCATTTTATTTTTACTTTAATTTTTATTGTACCTGAGTTTTTGAATGTACTTCACTCCCACCCCTCCAACTGTCCTTCACACAGAACCAAGGCCGCATATAGTAAACAGTAGGCTACTGAGTTAGTGAGTATAGTACGCTCCAGAAATATGTTCGCGTTTTTCAGTGACGAAAGAGCATTCAATATTGAATCATATTCTCGCGCAGGTACTGTCGTCCGTTTGCCTACGTCGCATCCCGGTTTCCTCCACCAGCTTCTATTCGCCTCTCTGTAAAGGCTAGTGGCTGGGCTGTCTTAGCTCTTTTCTGAGAACATTAATTTCTGTTAGGAATTGGACGTCTGCGTTATATTATACAACTGTTTAAAATAACTTAAATAAAAGGGCCTCGTTAAGTAATTAGCTGTCACGTGATTTCCCCCCTTTCTACGACCCTGCGACATAACCACTTGAACGGACAGTAGATAGCATGTCTGAGTAATTTTATCTTTTCGGATCGGACAGAAGTGAAGATTGAATTTACAGTACGTAAGGTACTCTTTTATAGAGTGGGTAGGCCTATAGAATTATTTCAACATGAGTTACTAGTACGAAGGACGAAACTGGTAATTGGAATTAGGTACAATAGTCTATAGTGCGATAATATGCACGTTAGAACTGAAGCCTGTATCGAAATGAACGGCCGTAATTAAAAAAAAATGTGTGTAAATATCCATATTATGGTTATTTTTCAATTTCACTTTATTTTCTATAATGTACGCTAATGTGCTCTAGACAGTATAACATACACTACATAATAAATACGTCCGCATGGACAGCTCAGTTCGTGAGTAAAAACACTCATTGTTAATGCTGTACTGTATTTTGATTAAACAAAAACCTAATGAAAATTATCAAACTCAAAAGCGTGATATTTCCTAGTTTACGTAAATGGATGAACTACTTTTCTTCCCTCCTATACCTAGTAAAATGATTTGTTTGTATATTACGCCAGTATCATCGAACTCCAGTCGTGGAAGGGGGTAGCAAACGGTGTTTCCTGTTCTCCTGTTAATCCAAAGGTATAGCCAGGTTAAAATTAGAAATGGTAGTAAAAATAAAATGATGTTCCTGTACTTGCCGATATCAGAAGTTAACAACTTCGCCTCGAAACACCATGGACCCATAGATTTAATTAATTTTCTTCTCGTTCATATTTATTTCACTTAATACTTTACATTATTTTTCACATATTCCAATTAAAAATTCAACATAAAAATGACGTTTGACTACCCCCGTGATCACCGTGCTGGCTTCCAGACTTGGACGATGCTGAACTCTGCACATGTATTATTGCACTCGTAGCTTGATAGTAGGAATGCGTTTAGCACTGACCTGTATTCGATCCTCGGGCAAGTCCGTTTTCAGCGACAGCATCTCCCGCGCGTAGACGTCAGGATAGTGCGCTTCTTTGAAGGCCTTCTCCAGTTCCTCCAGCTGATAACTCGTGAAGATTGTCCTGCAAAAGAGGAAATGGTCATGCACTATTCCCAGTACTTTAGTTTTGACATGTAACGTCTACATTCTACTTACACTAATAGAAAAAAAATGAAAGGATTTTGTGGAACCCAAATTAGACTTCGGTTGTCATGGAAACGCTGAAGTTACGTCATATCCGATAAAATTACAATGTGAACGAGTCCATTCCTATTCACAGGGGAAAGGGGGGTCCGCATATAAATATTGTATTGTATGTATGTATATATATGTATGTATGTATGTATGTATGTATGTATGTATGTATGTATGTATGTATGTATGTATGTATGTATGTATGTATGTATGTATGAGTAGGCCTATGCTTCAAAGCACTGTAGCCACTGGTGTAGCTCAGTCGGCTGACGCGTTTGTCTCCTGATCCAGGGATGCGCTTGGGCGTGGGTCTAATTCCCGCTTGGACTGATTACCTAGTTGGGTTTTTCCGAGGTTTTCCCCAATCGTAAGGCGAATGTTAGTAATCTGTGACGAATCCTCGACCTCATCTCGCTGTCATCAATCTCATCTACACTTTAATCATCTAGTGTAGTTGATACAGCGTCGCTAAATAACCGACTAAAAAATCACCTGTATCACCCCCTTTTCTCGAAAACTACATGATACTGAGTGTTCGCAAAAAAAAAAAAAAATCATTACCGAAACCTATGTAAGGATTCGATTGGTGTTACTTCCATTTTCTGGAATAAACCGGAAGTACGCGTAACAGGGGTTAACTTTGAATTTGACCAGCCTCATGGTCTTGTGATCAGAGCTTCTGGCTATAGTTGATGAGGTTCCGGTTTGATTTCCGATTAATACACAGGAATTTTTCCTTAAAGGGGATTATTCCTGTGTTCGTCCATGGTTTGGAATTTAGGTTAAGTTTAGATTTAAGACCTCTCCTGGCACCACATTATCATTTCTTTCTTTCTTCTGCCTGACAAGTGTTAGGCCACAAGGCCATGTCTTTGGCCATGTGGTACATAAATCACATTATCACAATCATCCTATCATATCATCGGGGTAATGTAACTCCTCCTTCCAGGTGCTCCAGCCTCAGAAGTGGGTTACAACTAAGCCACTGCCAGAAGAGAATACCAGAAATGTCGAAGAGACAACCTGGTGGCATTGGATAAAAAAAAAAAAAAACTTTGAATTTTCAAGTGAGAACCTAGTCAGTGTAAGGTATCTTAGGATAGGGCTTTAAAAGAAAAGTAAAAAATTATGAAACCCTTTTTATAAATTTCGTTCTTTACTCTAAACTGTAATGCATTTTGTTTTGAGTTTTTACATACTCATGAAGATGAAACCAAGCCTTGTTCGAAAACAGGAATTCTCCATCATGAACTTAATTTAAAATCCATTCACAAAATCCACGCCTGATTAGAGGGTCACCGAATCATATTCTTGCACCACTGTAAATTTGTAAGGTTTTTCCTTTAGTGACTTTGTAGTAATTCGCACAGAACTTTGAGGTATACCCGTACAGATTTAGACGTTCGATATCTAGTTTCAAAGTCTGCCTGCTTCATGTTGTGATGAACAAAGATAATGACCGAACACACAATTATCGTCAAGAAATCTTTCATATTCTCAGAGAATTACTCTTAAAACTTGTCAAAAACAAATATTTAGTATAAATATCGCAGTAGATGATTTCGCCAGAAGTATGTACGCGTGACTAGGCTAAGTTTGATACACTGCTATGAAATTATCAACATAGGCTAAATACCACGTGAGACTAACACCATGCACCTTACTATAATAATACCGGACAACTGTATACTAGCAGTATTGGCGTGAGTGCGAAATATCGCGGACCTGACATCTAGCGGAGCGGGATGGAATTATGTCCACATATACAAATATTAACATAGCGAGATTCGGACTATTGTTTAAAACGTGAGTTACTAATATGGAATTATATATGAAACACTTAAGAAATGATGAATAATAATGAATGTAAAATTATTATCTTATATCAAAGCTGCATATTATGAGAAATATTGCATACTTCATATTAAATTTCCGTAATTAATTGTTACATATTTTTTCTTTGGTTTACCGAGACAAAATCAATCTGATAGTAGGAATTAATTTACAGTAATGTTTTATATACTCATTGCTGACAACTGCAAAGATAAAATTGATAGTAATCTGATGCTTGTAATAATTAGTAAAGGCATGTGAACAACAATAAAACTTAATTTGATAAAACCTTAAAATCCAATGCATTTTAACTTCTATACATTTATTAGGTCTAAATAAAAGAGCTAATTTGTATTTTTCTATAAACTCAAAGACGAAGGAATAAAGGCCTAATAAAAAATGTTGTTGACTCACGTTTTATGATCCCTCGGAAATCGAAAGTACGATTTGGAGCAATTTGTAATGCTGTAATTTTGTAGCAGTTATAAACAGCACATATACACCCTGACATTTTAACACAGCACTGATTAATAAAACTATTAACTAGCCCAGCAACAATATAGACTACATTGCAGTTGATTACAGCTTGTCTCGCTAGTATCGCCACACCGGCCGCCTAGGTAGCAGCACCAACGTCGTTCGCGCGCAGAAATGCTAGCTGTCCGGTATTATTATAGTAAGGTATTTGCTAACACATAATCACGAATTGTAAATTGAAACTAACACAGCAGCACTATAATGTTACAAAGGCACGTACTCTAAAACGCGTGTTATTTTCATTAATCAGTATTCAGATATTTATGTAACAATGTTGTTTAACAACAGTGCATTGCGCCTGCGCGAAAATTTTCTTCTATCCTGCTAACAAGGAGTTAAGGTAGGCGCCTTATCGGAATGAATTCGTTCAGCGCGTTTGGATTTTTATTATTTTATCGCTCACTCGTGTGCATTTCCGAATTGATCATGTAATCGTGTTGTTATTTATCGATAGAGCGACAACATTACTTCCTTGTAGTAGAGTTCATCGATAATAATTGAGTAAGATAAGAGTTCATACACAGGATCCAAACATCACGTAGCATACTTTATTATTGTGATGTACCGAGGTACATAATTATATTTCCGTACAGTAATTCTGCGTTATGATATGATAAAGGATGGGTGGAGTGGAGAAAAATTCTCTCCGGCACCGGGACTCGAACCCGGGCTTTCTGCTGTACGTGCTGACGCTTTATCTATTAAGCCACACCGGATTCCAGTTCCGATGCCGAATTTAATTCTCTCAATTTAAGTTCCATCTCTTAGTTTTCTGTTAGTGTCCAACCCTCATGCACTGTGTCACAGATGTGTGACAGTGGCACAATGTCCAACACACTATATGCCAACTGAAGTTGATATGCCTTAACATTCAGCATAGCATGCGGATGAGATAGATGCTGCCCTTTATCACCAATATTTGACAGTTCCTCCTAAAACAGTAACTGGACTTATTGGTCTACATGGCCTTATTTGGCGCACTTACCTTATAAATCCGAACGCGTCGAACGAATCTTTCCTGGTAAGTGAACGCTTACAATCCTCCTACATCTTAAGTATTAAATTACATAATTCTGATTCTTGTCTTATACAGTGTAAATGTCCGATTAAGGAGCCCTCTGAAGTTAAGTATTTAGGCATAATTTTCGATAATCATTTAAAATAGAACCAACATATTAATTACCTTTGTAATAAATTACGTAAAATAATACATTATTTTGTTTTATTGAGGAATTATTTGTCAATAAGTTTATATTTATAATATATTTCACTTTATTTCAATCGGTATTATGTATGGAATTACATGATGGGGTAGCTCATTTAAATTCAATTTTAATCCACTTTATTTATTACAGAAGAAAATAATTAAAATATGTCTTCATAAACCTATTGATTTTCCATCTCAAAAATTGTTTTTAGACTTTAATGTACTTAACATAAGACAGATTTATTATATTGTATTAATAAAATTCATAAATAAAATCCGAAATAATTTTGAATTGTATTCTCATAGTTATAAAACAAAAGGTATGAATTGTTTAAGATTGTTTGAACCAAAATGCAACACTGCTACTGTATTTAATTATAGTAGTAATTCAGGCTCAAGAATATATAACAAATTTATATTTAAATATCCTAGTCTTGTCAGTTCTAATAGTTCTAATATTAAATTTAAAAAGTTATGTATGGATTTTATAAATCATGAAAAATTGTAAATTTAGAATTATATATTCTTATTGTGTAGTAGACATAAGACAGATTGTATTATGTACTGTATTTCTAAATTTAAATTCAGGAATCCGCCCCTGAAGCACGAGGTCTACTCTTTCAGCGGTGTGCTAAAGTTTTATCTGTTTATATTATATTTTATGTTACAATTATTAGCAAAATATATAAATGCAAAATACAAAAATACAAAAATAGAAATACGTCCTCCTTACAAATAAAACAGTACTAGCTTAAGTAAATTAAATACATAAATTAATATTTAAATAAATAATTAAGTAAATAAGTAAATAAATAAACAAAACACATAAATACAAATAACTAATGCAAAGAATTAAATGAATCGTGTGATCATAATAAGACCATCTATTGACCTTAAAGGGCTACACACGTTTTGTTTTATTTTGTTACGTAAAACAATCCTTTACTATAAATGATCTTTCCGATTACATACTTGAATAACTATCGTTAGGAGACACTTAGAAACATGATATTGGTGTCAATGGAAAGAGAAACTCAAATATTTTTTGTTATCCATTCGGTTAAATGACATGTGCTACTCTTAAATCAGCAAAAATTAGAAAACATGAAATTGATATCAACAGAAACAGGAACTCCAACAATTTTAAATTTTTTTTCACTCGAAAACATGAAACATGAAACAGAAAGAGAAACACTTGGTTCACAACCGTAAGTAAGTCACATGTGCCCAATGTGAGCTCCTTGTGTCACACGACACACATCAAGTCTGTAGTCAATTTCTGCCAAACACGTTGTAGCATTGGACCATCCACCAGTGCAGTGGTCTCCGTGATGCGGATACGAAGATCCTCAATGGTAGGTGGTAATGGTGGCTGATACACTTGTTGTTTTATAAAACCCCACAGAATAAAAATCAGGAGTGAGGTCGGGGGAACGTGGAGGCCAATGCAAACATTCTAAATCTTCACTCCAGCACGTCCAATCCATCTCCTTGGAAGTCGTGTATTCAGTTCGTTTCTGACATCTAAGTGGTAATGGGGTGGTGCTCCATCCTGCTGAAAAATGAGACCTTCGATGTCCTGTTCCAGTTGTGGAAGAAGCCATAACTGTAACATGTCTAGGTACGAATTACCTGTGACTGTCGCCTCGACGAAAAAGAAAGGGCCAGACACCTTTTCACGGCTTATAGCACAGACTGGGATATGTGAAAATCTAGCACGCAAAATGCCCTCCTGTCTTCGTTTGCAGTCATTTTTTTGTTATATCGTATCCTAGCAACGAAATTAATAAATATGCGACAGGTTCACCAACATAACAAAAATATTTGAGTTTCTCTTTCCATTGATACCAATACCATGTTTCTAAGTGTCTCCTAGCGATAGTTATTCAAGTTTGTAATCGGAAACATCGTTTATAGTAACACTGTATTATGAAACTATTTTGAGATCTTGGAAATAGATAAAATATAGTATATAAAATACACATAACACACTACATTTTCATGAACTATATAAGGAGTTTTAAATAAAACGCACTTCGTGCGTGGTAGTATCAACACAATCAGGTTCGGTCGCACAGCCTTCTTCCTCTATGCAGCCACTACAACTGACAAGTGAGTGGTTGATATGCCTAACATTTAGCAGAGAATGCGGATGAGTTAAATGCTGTCCTTTATCACCAATATTTGACAGTTCCTCGTAAAACAGTAATTGGCCTTATTAGTCTACATGGCCTTATTTGGCGCACTTATCTTATAAATCCAAAAGCGCCGAACGAATCTTTCCCAGTAAGTGAGCGCCTACCATTAAGCACCAAGTTTTGTCTCTGTGGTTTTTTTGTAGTAATTATTGTATTATTATTTTTAAATTGCGATTTTATTTTAATTACTACACAATTAATGCATAATATTTCGACGAGAGACGTTATAGGCCTACATTCACTTGATATGCATTACGAGATTTTTTTAAATTAATGAACATAATATTCCATGACATATTGATTCACGCATTTACTGAAAAGTAATTAAAATATGTTCAGGGTACCTAAAAATATGTGCATCGTTATAATGTGTAATTTCACAGTTTTAGGATTATTGTTTATTCATATGCGAATGTGAGGAGAGTAGTGATGAGCTTATATTGTCCAATGAAAACGAATGTTTAAAAATTCGTTACCTTCTATTATAGACTTAATATAAAGCTTCTTCTCTTCTCAAGACACCTTCTTTCAAGAGAAAAGTCACAGGGTGATGGTTTATAATTTCCCCTGGGTTTTTCCGCGTTCACATATTTTAGATAAGCTTAGGCCTATTTCATAGGCTTTATTTTGTTTTAATACACCTTTTATAACACAGGTACAACTTTTTTGCGCGATATTACGTTTTCTCGACCTTAACAAAAATGTTTGAGGCGCCGAATGAAGCATTAATTACAGAAATATTTAGGCCTATTTCTTGTTTCTAAACGGCTAGAAATAAACAGAAAATGTCTGTGGATTGAAATGTATTCTTTATTTTACTACTCTATCATCTCATAAATTGAGTTTATTCACTTTGATTATGTAATGTGGACTTTACATAACTAATAAAAATGTTGTAAACACATTCATTACCGTACGCAACTAGTTAGTAATGATACTTCTATTACGCAACTAGTTAGGTAATGATCATCATATAACGTCTGTCATATGTTTCCAGTAGGATTCTGTGAATGTCCTCTTTTGCAATGAGCCAACAAGACTACAAAGAAGAGCTAAATACAATCAAATACATAGCACAAGAAAACGGATACAACCCCAACATAATAGACAACATAATAAGAAACACAAAACATAATCACAAAAACATAAGAATACAACACAAACACAAGAACACAAAAAATACATCACACTAACATACGAAAATAAAAACACACACACAAGATTGCAACCTCATTCAAGAAATTAAATTACAACATCGCATAGAGAACAAATAATACTCTACAAAAACATCTCAACGCACAAACAACACAAAAAAGACAATCACATAGGCGTATACAAACTCAAATGCAACACCTGCAACAACTTCTACGTAGGACAGACAGGCATATCACTTCAAATACGCTACAGAGAACACATCACAGCCATAAGAAAACTACAAAACACTTCCACATATGCAGAACACATCACAAATACTAACTACACCTACAGAGGCATAAACACAAACATGGAAAATCTACATATTCAACCAAAAAGCCAGAAACTAAATACAATAGAAAATACGGAATATATAGACACACAAAAACACAACCTAATGAAATTCTCAATTTCAGAAAACACACACTCTTTGACTCCATATTACACTACACAAACATACCTCCACAGGAAACACAAACAAAAGGCACCGAGATCAGCACCAACCAGTTCTGAAGATGGCCCATAACAGGCTGAAAATATTATGGATTTATTAATTTGTTCTACAGAATAATCTCTGTAATGTTGACAATTAATATTTGAGGAGAAAAATTCGCTCCGGCGCCGGGGATCGAACCCGGGTTCTTGGTTCTACATACATAGCGCTGTATCGTATTACAAAGCGATGCTAAATTTGTGTCAATTCTCCGGAGGTTTTTTAGACAAACATAAATAACAAAAAATATGAAGAGTCACCTAGTTAATACTGCTTCATCCATGATTTTAAACATTTAAGTGCATTCACATGCTCCGAATTAAGTGCTGCTCTACGTTTAGTATCAATGTTTCCTGCATCACTAAACACGACATTTTTTCTGTCACGCACTTCTTCACTTTCGTTCAATTTAAATCCTAACGTTTCACCGAGTTAACTTCTCAAATTCTCATAAGCCTACGACATTATGGAGTTTTCACTTTTTTCACGAACCACAGAAATTTGATTTTTTTCTTTAGCAATCTAAACACACAATCTTCATCTAGAAACTCAGTAAAGAAACTGCAACAGAACAGCAGACTGGCCCCTATTGTATTTGGGTTTCAAAATTTTAGAAGGAGAAGAAGGTAGATATTTGTCCACCGTTGTGACTGAGAGATTAGCGAGTCTAACTCCGAATCCATCGGTCCCGAGTTCGATTCCCTGTCAGGACGAGTTGCGTGGGTGAGGTTTTTCGGGGTTTTTCCCTCACTCCTATGGATGAATATCAGGTAACTTTATCAGGCGATTGGAACCCCACTCATCTTCGCCACTTCCTTTCCCCTCCCATTCTCCTTTCCTCATCATTCCTTTTCTGGTTTTTCAGATCACTCTACAGGCGGCCTCCCGAAGCTGCTGACTCTCTCGACCGGCCTCCGTGGATTGTAGTTCAGCGATGTTGGATGTCATCTGCAACGAGCACGCGAGGCGGACCTACTCGAGGGAGGAGTTTCGCTTCGGACCGACCGCTTGGGGGAAGTTGCCGAAGCAGGAATGTATATGGATTTCTGTCGGCTGTAGGGACCGGTCGTTAAGGAAGTCATATGGTTAGGGTGGTGCGCGTAGGGGATATGTGGCATGCAACTCATTCCATATCGAGGGTTAGCGCAATAGGTCGCAGTGTTGGGTCATCCGTGCCCCCCTCAATTAAATTCCATTCTGTTCTATTCCAAGGTAGTTATTCTCTCACTTGCACACAATGTAGCCATGGCTAAGGGATGAGAGGGGCGAATTCCATAAAAGTAAGTATTTCATATGCTAGAAAGACGATCTGACAAACTTAATAAGGGTTTCGCATTGTGTTTCAACTTTCAACAGGAGTAGACCAAGTAATTGTCCACATATCTTAATCTCTGTCTGAAGTGTTTATGCAAAGATTTGCCCTATGCTACCTGCTTTGCAGTTGCAAAATAACAGTATTATCGTGTTTGAAGTAAGCAATTTCTGAGAGACGAATATTGTCGGAATTTTTACTCTCAGTTTGCATTAACAAAATGATAATTAATAACAAGTACAACCAATTAATTTTAATCGACTCAATTATTCGATTAAATATTTTTGATAGATTAATCTTTCAATAGAAATTTTTCGATTAATCGATCAGATATATTTTTAACCAGTTACTCTGAAACAGAAGCCTGAAATATACTCGTGTTGTCATTGTTTGGTTTGTTGAATTTATTAACATTGTTGCTAGAAATCACTTTAACAGCAAATATTTCAAAAGACTCTTATAGAGCGAAATTCGCTTTCCATTCCTTAAAAAAAAAATCTCTTGAAAGCTATGAAAGAGAGCAAAAGAAATTAATGCTCGACCATGCCGAAATGTAGTAATTATACACCTGGTAGCAGTCTTTTAATGCATGTCATTAAAGTACACCTATTCATTAAACTTCAGGTTTTCGATTATTCTCGGATATGCAATCGAAAGACAACTAGCAAAACGTCACGCAGGCTGGAAATCCAATACTGTCGCAGAAGGTTATGTTCTGTTACTACAATAATTAGCGTTAATTGTAAATAATATTCAAATAAATTCAATTTGCCATCTCGTTTTTCAATGTCGAATTCAATTTCAAGATTATATCAAGCTTAACGTCTATCTTACTCTCTAGATAATATCAAGGTCGTCGACATTCGTTGTCCGGAAAAAATCAATACTTTCGCGTCTGCGCACATCTCACAATTTACGAGATTGCACAAGGCCAGTTCCGCTCCCCAGTCACATAAGAATAACATGAATACTTATGAATAATTTCAAGTTAGAAATATGGTCGAGCATAAAAAGTCGTATGAAACTTGCCTATAATGGTAATTAAGACGCTCGTATGAAAATTATGAAACGAGCGCTACGCTCGTTTTATAAACATCCTCGCGTCTTAATTACTATCATTATAGGCTCGTTGCATAATGTACTATTATGAATTTGTTGAACAAAAAATGAAAGATTTCAGAATCATTGGTTCTAGTAAATTTATCGGAACAAATCAGTTGACTGATTATTATTCTACATTTTATTTTTACGTTTGAATTTAATATTCAGAGGTAAAATTACGTTTCTGATTAATAACACAGTTATTTTATTTTATTTTATTTTAATTAATTTCATATTATAGTGTATTATTGTTACAAATACAAACTACACTTTGTTCACTCTTAGAATGGGTCCAAATGTAAACAAAACAAATTTTATCTATCTGCCAAAAACCAGACCTGTACACACCAGACTAAAAATAAATAATGCTTTACTAAACAACAATAATGCTTTACTATTATGGGAATAATAGCTATTAGTAATGGGCGTATAATATGGTCATGAATTTTTCAGGAAATTTCTGTCTTTTTAAGTAGAATAATAATTTTCCTTTTAAACACAATCAAAACCATCCAAATGAGGAAATTTGGAAACGGTGCATGAGAAGTACCGTACGCTACTTTACAATAAATACGTATACAGAGTGGATGATAACCTCTGCACCAAAATGAAACTGGAAATAGATCATGAGGAGAGATTTGAAAAATCGAAGTAAGTTTTTTCTCTAACATTAACAGTTTTAGAGGAAATAGTTATGTTTCTATGAAGCATTTGGAAACAGCATGGCTATTCTAGCAAGTGCGACGTGTACTCCTTACCTTCCCCTCTCCCTCTGCTTTACTCAGTCTGTGGCGCGCGACAGTGTCCTGTGTTGCAAGATTTATTTTAACGATTTTCGCAATTATTCAATTTAAATTCATGGCTAAACGGTTTAATTTGCAAAACAACATTCAAGACACTGTAAAAAATCTTGGATTATTAATGGACAGAGATCTAAACTGGAATAGTCAAATAACCCACACCTGTAAGAAAGTATTTTCATTGCTCCACTCAGTAAATCATTTGTGAAATTGTCTGTCCCTTTCCATAAAAAGAAACATTGTTCAATCGCTAGTGATGCCCCATTTTGATTACTGCGATTCTCTCTTGCCAATTTAACTGTCAATTTCATTAAAAGACTACAACGTGTTCATAATGTGTGTGTCCGCTTCATCTGCAATACTCGTAGATTTGACCATAGAACGCCATCTTTTGAAGCTCTTTCATGGATCCACCTGAAGGAGTGTAGAACAGCACATTCTTTATCTGTTCTGTTTAGAATATTACTCACTTCTACTCCAAAATATCTGAGAACTCGCTTTGAATATCTTACAACGTTACGGAATCAACATCAGGCCTTATTGTCCATTCCTCGTCACCGTACCTCTTTCTACTCATCCTCTTTCACAGTGTCAGTTTGTCGCCTATGGAACTCCTTACCTCGTCATGTCAGGGATTGCCGAACGGTTAATACATTTAAATTAAAAATTAAGAATTACATACTTTTACGTGGAATTGATTTTTGAGCGTTAGCCGATTTTTACAGGTTATTCTGTGTGTTTGTATAAATTGTCATTTAGGCCTATCATAAAGTAAAATTAGTATATAAATTGTAAATTACTTAACTATGTATTATGTTTAGTCAATATTTTATTATATGTAAGCTTGTTAATGTGGATGAAAATTATTTTATATTTAAGTATGACTACTAATATTACTATTTTTGTCATTGTTTCATTGTGTATTTCACTTCTGGTAATGTGGAAGAGAAGGCCTTATGGTCTTAACACAACCAGAATAAATAAATAAATAGATAAATAAATAAATGAATGAGTGAATGAATGAATGAATAAATAAATAAATAAACAAATAAATAAATAAATAAATAAATAAATAAATAAATAAATAAATAAATAAATAAATAAATAAATAAATAAATAAATAAATAAATAAATAAATAAGCAAGTGAGTAAATAAGTAAGTAAGTAAATAAATAAATGAATAAATGAGTGAATAAATTAATGAATAAATGAATGAATGAATGGATGGATGGACGAATGAATGAATGAATGAATGAATGAATGAATGAATGAATGAATGAATGAATGATTGAATGAATAAACTGTAGATAGGTAGACAAACAGAAACATTCAGACAGACAGATATATAGATAAAGTTAATATGCCACTAAATAATATTCAGATTATGTTTACCTATCTGCTTGTATAGCAATCAGCCATTTCTTTTGGGCCATTACCGTAATAGACCGCTGCAAACATTGGGCAAAGACTATTTCCCCTGCTTAACGGTACTTCATCGAATGAAAAGTGTAATCAAAGTTTTGTTATATTTAAGATGTAGAATCACCTCTTAAATGTTGGTGCATCGGTCTCCTTTCACTCTGTATAATATTTTAATATTGTGAATATAAGTATTAAAGCTTCATATATATAATCAGAGTTTGTTTTTCATTTGTACATGGATTCAGACTATGTAGTACTTCTCTGTGAGTAAGATGTATTGCGGTCACTGACACGTGGTTAATGTTTAATACATTAGGATCCAAACTAAGAGCGCACAGACTATGGTTAATGACGTAATTGTTATTTTGGCAATTTTATTGCACTGTGTTGTGAAATACCATTTTATGAACGATTTTGAACAATAATAAAGACTGTTTATAATGCTGGTGTACAAAAACAGAAGCGTAATTTAAGGCCTTGCTTCGAACTGTGCGTGGAGGTAGTATTTTACTTTACAGAATAACGAACGAATGAAAGAACAAGTCCAAAAATGTTTTTAGGTATTGGATGTACAACAATAAATGGTTCTATTAATATGAAAAAATAGTGTCAATTTTAATAAATCAACAAAAGTGGAAAAGTACCAATACATAATATAGCCTAAAATAAGCATATATTAGGCTACACACAGATACATATTAATTTTCTGAACTGCAAAAGACTGACTTTTTTATTTTAAAAGTTTGCTGCAGCTCGTAAATTTCTGTGCCACATGATTATTCCTACTCTGGGGGTTTCAAAATCCCAGTTCGTGCTCCAATATGTATTACAATTCCATTCCAGAAAGCCTTTTTTCCTTACCTGTGACGTCTCTTTTTCTTTTTCTTCTTATTAAAGCCGAGACCGTCCGCTGAGAAATCTTTCCCCGCATCTAGGTGAGCGAGCCCTGAAACAAAACACGACACTATTATAGACGTTCTCATTCAACATGAACACTAGGGCGCTGATAGGCTAGCCATCTGGCTGGGGTGAATACTGTAGGTGAATAGTTTAGACTCCACAGAATAAAGATCATAGTAAAGTTGAGGTTCAAGAGCATCTTGCAAGAACTAATTCTTTGTATATGACATAATATCGACAACAGTGTATGCGTAATTTATTGCGATAGTATACCCTGCGTTTCCTTAATTGATTAGATTCTCTTCCTTTTTTGGTTCCTTAGTACAAAAATCCAGAACTTCTACTTAAAGTATTTCAATCTTTAGTATTATAATTCTTGGGGATAACCTAAGCAATTTGTATCACTGAAATGTGAAAATCAAAATTTCGAACCAAAAACATCCTCTTATGAGAAGAAAATGAAAATTAGAATAAGCGCTAACTTCATCGCAAATTGATCTAGAGTGAAATCAACTACATATAATTGAATATTATAGATTTATTAATTTGCCAGACAGAATAATATCTGTAATATTAACAATTAATATTTGAGTAGAAAAATTCCCTCCAGCGCCTGGGATCGAACCCGAGTCCTTTGTTTTACGTACCAAGCGCTCTGACCACTGAGCTACGCCGAATTCGATCAGCAGAACCGGATCGAACTCTCCTCCTTCAATGTTTCCCTTTATAGCCTGACTCCATGTTAGGCATATATGTTGACGTATATGTCCAATGTCAACTGTCATTATACTATTTATACTATACTATTTAGATCAATTTAGTGAACACAAATATATTGATATAGGTGTACCGCAAGGAACAATTTTGGGACCTATTTTATTTCTAATATATGTTAATGATCTGCTAAATATAAATTTAGAAAAATTTAATGGATCTATATATTCATATGCGGATGATACAGTAGTTATTTTCAGTGGTTTTTCTTGGCAGGAAGCATATAGAAATGCTAATATAGGTGCTAACATTGTTAAAAAATGGCTTAATTCCAACTTCCTTTCTTTAAATATATCTAAATCAACTTTAGTTCCTTTTTCGTTAATAGCTGCCAGTGTTTAAAATTAAAAATTTAGCGATGAATATAGACTAATAATACACAGTGAAAATTGTTTAGATCCCAAAAGTTGTAAATGTCCACCATTGAAAGAAGCCACGTATGTCAAATATCTGGGTATCATTATTGATCAGAATTTAAAATGGCCTCATCACATTACTTATCTTTGTAAGAGGCTTCGTAAAACAATTTATAAATTCGTTAATCTTCGATGCTACTTACCTATTAGAGTTCTACGAAATGTTTATTTGGCCATTATTCAGTCTATCATTCAATATGGTATAATTGTTTGGGGTGGAAGTACAAACATTAATCTTAGCCCGTTAAATTTACTACAAAAACGAATAATTAAAATTTGTTTGAAGAAACGTTTCGATTATTCAACTAAATTAATTTATTCAGAATTTAATGTATTTAATATTGAACAAATTTATAAGTATACGCTGTTAAAATTTTATCATAAAAATCGTAATAAGTTTGTATTACAGACACACAATTATGACACAAGACGAAATATTAATTCAACATTAGTAGAACCTAAATGTCTCACATCTGCTGGTCTAAAGCATAGCATAAATTTTGGCCCTCGTTTGTACAATGCTTTAACTAAATTACACCCAGAACTTCTAACATGTAACCCACTAACATATAACAAGAAAATTAGAAACGTGTTAATATCTTCAATTTGATTAAATAAATTTATAGCCTATGTGTATGAATTAATCAACCTATATTATATTTGTATTCTATAATTTTGAAATATATATTAGTCCTACTTTTCACGTGCGATATTATTCTTCTCTAGTGTTAATATTATATTATATAATTCCATTGCCGCTGTAATTATATTTTAGTTCCTATTTTATTTTACTCATTTATTTTTATTATTATTATTATTATTATTATTATTATTATTATTATTATTATTATTATCATTACTATTATTATTATTTTTTATTTTAATATTATATCTGAACTGCGACCGAGCACGAGCGCTGCTCATTCGGTCTCAAATTTTGTTAATACTACTGTATCTTCTTTTTATATTGCTTGTATTATTTTATTTGTATTTCTCTTGTTTGTTTTGTAATTATATTCTTTATTCTATATATTTAAATTTAAATAAATAAAATAAATAAATAAATAAATAAATAAATAAATAAATAAATAAATAAACTAGGAGCGCACTCAGCTGAATGATTGAAAAATGAAAATTAGAATAAGAGCGAACTTCATCGTAAATTATTGACCTAGAGTGAAAGCAACTACATACAATTGATTTAAATGAATAATTTTATTATACAACACAGCCACACGTTTAAGCTTTATTTTGGTATTTGAAGTAGGCTATTTTGCGCAATTGAAAGTGTAGGCTACTTTTGTCTGTCGAAAAATCTGAAATAATAGAAAAAAGACATTAAAGATGGCGTATGGTGTAGAAAGTATGCTATTGTTGATGTTTTTCAATGCACTGCGTTCAGCGATGAACTCATTAGTATTTAATAGTTTAGTTTAATATTTAAATTGCATGTCTAAAAACAATATGTATAGACAAGGTCAGTTAAAATGGAACAATTACAAAGAGATTGTACAATCAAAAAATTCGTCAAGATTATAAAACGGATTTAAAATTAACCAACTAGAGGTTTAAAATTTGAGAGCACCTCTGTTGAAATTAAGAATATGTTGAGCCTTCCAGTATTTAGAATCAATATAATTTTCATTGGAGGCCGTAGGGCAGGATGCCAGATATTTTTCATCCATATTATCTTCCCTATTACATAAAAAGCAGGTTCGAGAAGACAAAATTTTTAGTTTATTCAGGTGCAAGGCGAGACAATCGTGGGCAGTAACCATTCGGAATGTGGCAATCAGTGATCTTTTTTGGCCTTGGGTTGTTAATTCTGGATTTTCGTATTTAAGATCTTTCACTTATTGTTGTGTGTTACACTTTGAAGTTTGATGTCGGTGTGAAAAGCATAGCACGCTTATAGCCTATTATAAAGGCTCAAGAAGGTCTAATTAAGAAATTGTTGAGATAATGGGTACAAGTTATATATTTTTTAAAACTGGAAGAAATTTGCTTTTATATGAACCAAAAATCTTGTTCACCAAAATTTTGAAATAAACTGACATTTCAAAGGAATACATAACTTTAAGGCCCATTCACAATGAAAATTAAACATAGGTAAATGTAACATAAACATAGAAGAAAGCGGTCAGGTTACCAAATGGGATCATTCACAATGATTCACATAAACACTGACATTAATACGTATTATTGTTAGACGTTAACATGAAAGAACAGTCTAGTATATACAGTCACAAAGCTTGGGATGATTTTTTACATTTCTCGCGATAGTTGCTTGCCACTTGGAGCGCTGTGAGTACCATGAACAATAGACTGTGTCACTGCCATCGTGATCTAATACAGGCTGCAAGGCAGACCATGTGACTCGCTTAACCCGATCACGAAGAGCGGCGTTTCAACCATATAAATTAGTTGGAATGTATAAAGAGTAACATATATTTCTCTAAATTGTAGTGTAATTGCATTAATAAAATTTAAAACAATGATTATGAGACACTTCAGATATAATTCACTTGCGAGTTAAGGTGTAATATAATTTTAGTGTGAAAATTACGTTGTTCTCCATGTGTAATACCTGCCTTTATTTCGATTAAATATTGCGAAATACTTGTACATTCATTTATGTACAATTCAATAATTTTCAGTTGCACCGCATGGATATTTAGGTATGTTAAAATTATAGGTTATGTTTACTGTACCAGTTGCCCCTTTCTGTCTAATTTTATTGGTCTCCAATGCCCTGCCATTACATTTATGTTATGTCATATGGAAATTATAAGTTATGTTTACTATAGTTAACTTATATTCTTTTTTTTATTAAACCTCAAAATAGCTTCCATTCTAAACTTAAAATGTTGATACGAACAGATTATGTTAACATGTAAAATTCCCTTCACATTAAAATAACACAGTTTTGTAATTATTTATGTAACATATTTTGCAACAAGAAGTAAACGGAACTTAATGGACACATTACACTAAATAAAACTTAGCAATGATACGCAATAAATCTATAATATAATATTTCACTGAGCTCCATACACTGAAATAGAAAACCCGAACATACATTACGGCCTGGTCTAGATCGAAAAGGCATTGACTGTGCCGTATTTCGCATTGTTGTGAAAAGTTGTGTTAGCTGTGAAATGTTCGTTATCGGTTGTAATAACTGTAATTGACTAAAAGAGAATAATTTGAATAATAATATGGGACAAGGAGACGTTTGTAGTACTATAAATTGCAAGAGAAAGAGGTCAGAGTTATCCTTCTTCCGAGAGATCTAGGAAGGTGAGTTTATAAAATATAATATAGGCCTACATTTTATGAAAATAATATATAAACCCTATATATTTCATATTTCAATAGTGGAAGGAAGGTGTTAATTTTTTCAAAAGAACACAATATAGAAAGTACAATACATTTTATCCTCTGCTAGGGAAAGGGTCTGTGATGAGGCGATAGTAGCGATCCTGGTGGTTAGCAACTATCTATGGATGCATATTTATTAAGTATTGAGCTTCGTGACTGTATATACTAGACTGTGATGAAAGTTTGCAAACTCTAAACTTTCATATTTATGCTTACGTGATTTGAAAACAATACTAGATAAGTGGATTTATTGATGCATAATAAATTATACAAACTCATGTACACAAGATCCTTCGCACGAGCCCGTACGGCCATTCGTGCTGTAACTATGCACAGTTTGAATCTTCAAAATGAACATAATACCTACTAACAATAAAATAGTAAAACAACAGTTATTATTATTACGACAAAACCAACTGTGGTAACTTTCGAGGAATATCACTTTTGTTGACGTCGTACAAAATTTTGTCCAATATTCTTTTGAGAAGATTAACTCCGTACGTAGATGAAATTATTGGGGATCATCAGTGCGGTTTTCGGCGTAACAGATCGACTATTGATCAGATTTTTTGTATTCGACAGATAATGGAGAAAAAATGGGAGTATAAGGGTGCAGTACATCAGTTATTCATAGATTTCAAAAAGGCATATGACTCGGTTAAGAGGGAAGTACTATATGATATTCTTATTGAATTTGGTATTCCCAAGAAACTAGTTCGATTAATTAAAATGTGTCTCAGTGAAACTTACAGCAGAGTCCGTATAGGTCAGTTTCTATCTGATGCTTTTCCAATTCACTGCGGGCTAAAGCAGGGAGATGCACTATCACCTTTACTTTTTAACTTCGCTCTAGAATATGCCATTAGGAAAGTCCAGGATAACCGAGAGGGTTTGGAATTGAACGGGTTACATCAGCTTCTTGTCTATGCAGATGACGTGAATATGTTAGGAGAAAATACACAAACGATTAGGGAAAACACGGAAATTTTACTGGAAGCAAGTAAAGCGATAGGTTTGGAAGTAAATCCCGAAAAGACGAAGTATATGATTATGTCTCGTGACCAGAATATTGTACGAAATGGAAATATAAAAATTGGAGATTTATACTTCGAAGAGGTGGAAAAATTCAGATAACTTGTAGCAACAGTAACAAATATAAATGACACTCGGGAGGAAATTGAACGCAGAATAAATATGGGAAATGCGTGTTATTATTCGGTTGAGAAGCTCTTATCATCCAGTCTGCTGTCCAAAAATCTGAAAGTTAGAATTTATAAAACAGTTATATTACCGGTTGTTCCGTATGGTTGTGAAACTTGGACTCTCACTCTGAGAGAGGAACATAGGTTAAGGGTGTTTGAGAATAAGGTGCTTAGGAAAATATTTGGGGCTAAGCGGGATGAAGTTACAGGAGAATGGAGAAAGTTACACAACACAGAACTGCACGCATTGTATTCTTCACCTGACATAATTAGGAACATTAAATCCAGACGTTTGAGATGGGCAGGGCATGTAGCACGTATGGGCGAATCCAGAAATGCATATAGAGTGTTAGTTGGGAGACCGGAGGGAAAAAGACCTTTAGGGAGGCCGAGACGTAGATGGGAGGATAACATTAAATTGGATTTGAGGGAGGTGGGTTATGGTGATAGAGACTGGATTAATCTTGCACTGGATAGGGACCGATGGCGGGCTTATGTGAGGGCGACAATGAACCTTCGGGTTCCTTAAAAGCCATTTGTAAGTAAGTAAGTACTACCGTTATCATTAATTATCACAATTACAACTAATCTAACTTCAAACCAAATTTCGCAAAAATAATAAAAATAAAATAAATGTAAGGTATGAAAAGAGAGAGAAAAAACACAGTGAAACATATATGTAAACAATTCAATTCCTTATTGAGACTGCACGAAATAATCCAACTAATAAATATAAAAGTAATACATAAAAAAAACACACACGCGATAAAATACAAATAGAAAAAAAAACACAATAAATACAAAAAGAACATTATCCCCTAATTATTTCATCATTACAACACTAATTAATAACTCTTTCCCTTATTTCCTCGGCTCCCTCCCCCTCGGTCAGTTCCACCCTCAGCTGTCGAACTTTTGCCATAAATTTTCCCACACTGTCACAGAATTTAACGTTATTTAACGTATTGTATGTTGCCAAGTACACAATCGTAGAGCGCTGAAGTATACAACAGAATACGGTGAAGTGACGTCGCTATTATGTTTCCATGGTTACCAAATATCTTTCCGGTTATATTTATGTTCCCATCGTGAATAATGGTCTGACTTTTTTTTTATTTTACGATAACGTTTACCTTCTTAAATCAACGCTTACGTGATGTTTAATTTTTATTGTGAATGGACTTTTATTCTCAGCTTCTTTCACTGTATAGTGCGTCCGAATAGTTGAAAATCTCATGATGCTTGCAGCTGAATTGGGAAGTTGTTTTCTTACTCCAGGGGACAGAGCGGAAATGTTATTTTGTTTTTTTGTGCCTAAAAAGTGATTCATTAGGGAAGCCACTTTGCTCTGAAAGTATAAGCACTGTTAAAATCTAATCTGCTGGCTGCCTCGGTAATATGTTCACTTTTCTTCAGAAATTGGCTGCCTCCGTCCATGTTACCCCATGCAAGTAGCGAGATGACGGATGCTGCAGCGCTAAGCTGGCAGATCGGATTATGGAGCATGTTACATGGACGTCGACAGGGGAGCAAACAGAAAGGGTACATAACTTCGTTACACAACGTGAACATTACACGCCAATCCACGTCGTAATAGGTAATCATGGGTTCCTCCCCGACAAAATGCCCCTTTCCTTCCCCTCCGCCCTTTTCAGAAATGGCAGACATCGATGAAGACCAACATGGGTTTAGGGGATGAATTATATTACACATTGCAGCCTATGGGGAGGACTCACTGCTGACGAGGATATGAATTGCACGTACTTACTGAAGGGGTACAATATGGCGGCCACTAGGTGGAAATATTAAGAACGGATATTAGGCCTACTGCTGCCTTAAGGTCATACATATTCGTACATTACATACGTACATACATTAAAGTATATAAGTTACTATGGCCTACATGCAGTAGACTATATTACATACAGGTATTATGTACGTAAATATACAGAGTGGAAATGAAATAACCTTGCAGGTTTTGAGTGCGAATAGCTCATGTTGTAACTTATGTAACAAAAAAACTATAATATCATATTGGTAGAAAGTTCATAGTTTTTTTTTCCAAATGTTTAACACTCTCTTATTCAGTTAGTATTGCGAGTAGGATCGTGATTTTTGTCCATATCGATAGAAAATATGATGAAGAATCATTTATCTGTATTTTGCCAATTATAGCTACATTTTACATTTTTGGCTATGATATCTATATTTAACAGTTTTTCATTTAGAATAACTCTTCTCGGGTTCTCAGCCAGGTGAGTTGGAGATTAGCTTCCAAGCTTTCGACGGCTAGCTCTGCCATCTTCTTCAGGGACGAAGTGATGGCAGAGCTAGCCGTCGAAAGCTTGGAAGCTAATCTCCAACTCACCTGGCTGAGAACCCGAGAAGAGTTATTCTATATCAAACGCCGGGAAAGCCTCAAGTCATAAATTTTTCATTTATTTTATTTTGTATTTTTCATTTATATCTATATCTGTATCTCTTATTTAGGTAGTATCTATTTAACTTAGAAAGCATATTGTGATGATTCAGACTGTCAATGTTATAATACAATATAAAATTGTTTGTTTATTCAGTCATATGACAAATCAATATTACTAAAACTAATGACACTTATTCATATATGTAGTCATTATATTCTGTACAATGCAGATTACAAACGTTTTCGCCCTTCGGACATCATCAGGCTCTGTGTATAATATCTCATTATTAGTCTCTGTAGTAAAGTACAATGATAATTTAATGAAATGAACTGTTTAAAAATTAATATGTATAAAATAATGTACAGACTTATGTGTGTAAAATTAAAACTGTGATTGCATTTCAATGATACATAAAATTATGAAAACTATGAACATGTAGTGATGTTCCTCATTTTAAACTTCATAAGACTGATATGTGTAGATCTTGTCTCAAAGGTTCGACTTGTGCGGTGAATTCCATCTGAAATATATATTATAGAATAAAAAGGGGGAAAACTTCAAACTTCAAACGTGAAAATGTGGTCAAATTGAGTTATCAAATGTACTCACGTATCTATTTGTCTGTTCTTTTTTTTCTTTCCTTTTCTCATTTTCCATTTTAATTTGTATTTACACTTGTATCTGTTTCATCTCTTTTTTCATGTTATCTATGTTTTTTTTTTGTAAACGAATATCTGTACTGTCTATTATAATTGGGGCTTGCCCTGTTATATGCATAAATAAATAAATAAATAAATAAATAAATAAATAAATAAATAAATAAATAAATAAATAAATAAATAAATAAATAAATAAATAAATAAATAAATAAATAAATAAATCCCTCTGGCGTATTTCAATAGCGTGGACGGTTTTCATGTAAATTTAATTTTAAAACCACTAATTTCAAGCCACTGCACGATGCGAACAGAATACAACATTATAGTCAGAGAGTACCTCACCTAGCGAGACATACCGAGTTCGTTGCCCTCTTACATCTGTATTACATGGAGAGTGTGTTAGCGGCGATGTTGTCGGACTGCTGAAACTTCCAACTTAATTTTCTAATTAACCGTGCATTTAATCACAAAACGTATTATAGCTTTTCTATTCTTTCAGTGTACTCTATGGTTCCTTTCGATCTGAAAGGTTATTTCATTTCCACCCTGTATATGTATGTATGTATGTATGTATGTATGTATGTATGTATGTATGTATGTATGTATGTATGTATGTATGTATGTATGTATGTACAATTCATTCATTTAAGGGGTTAGGTACAGCTTACAGCAATAACATTTTGGAAATATTCAACATATTTTCCTCCATTACTGTATCTTATACAATAATGCATATTAGTATGTGTAAAACAATGTCCTTCTGCTATATGAAAAAAATATTTTTACAATTAAACAAATTATTTACATTTTTTTTTCAAAATTAACTTCACTGTGTAGTGATGAAGCGTTTCCCACATAACTCAAAACTATCCAACATTCTGTGATGAAATTTTTTGTGTGTATTTATGCATGTCATATCTATAATATGATGCAAGATCACTCCTCTACCTTTGATAGATTGTCTGATAAAAAATAATTTTTTTTTTAAATAGTCAAATATCAGTATTCTCTTCTCACACAAAATAAAAAAAAAATATTATTTATTAAGCAATGTAGTTGAAAGAGCATGATATTGTAAACATGAGTTTCAGCAATAAAATAAAAGAGAGAGGACATGAAAAAGTTAACACGTTTATGAGTTATGAAGGAAAAGCTTCATGACTGCACAGTGAACTGCCAACATTTTGAATTTTGGAGAAAAAAAAATTAAATCGTAAAAATATATATATATATATATATATATATATATATATATATATATATTTTTTTTTCATATAGCAGAAGGACAATATTTTACACATACCAATATTCATTATTGTACACGATACAGTAATGGACGAAAAAAATGTTGAATATTTCCAAAAATTTTACTGCTGTAAGCTGTACCTAACCCCTTAACGAAATCAACTCCGTTATGGTGAACAAAAACATATATTCTGAGATTATGAAATTCATATCTTTTACTATAACTGCCAATAAAAATTTTCTTAAGCTAAGAAAATGTTCTTCCTACGTCACATGACATTGCAAGGACAAAATAATAATAACAAAAACAATGCACAAATTAGCAATATTTACATTTTACACAATATATACAAATAATTCATTTATCAAAACATATATTCTGAGGTTATGAAATGCAAATCTTTTACGATCATCATATAAAATTTGTTTAAACTAAGAGAATGCTCTTTCTACGTCATATGACGTTACAAGAGCATATTTATAATACATTACATCATTGTTATTGATTCCCGGTCGGGACAAGTTACTTGGTTGAGATTTTTTCCGGGGTTTTCCCTCAACCCAATATGAGCAAATGCTGGGTAACTATAGGTGCTGGACTCCGGACTCATTTCACCGGCATTATCACCTTCATCTCATTCAGACGCTAAATAACCTTAGATGTTGATAAAGCGTCGTAAAATAACCTACTAAAATAAAAAAAATCATTGTTATTTAATGAGCCCATGCGTATCTGCTTGCAACTTTACCCTGCTTATGCATCCAAGTGACGTAATAAATGTACCATAAGAAACTACTCGATCCGCTGTAGGTTTGAGAACAGAAATGCGATGCCTGTTGATAACTCAGCAGTTGTTGCAGGTTTTTAAATAATAGATAAGAGATTTGGACAGTCCATTCGGATCATATTTATTTGGAAAACAAACTCATATTTTTCTAATATTAATTACATTGATTTTAGACCTACACTTCCTGTAATGAAATGAGTTTTGTGTTCTCTGTATACAATCTCCAGTTTTTTTTAAAGGGTAGGATATTAATCAAAGCAGAGGAGCCCCATCAAAGAGAATTATTTCTCTTTTGAAGTACAGATATTAGAGTTTTTATTTGCAGACATGGAGCTGATATACAAAACTGTTGAATCCTACTGTAAGTAACAGGAGACCACAGTTCACTTCGGAATAATTTTCGGAAGTTATATGGAATAAAAACCAGCAGTTCCGACACTGGACAGCTAAATTGCCGTTCTCGCGCAGCTCCTGTTCGCTTCGTGAAAATTGCATAGTGTGTTCATGAGATCCCGAGTTCCAGAAGACAAGAGAGGGCAGAGGGTTGAAACAGGCCCTAATAAAGCGTCAGAGTCTGGGGATGAGATCACTGCAGTATCCCCTCTCTTCCACCCCCACCCCCGCCCCCGCATGCGTTCCGCTAGGAAACGCAGTATCCAATTCTCTTTTGGGATCCAGACTTCAATTTTGTACCTCACTCAATATTAAATGACAATGTATGTATATACGTGTACAGGTCGCCCCAAAAGTACAGTGCGAGTGGAAAGTTGATTCAACTTTGGAAGTACGGAGTCAAAATATCAGTTGCTGTTTATTGAAAGACGTTAAACGTAAACAATATATCCCAAAGGAGTCTCATGTATTTTGTTTATGAACGTAATTTACGAAACGAACTGTAAACATAATATTTAAAGATGGATTCATGCGATAGTAACTCTCTTTGTTGACTCTCAGATAGTTTTCAGTGAATCAAAAATTGTATTGTATCCCATTGCTACTACAGATTAACAACGATAGCGAAAGCGAGACTAACAGCGCCCGCAAAGCCTAAAACCCGCACGACAATGTTCTATGTGTCACGTCCTTGACGTAAAGACTGGTTGTGAGTGTTCCGAGACTCGAGATTCATCACTCACGAAGTCCCGAAGTCAAACAGCCTTGAATCGCCACAGTTGTTTATACTTGACTGAACTTTCATCTAAAGGGTGCGTCAGAAAGAACGGATGGATTTCAAACTATCGATACGCAACGAGGAGAGAGATATAGTGAGGGGGACCACGACTGTTGGGTCAGCCAGAGAATGCAGTTTCAGTTGAGAACGTGGTGTTGGTCTGGTGTACAACGTGCTTTCATCGTAGAGACATTTTTTAAAAATGAAGAGTCTGTGATCGCCACTCAGGACTCATTTCGACATCGGATGTCACGCTAGGATTCCAACTCGGAATACAATTTTGCGGTGGGTGGCTTCATTTCGTATCACAGGTTCAACATTAAAGAAGAAATCACCTGGACGAAATTCTATTGCACTGAGATTGTCCGAGGCTACGGTAAGATCTCGCGCCCTGCGACTTCTTTCTTTGGGACCATTTGAAGGCGTAAGTTTGTAAACATCGATCACATACACTGGACGAACTGAAGACAGCGATTCGTGAAGAAATCGTGGCAATTGCACCAGCTATGACTGTGAAAGTGATGGCGAACATCAGAAAACGCCTCGATGCCTGTATTGAAAGCCAAGGACATCATATGGATAATGTTGTTTTCCATAAATAAACTGCATGTATTGGTGAATATGTTGATAACAATAAATTTTTGATTTGATGAATCTTTACAATTTTCTTGCCATGTGAAATCCATCCGTTCTTTCTGACACACCCTGTACTTTGGTAACTGTTATATATGTATAAACAATCATATAGCCTATTTGAAACATCTCTACCTTTCAGTGTATAATAATCCGTTCCCCAGTCTTTATTTAATTACTAGGCCCTTATGAAAAGTGTGCAATCTCAAGTAAAAAAATATTAATGTTATGTTTTATGTTTCTTAGAAATGCAAATTTATTTGAGAACTGTTTTTTTTTCTATTTATATAACCATAGGTAATATCATATAATAGAACCAGAACATTTCGATAACTAAGATACTGTTCTGTTTTGTCTTTTTGTCTCATTTACACATTTATAATGTTATTTCAATGATGTATGTTATTTAAAGTTGCGAAATCTTTCCACGCCGACCAAATGCTATTTCGAGAATTATAAGCAAAACTCGAAGCGCACAAAACAAGACCAGACTCGAAAGACAAATGCAAAGAAACACAGCGAGCGAGAGCGGCAGTTAGTTTTGTTCATCTCTAATTGCTACATACTACAATACAAAATTTATACATAGAATAGATATAGCGCACATCAGTCTGACAAAGCTCGTTTTCGTAGGCAGTTCCTATAAATAATAATGTACTAAAATACAATATAACAAACATTAAATAAAATTATTAATAATTACAAAACAGTAATTAGATAGTTTCACTAATTTAATACCCATCTTTGTTCCGATAAGTTGTATTGATTTATCTATGTTTTTCATAAAAGTCCGTCATAAACGTATCTTATATAATAGTTTCTTAGTTTCACTAAGATAAAAATCAGAGAATCAAATCAAAAGCAACATAAGTTTGAATGAACAAATATATTGAAAATGTAAAGAAAAAACGACAAGGAATATTAAACAATTCGCTTAATTTTATTCTTAAATTTATCAAAATTAAAATTCCGTACATCTAGATTTATTATCAGTATGGATTTAGAGAGAACAATCCAAAAGTAAAATCCCTTGAAAGAGGGGTAACAGCACCTAAATTAATTGTAGATCAACAATATTCTATTTTTAATTTAAATTTCATTTAATAATCTTTACCGGTAATTCTGGTTGTGATTTAGTCTAGTAGTTGATTTTTAACAATATTTTAATAATAGGGCCTCTATATTTTTATATTCGTTAAATTTGAAAAACATTAAAATCAGAATAAATCAAACTTGTTGAATAATCAATTGAGTTCTTTAAGCAAATTTTAATTATCCGCTTTTGAAGCAATATCAGTGGATGCGTATTTGTTTTGTATCTTGTCACATCTGATGTTCAGATGTTAAAAGAAGTCCATGGCGGACATGTCATTATTAATAATTTAACACCAACAAATACAAAATAAATAATGCAATAGTTTGGGTTCAATAGGCTATTCAGAATTCTGTGTTAGAATTAATTATGAGCTTCAAGAAATTTCAAGCAATGAAATTGTTACTAAATGAAATTTGTTTAGTCAAATGACTGAAGACAATTTGGAACCTCACGTGGCTAACCACAGTATAAAGAAGATACAGTAGAGACAACTCTTGTCGGCACCTTTGATGTTGTTGGTACTAAAATCAAACTTAGGGAGGTGTAGTTCTCAATGAATCCAACCATGTCGCTAGTATCGGCAGCGCTAACAGCTGATTTTAGCGATCAGCTGTTCAGACATGCTAAACTTCCAGATGAAATTTTGTATTAACTGTTGTAATTATCCCTTTGTTCTGTAGTGATATTTGTGTCTTATTATGTAGGTCTAATAAAAATTCACTTTTTCTTTTCAAAATACATATAAAATTGCAGTGTTTATGATTGAAGTAAAACATAGACTACTATTAGCGAAGTGCTTAACGTTTTATTCTGTTTCTTCATATCCATTGCATTTCTTTCCATATAATGTTATTAGCTAGTCAACAAAATTTTATTATAGCCATTGTTGACGTAACTTCATCGAAACGAATGTCCTGATCTATGTAGCTAATGATTGAATATTACGTTACCAACATAAGCATCTACCAGTGACTTTAAAATTAGCGTCAATTAGTGAATATTTTCATGATGTTTACATACGGAAGTAATTATTATTATGATTATGTTGCCATTCCTTTGCCTCATGTCTTTCATATTGTTAAAATATGAGTAATAAATCTTTTCAGTTAATATTAAATTATGCCAGCCTGTCGTAGATGGAGAACCATCTGGTGGAGGTTCCAGACAATACACCCGGTTTCGTGACATGCGCACTCAGAATTTGTTCCCACGAAATGGGCTAGTTGACCTTACTGTATCTTCTTTATACTGTGGGCTAACGAGAAAGACAGGCTTTGGCACGAATCGGAGTCACGTGGTTATCATGGTCTAGTCATGGCCATCTTGACAATCGCCTAATATAAATACATGTTCAAAGTTCTAAAAAACAAAAGAATTGCTATATTAAACTCACGTTAAACGTGCATTTATATATAAACTTGTTCAATGTTGGCCATATTATGACTAAGAATGTGACGTCACGCAGTAGCCTGTCTTTCTCGTTAGCCACGGGGACCTCATAAGTGACGTAAAAAAAAAGGCATCACTTATGAGGCAACTAAGCTAGGAGATAGTGGGTAGGGTGGCCAGTTTCTTTATCCTTCCATTTTATACATTGCTGACTAGTAGCCCCTAATATTTAAATTAATATACCTAATTCAAAATAAAGTGTTGTAACCTCAAATATCTGTTTAATTTTGATATTTCACTAATCATAATTTCTATGGCTATTGTCAAATGTTCAGCTATGAATTTCGTATTGCAGGAGACAAAGGCCATTCACTGCGGGCTAAAGCAGGGAGATGCACTATCACCTTTACTTTTTAACTTCGCTCTAGAATATGCCATCAGGAAAGTTCAGGATAACAGGCAGGGTTTGGAATTGAACGGGTTACATCAGCTTCTTGTCTATGCGGATGACGTGAATATGTTAGGAGAAAATACACAAACGATTAGGGAAAACACGGAAATTTTACTTGAAGCAAGTAGAGCGATCGGTTTGGAAGTAAATCCCGAAAAGACAAAGTATATGATTATGTCTCGTGACCAGAATATTGTACGAAATGGAAATATAAAAATTGGAGATTTATCCTTCGAAGAGGTGGAAAAATTCAAATATCTTGGAGCAACAGTAACAAATATAAATGACACTCGGGAGGAAATTAAACGCAGAATAAATATGGGAAATGCGTGTTATTATTCGGTTGAGAAGCTTTTGTCATCTAGTCTGCTGTCAAAAAAATCTGAAAGAATTTATAAAACAGTTATATTACCGGTTGTTCTGTATGGTTGTGAAACTTGGACTCTCACTCTGAGAGAGGAACATAGGTTCAGGGTGTCTGAGAATAAGGTGCTTAGGAAAATATTTAGGGCTAAGCGGGATGAAGTTACAGGAGAATGGAGAAAGTTACACAACACAGAACTGCACGCATTGTATTCTTCACCTGACATAATTAGGAACATTAAATCCAGACGTTTGAGATGGGCAGGGCATGTAGCACGTATGGGCGAATCCAGAAATGCATATAGAGTGTTAGTTGGGAGACCGGAGGGAAAAAGACCTTTAGGGAGGCCGAGACGTAGATGGGAGGATGATATTAAAATGGATTTGAGGGAGGTGGGGTATGATGATAGAGACTGGATTAATCTTGCACAGGATAGGGACCGCTGGCGGGCTTATGTGAGGGCGGCAATGAACCTTCGGGTTCCTTAAAAGCCATTTGTAAGTAAGTAAGTAAGGAGACAAAGTCCATGTCGGCCAATGAAATAATTAAGTTACAAACTGAAATATTATTATATTATATAAATAAATACATTTAATAGCAATAATTATAATAATAAATGTTATCTTCTTTTTATTAATTATTTATTTATTATTACTCGAAAAAAAAACTCTTATTCAAATATGACGCGAATTCGCATCTCTTTGGGTGATTCACTCGCGCTATGTTCTTTCGAATTATCGGCAAGATGAGAATTCATAACTAAATTCAAGATTAACGAATATTCCATTCCATAGAAAACTGAACTAAAACAGTAATTTGCATTGCTGCGGAAACTGCTTGCTTTTGCCTCGAGTCGGTTTTGCACACAGGACTCTGGTACGACCTTCCTCATGTGGACTTCCAGCGCTTTAGTGCTCTGTAAATTCAAAATAAGGGTAGAATGTGGAGGAGTTCTGCGCTATCCAAATAAGAGGGCAATGAAAGGCAGGCGGCAAACGACAGGTAGGCACAAAATCGCCTCTCTTACTTTTTCAATTTCTGCAAGTATCGTAAAAGCCGCGCTGCGGATTCGAACCTATATCACAGAGGGTGGAGCTGAGCTGTAATCCAAGGATTCGAACCAGTAAAACCGAAAGTGTCAATGCAGAATGGCCGTCCGAGTTTTATCGCTCGAAGAATCACGTGCCGTCATTTCCGCGAGGAAGGCAACGCCGTTAATGTGCTGGACAGATGCTTCTATTTCCTTTTTAACGATATCGTATCGAATAGAGTCAGACACGGTACCATGTCGGAGGTTCTGAGATGTCAAGCAGGTAGTTAATATCAAAGCAAGACTAGTGGGATGCACTTACACAGCACAAATGATAGCAGTAATAATAATAATAATAATAATAATAATAATAATAATTAATAATAATAGGCCTAATAATAATAGATCTAATAAATAAAATTTTGCCCTGTATCAAGGATACACCCACACGTAGATTAGCTACGTCACTCAGTTTCGGGAATGAAACTACAGTTGTGTCGCTTGGAATGTTTTATTATTTTTTTTCGGTTTATAAATGGAGAATATGGGTGTTGTAATGTTGATATAGCAACAAGATGTTTGGTTGTTATGTATTTTGAAGGTTGTTACAATATTATCATGTGGAATAAAATGTATATCATAATCCCACGCGAACGTTTCTCAGCCAATGAAAGAGCTTTTTGACACTAGATTGGCCAATGAGAATCGAATTACACTGAATCATGCTGCTCAAAATTAGTAAGTGATAGTTTTCCTCCTACGTTCATTTGTTTTATTTGTATCGTCTCTGTTTTTATGTATCAGCAATCAAACAATTACGTCAGACTCGCAGTCTAAAGATGAAACAATAATTAATTACAATAATTGCATAATTAATTACTATAAGTAAAAATGTTTACAATTAAATTAAACTGTTGAAAATTACAGATGAGCAATGATAAAAGAGTTCAACATAAAGTGTTATTATAAACTCAAATGTTCAGTTATTTTATTCCAAGTAATAGTTTTTCCTCCTACGTTCATTTGTTTTATTTGTATCGTCTTTGTTTCGATATATCAGCAATCAAACAATTAGGTACGTCAGACTCGCAGTTCAAACATGAAACATATAATAATTAATTACAATAATTGCACAATTAATTACTATAAGTAAAACTGTTTACGATAAAATTAAACATATTGAAATTATAGATAAACAATGATAAAAGCGTTCAACATAAATTGTTGTTATAATCTCAAATGTTCAGTTGTTTTTATTCCAAGTGATAGTTTTTCCTCTTACGTTCATTTGTTTTATTTGTATCGTCTTTGTTTCGATATGTCAGCAATCAAACAATTACGTCAGACTTGCAGTCTAAACATGAAACAATAATTAATTGCAATAATTGTACAATTAATTAGTATAAGTAAAAATGTTTACAATAAAATGAAACATGTTTAAAATTATAGATAAACAACGATAAAAGAGTTCAACATAAATTGTTATTATAATCTCAAATGTTCAGTTGTTTTTATTCCAAGTGATAGTTTTCCTCCTACGTTCATTTGTTTTATTTGTGTCGTCATTGTTTGAATATATCAGCAATCAAACAATTACGTCAGACTCGCAGTCTAAACATGAAACAGTAATTAATTACAATAATTGCACAATTAATTACTATAAGTAAATGTGTTTACAATAAAATTAAACATGTTGAAAATTATAGATAAACAACGATAAAAGAGTTCAACATAAAGTGTTGTTATAACCTCAAATGTTCAGTTGTTTTTATTCCAAGTGATAGTTTTTCCTCCAACGTTCATTTGTTTTATTTGTATCGTCATTGTTTCGATATATCAGCAATCAAACAATTACGTCAGACTCGCAGTCTAAACATGAAACAATAATTTACAATAATTGCACAATTAATTACTATAAGTAAATGTGTTTACAATAAAATTAAACATGTTGAAAATTATAGATAAATAACGATAAAAGAGTTCAACATAAAGTGTTGTTATAACCTCAAATGTTCAGTTGTTTTTATTCCAAGTGATATTTTTTCCTCATACGTTCTTTTGTTTTATTTGTATCGCCTTTGTTTCGTTATATCAGCAATCAAACAATTACGTCAGAATTGCAGTCTAAACATGTAATAATAATTAATTACAATAATTGCACAATTAATTATTATAAGTAACAATGTTTACGATTAAATTAAACATGTTGAAAATTATAGATAATCAATGATAAATAAAGTGTTATAACCTCAAATGTTCAGTTGGTTTTATTCCAAGGAGCCGTTTATTCTTATCATCTCTGCTTCGATTCGATTGTTTTTCTAGATCTTATTGTTATAACCTGGGATGTTTAATTGTTCAGAATTACAGTTGTTCGCATTGGAATTATCTTGCCGAATACAATTCGTGATAATAGTTATCCTCAGGTAATTTAATTTCGCTTTTTAAACTCATGTTTGTTCTCATTAGATAACTAAATTACCGGAAAACTATCAGAACTCGTATTATAGAAGGAAAGTCTTCAGATTATTAAAGTTTATTTTGGCAGCGGTGAAATGTTTGTTATTATAACATTCTTGATAAGTATTAGTTTTCTTAATTTGGATTTCGTGTAATTCTGTTGTGATCAGATTGGCTCTTCATTCATCAGTGAAAGGGATTGCAGGAAATGAGGCCGCGGATGCTGCAGCCAGGGCTGGCGCACAGGATGGCTCTCTGGTATATTGGCGCGAGAGGTGGCAGGACATTCGAAACTACTTGAAATATAAAATTTGGTGGCAATGGGAAGGAGAATGGTCTGCACAAGAGGGAAACAGATTACGAAATATAAAGAATACTGTTAGAGTTTGGGATTCGTCTACAAGAGCGTCGCGACACGAGGAGGTTTTACTCACCCGGTTGAGGATTGGCCATTGTCATCTGACACACGGCCATCTCCTACGTGGCGAACCTCAGCCGGAGTGCGATATGTGCCATGTTCCACTTACGGTGGAACACTTTTTATTGCGTTGCAGGAAATATGAGCATGCACGGAGGCAATATGGAATTCGGCCGACATTACGTGACGCTCTTGGAAATGATTTTAATTGTGCAAATGCAGTTCTGAGATTTTTATCAAATACAGGTTTGGATAAGGTGATTTAGTTTTTTATTGATCCGTTTTACTCATCCTCCGGACCCTTTACATCCGGAGGTTACATTTGTTGTTTTATATTTGATTTTACATTGTTGACATTTCGGACTTTATACATCCGAATATTTTATAAAATTTTATGGTTTTAAAATATGATTGACAAGTTATCCTCGGTGGCCTTAGTTTTATTGTTTTATTTGTTCGTCATGACTACCACCTAGTGTGGTAGAATTGCTCACTTTTATGATTCTGTAGAAATCACCTTATGTATACTGCATTTGTGTGCCTCGTTTTATCGTGACAACGCTTTTTAGTTCTTTTAGCACTCTGATTATTATATAATTGATGTATTTGTTACATTAAGAATTTTAGATAAGGGCGCAAATAGCCATAGTAGCTGACGCGCCCTTCTTAAACCCTACTACTGAATTCATCAGTGAAGGACACTGAGCCTCTTAGCTATGATGGAGATATGACTAAGAACTGGAAAAAATTTAAACGTTCATTCTTAACCTATGTGGCTGCTTATTTTGAACTTGCTAATGACGAAAAAAAGATTGCTATGATACTTCATGAAGGTGGTTCAGATCTAATGGATGTTTTGATTGCTTTTCTCTGTCAGAGGAACTGAAACAAAATTTGATACCGTTTTTAAACATTTTCATTAACATTTTGTTCCTGATACTAATGTAACATGAGAGGTTAATATAATTATAATATCAATTTTTGTTTACCACCTGTGCTTATCTTAATATTTGGATTTATATGAACGTTTTCGACACTCGGTGTGTGTCATCTTCAGATATGGGGCCTATGTCATTGTGTGTTGTGAAGCCCTAGCTTCTTAATTATGTTGTGGTTTGTTCACTTGTGTATGGCCTTTCATGATTTCTTAGTTTACTATAAGCAGTATGCGGTTGGTTATTGTGATTCTGTTAAGTTCTATCTTTTGAAAAACCCGTATAGGACAATAAAATTATGTTAAAGACATAATAACACATAATTATAAACAAATAAAAAACAAATAAATATATACACTATAAAAACACTGTAAAACACTGCATACACTATATTACTTTTTCACATATATGGTTGGCTGTGTTGGCCTGTTGTATCGTTAAAATTGGGTTACTTTACTGTTCTTGGTAAGAACTGTCTTTTTGACGCACTATCACTGATATTCCATATTGTATGTTGGGGTTTTTTGATGTTGTTCAAGTTGACTGCTGTGGATCGTGGGTGCTGTTGTTGAATACTTAGACGTATATAATATAAGCTATTTTCTGTTGGGTCCGCTGTCTAGTATGGCCATGCGTGTTATTTTAGATGATGTTGGAATGTTCCTATGTGGTGCATGGCTGGGACTAGATTTTGTTTTTATAGTGTATATATTTATTTCTTTTTATTTGTTTATAATTATGTGTTATTTTGTCTTTAACATAATTTTATTGTCCTATACGGGTTTTTCAAAAGATAGAACTTAACAGAATCACAATAACCAACCACATACTGCTTATAGTAAACTAAGAAATCATGAAAGGCCATACACAAGTGAACAAACCACAACATAATTAAGAAGCTAGGGCTTCAAAACACACAATGACATAGGCCCCATATCTGAAGATGACACACACCGAGTGTCGAAAATGTTCATATAAATCCAAATATTAAGATAAGCACAGGTGGTAAACAAAAATTGATATTATAATACAGTGAGCTTATCGGCATCTCCAAAATGAAACTAATGAGAGGTTAAGTTTCTATACAAGAAAACTTGTAGTTCTGGCAGTCACAGTGGTAGTAGTGATGGTAAAATACTAGTAGTAATAATAATTAATAATAATAATAATTAATAATAATAATAATAATAATAATAATAATAATAATAATAAACGTGATCTAGAATATTTATCGAAGTTGGTTGGAGCCGCCACTGGAGGCAGTGTGATTCAGCATAGAACTAAACGCAGAAGGCCATCTCTTTTCTGTTTGTCTCTTCTCGCCTCCCTGTTTACACTCCACTCACATGCATTCTCTCTCTTTCTGTCTCATTATTCAGCAGTAGTACGATCACTACCGTACTTACTCCACACAGCACTACTACCTAGTGTAGTGCACGTCCCGGCTCCATGCAACAAGGATTTAACGGCTTCATTTCTTATTTTGTAAGAAAATGTACAATCAGAATGTTCGTGATTGTGAGTAAAAAATTGTGTCACCAAATAGATTTAAAGTAGAGTAGTGGTCTAAGGCATAATGCCTAGGACTCGCGTTACAGAATGAACACTGGTTCGAGTCCTCATGGAGACAGGATTTTCTCGTGAAATTTCAGCCAGTGTACGGGACCGGTATCCATCCAGCATCGTGATTAATTTGGGGAGCTATGGTAGGTAGCGAAATCCGGTTACGAAAACCATCTGTAAAGACTAGGGGGTATTGATATGGTTAATCATTCAGAAAAATGTACAGTTTCTACTAAAAGTTTAGGGACATCCCTTCAAAAGTGATGTTTCACTCCTGTCCTTACACTTATGTGAAACCCTCTGATGTTTATACAAGGACCAAATGCCTATGAAAAATGAAGTTTTATTTTTACTGCAAACCCAATCTCTCTAGCTTTCAAACTGTGGATTATATAACAATTTTTCTGTTATTAAAACTTTCTGAAAAATCACATTTTGTGTAGGAAAAAATTAATTACTCCAGAATGGGTGTACTTAGATCAGCCGTGGCGAAAATGTGACTCGCGAGCACACTGTGCCTCGCAATGATAATTATGCATTTCTCTTGCTTCCTACCTCCCCCAACCCCTACCCTCTCACTCACTGGAGTCGAACTCCGTTCCATTTGTATTTGTCTCTGACGTGCGAGTGGCGTATCGTCGCAAATGTCTCCCTCGAAACCATGTACTTCTACAAAAACGAAAGTTTCAAGTAGAATGGGAGGATGCATTTTTTTTCTGTTTAGTATTTGGCAAGTCAATTAATATTTTACTGTTTTAGAGTACTTTATTTCTTCTAATCGTGTAATAGTCAATTAAATCCCACTCGAGTGCTTGATTTTCTCTCGGTAAATCAAAATCTCTAATGATATTACTGTAGATAAAATGTGTTTCCCAATCCCTGAATTCCTAAAGTTCCGACGGGTATCAAACTCCGGTCTGGGGCAATAATATCCAATATCTGCCACTTTATAACTCTTGCTAGCAGTGGCTGTTCAGTGTCCAGTCTGAGGGATGGTTTTGAATCGTACATTTCTGAACGTGCAGCGGCTTCTAGTAATTACGTCATAGTGAAAACTGGTGCGAGACGGCAATACCCGGTAGATGAGCTTCCCTGTGTTACAAGTTTGAAGTGTAAGTCCCTCTTTCCCTGAGATGTGCATACATGAATGCCCTGTCCGCGCCTGTCCCACCCCCGCGTCTCCCCCCCCCCACCCTAGCATTACTGCTCTTTAATTAGATTGGACTCGCCACACACAATGCCCGCGTCGCCACCCTTGTCCTGTCTCCCAGACGTTGCTGCCTGTCCTGTCGTAGCAGTCAGGCCTGTGCCTCTGTGCTTAACATATGCACACACAGCACAGGACGGGAGATTATCACTATTTAATATATTAGACACCGATCGCAGTGTATCTAACTCTCATGTGTGCAGGCCACTGTCAAAAGTTTCAATCATTTATGCTGGTTGCAGTTAGGATTACCAGGTTTTCAGAATTCCGATGGACAGGATGAAATCGAGTCTTGAAGTATGATGTTTATCGCAAGAAAAATACACATAATTTGAGAAAACCCCATCTAAAAACAATTACTGTACACTAAATTACTAATTAATAGCTTATTTTATGAGGGTAATTTCATATAATGCACAAGTTGGCAGAACTGTGAAGTGGATGATGCAACAGAAATGAAAATCACATCAGTTGCAGTTGAAGGATTGAGAAAGAAGCACGTGTGTTCATTCCGTCCATAGCATACTCTGTGTATAGGTAACGAGAGCTAGAAATGGAGCCTACACGTCTCTCGAGTACTGTGACGATTGAAGATCAAATATCGAAACTTTATATGACTATTACACTTTTACCACGTCACACTACTTTTGACCAATAAAACGGTACGAAAGGACGTCTTTCAACCAGTCATGGCTGCTTATCGCACAATTTTATCGCGTCCCTAGCATTTGTTTAATTTTATCGCGTCCCTGGCATTTGTTTATTTTTATCACTACCCTAGCATTTGTTTCTTTGTTTGCCAACATTTCAAACTGCACTGGTCTGGACGTCAAAAAACAGAAAATTACAAACCACTCCAGTCGATGTACAGCACTTTCAAATATGACTCACCTTGGCATTCAAGAACAAGAATTAATAAAGATCACTGGTCATAGCTATGCATCTTCCCTGAAACCCTATTTACAAATAAATGAAGAGCACCATTCGGAAATCCTGAATAAGTTGAGGGATACACCATGTACATCAACGAGTTCACTTCTTTTACGCACACGTCCAATATAACATCAAATGAACTACCAACCACTAAAACATTCAAATTTGAAAATTGTACCTACTTTCAATAATTGTTTCTTTTAAAATTATTCATGTTTATTTTTTATTTCACCATCGTTAATTAAAATGTTTCTTGTTTATTTCATCATCCCTAATTAAAACTTTTGTAACACTCGTTTATATTATTTAGGTTATGTTATAGCTTCTGCTATATGATATTATGGATAGTCACGTATCAGAGATTGTTTAATACTAAGAAAATCATCTGTCAAGTGACATTGATTACTGGGATCGGGATAATTGAAGTGGAATGCAACTGTTTTAATAAAAATGAAACTGAATCAACAAAGCCTTCTTGAACAGTAACCGTCCACAGATTTCAATGAAGATTCCTTAGTTGGCACAACTGATAAGAAAACACTATTGCCATCTACTAGAGTAATATTTATAATGTTGAGCTGGTACAAATTTGAAGACAGTTTTGTATATTCGTAAGTCAATTAATATTGTATTGTATTGGAGTTCTTCGTTACTTCTAATCTTTATATACTTTCTTCTAATCGTGTAATAGTCAATTAAATCCCACTCGAGTTTTGATTTTCTCTAGATAAATCAAAACCTCTAGTGAGATTACTGTTGACAAAACCTCACAGAAATCCACAGTGGAGAGGAGTTTGCGATGAGCTTACAAAGGACCGTTACTAACAAATATATTCTGTTACTACAAAAAATTCAAAATAAATTTCTAAAATGGTTATATTACAGACTTTATAATGATTATCCTACATATGAGAGTTATGCTACAATGCTTCAACATTTCCATTTTACTAGTTTGCAAATTCGACGAAATTGTCAATCTTTAAACTTTCTTTATAAAATGATTATTGATTAACAATAAGTTGGACTGTGTTGGTTTATTTTATTATATAACATTATATGCACCTAAGCTTAAAACGAAATTTCGAAATTTGTTTTACATACCAAGGACAAATACTGAATCCCACAAAAATTCCCCAGTTTTCCAAATGTTACAGTTATACAATAAATTACATCCTCATCCGAATGTTGATATCTTCAATATGAATTTCTCTAGATACAGAATTATTTGTTATCATATTTTACAGAATATTGTTGTTAGTTAATTTGAAGCTACTTTCACACCTTATTTCAATTTCTCTTTTTTTCTTTCTCTTATTTCTATTTTGTTTCAGTTTTTAATAAGCGTATGTTTCCTTCTCCTTGTTTATGTTTTATAAATTAATTTGTTAGTCGTGAACATTGTAATTGGGCTTTACCTGTTATGTTCAACAACAAATGAATAAATAAATAAAATAAAAAAAAATAAAAAATAAAAAGATACAGTTTGTCGTTGGGCTACTCGTTTTCGTGTCAACTTAGGCGATAATGCAAGACCAGGAAGGCCGAAAACATCAACACATGAACAAAGTGTGATCGTCGAGCGACGTGTGAGTGACTTTGAGAAGCTATTGGGATCTCACCAAATTCAGTATTCCGTATTTTGACAAAGAATTTGGAGAAGAGAACAATTTCTACGCGATAGATTCTTCACTGCTTGATTGCTGAACAGAATCTGAAACACCTGGACATTGCAAACTTGCTGACAAGATCATCACGAAAATGAGTAGCACCACAAAATCCACTCAAACCACTGTGGAAGTGTGGATTTCTGTGGGTGTGAGTTTGCCACGATAGGATTGGTGATAGCGAGGTGATATTTGACAAGATGAGGCCGAGGATTCATCATAGATTTCTTGACATTTGACTTACGGTTGGAGAAAACCTCGGAAAAATTCCAACCAGATAATTAGCCCAACCGGGAATCAAACCCACGCCTGGGCGCAACTCCGGATCAGCGGGAAGCGCCTCAGTTGTCTGAGCTACGTCGGTGGCCTTCACGTTTTATTTAAAACAGCGCCTCTTCTAGGAACTTATGTCACCAATTTTGTCTTCTTAAATATTACTGGCACTATATTTCTAAGAGTTTGCAATCCTCTATAAAAATTACGACGATTTCCAAATCATTCTTCGTCGTTTATGATAAACACATTTTGATTCAGTAATAAAACTGGCTTCACTGGAAACGAACTGTAACACAAAAATCCCCAACATTTGTTTTCAGAATAACATTCTCTCTCTCATGTAATTCAGATAATAATTGTCAGTTCTGAATTTACATATGCACCGATATTGTTTTGTTCTCTTTGTTGGTGTATTCATTTTACGCGGGACTTAATTGAATTTTTCTACAGTCATTTTAAAAATAATTATTGGACATTTCACCGTCGAATACACGTGCGTTGCTCACCTGAAAATTATGCTACAAAAATCGGTGCCATGATCGAGTTAGATATCAAATGTTTAATTCCTATAGGTTTTATCATCGTACATTTCTCGCTGATACTGTTCCAAGATCTTGCGTTGTATTCAGTTCTTCATTGCTGTAGGAAATTTCGCTATTGTCATAGCGTATTTCGTAGGCCTAAGATATGTTTTGAATGTTTCTGAAGTGGAACTTTTTCATCCATAGCACGAGACGAACGCTGTGAAACAAAATTCTGAGGAAGTATTAAGTGGGTTTTATGTGGCTTTGTACTGTGTGTTGTTTCTATTGGATTTTATATGTGTACGTTGATATACGGGTTATTCTAAAAGATGGACCCAGTTTCATTAATTTTTATTTAATGAAGTATAAATTGGACATAATCTACATGCTAATAAGAAGAGGGAATTTCCAAGTTTTTTTTTTTTAACACAGGTTATAAATGTTCAATGTGTCACCCTTCTGCTGCACGACAGACATTTAAGGAGTAGCCAAACTCGTCCCACATCCGAAGAAATATATGTCTTGTGTTACTGAGTTCACCGCAGCAGTGACACGGTTCCGCAGTTCTGCTAGAGTTGTTGGTACAGGTGGGACGTAACCTTAACATAGCCCCACAAGAAAAAGTCACATAGTGTGAGATCAGGAGATCTCGGTGGCCAAAAGTGTAGAGTCAGGTCTTGATTTCCCATACGACCTATCCATCGTTGAGGAAGGGATTGATTTAAAAATTCTCGGACATCACTGTGCCAATGGGGCGGAGCTCCATCCTGTTGGAAAATTAAGTCTTGTGAATCTTCGGTAAGTTGAGGAAAAAGCCATTGCTCCAACATGTCCAGGTACGTTATTCCACTTACAGTGCTTTCCGCGAAGCAGAATAGTCCATAAACTTTTGTCTGTGATAAGGCACAGAACACGTTTATCTTCGCCGAGTCTCTCTCATGTTGCAATGTTGTACGGGGATTTTTCAGACCCCATATGCGAACATTGTGTCTATTCACTTTTCCACTAAGGTGGAACGTAGCTTCATCGCTAAAAATTAAGAGCGGTAGAAACGTGTCATCCTCCATCATTGCTAGCATATCACTAGCCCAAGCGGTGGAAAACAAAACTCTGGAACTTCCTCTTTCGTTCGGTGTGTAGACTGTTCATGTCCAAGTTGTATGTCGTGAAATACAAATTAATGAATTGGGTCCATCTTTTAGAATAACCCTGTATTATTTGTACATGAATAAGTGTGTAATTACTTCAGGGAGTACAAAGTATAAAGGCAGAAATAGTAATTTGACATAGTCTAACTCTAAAGTACTTAACTGTGGTATTAATTTCCAAATAAATCCAATTTTTTTAAATTTATTTTATTTATTTATTTATTTACTTATTTATTTATCTTGGTGTAGTTAAAGCCATCAGACTTTCTCTTCCACAACACCAGGAATACAAATACAATAATAGAAATAAACAGAAAAAAATACACTATATACAAAATGAAGCTACACAAGAAATAAAGAGAGAGAGAGAGAGAGAGAGAAAAAAAACGCTATGAACAAATTAAAGCCACACAAAAACATACACAGGTTGCAGTCACACAAACTTTAAATGAGCGATTAAGTATTATAATTAATTGTATCCTAACTAATTAACTAACATAGACAATAAACTAGCAATTTTAATCTAGATTACAAAAGAAAAAGAAAAAAAACACAAATAAATACTTCTAGCAATACCTAAAAACATTAACTAAGACAAAATTTTCCAATTTAATTTTGAATTGTGATAAAGTCCGGCAGTCCCTGACGTCATTAGGTAACGAATTCCAGAGGCGAGGTATTTCTACAGTATAGGAAGATCAGTAAAGACGTTCTATGATGAGGGATAGAAAGAAGTGCTTGATGTCGGTTTCGAAGAGTTGTAAGAAATTGAAAGCGCGATAACAGATAATTCGGAGTAGAAGTATCCTATGTCACTATTATTACTCATTACGATATTAAACACCCTCAAAGATGATTGATTTCGCTGCACTAATATTGTCAAAATACTGTCTGCAAGTAACTGGGGAGCAGACATCCATGTATTAATGTGTTGTTATAAGTCGAGCCAAATTACATTGTGGTGCTATAGTGTATAATTCAGCAAAATCTACTGTTTTGAAAATGCCCCGTTAAAGGCTATTCAGATTTGCCCGCTCGTCGACAAAACAGAATTGGATCATAGTACGAGGTTCATACTAGAATGCATCGCAACTCGGGCTACCAACTGCTAAGACATCCGTGAAATGCTTGCAGGTTAACATAATAAATAATAATAATTATTACAATTTATTTATTTTGCTAATAATTGTAACGAAAAATATAAATAAACAGAAAAACTTTAGCTCGCCCCTGAAAGAGTAGAACTCGTTCTCAGGGGCGGATTCCTGAATTGAAATTAAGAAGTATATAATACAATTTTTCTTATATCTACTACACAATAAGAATATATAAATTTAAATTTACAATTTTTCAATTTTTATAAAATCCATACATAACTTTTTAAATTTAATACTAGAACTATTAGAATTGACAAAATTAGGGCATTTAAATATAAATTTGTTATATATTCTTGGGCCTAAATTATTACGACTATGATTAAATACTGTAGTAGTGTTACATTTTGGTTCAAACAATCTTAAAGAATTCATACCTTTTGTTTCATAACTATGCGAATACAATTCAAAATTATTTCGATTTTTATGTATGAACTTCATTAATACAATATAATAAATTTGTCTTATTTTAAGAACGTTAAAGTCTAAAAGCAACTTTTGAGACGGAAAATCAATAGGTTTATGACGACATATTTTAATAATTTTCTTGCGTAAGAAATAGAGCGTATTAAAATTGGATTTAAATAAGCTACCCCATCCTATAATTCCATACATAATTTACAAGTTGAAATAAAGTTAAGTATATTATACGTAATTATTGACAAGTAATTCCTCAATAAAACAAAATATATTATTTTACATAATTTATTACAAAGGTAATTAATGTGTTGGTTCCATTTTAAATGATTATCAAAAACTATGCCTAAATACTTAACTTCAGAAGACTCCTTAATTGTACTACATTATCACAGATTTTATAAAAGCTCAAGTAAATGAAGTAACATATTATAAACTGCCAATAGATAGGGATTTTGCTACACATCTTCCAACAGAAAAAAAATCTATAGATTTCCAGTTCAGCTTGAAGGATCTGATTTATAAAGAGAAGGTTCACAAAGACCACTTTCTTTTCACTAACTATCACTTCTCAACATGGAGTCGCGCGTTAAATTGTTTAAGATTATAAATTGAATTAATATATTTGATATGAATTGTACCATTTTGTATAGCTTAACGAAAATATGTTTGTAAATTGAATTAATTTGTTCACTATGTATTGTAGGCTATATGTTTTTATAGTTTGACTGATGAATTGTATATGCATTGTAAATTGTATAGTAGTCTGTATAGCTCAACTGATGAATTGTTTATGATTATAAATTGAATTAATCTACTTGATATGAATTGTACAAATTTGTATAGCTTAACTAAAGTACAATATGCTTGTAAATTGACAATCTGTTTACTTTGTATTGTATATGTTTGTATAGTTAGGCTGATGAATTGTATATGCTTTAAATTGAATAGTAATCTATATAGCTCTATTGATGAATTGTTTATGCTTGTAATTTGAAGTAATTTGCATGATATGTATTTTCAATTTCTGTATATCTCAACTGATTGAATTGTTTATGCATTTAAATTGAATTAACTTACTTGCTATGTATTATATATTATAGCTTAACTGATGAATAATAGTTTGCGTTTGTAAATTTAATAATCTGATTGGCTATGTACTGTATATTTTTAATAGAGCCATCGGTGTAGCTCAGTCGGCAGACTCGGTGGCTTGCTGATCCGGAGCTGCGCTCGGGCTTGTGTTGGATACCCTGTTTGGTCTCATTGATTGGTTTCTTCCGAGATTTTCCCCAGTTGTGGGACTGATGCCGGATGTCTATGGCGAATCCTCAGCCTTACTTCATTTCACCCTCTTTGTTCTGATTACCTAGTTAGGTTTTCCCCAACCATAAGGCAAATGCCAAGTAATCTTTTGGCGAATCGTCGGGCCTCACCTCATCTCACTACATCTCGCCAAGCTATTGTAAAAAATTGTAGAAAATTGCAAAATTGTAAAATTTATAAAAATTGTAGGGGTAATTGTAATTGTAATCTTGTAAAATTTTGACTTGTTCCACATCTTAAAGCTTCATTGCTAATGTAATATCTATGGAATATAGTAGATGAAATGAACAAAATGAAATGTCTTAATGCTGCCAAAACCTTAGCATTATCTATATTTCCCTGTTATTCAAATTACCCCTCTTTACTCTAATCTTTCTTTTCACAAAACATTTTCATGTAGAGTAAGGGAGGGGATTGTCGGATAGGTCTGGTAATGTCGGATAATCTCGGATAACATATTTCTTTTCCATCGAATGGTGCAATCTGATGTGAAAATAATGCATTAAGTTCTCTACAAGTAGACGAACATCTGCAAAAAAAAAAAAAAAAAAAAAAAAAAAAACTAACTAACTAATGTGATTTATTCGTTACAAGTTATTCTTATATTTACACAACATGGTATGCACTGTTTGATATACCATAGATAAGGCTTCTTAATTCTCTAATTGCAGAAATGCTATCGACAACATGTTTCATGCAGCTGGCTTGTTTTACTGTTTGTGAAGAGTTGGCCAATGTCGGATGCTAGCTGAGGGCAATGTCGGATACTAGCCGAGGGCAATGTCGGAAACTAGCCGATGGCATTGTCGGCTGTCTTTCAATGCTGCTCGCTACATAAAAGCTGTCTTAAACCCAATTTATATGTTTTCTATAACAAACCACTACATTTTTACTCATGGGTATTTTAAATTAATGTAAGTAATTAATTTTCTAATGAATCGAATATTATGAAGTAACGAATTGTTTCTTCTTCTGATATTTTTAGATGCCTAAAGTAAAAGAAAAAAGAGATTCAGTCTAAAAAAATGGAAGTCTGAAGATATGGTAGACCTAAATGCCATTGTCGCAGTACGGGAGAAAAGAATGGGCTATCTTGCTGCTGCCAAAAGATTCAATGTGCCTCGATCAACATTATTTGATTATGTACGGTCCAACTCTGAGCCCACCAAAGCCGTTAAATCGAAACTTGGACGAAAACCAATACTCCCAGCTTCACTTGAAGAGAAGCTAGTTGACTACGTGTTAATGATGGAGAGAAAATATTTTGGATGAACCAGAAATGATGTTAAAAGGTTTGCATATCAGTTGGCTAAACAGAACACTATTTTAATAGTTTCTGATATGCAATATATTATTTTAAATGCATTATCATACCTCCTACATAATAATGTCTAATGTATCCGACATTAGCTTCCCATTCTGTCAGTGATGATATTATTTCTGTTTTGTCTTTGCAAGTTATACAGCAAATACATATTATGTAAATTACCTAATACTTATGTACAATCTGCAGGAACCCCAAGAGGTTATTATAATACTAAGTAATTCCAGTTCAAACTTTTTTCAATTACCTTTATTTTGAAACATCAAAATGGTATCCGACAATACCCTCCCTTACTCTATGTATAATTTATTATAAACGGAAAAGAAATACAAGTCATGTTCCTCACTGCATTTTGCAGTAGACAAGCATAAGTTGTTATATTCGATTGTTTCACATTTTCTCTCTTCACTTACTCGTCCTAAGTTTCCTTTGTTTCATTTTGAACCTCATAAAACATAATGAATTCTGATTTAATGGGACATCTTCTAGTCTGTTACAATTATATCTGCAATAAATAAGTTCCAAATCTCATTAGTGTAGAGTATAATCACCAGCAGGGAACGAACTCTCGTCTATAAAGCAGAGAAGAGTAAAAAAACCTATTCGTAAGAATAGAAGTAATTATTTTTTCATACGTGTTCAGAACCGCAAAGTATTGAAATCAACTCCAACGACTGAAACAACAGAAACTAAAAGAATTTTATGAAGCTTCATTAGCAAAACAAGAACTTCCACTACTCGACCCCTAAAAAAATGCACAAAAGAAATGTGTGACACAGAAGTCTCTCTCATTTTATTATGCAAACTGGATAATGTCGCGTACAAGCGGAGCATGGAAACAGACTTTTTATAGCTCTAATTACTGTTATATAACTTTACTCCCGTGAATGTTACCACCCCATTACACACGAATTTAACCAGTTAGAACATAAAGAGCTCAAGCTTAAAAACATGCACTGCGCTTTTTAAAAGCATATATTCTTTCTAGTACGTATAAAACACGGCTGATTTATGTGTAATTTGATATTTACACCACGTGACTAACTAGTATTTATTATAGTGTCTAGGCTATGTTATTAACTTCAAGGGCTAATTCGGCCCGTCCGGAATGTTTATAGGTCAGCCAGTGCAGAAGCATGTAATTTTATAGACAAAATTTGTTTTTTAAATTAAATGTAGTATTAAATCCCCAGGCTCTAAAAACGAATTGACGTAATAGTCTCAAATGAACATTAAATAGTCGGGGAAAGTGTGATTTCCTTTTCTGGTACAGTACATTCGTATCACCATAATCATAAATCTACAAAGACTGGACCACATCGTCCAATACCGCCCCACTCAACACTATTTACTGAGGCGTGGGTTCGATTCCCGCTTGGACTGAATACTTGCTTGGGTTTTTTTCCTGGCATTTTCCCCAGTTGTAAGCCGAATATTAGGTAATTCCATGCCGAATCCTCTCCCTCATCTAGCCAAACAACATCTCGCTATCAGCAATTCCATCGACGCAAAATAATCTAGTAGTTGATACAACGTCGTTAAATAACAGATTAAAAGTAGGCCTAATTATAAGTAACAGCTTAGACTCGTGCTTCGATCTGCACTTTGGCGCAAGTTCGATTTCTTCTTGGGTTGATCTGGTTGAACTTTTTCGCAAAGTTTTCCCCAACTGTAAGTCAAATGTCACGTAATATCATAATCAATCGGACTCATTATAATAATATTTAAACTGGAATTACCAAGTAACCCATATTATCAAAAAAGTGCTTTCCATACTACATTCCTTAAACAGCATTCGAAAATTCCTCCCGCTATCACTCAAGAAAATGCTAGTGGAAACACTAGTAATGCCCCACTTCGATTATTGTGATTCTCTACTGACCGACCTCAATGTCAACCAGTCGCAAAGATTACAACGTCTTCATAATTCTTGTGTTCGCTTAGTCTGCGATGTCCGTCGCGCTGAGCACATTACTCCATCCTTCCAAACTCTAAACTGGCTACGGCTTAACGAACGTAGAAATTTTCATTCTCTTGTTCTCCTTTTCCAAGTCCTTCACACTTCTACACCTACCTACCTTGCCTCCGTTTCAGTTACCTGTCATCATATCATAATCTCTTCACACGCACGCAAAATAGCCGCATACTAGCCATACCAACACATAAGACTTCATCGTATTCATCATCATACACAATCTCGCTCTCGCGCTTGTGGAATACCCTACCCAGTGACATCAGAGACTGTCGGAATTTAGTAGCGTTCAAAAGCAAACTTATTAAGCATTTTCTTACTGCGTAGAGTAGGTTTAATTTTTACTTAGTTAATAAAAAAAAATTTTCTCTCTTCTTAATTTTTACAATGAACTGTCTAGCTTTTATTAGTCTGTTAGGCTAATCTTTTAGTACTTTGATTTTTATTGTATTTGTAAATTCAATATTGATTGTAATTATAATTTGTAATTTTATTCTTAATATTGTAGTTGTTATCCTCTGGTAGAGGGGAAGAGAAGGCCTGATGGCCTTATCTTTACCAGGTTAAATAAATAAATAAATAAATAAATAAATAAATTATTAGTTTAAATTGAAGTATACATTGTCAAAAACAATATGATACAGTATACAGTTACACTAAAAACAATTAAAATAGCATACAGTATTTTAGGTTGTTACATTTTGTTAAGTTATTTATACGCGATTCATCACTTAGGTTTTATCACGTATATAAGATAAATAGGCCGTGAATTACTGTTATGATTAGGGCCTATGTTTTTCTGTTGTCATTAGCCCATGTTATATATGTCGTGTACCCATTTTAACTGATTTCAATTTTTTTTCATGGTTATGATAATGGTGATTAAGGCGGTGATGAATCATGGAATGTAAATATTCGATTCGGCATTCCCTTTGTGACCATGAAAACCTCAGTCAGATTGGCCGACCACGGGGTTTCAACCTGGAACCTCTCTATTGCAAGTCTAGTGCATTACCACTGAGCCACCTCGCTCGGTAAAAAAAGTGTTGAATTTGATTTCAAAGCTAAAAATTTATCAACAGAATAAAGTGAGTTTGCCACCAGCCATGAATAAAGATTGGAGAAGTGTTGTTAGTTTGTAATTTAACGAATTTTGAGATAATTTAGACTATTAAATAAATTAATATCCATAACGTAGTAACTTTGCATGGTTTTTGTGCTCATATCAAAAATCGTGCTTGTGCATATCAGATATCATATCGTAAGTATATTAATATACGAAATGAATTGTAGCCTATTACATTCTTCTTCACTTATAAAAGTGTTTTAATACCGATAACTATACAATGATATTTTCAATGTCAATAAAAATTATTTATACAGGTGTAAAGAAAATGAGGAGTTCGTGAAGCTTTCATTTTATAAAGTGGCTTAGACAAATTTCCACACTTTTTATTTGTCGTGTTGAATTATTGCTAATACTGAAGTTTAGTAATTTCCTTTCAAGTGTTTTATCTCACTTCGTCTGTTTTGTCAAGTAAGTTTTCTTGTTTGGAACTTATGTCTTTTGTTTTTCTTTCGTCAAATGTCTTTTATAGAGATCTTTGAATTCTGTTCTTACATATTTCACTTTCTTTTGTTGTAGCTGATACAATGTATTGTACATTTACAGAGCAATAACTAGCCAGAGAGTATTACGCATGCCCTATTAGCTGAATGGCTATGGCCATCACGTTATGAAACTTCAGAGTGTGTTTCTTTTTACTTCCTGTTAAATTTGCCAACACTGTTTATTTTTAAACCTTCTGTTGAAAATAATTATCCAAAAATGTTGTACAATACGACCAGGTCTAATCTTCAGGAGTTTTTCAAGCTTTAACTGATATTTCGGAGGTGCTTGAAGTTCTATTCTCGGGTGCTTGGGACACTGTGGTAACGTTTAATTTTACAAAAAACATTTCCACCTATTTTTAGGTTCCAAAGCCAGTGATTTTGGAAATTTTGGATCTATGACTTGAAACTAAATATTAGAAAAGTTTGAGAGCTGCTTAGATTTTTCAGAATCAGGAGGTATTCAGCTATGTGATCAAATAAAACGGTAGTATCTTGTCGTAATTTTGCAGTAATGCAAAATAAACCTGATTCTTATATAGAGATTCAGGAAAAAATATTTGCAGTTTCTCGCACATTGCTTATAAAAATGTTGAATATTAATAATAATTTATTAACTGATATTAGGCAACAATACAGGCGAATACACTGTTAATTTGAATGGTTAATTCCGTATTATTAATTCCTTTTGGTAGTACTTATTCTTCGATCGCAATAGTTGAAAAATTTGAATTGTATTAAAAAATGTGGATCATAGACAAAGAAATAGAATCGCCGTTGTATCATGTGTCTCATCTATCTCAAATGTAGGAGGAAAGAAAGGGTGGGGGCGTTGTGAGTTGCGTCACTAATTATTCATTGCGGCAATTGATTCTTTCTATGGGTTTGAAATAACCATTTTTGGCTTCTGTCCTAGTTCTTCTTTCAAACAAATAAATTAGGAATCTCGCTTCGAATTTGGAGGGGCGAGGCCCCCCTATGAATTTTATTGAGTGGGCGACGCTCCAGAAAGTGATTCCCCCCCCCCCAAATTAGGCGCCTATGCCTTAAGTAGAGAAATTGAGGAGAAATTTGACTCATTTCTCTCCTATGCTGAATTTAGTATAAATAACTATACACAGACTCATTACGGCAAATAAGTGTTATTAATCCCTTCATAAATTGCTTAGTTCCAAACTCCTTTCTAGATTATCAAAAATTAAGATGCTATAAAACAATAATCCTACCAACTCTCCTATATTGCTGCGAAACTTGGATATTAGCAAAAAAAAAAAAAAAACAACAACAACAAAATCCCTTTTTACTTTTGAGAACAAAATCTTGAGGAAGATTTTTGGTCCCCATTCAAGAAAATAACACGTGGGAAATTTTGAAGAACAAGGAACTAAGGGATATTTATAAAGATCCGGACACAATAGCCTTAATAAAAAGTCGAAGACTACGTTGGCTTGGACACGTTCTACGGCGTGATGAAGACTCTCTTCTACGTAAAGCTTTCGACTATTCTCCAAGATGTACAGACCTCTGGGTAGACCTCGTCTCCGTTGGCAGGACCAAGTATATGATAATCTTTGTACAGTGAGAGGACGACAAGAAGATGCAGAGAACAGAGACGAATGGCGATATATCGTGAATGAGGCTAAAAACCACTTAGGTTTTGAAATGCCCTAAACTGATTGATTGATTGAAGTATACAAATCTAAATAACCCTTGCAGTTGAAAGGGAGCCGTTAAATGAAATACTGCCACTGCTACTGCTACTGCTACTACTACCATTACTGCTACTGTTGCAGTAATACCACTACTAGGCCTACATGCTTTTAAATTTAATTTCAGAAAGGTTTCAGGTTCATACTGGTAGTTTTCAATGGTGTGCTTAGAAAACTTTTAGGAGCTATTTACAGATTCATCACTCATTGTCAATATAGTTCCTTAATAGTCTATTGGAATAGAATTTAAGAATTGTGATGTTCCTTTACGTACTACGTCCTACATTCCGCACATGAAATGTCACAGCGTATTTTTAGCATTATTGCATTACTTTTCTAGATTTTTAGTTAATTTTGTGCGAGATCGTGCGTATTTCCTTCGTTTCCGCACAAAACCAACACGCGGAAAGTCTAAAATTCCACATTCAGTATTCCCAACCTAACACACATAACAATTTCCCTCTTCTTACCGCTTAAGTGACATATTGATTTCACTGCTTTAGGCTTTTAACATATTATTTTTAGAGACGTTCAATATAGTAATGATTATAAATTGGAAACTTACCACTGCAATTTCACCTAAATTGCACTGTTAATTATTGTTTTTAAATATTTGCAAAAATTAAGTAAACTCTACAACTCCACTAAAGTTACTGCATTTGTGATGCAAGTAACATTAAGGAAGCCGTGAAAAAATCAACAAGATTCCAGATGCCGATGTTATTACTGCAATATGTTATATAAATAATATTGTTAAAATATTAAAATGAAAAATAAATCATTACATAACCTTACCGTTTGTTTTAAGTTTGCATTTAATTTAATTTAATAATTTATTTAATCTGACAGGATTAAGGCCATAAGGCCTTCTCTTCCATCCTACCAGATAGCACATATAAATACAAAAAAGAAATACAAACACTGATGAAAATGATACAAATTAACAGACTGGGGGAAAAAAAGACAGACGTATATCACGGCCTGCTGGAGTATAGTAAACACAGAAAACATTTTAAAGCAACAATGTTGAAGATAGATATTTTTGTTTTGCAAATTTGCCGTCATTGAACAGAAACCAAGATGGAGATTTCATTGCAACTAATTAGAAATTCGTCTTTCAGGTATGTAATAAACGATCTTCGCACAAAATAATGTACGATACACGAGCGGTATGATTGTTCTCATGTTCTCGGGAATTAAAAAAGCTCAACTACGTTTCGCTTTTTTCAGTCTTTTCTCGAACATGAAAACATCAACATACCGCTCTTGTAACGCATATTACTATTCTTAATGTTTACTATCTGTGTTTTTTTTGTCATGGTTATTACCATACCGATGCTACGTGACGAAGTTATCTCTTTTAAAAGCGCTGAGTAAACATGAATGAATAAACAATGAGATTGTTCTCTGTAAATAATACCAACCGTCGGATCTTTTTGTCGGTTGAGTGCTCAGTGGACACCTCGCGGCACCTGCTGGCTTCTGGCACAACTTCAGAGAAGCAGGCCAAGACTCTGAGTAGAGCTCTTCTTCAACAACAAACAACGCCAACTTTGTTGGCACATGCAATTGATATTTTGAAGCACGACTTAAAGGAATTTTAACAACATTAAACTCTTCGAAATTGATAATGTAGGCCTACTATTTATTGGTATTTTTATGTGACATAGGCCTACATTGAATTTTTCATATTGTATGGTTTATCCGATAAGCAAGTTGCAATACAATGTTAAAATTGAAATATACCGTCTATACTTATCTAGTTTTTAATATAATTGATTATAACATAAACGTTTTCGGCACTAATATGCCATTTTCAAATGTATGAAAATTTGCCTAATTACATGTTCAAATAGATGCACATGAACTGTGTGAATGAAACATATAATGTGTACCCTTGATGGTCTCATATCACATATAAAACAATCTATATGTAGATAATTAAACAATTAAAAATTAAAAACACACACTTATTACTAACATTTAAACTCTGTTTTGATTTTCTGTTGCAATTATTCATCATTTGGTGGAACACGTCAAGATAACCCTAGTGTTCCACCAAATGATGGATAATTGCAGCAGAAAATCAAAACAGATTTTAAATGTTAGTAATAAGTGTGTGTTTTTAATTTTTAATTATTTAATTATCTACATATAGATTGTTTTATATGTGATATAAGACCATCAAGAATACACATTATATGTTTCATTCACACAGTTCATGTGCATCTATTTGAACATGTAGGCCTAATTAGGCAAATTTTCATACATTTGAAAATGGCACATTAGTGCCGAAAACGTTTATGTTATAATCAATTATATTAAAAACTAGATAAGTATAGACGGTATATTTCAATTCTAACATTGTACTACATTGAATTGTTATATAAGTTCGCGTACACTGAAGAAAAGATCGTCACAAATAATTAAATTCGGACTCAGAATGCGTCAGTTTTAAACACTTCTAATTAATTTGGTTTCATATATTTATTTTTTTATACGACAAAATATCGGATTGTAGGTACAATACTGAAAAAAAAAATAGTAAAAAAATTAGATAATTCGAACTTAGGACGCGTCATTTTTAAACGTTTTGAAATGTATACAGTTTTATTCATTGAGTTTTGTATATGACAAATAACGAATTGATATATCCATAAGTTTATATGCGCTGAAAACAAAAATCTTCACACTTTAAGAAATTTCAACAGCGTTTTTAAACTTTTCGAAATGTAGACCTATAGTTTTATTGACTGATTTTTGTATGTGACAAAGATCGAATTGATATACTCTTAAGTTTGTGTATACTGTAAAAAAAGTCGTCAAAGAATAAGAAATTTAAACTTAGAACACGGCATTTTTAAACGTTTCGGATATATATATATATATATATATATATATATATATATATGAGCTTATATAGTTTTATTTACTGATTTTAGTAGATCTATATGACAAAGAAAACAGGTTGGTATATATCTACGTACGTATGTAATGTAGAAAAATCGTCAAAGAATAGATAATTTCTAGTTAAAATACAATATTTTTAAACGTTTCAAAATTTATAATCCTACAGTTTTATTTATTGATTTCTGTATATAGCAAAGATCAGATTGATATGTACCTGTACATAAATTTGTTAAAAAAATCACAAATTAATACATTTCAACTTAGAACGCGGAATTTTAAGCTTTTCGAAATTTACACATCTCTGTAAATTCATTTATTTTTTATGTACGTAAGATATCGAATTGTTTATTCATTCATTCATATATGTATCCCGGTGCCGGTACGAATTTTTCTCGTACTTAATGGTATAAATCATTCATTCATGTTTACTCATAAGCTTGTATACACTGAAAAAGATATCGCCAAATATTAGGAAATTTCAACTTAGAACACGGCATTTTTAAGCGTTCCGTAATTTAAATTTTGCTTATTGATGTTGTATATGACAACGGATTTGATATAATCACAAGTTTATGTACACTGAAAAAATCATCGAAGATTACCAAATTTAAATTTAGAACACGGCATTTTTAAACGTTACAAATGAGCAATAAACACATGCTATTGATTAATTAATTAATTCATTCATTATCGAAATTTATGTATGACATATCGGGTTCATAATACTTTTCACCTCAGGTCTTTCAACTAACACTCTACATGCATTGACAAAAGTCAACAAATAAAACTGCATAAATATCTGAAATGCATGAACCATTACAGCATGCTGATAGCTTGCGAAAGTCTGTAAAAAATTGAGCATCACGATGCGATGTGGTCAAAGATAGATGACACGAGTATATATTAACATTTAAATGATCAAGAAACTGTTGAGGTGAGTATATATTCGCGTTAGGTAGAATGTTTTTATTCTTATGAAAATGAGTAAGTTCTAGTGGTTACGAGTATATAGCCACAGAAAGTGCTCATACTCATAAGTACAAACCTTGAGAAAGTACTTCAATTTAATTGTTCCTACCCATTATGACATTTTCTATAAACTTACTACTTTACACAGGGCACTTTCAAATCTTTCGGAGTGTGTGGATAACCCTATCCTTGTGAATAATCTTCTCTAGTGCTCTGTAGTTCGAAATTTGTTAACATTTTTGTAAATATTTCATATGAAAACAATTAAGAACATAAAGATGATGGAACATGTATGTAGTCCCGAAATGTTGGAAATGTCAAGTTCCAGGGCATGGTGGAATACCCAAAGCTTAATTCTGACATTTAAAATTATTCTGCTGTTATTTTAATGAGATTCGGCTCTTGAAAACATTGATTTGCAAGTCTTAATATACTTATTTCTTTCCAAGTCAAATAAATATTTATAAAAATGATACCGAATTTCAAACTCATATTTAAAAAGCACTAGAGAAGTTTATTCACAAGAATATAGTATAATTGGATTCATATATCTGTATTTGTTATACAAAAATTAACAACAGAGAAGAAAGCATCGGACTAGCGTGGAGGAGATTGGGAATTTGAAAACTAAAAAATAGAAAAGGAGACGTAGGAAAAAAAGTCCTTTATGTAGTCAAAAAGAAGACGCATTACATATTCTGCTATCTTGTCCAGTAAATGAAAGAACAAGAAAAACTTTTATTCAGGAAGCATTACTAAAACTAAATGTAGAAATAGCATATACAAAATTGTATAGAACAGTAAACGAAATAAAATTGAGAGAACTGGGGAAATTTTTGTATAGCCTATAGCAAAGAAAAAATGGAAGAGGAAAACTAAAACATAAACATACGTATATAAGAAATATTAACCAAATGGAAAGAGTTTTGTTAATAAATAACTATAATGATTACATGTATAGTATATATATTAATATAACTTAAAAATAGCTTTTAAGGAACCCGCAGGTTCATTGCCGCCCTCACATAAGCCCGCCATAGGTCCCTATCCTGTGCAAGATTAATCCAGTCTCTATCATCATATCCCACCTCACTTAAATCCATTTTAATATTATCCTCCCGTCTACTTCTTGGCCTCCCCAAAGATCTTTTTTCCCTCCGGTCTCCCATCTAACACTCTATATGCATTTCTGGATTCGCCCATACGTGCTACATGCACTTCCCATCTAAAACGTCTGGATTTAATTATGAATAATAAAATGCAGTTAAAGGTGGTTTCCTGGAAAACAGAAATGTAACAAGATCACTATTAACAAATGATACACAAATTGTACGTGATTTTGGTGACAAATATACATACATACCGGTATACATACATATATATATATATATATATATATATATATATATATATATATATATATTTGTAATATATTGAATTGCGTTTGGCTGTCAGGAGATATTGGTACATTGCACACTGACTGAAATAAATAATAATTTCAAAATTATTCTACCGGAGGCATATCTGAGCGTCCTGCTATTCTTTTTCTTGTTGGTTGGTAGTTAATTATCTGGTTTGGAAAGGAATCAGTCCGTAGCAAAATATGCATCAATAATAAGATCATCGCACAAGTAAAAAATTTTAGTTATCTCGGTCACCAAATTTCATATGAAGAAGAAAAGGATTTGAACGAGAAAATTATTAAATTCAATAGAGCAATGGGGATAATTAATCAGGTGTTCAAACCAACCTTAGTACAAAAACACACGCGCACCAGAATTTGTAAAACATTGGCCAGACCTATACTCTGTTTTGGTAGTGAAGCTTGGACGATTCGTAATATTGATTCACAAAGATTAACGGCGGCAGAAATGAGATTTATGCGTCGTACAGCGGGATGAACGAGAATAGATCACATTAGACATTATGAAAGAACTGCAGATTGGACCGATTACGGATTAACTACAGAAATACAGACAAAACTGGAGATCACATGTCATCAGAATGCCTCGTTTTAGAATTCCACGCCAAATTTTAAATTACCATCCTGTGGGCAAGAGATCCTTGGGCAGACCGTTCAAGCATTGACAAGAGACCGTAACGGGCCACTATACTGTTTTCGCTGTAAGAAAAATCCTAATGTAAACATAAGCACGTTGCTGTCATACCCGTGATTGGCTCCCAGTCGGAACACTCACATGACGCAGGAAAATATAGTTCGTATTTCGAAACCACAATCTTGTATTATTTGAAAATAAAAAATTGAATTCTACTTGTTAAATACGATGAAACATTTAACTTCACTCATATGTAAAACGCTATGTAAAAGAAAAGCTAGTTTTATATTTTGTTATGTACTATGAACGCGGATGAATACCAACAGTAATACCGAAGTAGTCTGTTCTTGTAACAAGCTGGCGTCACTTGAGCTCGTAAGCACGTGGTACTGAAGTATGGCTTCTGTATCCTCAGCTGTCCATTGTGAAAACATAAGACTTAAAAATAATTTAATTACAGTAATTATAAAGTAAATGTTTTCTAAGCAAACGAATGCATAGTAGTGAGGTTAGGCCTACTTGACGAGTAACGGGAATTGTTCAACATGAAACAGAATGTACAACAGTAGGCGCGAACACGTACTGAGAATCTATGGCGCCAAACAGCGGCCAATGAAGCCTCACTTCAGCCACGTGCTATTGTTTACATTAGGATTTTTCTTACAGCGAAAAGATTATAGGCCCAATACATGCAAGGATGATGATGATGATGATGGATATAAAATTAAAGATATCCGAAAACCACAGCGTAATAAAATTCTTTGGCTTACAGATAACTGAAATCGCTTATCACATCTTCGCCACCCACTCTTCAGAAACTTTCCTACGCAAACTAATTACAGCGTGCGGAAAGAAAAAAACGCTGTTGACGAATCGTTGTTCCTCAGATTGAATATAGCCTCTGCGCGGAGTGTACGGAACCCGTCTCGGTTTCCTGCAGCTTTTTGTCCAGAATTGATTCAGCAGCCTCATCACCATTTGAGCGCGTCATTGCGGAGAATCGAGCCTGGTGGTCCCCGAGGTAATACTGCTACCACGACCAACAAAACCGTGTAGCCACTTCTGTTCGACACCCTATTAAATGGAGAACACCATTCGCACTGCCTCCCGATCGTATATAAAATTATTTCCCTTGGGTGCAAGGAAACGCGCCTTTGTGTTCCTAACATCCCTCGATTATAGTACAGAATGTGTAAGAAGGATTTTAATTTTATGGTACCTCTCCATCGCCTGACAGCTTCTCCTCCCAAATGGTTCCGATGGGTCTTTATTACCTTCTTTTATTCCATTGCAAGGGAAATATTGAGACGAATTAACTCGCTACGCTTTTGCAGAATAGAGATGTGCATTGACTTAAGTTAGTCGCCATCGGTGGCATATGGTGGTCATGTTTGCCATTGTGTCTGAAGTTCGCATGTTCAAATCCGACTAAAAGAGAAATAAACCTTATTCCTCCAGACTCTAGCACTCCAGACAAAATTGACTGACCAATATTATACATGAACTCCGTTATGGAATAGACGCTGGTTCGAATCTTCATGAGGAAGAAATTTTCTCATGAAATTTCGGCCAATATATGGCACAGGTGTCCACCTAGCTATAACGATTATAACGGTGTCGTCATGCCGATTACACATTACTCCCGTTCTGGTTGGATAATCGCTCATCTTTGCTCAGTATGTAGACATGAGCCAGCAGTCGATTGGTCGATCTTGGTCCTTCATGGGCTGTCACACCATAGATTATATTATTGCTTACTTACTGGCTTTTAAGGAACCCGCAGGTTCACTGCCGCCCTCACATAAGCCCGCCATTGGTCCCTATCCTGAGCAAGATTAATCCATTCTCTATCATCATATCCCACCTCCCTCAAATCCATTTTAATATTATCTTCCCATCTACGTCTCGGCCTCCCTAAAGGCCTTTTTCCCTCCTGCCTCCCAACTAACACTCTATATGCATTTCTGGATTCGCCCATACGTGCTACATGCTCTGCCCATCTCAATTATTATTATTATTGTTATTGTTATTATTATTATTATTATTATTATTATTATTATTATTATTATTATTATTATTATTATTATTATTATTATTATTATGCAATATCAGTCTTCGTATTCCTGCTAAAGGTTTAAGGTTTCATAAAATGTTTTATAATAGGAATTCTAAATCTCTCTCTCCGGTCTGCAGATGTATTAAATATGCTAATTTGCATGGAATGAACTTGGATCCATTTAATGTGTAGTATATTTTTTGAGTTTTTATGTCAGTTTTATTAATTTATGCCATTTGTTAAGATATGTATCATACTATTCTTGTCAATTGCATATCTTTACAATATTACTTATATTATTCCAGTCTTCATTTATATGATTTTATTAATTCATTTGTAATTCATTGCATTTAATTGACATTATTTTAATTATCTCACTGAACTAATTTTAATACTTATTAGTGCTATTTATTATTTTTTTTTGTATTCGGTCAATTCATTAATGTAGACTGTTATATTGATTGCATTTCATCTCACTGCCATTTTCTATCATTCATTCTCATCATCATTTGTTGCTTTTGTTTTGTTTTGTTTTGTATCTTGTGCTAAACTGTAATTGGCCTTGTGCTGTTGTTTTGCACGTTAATATTCTAAATAAATAAAAAATAAATAAATAAAATAAATTGTTATTATTATCATTATTATTAATATTATTATTATCATTATCATTATCATCATTATCATTATTCTTATTATTATTATCATTATTATTATTATTATCATTATTATTAGAAAAGAATAAAATAGAATGGAATGTTTTATTTTCGCTGGCACAGTTAAGGTCATAAGGCCTTCTCTTCCATTCAATTTTTATTATTATTATTATTATTATTATTATTATTATTATTATTATTATTATTATTATTATTAAAGAAGCTATTATTGTATTGTACGATATGCAGTGTAATGTAAACGCAGTTCTGAGGGATTCGATCCAGAGCTCAGAACTGGAGTAGCACCCTAGCAAGATCCTCGGTGGTTCAATACCAATTTGGTCACATTCCGGTGATAATCCACGTTCTGGTAATCATGCATTATCCCCCGAGATGCTCGCACAATGGTCGGGTCTCTCTGGGGAAGCCTGCACATGTCTCATATTCAGTATATGAATTGAATCGCTTTTATCCACATCTGATTACAACTTTACGCTCGATTAGCGCCTACAGTGGGGGAGGGACGGTCGGTGGGGTGGATTTCCCCACTCGTTACTTGTGTGTTGCATCCGTGTAGCGGTCACCAAATTAATTTCCGCTCCAGTGCTGAATTGTCGTATAAAGATAATGGATGTTGCTCCGGACCGCGAGGGTGTAGCCATTGTTTTAAAAACATTGATCTCGTCCAGGATATTTTGTTTGTGTGCAGCACTGTTTGATATAGGGCGTTCGGACGGTGTTACACTTTAGAAAGGCAAAGTTCTCCCTCTTTCATGATATCCAGCACTCATTCTTAATGCTGTATTAGATATATATTTCAAGATCTCGCGGTAACTGGTTTGTGAAGAAAATTTTGGTCCTCAATTCACAGACTTTCGTAACTATATGAATTCAAGCTTTCACAGTAATTGGTTCCTGAAGAAGATTGTTGGATTTGACAGTCTATAGTTTCTGAACAGTGAGATTTCAGGCTTTCGCTGTAATTGATTTGTGAAGAAGATTACCGAGATTAAAATCATCGCTGATTCAAAACTATAAAATTTCAGGCTTTCGCTGTAATTGATTTGTGAGGAAGATTACCGAGATTAAAATCATCGCTGATTCAAAACTATAAAATTTCAGGCTTTCGCTGTAATTGATTTGTGAAGAAGATTACCAAGATTAAAATCATCGCTGATTCAGAACTATAAAATGTCATGTTTTCGCTGTAATTGATTTGTGAAGAAGATTACCGAGATTAAAATAATCGCTGATTCAAAACTATAAAATTTCAGGCTTTCGCTGTAATTGATTTGTGAAGAAGATTACCGAGATTAAAATCATCGCTGAATCAAAACTATAAAATCTCAGGCTTTCGCGGTTATAGGTTATGAAGAAGACTTTGGAACTGAAATCACCGATAATTCGAAACTATACAACTTCAGGCTTTCTCGGTAACTGCTTTATGAAAAAGATTTTAGGGCTTATTTCACGGATATTTCAGAACTAGAAGAATATGTTGGGATTTAAATAGCAGACATTTCAGAACTATGAGATCTCAGAAATTGACTGTGATTCATTTGTGGGGAAGATTTTCTTATTTAAATCACCTGTAACTCGAAACCAATTATAAAGTTTCAGGCTATCACGATTATTGGTTTATGGGAACATTTTGAGATTTAAATTACCGATAATCGAAACTCTAAAAGTTCAAGCTCTCTCCGGGATTGCCTTATGAGGAATATTTTGGGATTTATTTCACAGATATTTTAGAACTATAAGATTTCATGTTTTCGTTGTGATTGATTTGTAAAGAATAATTTGGGATTTAAATCACAGAATTTCAGAACTACGAGATCTCAAGAATTCACTGTGATTCATTTGTGAGGAAGAGTTTTGGATTTAGGTCACAAATAACTCAAAAATGTAAAATTTCACGCTTTCACGATGATTGGTGTAAGGAAAACATTTCGGGATTTAAATCAACAATAATTCTAACTGTAAAAGTTTAAACTTTCTCGGTAATTTCTTTATGTAGAAGATTTTGGGATTTAATTCTTTACATTTCTGAACTATAATTTTTCATGTTTTCACTGCGATTGATGTGGGAAGAATATTTTGGGATTTAATTCACCGACATTATAGAACTGTCAGATTTCAGACTCTTATTGCGATTTATTTGTGAGGAAGATTTTGATATTTAAATAACAGATAATTTGAAACTATAAAATTCCAGGCTTTCGCCATGATTGGTTATGAAAAAGATATTTGGATTTAAATCACCGATGAATAATTCGAAACTACATAATTTCAGGCTTTTGTCATGATTGGATATGAAAAATATATTTGGATTTAAATCACCGATAAAAATTCGAAACTGCATAATTTCAGGGTTTCGCCGAGATTGGCTTTGGAAAAGATATTTAGATTTAAATCAGCGATAAATAAACTACATAATTTCAGCCTTTTGCTAATTATGATTGGATGTGCAAAATATATTTGGATTTATATCACTCATAAATAATTCTAAATTACATAATTTCAAGCTTTCGCCGTGACTGGCTATGAAAAAGGTACTTGGATTTAAAACACCGATAAATAATTCGAAACTATAACATTCATGCTTTCACCATCATTGGCTATGAAAAACATTTTGGGATATAAAACATCGTTAAATAATTCGAAACCATAACATTTCATGCTTTCACCGTGATTGGCTATGAAAAATATTTTTGGATTTAAAACACCGATAAATAATTCGAAACTATAACATTTCATGCTTTCATCATTATTGGCTGTGAAAAATATTTTGGATTTAAATCACTGATAAATAATTAAAAAATGTAACATTTCAGTATTTCGACGTCGTTGATTTGTAGAAAAGATTCTGGGATTAAAACACCAGTAAATAATTAATTCGAAACTATAAAGTTTTAGGCCTTCGCCATGATTGGTTTGTGAAAAAGATTTTGGGTTTAAAACACCGTCAAATAGTTCGAAACTATAAAGTTTCAGGCTTTCACCGTGAATGGCTATGAAAAAGAGGATTTAAAATCACCGATAAATAATTCGAAACTATAAAAATTTCAGGCTTTCGCGTGATTGCTTTGTGAAGAAGATTCTGGGATTTAATTCACCGACATCAGATCTACAGGTATGAGATTTCAGATTTTCTTTTGCGATTTATTTGTGAAGAAGATTTTGAGATTTAAATCGCCAATAATTCGTAACTATAAAATTTCCGGCTTTCACTTTGATTAGTTTCCGAAGAAAATTCTAGGATTTAAATCATCGAAATTTCAGAACTATGACGGTTCAAGCTTTCACTGTGATTTATTTGTGAAGATTTTTTTATTTTTCAGCGATAATTTGAAACTATAAAATTTCAGGCTCTTACCGTGATTGGTTTACGAAGATGATTTTGGTATTTAATTCACCGATATTTTAGAACCATAAGGTTTCAAGTTTTCGTTGTAATTGATTTGTGAAGAATATACTGGAATTTACAGTAATTCACAGACATTTGAGAACTCTGAAATTTGTGTTGTGAGAAAGCGATTGACTTTGGGAAGAAAAAAAAAGTAGTAGCAGTTACCCAAACAATATGGAGGACTTGAACATCGCAGCCGAATAGCTAAAGAAATAGCTACCGAGCGTAAGGTTTTCTGGTGTCTCTTAATTTTTATTTTGTTGTTGATTTTTAATTAATTTGTGTCTGATACTTTTTTCATTAGTAATGTTGATGATTTTGGCTTAGTATTAAATATTTGGAATGAACATAACAAAATATACATTTTTTATGCCCTCAACACCTTTTACCAACCGATAGTCGATCTTACAGGTAATGGATATAAAGTTGCCAACCTCTGTGAAATTAATTTAGTGCTGAAGTCTATAAAGCAGCGGTGACCAAACTGGGTATCGTGATTACATCGTGTAATCAAAGACATTCATACTAGTAAGGGGAGTTTCCTGTACATTGCTCTCTGTCTCGCTCACGTACTGAAGATAAGCAGTGTCGGTACCATGTCGCTCTACAAACCCTCTGTCTCTATGAGCAGGAACAGAAGGTTTCGTACAGAATGGGAAGAGGAATTTATTCGATGTTCTGTCGGAGAAAATGTAATATGTTGCTTTGTTCAACGGTTCAGTTAGTAGTAGTATATAGAAGCGACATTACAGGACGTTACACTGAATACACAGGCATAACAGGTATTATTATTATTATTATTATTATTATTATTATTATTATTATTATTATTATTAATATTATTAATATTATTTATCAGCACGTGTTATAATTCTTATATACATGCCTCAATATAATTACAGGTCTATATCTTTCCATGAATGATAAAATAATTACTACGCTCTATCTCCACATTAATTTCTTTTTTTTTTATCTTTTGATGACTATCAGTTATTTACTAATTATTGATTTAATAACAATAATAATAATAGTAATACTAATAACTATACTGATAGATTTATCAGTAGCAGAATTAATAATAATAATAATAATTTATTTATTTATTTATTATTAATATTTGTGGGCTGAATAACAGCCAGAGGCCAATTATAGTTCAGCACAATACACAAACAGAAGATACAAAGGTGCAAAAACAAATAAATATTATCTTAAATAAAGAAAAACATACATAAATAAAATTGAGAACAAGAACAGTAAATACTAATAATCAAAACGAAACTATACCTTAAAAGAATCTAAATTGTGCCCATGCGAATTGGCATATTTTATGCATCTACAGACTGGAGAAAGTGATTTTGAATTTCTGTTATAAACATTTTTTTGAAATCTTAAACCTTTTGTAGGAATACCAAGGCTTATATTGTTTATGATAGACTCACAATCAATATCACCCTTGATCACTTTGCAAAAAAATTGATAATCAAGATTTTGACGTCTAGAATAAAGGCTACAACAGTTAAAATATTTACAGGTAATCTCATAATTGAAGTCAGAGGAATTGGGTATAAGGACATAAATTTTCTTTGAATATTTTCCAATTTAACCGAATGAATTGAAGTAATGGAATTCCAGGCTACAGATGTATATTCAAGTTTAGATGGAACCAAAGTAAAGTATAGAATTAATAGAGACTCTGGAGTAGAAAAACAATAAGTTATAGATCTTATTAAACCAAGCATTCTTATTGAATGATTATAAATATGTTGAACATGATCATGAAAATATAATTTAGAATCGAGTAATACACCAAGATCTTTAATAGAATTTTTCCTAATAATACAGACGTTATTAAGAGAATAATTAAATTTTATGGAAGTAGGTTTTCGTGAGTACGAAATGAGTAATAATAATAATAATAATAATAATAATAATAATAATAATAATAATAATAATAATAATAATAATATTAATATTAATAATAATAGTAATAGTAATAATAATAATAATAATAATAATAATAATAATAATAATAATAATAATAATAATAAACTGTTTGAATATTACGTGTTACTGTAGTAATGAACAAGCGATTAAACTTCAAGAACTGAAATCAGCCTTCAATCATCGTCATGAAGAGAAAGATGACATAAATAAATGTAAGAAAGCCAGCTATCTAGTGGCGAAAGAAATAGTTCTTTCTCTTAAGCCTTCCAACGGACGAGAGTTTTATAAAAGCGTAATGATCAAGGTGGCTGAAATAATTTGTCCAATGAAAGTTGTTAATTAATTTTGAAAAACTGCGCATTTCTCGACCAAATATCCAGAAGAAAATTCAGAAAATTTCTGATTGTGTTCATTGAGGAATTAAAAAAAAAGGAAGAAAATTTGTATATATATTTTTATTGGTTCTTGATCACAGTAGTGACATTACTGATACAGCAAAGCTTGCTATTTTTATTTGAAGGGTTGATGAAGAACTCAATGTTAGTGCACGAACCACCACTGGTTGTAGTTTTCATGCCATGTACCTCTCCCCGTCTCCTTACTTCTTAGGGTACGCACACTTTGGAGCAACGATAAACGATAAAAGAAATGAACTAGCGACGCTTTGGTATTATCAAAGAATCAAGTGTTCATATCGGAGCAACGAGGACGCGGGAAGAGAACATTTTGTTTTATCAGTAGAAGATATTCTATGCATCCACTTAATGAAATAAGATATATATAAGAAATATCAGCTGCTAAGTTCAAGGTTAATATAACTTAAATACGTACAAAATTAAACCCGTTTCTCATCCCAAAGATAGTATAAATTCGTTGTGTTGTGATTGGTTCTTGTGATCACATAACATATGACGAATAAATACACAACTGATCAATTTGCGAATATCTACAGTAATTAATTTAATACGCCGAAATAATAATAAATCGATTAATATTCGGATATATTGATAACAATCGGTATTTATACAGATTAATATTATCTTAATCAGAGATCATATGAACGACAAGAGCGAAGAAAATGGAACTTTTCTTTTTCGTCGCTTTTATCGCGTATCTTCGCTTTTATCGTTACTCCAATATGCACACCTCAATGGCAATGCATGCTTCAATTCTCTCTGATATAGCATCGCTGCTTCTTTTATCGTTTATCGTCGCTCCAACGTGTACGTACCCTTAGGCCCCATTGTATAAAACCATCTGACTAAAGATCAACTTTGATCGAAGATCGAAAAGTGAACCGAGTTCAGACACTTCTTCTATTGTATAAAACTTTTCTGCGATCAAATTACCTTGGTTCAAATGCAATCTAAGTTCACGTGAAAAGGATTTGGCAACATCGCATAAACATGTGAAATACGTGATGCGCGGACCACGTTATACAGGTTTGTTCAGTGTTGCTAATCTAGCGACTTTAACTCTTTTTCAACAACAATTTCTTTTAACTTGCTTAAATATGGATTTAGTGACCTTTTTAGCACCCCATAGTGACAAAATTTAATCTTTTTTTTGTTGATAATGAGAAATCTAGCGACTTTACAACTACTTTTTGGCGACTTTCCGTATTACACTCTGTTTTTTTGTGCAATGTAAATAATGGCGGACAATAAGAAGAAGGTTGACTGTTCTCCAAGTTGTTATCATGTTATGGTGTTTGATACTGCTAAACATCATAAAGCTTTATAAAACAGTTAATTGAACATTTATGAATGTACCTATCATATACATTAATAATTAATGGTTGTTATAAACATAATATAATTATAGGTTATGTTATTTGATACTGCTGAACACGATAGAGCCTTGTAAAATATAAGAATGTTTGTGTATTAAGGCAAGAAATTGAAAGAAATGTATATAAATGTACGTAACATATCTATTAATATTAATAATAATGGATATTTTATTTGCACAATCTGTCACTCGTATATTTCAAACAGAAAAGAAATAACTGAACTTGGATCATCTAACTTAATCGGAGAAATTTCTTCAGTCAAAGTTGACTTTAGTTTGAGACAAATTAATCTCAGATTAGACTTTATACAACACAAAATTCCAAGTTCAGCTGAAACAAGGATCAATTTAACCTCTGATCTAAGATTAAATGGTTTATACAATCGGGCCTTAGACTGTCTCTCGCGTGTAATCACTGCCGTTCGAGTCTTGGTCACCGCTGCTATATAGCATGGAGACTCTACCTTCTAGCTTCGTGTCATATACAAGAACAGCCTTCCTTTACATTTCCAGTTACTCGTAGCAGATTTAGTCCAAGTTTGTTATTCAGTCCTCGAGTTGGGATAAATGGACAGGCGCGCGGGTGGAATGGACTTAATAGACGCTACTCAGGGATGCGAACCGCCTAAAAATGTGGGAAATGGAGCAATTACAAATCAGTCTTAAAAATTCTCGGCCATGATTTAGGTCTGGAGATGAATTGCCTGACAATAGCGCAGCGCAGCCAGCCAGCGCCCGGCTGTCTCTCCCGTCTGCAGCCTTTATCTCTGCGACGCGCACCCCCCGGAGTAATAAATACCGCTAATGGCCTACTGGTATTTCATAAAGAGCGAGCGGGCCGGGAACGGCTCAGACCTGCTGCCTAATATCACCTCTGAGCCCGCAGCGATTTCAACTGATTTCATGTGTGCCTGCCAGCTCTTCAAGAGCTACTGTACATGTTGAACCAGGATTTTTATCTACTGTCCCATGTCTGTTTTGGAGCGAAATTTTAGTTGGAATGTTTTGTGGCAAGAAATTAATCTAATCTTCAAAGTATAGGCCAGTGTTTCTCAAACTATAGTATGCGGACCATCTGTGGTCCTCGACTTCTATTCTTGTGGTCCTTCAAAATACAGAAAAAATAAAGTTAAAACGAATTGCGTATCACACTGTAGCTGAAAATCTCAGACTTTGGAAATTACACATGGCAATCGCCTTTCACTTTTTCTACTAATATGTTATGAAATTTCTTACGCTACCCGTCTACTCACTTCCCACTCTACTCTCAACAACAAAAGAGGGATTTAAAGCACTATGAACGTGCGTTTCTCGCCATCTTTTCCCTGCATATCTGGCGCCGAGTCTGTAACCCAGCCAGGGACCACACGAATCCATAACAGAGGACCAAAGTACCGAACCTTTTCATGTATTGATGACTTTCTTAATAGTTTTGCCGACACGCATGAAATGGGCACGTACTGTACATCGTACACCAATAGATAATAGAAAGTGCCAAATTGCATCTTTACTTGTTGAAAATCGGGCATGTTTCTGCATTAATTTTTTATTTGTTTTTCAGATGACGATATAAAAAATTTTAGGCTCCGCCTATTTTAAAATCCGACAGGTTTACTTTTTACACTTGCGTGTTTCGTCTCTAAGTGCCGTTTCAATTTCGTGAGTTTTATACACGCGTTTGAAATCACTTCGTAACAAACAGCGCACCAAGGTTTTGGTTCTCTCTCATTGCCACACCAAGTAAATCCAAGTTTCAAATAACTCTTGTCATATTTACGAAAGTATTTTTTCTTTGAATAGCTAATTAGTAGGACTAGATATTTCTTTAATGGCACTATAATTAATATAGTTCTTCGCACACAGTTTCTGAACTATTAGCACTGCCTAAATGAAGGGTATCATCATGTTCCTTTCTTTTCAAAAATCCGGATCGAAGCCAGTTTTCCATTATTTTTATAATGGGCATTATTTAACAGAGACATGGACAACTACTAGCGTGTACCACATAAGGATTTCAAACAACTAACTGCTAACATGCAAGCGATGAATCAACAATGCATAGAATTTGTTATAAGTTACTTGTGATTGGCTACAGAAATATAATTACAAAAGTATTATAATTAATTAATTCTATTTAAAATATAAGTATACTGGTATTAAAATATGCTACAAAAATGATAAATTTGCTTTCGAAGGGAACAAGAGTAAGGTGGTCCGCGGAACTGTTCTGACTTAAAAAAGTGGTCCCCACTTCAAAAAATTTTGAGAAACGCTGGTATAGGCCATTCGATTCTATACTCTTGAGCCACCTTTCATCGAGGTTTGTTATTCTGCAACGGTATCAATTCCTGGTTTCTGACGCGAAAAATTCGGAGATAAAATAAATGTCAGAAGGAAGTGAAATTGGAAGAGAAGAACGTCAAGGATGCCCTTATACCACAGTCTATTATATACAGTCGCGAAGCTCAATATGTAGTAAAAATGCAAACATGGGTAGTTGCCCACCACTAGGATCGCTACTATCGCCTCATCATCGCAGATCTCTCTCCTAGCAGACGACAAAATATGTTACACTTTCGTTGTCGTGTTCTTTTGGAAAAATTAACACTTTCCTTCCATTATTAAAGTATTAAATGCATAAAGTTAATTTATTATTTTAATGAAGTATATTAAATTCCACCATAAACTCGAAGATACCTGCAAGAAATAAGTTAATATAATTTTTGTTTGTGCAAAACGAACTGAAATTTACTATAATAGCTTCACTCATTCAAGATTATAGCGATAATTAACTATGAAACCAATAAATATAATTTTCATTTTCCTTTACTCCAATAATAATAATGGATATATGAATTAATGGAGTAACTTACGTGTACCGGTACTTGTGTAGGCTTACGTAGTTAACAAAGTGGGATTAGGTTAAGCAATAATAATCACATCAGAATTGGAAATAAAACGTGATCAATAAATGTTATTGTAACAGACTTTTTCTACGTCTCTAGTAAAGCAACAAATAAAAATAACAACAAAATTAACAGCTATAATTAAAACATATAGTTTGAAAAAAAAAGTAGGCCTAAGCAATAATAATCCCACCAGAATTGGAAATAAAACGTGATCAATAAATTTCATTAAAACAAACTTAATTTTTCTACGTCTTTAGTAAAATAGCACATAAAAATAATAACGAAATTAATAGCTACAATTAAAAATATATCCTCTGAAAAAAAAAGTACACCTAACCTTTATTTCTCTGGAAATTTAGCAGCCTAAGTGACAGATCTTTAGCCGGTATCTAATGTCCTTTCGGTTAGACTGAAACATTTCATTGTGAAATTTAAGGATATAATGTATTCTAACAGTCACAAAGAACTTCAAAATTAAGAGTGTTGTTTCTGCACAGCATTCTTGTGGAAACCCAGGAACTTCTCTGAATCTAACGGAAATCGGAAAAAGGATAACTCTGGCCTCTTTCTCTTACTGTTGCTACAATTTATATCACTACAGACGTCTCCTCCTTGTCCCATATTATTATTCCAATTATTATATTTTAGCCATTAACATTTTCATTACAACCAATAACGAACATTTCACAAGCATCAATGTGAAATACGCAACGAGCTAGCACTCGATAGAAATACGACACAGTCCAAAGTCGACCATGGACAGTCTATTGTTTCTAGTTGCTAACCGCTTGGAGCGCTTTATCACGAGATTTGCAAAAAAAAAAAACACCTCAAGCTTCGCGACTGTATATAGTAGACTGTGCTTATACTTACACTGTTCAACATATATTTCAAGAATTTAGTGAAGAACTGTTTTCAGAACATAGGGCGAGCGATAGTAGTAGGAAGAAGAATAAAGTGCGTAAGATTTGCTGATGATATGGCGTTGTCAGAAGAAGAGGAGATAATGTGACTGTGAGGAAAATAATATTTTAGGTAATGGTGATAAAAAAGAAATCTTATTTGTGTCTGACACTTGACAACAGAGTGTAACGCTCATATGTTATTCGGACTTCCATTTCTTCCTTACAAAGATGCAAATGAAAATATCTTTGGGTACACTGTTGAGAGAGTAGAAGAAAATTTAGGCAACTTATTCGATTATGTTGAAGGAGGGTTTGTCCGTGGTAGGCATCTCAGAGGTAAGAAGGTTTGAAGCTCCAAGATTTTCGCCTGAGATTATGAATATTTATACATCCATTCTGAAGAGTATAGGACTAATTACATAATAGAAGGCTGGCACAACTACTTACAAAAAATGAATGTCATTATTGTTAACTAATTTTTTTCACGGTAGATAGCTATAAAAAACATGGACAACAAATTGCTATAAATCTTCAAATTCAAGGATGGTTAATTACCAGTTAAAAAAAAGAATAAAAAATTAATAACAGAATTACAAATGTCTAATGTGTCCATTTTATCTTGTTGGTAATTTTTTACCATGTAAACCACTCAAATTTAAACCACCGCCTTCTGGAAACGCATCTATAAGATTAATTCCTAAAAAGTTAATTTGACCGTCTTTTGAATGTTGTCAACTGTTAAAAGATACTACGAAAGCAGGTAAAATTAGAATGCTATTTATGAAACAACAACATCAATAATAATAATAATAATAATAATAATAATAATAATAATAATAATAATAATAATAATAAATATTGTTTATTTATTTATTTTTTATTTATTTATGATCGATTGATTGATCTAGCATTAAAATTTATTTTGTCTGGCAACACGAAATTCATTTGTTCGACCAAACAATTTTTATTTATGAGATCGGACCTAAAATGTATTTTGTTTCACCAATGAAATGATTAATAGAACTCCGAAAACAGAATACCGCTTTAAAATACATAATGTTTATTTATTATTATTATTATTATTATTATTATTATTATTATTATTATTATTATTATTACTAATTACTTTAATATTTCAAATAACATTCGATAGTAACTTTTTTTCATGAACGTTGGCAACCTTTTCAAAAACAAACAATGCTGTCAACATAACAGAAAAAAGTAACTGTCAGTTACAGTATTCGTCAGTACCAAAATTTGAAACAAATTTGGCAAAAGAAAAAACACTGACAAATTGCACTTTCCCAATTCAGATTCCCTTCAATTATAAGCTCTTTCCTCTAAGACAGTTTTGTAAATAGGCCTAATTGCTTTTTTCTTCCTTTCCTGTTTACCAACACTGAACTCTCTTGACCACCATATGAATTTATTATCACAGCTTTTTATTGTGGTTTTTATTTAAATTTAGATTTTTTAAATTAACATATTACATCACATTTATTCTTTTCTTCCTTACATTTTCCCTGTTAACTATTTGTACTAATTGAGTTGTTTATGATATATTCCAATCTTTAGATGTGTATTTTACTTTTTTTATTAGCCTAAGGTATTATTTTCATTTTGTACAGTGTCAAATCTTGTTACGTTATTTTCTGTAATATGTTAGTATTTTGTTCTTTCACTTTTTTAAATTTTACTGCTTGCGTACTTTGTGAACTGGTAGAGTATCAGAGGAGGCCCTATGGCCTTAATTCTGCCATTATAAATAAATAAATAGCTAGATAAATAAGTAAGTAAATAAATAAATAAGCACGTAAATGAATGAATGAATAGATAAGTAGGTAAGTAGATAAATAAATAAGTAGATCAATAAATAAATAAAGTAAGTAAATAAATAAGTAAATAAATAAATAAATAAATAAATAAATAAATAAACAATTAAATAAGTAAAAAAATAAACAAATAAATAAATAAGTAAGTAAATAAATAAATAAATAAATAAGTAAATGAATGAATGAATAAATAAGTAGGTAAGTAGATAAATAAATAAATAAGAAAATAAATAAATAATTAAATGAATAAATAAGTAAATAAATAAGTAAATAGATAAATAAATAAATAAATAAATAAATAAATAAATAAATAAATAAATAAATAAATAAGTAAGTAAATAGGTAAGTAAGTAAATGAATGAATGGATAAGTAGGTAAGTAGATAAATAAATAAATAAATAAATAAATAAATAAATAAATAAAATAAATAAGTAAATAAATAAATAAAGTAAGTAAATAAATAAGTAAATAAGTAAGTAAGTAAATAAATAAACAAATCACTATAAGCCTAATCCACTAACATACAATGTAGTAATAGGGGGAAAATGGTTAGGTTTCACTGTTAGGGTAAAAATTGAGAAAACCAGGACTATGATTACGGTTCTTACAACTAAATAGTTTCAGATTAATTTTTCATAGCGTAACTAGCTCAGATTTGTACATTTTATAAACAAATGTTATTATGTTTTTCTGCAATTAATCGAATGGTGATGAAAAAATAATGTTTAGTATTTTACTCGTTACTAACCGGTGCATTTTCTTATTACGCTCTTGCCTTCACTTTAACAACTAAAAATAAAAGATTACCTCTTTAATCACTTGTTATATAATAATTACTACTACACCGACGTCCTCTAAGCAGGGATCATATACAGCGAATCATTTTAACGTATGGACGTTTTCAAATCATGGACGTTACAACATCGACATTATTTATAGGATTAAATTTTACGGACATTTTTGAATTGACCAATTGTCTGCTGATCTACACGGTTTTAGCAAAAACACCGGCTGGGGTGGGGGATGTCATCCCTGCGGTCTCCCATGTACGTAAGGAAATTTGTCGCAAAATGAAGCCGTTACATGATTCTCGGCTGTAGAGTGTAATTTGAATTAGGCACGCTTCAAGAGTTCAGTGCAGAGCTAGAACATAAAGACTGTTACACTCTCTTCATGGCACTGGACTTAACAATTACGGTTATTTTCTGGTGCACATTATGCTCATTTCATGCTTCATGGTAGTTTTAGTTATATTCATCATTAGGACAGGATCATTCAACATCTGGCTACTATTTTACGTACTTGCAAAGTTTTATACTTCAAACTTTCTTTTTTGTTGTACCTGTTTGATGTAAGAATCCCGGTTTACTATGAAAGGCTTCTAATAGTACATTATGGAACGAGCCTATAATGGTAGTAATTAAGACGCGAGTATGTTTATGAAACGAGCGCAAGCGAGTTTCATAATTTTCATACGAGCGTCTTAATTACCATTATAGGCAAGTTTCATACGACTTTTTATGCTCGACCGTATTTCTAACTTGAAATTATTCATAAGTATTCATGTTATTCTTATCTGACTGGGGAGCGGAACTGACCTTGTGCAATATCTGGTAAATTGTGAGATGTGCGCAGACGCGAAAGTATTGATTTTTTCCTAGAAACAAATGTCATTGACCTTGATATAATCTAGAGAGTAAAATAAAGATTAATCTTGATATAACCTTGAAATTGATTTAGACATTGAAAAACGAAATGACAAATTGAATCTATTTGAATATTACTTACAGCTGGCTACGGACTGGAAGGTCCGGGGTTCGATCCCAGGTGGTGACAGGATTTTTTCTCGTTGCCAAACTTTCAGAACGGCCCCGAGGTTCACTCAGCCTCCTATAAAATTGAGTACCGGGTCTTTCCCGGGGGTAAAAGGCGGTCAGAGCGTGGTGCCGACCACACCACCTCATTCTAATGCCGAGGTCATGGAAAGCATGGGGCTCTACCTCCATGTCCCCCAAGTGCCTTCATGGCATGTTACGGGGATACCTTTACCTTTATTACTTACAATTAACGCTAATTATTATAGTAACAGAACATAACCTTCTGCGACAATATTGGATTTCCAGCCTCCGTGACGTTTCGCTAGTTGTCTTTCGATTGCATATCCGGGAATAATCGATACTTGCGCTTTTATATTGCTATAATGGTGTCTTCTGATTGGTGGAACACCTGAACTTTAATGAATAGTGTACTTTAATGAGGTCCATTAAAAGGCCTGCTACCAGGTGTATAATTATAACATTTCGGCATGGTCGAGCATAAAGTTATATAAACATTTGGCCTTGCCAATACTAACTTATTACATGGCTTTGAATTCTCAACAATGAAAGTTCATAAACGAAAAAAGAAATGGAAAATGTAGAATGCTTATAAACTTACGAAGTCGTAAAATTGAGGACCTAATATTCTAAATATGCTGAGTGCCAAAAACAACTTTCTGAGATATTGATGAAAAACACACTGCGAAATGCATGTTGCGATCTATAACACCGTCTTTTGGCGCACTTACAGTTGAACTACGACAAAGACAATTGAAGAGTCCACTGCAAGAATGATGGATGTCACTTTCTTGTCGAAAATGAACCAAGACTGTCAATACATAGCTTAAGACATATAGAATGTACATACAGAGTTATATGGCACTAACACTGATAGTCATTGTCCAGTAATGATCGGAAAATCACAGTTAAGCTTTGAGCGCTAAGCATTTCAAACTTTCGATTGCTTCTCCTGCAAAATGTATTCCAAATGACATCCATCATTCTTGCAGTGGACTCTTCAATCTAGTATGATATTCTCATATGGACGTTCCTCTCTTAGATTGAATAAAATGAAATTTGAAAAAGTGGCAGGCACTTACACATTTAGAATGTTAGGTCTTCAATTTGAATTAAATGCTATTTCTTTTCTTAAAGTTGTTCTGTACTATTAGGCGTAAGTTCTTTAGTTCTTTTTCCTGTAGAATTTTAGTAGTCGAACATTTTTAGCCTAATAGCGTATAATCGGGAATTCTCTACATACGCACAAGAAATAACATAAGTCCGTTCATCGCATAGGCCTACTAGAAATATAAACAAACCAACATTGCGATATCCATTAATGAATAAGCCTATTATTGTTGTATCAGTTAGTAATTAAGCTAGCTTAAGGAATGGCGTCAATTTTAAGAATTATCGTATATTATATTGACTTAACTTAATTGACTTGGTGTTAATAAAATCATGCTTCAGTTCGTTATTCCGCTAGCTTTCTGCAACGTTGGTTTGCATCGTGATAAATTGTGAACAAATTATGCCATGGTCGTGTATGCCTATCTTTTCTCTAAATATTTAAAAGGTTGTTGGTTATTTTTTGGTCTACCAGACAAATATTTATAATAAATTAAAACTTAATGAATATTCAAGAGTAGACTACTTCATTTTAACAAACGAATTCACTATAAACTTCGCAAGATATGAGCCGATGTCTCCTACGTGAGAATGAAATGCCATAGGATAGAAACTACAGCATTAAATCTCGCATATTTCATAGTAGATAGATTATGTAAGCGTATAGTATAGATCGGCGGCATCAGACACTTCATTTAATTTAAAAAATCTTCTCACCATTCGTGAGTTGCCACAAGGGACAAAGAGTACTTAACCATATAAATGTATACAAGTTCATCGAACCATTAATTTTGTTTTGACAATGACACTCATACAAGTACATACATTTTGAGATTAGTGGAAATATACCTAGTTTTAGAGAGGTAAGTGTTACAAAAAAGTAAAGAATGCTAATGAACTTGGTTTCATTTCGATAATAGGTATATATATATATATATATATATATATATATATATATATATATATATATATATATATATATATATATATACAGAGTGTAACAAAAGTTTCTGTTACAGTGATAATTTTAGTTTTTTTCATATATTTGATGGTAAATATCATATTTTCAGCCAAATTAATAATAAAGGATTGCATCACACCACAATCAAGTAGTACCAACTCCTACACCATAAAATGTGGTCATGGCTCCTCAGAAAATGGAAACTAAACAAGAGAATAATTTTAACGTACTGTTACAGAAACTTTTATTACACTCTGTATATATATATATATATATATATATATATATATATATATATATATATATATATATACAGTTCAGGTATGCTGTTCAAGGAACATACGACAACAAAACATAACTAGGTGCTTGGAGATTAGTGCTCTAATAGAAGAAATTGGTAGCGAGTAGTTCATTACGAAAAAAGAAATGTATTTTATCAGAAAGAAGGAGAAATTTTTCATTTGAAACTCTTAAAATGTTTACTTACAGCCATTTATTATAATGAATGTATACAGAAACCCGTAAAGTACGCACTTTAATTTGTTTTATTTCAAGTTTGTGCTGATATTCATGTTTTTTTCATTTGTTAATTATTCCTAACTTTAATTATCAAGTATGTACATGCGTTTAAATTATTGTAAAAATCAGAAGTAGACAAATTCCGGGCGCCAGGTAGCCATGGCGACTACAAATTTTCGTGCGGCGCCTGAGTTTTTTTTTTATTGAATTCAAACATTTTTAAGACTTCAATTTCTTTCATGTCACTACGAACTAATACATAATGTTAATAAAAGCGGTTGTAGGAAGAAATTCGAATGAGTATTTTAGATTAATGTTGTTACATTTGTTGTGCATCTCAAGATTTTGTATTACATAGCTTCAGTGAAGAGCACAGAAGGTCTCTGAGAGCGTGTATTTGCACTGCACAAATATTTAAAATTGATTAATATATTTCATTAAATGCATCTTTATCTTAGCTCGAATGGTTTTCTCATTGCATACGTGGGCAAAATATGCTTTCCTGAAAATAAAGGGGCTGACTTCTGAAATTTTTTTTAGTTTTGTCTATCCCTGGAAAAAAATTATCTTTTATTGCTTATATGCTGGATTTGAATAAATACTTATTTATTATTGATATTACATACAAGTGGTATTTTGTACATGAGAACTATACCTGTTGTTCACCGACTTATACACACAAGTACACGAATAATTAGGCCTATATGTAAACACATAATGCCAATGCAGCGTGTAGTGTTGACTCGCAAAGTTGCTCTTCGCACTAAGCAAACCTAATACAATCGACGTACACCTAACTTGTGTTCAAAGTAACCTAACACAGGACTCTATTCACAACATTACGAAAGTCTCAGACATGTGACGTGGGATGCTCTAAATCAGTATTTCCTAACCTTTCTGATGATAAGGCTTTGCATTAGTTGTTTTCTTTGCAGTCCGTCTCTATTTAAGAAATACCAGCTTGGGACACAGAGTTTTTCCAATAATTTAAGGGATAAATGCGTTTGCAGTGCGCGAGATTCTTTTCATCAATGAAGCAAATTGAAAAGTAAAGGTTTGGGAGTTGTTTTCTATTCTCACCAACGAATAGGGATTATAAAGAATGGACACTTCGCGTCGGTACCTTTGATGTAGCCGGACTGATTTCAATGACCTTCAAGCCAGCTAGAGCGTGAAATTCTGCTTTCTCCCTAGAGTTGGCGCTGACATCACACCAGCTAGCAGTCGACACAGCGGAAATATAACACATATAATTAATACATCTATGTACATTATGTAGCCTACTCAAATAAAATAAATTGGATCCATAAAATAATAAATCCGTCATTAACTGTAATGTGTAGACTCTAGAGTTCCTTTATAATGAGAGTTGATACGTTGACCCCAACAACAATTAAAATATGTAATTATTTGATAGCACTGAAAATGGAAAAACAAAACTCTTATGAGAAGTAAAAGCATATAGGCCTACCTATATTATATACAAATATTAAACGAATTCGATGCTTAATTTTATAATGTATTATATTATTTTATAATATAATTTATTATATCTGAAATATAAAAACAAATTATTATTAGAACTAGTTTGTCACTGAGAAATAAGGAAAAGCTGTTGACTTGAATTTATTTGAAGCAAAGCGTTACTGGATTATGCAATAAGGTAGGAGATGTTTGGATCCTGTGTCTCAACTCTGTACTCAGTTATTATCTTAGCGTATGCTCGATTACACTAACCTCTAGCGCTTGAAAGTGGAACTAAACGCCGGCGCACAGAGAAACAAAACACAGGAAAATTCGCTCAGTGTCCATTCTTTGTAATCCCTATTCGCTGGTGCGACCTTTTGGCCTGATGTGTAGACTAAAATGTAGAACATAGAAATGTTAATTTTGGTATCAATTTAAAAATAAAGCAACTATTTAATTGTGTTTTATATAACACAAAATAAATATTTAAATTTTATATGAAAATTAAAAAAATATAATAATAATAATTATTATTATTACTACTATTATTATTACTCCTATTATTATTACTACTACTATTATTATTATTATTATTATTATTATTATTATTATTATTATTATTATTATTAGAATAGAATAGAATGAAATGGAATGTTTTCGCTGGCACAGTTAAGGTCAAAAAGCCGTCTCTTCCACTCAAACAGCCTTATTATTATTATTATTATTATTATTATTATTATTATTATTATTATTATTATTATTATTATTATTATTATTATTATTATTATCATTATTATTATTATTATTTTGTTTGCGGCCCACCGTTAGCTGCTCTTCGGTTCGTCAGAGGCCCGCGGTCCTCCGGTTGAAAATCACTGCTCTAAATGGTGTAATTATTAGTCATTTTGGAGAAACGTGCCAGTAAAATCTATAGTGAGTAGAATTTGTAAGGGGTTAGGTACAGCTTACAGCAGTAAAATTTTGGAATATATTCATTATTTTTTTCCTCCATTACTGTATCTTCTACAATAATGAAAATTAGTATGTGTAAAACACTGTCCTTCTGCTATATTTTAAAAAAAAATATTTTTACGATTAAAAAAAAATTATTAAAAAAAATATATATATATATTTTTTTTTTTTCAAAATTCAAATTGGTGGCAGTTCACTGTGCAGTGATGAAGCGTTTCCCTCATAACTAAAAAACTAGCCAACATTCTGTGATGAAATTTTTTGTGTGTATTTATGCATGCCCTATCTACAATATGATGCAAAATCACTTCTCTTCTTTTGATAGATTGATAAAAATAAATTCATTTTAAAAAATGGTCAAATATCAGTATTTTCTTCTAACACAAAATAAAAAAGTATTAATTATTATTAAGGAATGTAATTGAAAAAGCATAATATTGTAAACTTGAGTTTCAGCAATAAAATAAAATAGAGAGAACATGAAAAAGTTAACAAGTTTATGAGTTATGAGGGAAACGCTTCATCACTGCACACTAAACTGCCACCATTCTGAATTTTGAAAAAAAATATATATATATATATATATATATATATATATATAGAAGTAGTTTTTTAAATCGTAAAAATATTTTTTTTTTCAAATAGCAAAAGGACAGTGTTATACACATACCAATTTTTATTATTGTCCAAGATACAGTAATGGAGAAAAGAAGTATTGAATATTTGCAAAAATTTTACCGCTGTAAGCTGTACCTAACTCCTTAATCTAATGGAGCTAAATGTTGGCTATTAGTGGGCCATGGATAGTATAATCTACGACGGAAATCGAGTTTGCACTGCTTAAGTTAAACAGTGTGAGATTAGGCAGTGCAGTATGATAGCAAATCGTACTGAGCGCCGCGTCTGGTCAACAGAGGGAATTAAGTTTATACCGGGAGAGGAGTAGCTCCCGCAGGAAGCTCGGAAGAGGAAAAGGAATGCAGCCATTAAGATGGCGAGCCATTTAGGGTATTTAAGGCACTCCTGATTGCCTCTCACACCCCGCCTGACGCCGCATTATTACCTTGCCGTCACAAAGGAACCTGCGAGTGCTTAATGTGTGGCCCGAGGACCCACTTTGAGCCGAAGGTACATCTCAAAACCTTTGCTTTGCTCCCACCTACTTCTGGCAAAGAGAGATTTCCTGTACGAAACTTCCGCCTTTTTCTCTAGTACAAAGATTTCATTCATATCGCGAAACTTACAGAAGATATATAAATGTGTGAGACATTGTGGAACAGAAAAATTACTCTTGCTAGAAATCCAGATGGATGAGCACTCTCATATTTACTATGTAAAAGGCAAAAGCAAAGCTATCCCATTAAAGCTGCAAAATGTTCTTGGCCGGTGGATTAACTTTACGCCAGCTATTGTTTATAAGGGCTTTCATAAGAGCCAATGGCGACATAACGTAAACATAACAATAGCGATAAATGAAATCATACCTAGAAAGATTTGGCAACAGCGCTACAAAGTTATGCCGTACATAATGCGAGAAAGTTACAATTATCGAAAAATACGTATAGCCTAATAGGCGGTGGTGAAATATTTCGCAGTATCAGCAATTCGTTTCTGGAACTCCCTACCCAGCTCCCTCAGGAACTGTCGAACGATATTGCAATTTAAAAGTAAATTGTTTAAACACGTGACCAGTATTCAGGTTTAATTCTCCTTTGTTTGTATATGTGTATACATGTAATTTTCCTCAGTGTTGTATAGTTATAATTTACATTTGAATTTGTTATTCTTGTAATTTGTAATACTGGTTCACTTACCGCTTGCATATTCATTGAGTGTAACTTCTAGCCTTATATTATTTTGTAATTATTATTTAGTACTAGCTGAAAGTACCCGGCGTTGCCCGGGTTTTCCTTTCTGCTTCTGTTTTCAAATGAACTGGTTGTTAATTTTCGGAAATTTCGGAAACTCGAGTATAGACAACCAAAACGAATTGTTTTACTAAGCTTTCCTCGCACATAAAGATGAATCTTTACTTTAACTTCACTTACATGAATTAATACTCCTTAGCCAAATGCCTGCCAGGTTTAACTAAATTTAAAACAATTGTAGATCAGTCACCGAAAAGAAAATATTTCATCATGTGCAAGACGTTCAACTTTGTTTTAAATTTATATATTTATTTGTTTTGTTTATTTATCTCTGCCGGTCAGATACCGCTAAATTTCAAGTGCTTTATCTTAGTCGTGGCTGTCAGCGTATTAAACACCATTAATTTTTCTGCCGTCTCCTTTCCTCCCCGCCAAAAATGTGACGTTGTACAGAGGCAGAGAAAAAATAATTATAAGATCTGTACATTTAACTGAAGCTGTGCTGACATACATTTCACGTAATTTCATGTCTATGTGTGCTTTCACTTGAACTTCAGAGACAGCTGATGGTGATTAGAGAATTCTCTTGTTCCCAGTCTGAATCGTTGGGGTGTCATCGTGAGCCTAACTTTATCTATCGGTCGTACCAAAGAATCAATATATACGTATGTAATTCAATTTATATTGGAATATTTTTACCCCTTGACAGCTGTACGCCCGCTTATATCATACCCGGCTTTTTTTTTTTTAATATTACTTGAGATATTATATCTAACAAATTCAGAACATATTAAATATATTACTTTTTATTTTATATACAGAATGCAGATAGAGTATAATTTTGCAAGAAGTCATTGTTCAGCATAAATAATAATATTCTGAAAGACATCCTATGTTATAGAAAATGAAGTCACCGTTCTTTCCACAACGCTTGACATACTACACTGGCAACCTGATTACACAGATAAAATTTTATTGGATATGGGCAATAATATTTTGAAAGATATATATTTTAGAATTAAGTAGTAGGCTAAATCGAAATGATAGCCGTCCAAATCTTGGATTTAAAATATCGGCATCCCAATCAATTCAAATGAACAAAAATAGAGAAAATGTAAATTAATGTCTTACTTTCAGTGGGCTTACGTATATTCACATACTACATTAGGAACATGACAAAAGTCTCATTGATATGCATACAATTCGTTTTCCCGTCTTTTGTATAAATATGTATATATGTTTAGGTGTGCTCACTTGAAAGCAAGTTACGCAATTATTGACAATGTGAAAAACACGGAGATTTAAGTGAATGTCTGCAACTTTGAGCGACTATCCTTGAGCTTTATTTTACTACGGTCATCACGAATGCTAGTTGCATTGAAATGGCAGTTACTTAAAATCGAATGACATGTTATTGGCGATCATAAGAATATGTGGGATAAAAACATCTTTTCCTTTCGTTTTGCCAGTTAATACTGTCACTTCTATTACGTTTGTCATGAGTTTTTTCACCAATTCCTATTCCATTGCATAATTCTTGTGGATCAATATTTGCAATAGTACTATTGGTGATTCAGTATTAAGTATTAAATTATCTGTTGGGAATTCTTGTGATTTCAAAGAACTTAAGAATTCAGTTTGATAAAACACAGTCTTCTCACTGTCTACAACTGTCTCGAGAAATACAAATACGGTTCTGGACTGCATAAGAATACTTACTGCATGAATTGTCTACATTTTGGCCTTCATGATGTATCTACAATGTTATTTTATATCGTTTTGCTTTTTCCATGGCCTCATGAAAGTCGATGTTGAATACAACAGACAATAATAAAGAACAATTGACTATAGAAGATTGCATTTTAGTATTATACATGAATGTTTGATCGTATTTATTTTTATTTTTTACTGTTTTAATCAATTTAAGGTCCATTTTAACAATTTTAATATAGCCTATGTTCTTCTCCTGGTTATGAAGGTTAAATGTGCAAACTTTGGTACATATTGGTCAAAGCGTGTAGAATTGTATAGGGAACATACATACATACATACATACATACATACATACATACATACATACATACATATATACATACATACATACATACCCACATTCACTTTTATATATTAGATGTTCGCATTATTTTACTCGACTTGTACTTGTATAACTATATAAATTTTTATTAGTGTTCTTTAAATATTAGTCTGTAAAATTGTATCAGCTTCTTTTGTTTCTGGCTAGGTGGAAGAGAAGACCTGATGGCCTTAACTTCGCCAGAATAAATAAATAGATATTATATAATAATAATAATAATAATAATAATAATAATAATAATAATAATAATAATAATAATAATAATAAATGAGACTGTGACATTTTAACGTGCAAACGCAATGACACGAACTGACAAACAGATTAGCTAAACAAGGATAAAAAGTGAGAAATTTCAAATGGGAATCTGAAAAACTTGGAAATATAGTCTACTCTTAAGTCAAGAACAAATTAACAAAAAGGTAAAAAATGTTTCCCAAACATGACTGGTAATATGCAACAGACCTTAGAAGTCTATAAATTAATACAATCTTGACCTCTAAGAAATTACATTATCCAGATTCAGAAACGAACATCTCAGTCGATGAAAATAATAATAATGCAGTAAACGTTTTCTCTGCCTCTAATAAATACTGTAGCGAACATGCGATGTTGACATAAAGTTAATTGTTTAAATACAATGAAAAATGATATCCAATAAGAAAGTGAAACAGTTTTTAATTGACTTTAAAAATACAATTTTATGGAAATAGCCTCAGGACAAGGGATAAGTAACAACACAGAAGCAATAGGCCTATTCTAAATGTAACATCTTTCCCTCAGAAAGAGATGGCTTCCACATAAGATATAATTGTACAAAACTGTATATTGGGTAATGATGTCTGTTTCAGTCCACTTAGGCACTGTTCCCCCGGAAGCCATTACCACTTGGTGGATACTGCCGTAGCGAATGGAGACGGAACAGAATTTTATAACGGGTTTTAACGAACGGGAAGTTGTATTATTTTCTTGTACACGTCACTTTGAACGGCCGGGCGCATGGAGCTCGTTAAAAAGACCCCGAAGCCTTTTTGCCCCAGGAATCCCAAAAATTCAACTTTTTTAAAATTGAAAATGTGACAACACAAGTTCCATAACAGCATTATTACTGTATTGTCAATGGACATAGTTTCTGAGGCTACACACTACACAAAGAAATATCAGTTATGTTGTTTCACGTGTGCTTATTATGGAAATAAAGAATTTAATGTTTTTCAAAAGAAACTTCTGTAACTGCAGACATTAATATTATCACTGATATCCTTATCCACATTATAATATTACTCATCTAACCGCCCGTTGTCTTAATTCTCTTCCTCGTCTTCAATCTTAAGTAATTATTTATTTTTTTAGTAGGTTATTTTACGACGCTTTATCAACATCTTAGATTATTTAACGTCTGAATGAGATGAAGGTGATAATGCCGGTGAAATGGGCCCGAGGTCCAGCATCGAAAGTTACCCAGCATTTGCTCATATTGGGTTGAGGGAAACCCCCGGAAAAAACCTCAACCAGGAACTTGCCCCGACCGGGAATCGAACCCGGGCCATCTGGTTTCGCGACCAGACGTGCTAGCCGTTACGCCACAGGTGTGGACAAGTCATTATTGTCGTCCTCAAGTTCATCGTTATCTTTGCCTATATCTTTACCGTTATCATCGTTAACCTTACAGTTATCATCATTGTCTCCATTTCTGAAGTTATCATCGTGGTCCTCATCGTTATGGTCGTAATCATAGTTTTCGTTGCCATCTTTACTTTTAGTCATCGTTATCGTTGTCATCGTTATCTGGATGCCAATTTAAAATTTTATTTGGTATTCTCTCTTCTAACGTTCTAATAACATGTCCATGTCATCTCAGTCTTCTCTTTTCTATTAACTCCAAAACGTTATTTTTAACTTCTAACATTTCCCATATAGGGTGAAGGTTGGTAATACTGTATTATGATACGAGTAATATTGTGGTAGTCCTTTTTGAGAATTTATTACAATTTTACTGAGCGGGAGAAGGACCGGTTTTGTGCAGAAACTTGTCCTCGCACATTCACTTAATACGTTGACGCAAAAAAACTGATCTTCCTCTCGCTCAGTAAAATTGTAATAAATTCTCAGAAAGAACCATCACAATATTACTCATATCACATTATTACTAACCTTTACCGTAACTGTGTTCTGAATCTTATCCCGTCTTGATTTTCTCGCTGCCCATGTCCGAAAGCCCGTCTCAGTGGCTAATAATTTTCTTGCCTGTTGCAAATTAATTGTCCACTTCTCTGCCCCATATAGAAGAATGCTCCGGACAAAGGTTTGGTAAATATTATTATTATTATTATTATCATTATTATTTTAATCGGCATAGCTCGGTGGGCTAAGGTCCTTGCCTGCCGATCCTGAGTTGTGCTCGTCCACAGATTCGATCCCCACTTGGATTGATTACGTGGTTGGGTTTTTTTTTCGAGGTTTTCCCCAGCCGTAAGATGAATGTCAGGTAATTTATGGCGAATTTTCGGCCTCATCTGGCCAATTAACATTTCGCTATTCCAATCCCATCGACGATAAATAACCTAACTAGTCGATACAGCGTCGTTAAATAACCAAGTAAAAATTATTATAATTGTGCACTCCATTTCGTCAAAAAAATATCGTGACTATCCGTACAAAACATTTTTCGATTTTGCCATATGATCGTTGCCAAAGTATCACACATATAGTACGTTTAACTTTATTCTTATTGGCTGGGTACAATTGAAGTCTTCATTTTCGGAAATTAATGCAGGATAACTTAAATGAAAGTATCCAAAGAAAATGTTCTCCAAATTTATCTTGGTTCACTGCATTTTCCATTTTGGATTCAGTCGGGATTTAAATCTGATATTCTACATCTACTACTTTATTCTTATTGGCTGGGTACAATTGAAGTCTTCATTTTCGGAAATTAATGCAGGATAACTTAAATGAAAGTATCCAAAGAAAATGTTCTCCAAATTTATCTTGGTTCACTGCATTTTCCATTTTTGGATTCAGTCGGGATTTAAATCTGATATACTACATTTAAAATCGATGCATTAATAATTTATTTAAAAAAAGTGTGTAGTGAATAATTGAACCGGAATATTGAGAAATCCCACATGTCTAGAAAAGTAATCTTTTCAGGAGATACAAAAAACATCTCGCATCCTAGATTTGTGCTCAAATTATTTTTTTCTTAACACTTTAACTAAAATCAATGTTGATGAGAATATGTGGGGTTTCTCTTCATAATATCATGACTCTACATGTTTAGAATACGAAATCATAATATATAACTAAATTTCGTGAAAAAAATAGACATGTGGGGTTTCTCAATATTGTGATTCAATTGCACTATATTCTGCTTGATAATTAGTAGTTATAATTTTTTTTACGAAATAGTCTTAATTGTTATTAAGCCTGTATTCTTCTCGCAAGCCCTCATTAAGATCATACTTAGGCCTACCCCACGAACGCGGAGGAATCGTTCATGAGCCAGAGGCCGCGTCATATTGATCCCGTTGTGAGCTCCATTAAATTAATAGCAAATAGCAGTGTGAGGAAAGTCATTGAATGAAGAATGCTAAATGGCTTCATGGCATTTCAGTGACACGGAGCAGCATGGCAATCGTGATACTATTTGTACAAACTGGCAGTGTCTCGTGGGATCGATATGTCGTCTGCTCACCAGCTAATAAAAATCATTTGTTGTATAGGGTTAATCAGAAGTCAGGACTGTTTTGAAACAGACGACAATCAGTTAAAATAATATTTATCATTTATGTCTACATAAATGCAAACAAGCCATTTTATTCATAGAAATATAGTTTATTTATGTAAAAGTAATATGAAATTCATATGTTTATAACCGCCCCATGTATTGTGGGTCCCTATCACCACAGCATGGCGCGTCCTCAGGTTGAGGATAGAGGAGACGGCCTCCAGATATGGAGGGTAGCTGCGAATATAGAATAAGCAGTCGTGGACAGCCGATAAGGGGTGGTCCTCCAGCTTGGGGGTTGGGCGAAGGGCTAACAACCCATCACCGTAAAAAACAGCTTGTTACGAAACCTAACAGTAACTCTCACTTTGAGGGAGGAACAGAGATTAAGGGTGTTTGAGAATAAGGTTCTTAAGAAAATATTTGGGGCTAAGAGGGATGAAGTTACAGGAGAATGGAGAAAGTTACACAACGCAGAGCTGCACGCATTGTATACTTCACCTGACATAATTAGGAACATAAAATCCAGACGTTTGAGATGGGCAGGACATGTGGCACGTATGGGCGAATCCAGAAATGCATATAGAGTGTTAGTTGGGAGGCCGGAGGGAAAAAGACCTTTGGGGAGGCCGAGACGTAGATGGGAAGATAATATTAAAATGGATTTGAGGGAGGTAGAATATGATGGTAGAGACTGGATTAATCTGGCTCAGGATAGGGACCAATGGCGGGCTTATGTGAGGGCGGCAATGAACCTACGGGTTCCTTAAAAACCAGTAAGTAAGTATAACCGCCATTTTGTTCAGTTATTAATAGCTTCAATGAAGAAATATTACAAGGACCATATCTCAAGACATTCAGAATTCTGTATCATCTCTGACGGCAGGTAAATTTCCTATTGTTTAGGCCTATAACAAAGCTGCATGAAGCCAATTTGCATCTGCATAAATAAACCTTCTTCTCGCACCATAACAGTGTCGTAGAAGCTTTCTTTCCTCTCGGAAAATGATCCGCCCATCCCATAAGAACCAAGAGTAGCCTTCCCATGACATTCTATACTAGAATCATCAGATTCATCGAATTCATGCGATGATAAACATATATTGCGTATACTTAGGCTCCTATCAAATTGTATTGAAGCATTCTCACATTTTCTGTGACAGAAGGACCTATATATTGGTTGGCTTCCTCCTTGTTATTTACTTCATATTGTTATGATTGTCTTTTCTAACAGATATGCATCAGATTGTCTTTTCTAACAGATATGCATAAACGACCAATTAAAACAAGACGAAAATTATTTTTGCAAACAACAACGCCATAATCCGCACATGTATAGCTTTCATTTGTTATGTTTCGAAATAGGCTAAACATTGTCAAAGAATCCGAAATGAAACAACTGAAAATCAAGTCTCGTGACATTAAACCTATTTACTTTCTACTTAAACTTAAAGGAACTTTATTTCTAATAAATTTTTATTAATTTATAGTGTCCAGAGCTTTGGATAGCCAAGCATAGGAATATAGGGGAGAGTCGGGTAGTATCGGACATCGGGTAATATCGGACAGTGAGTTTCTTTCATCTACCACACGATGATGGTACCTGATTGACATGGTTACGTTTCTGTGATGTCGCAGAGAGAAACGTAACCATGTCTTTCAGGTACTACCATGAGGTGGTAGATGAAAAAAACGGACTGTCCGATACTGCCCGACTCTCCCCTATATTTTCTTAATTGATCTAGGATAAAGTGGAATGAATGACTAAAAAATGTCTCACCAGAGGTATGAAAGTTAGCTCGATAATACAATCTGCAAAGCATTCTTTGTCAATAAATATGAAAATTTTGCTTGATCTATGTCACATACGAGTGTATTCATTTCCCCCTCATGTTTTACCACAGCTGGTTGGATTCGAAACTACTTTCTTTCAAACACATAATAATTTCAGTCATCCGAGGACTTCTGTATTTAATGACGTTATATTAACGTTCAACGTTAAAGATTAATATTTCCGCTATTCCTTTATTTGCATGTGTAGCTAGAGGAGTTAACACTGGATAGCTCGGACGATTTTGTAAATAAATATATTAACGATACGATGTAAGTAAATCAAATCCAAAAAATACGATCTATTATACATTATTATTTTTATTTTATTAACTATTTATGTATTATATTTTCGACTAAGCGTTATTAAACACCATACAAGGTTTTCATTTTCTTTGTATAAATTCACTTGTGCTTTGTTCTCCTAAATTTATCGATAAAATGAAGACCTATTCTTGTGATGTTACTTATGACTTCTTGTTTAGTCAACTGTCCTAAGACAGGTTGAAACTTCATAAGTGACACCAATAAGCATCATTCATGAGGCAACTAAGCCAGAAGATACTTGTGACTTTCACTTATTTAATATAGGCCAAGTGTCTTTAATATAAACCAATCATAGCTGCGATTCTTTGATTTATTTATCTGTAGTAATTTCACGAGAGGTCTGAGATTTATCTGGGAAGTAGGCCTATATTAACGAATACTTAACCTATTCAGACATTTTGAAGTTGAAATACTCGTAGATGAATATCGATTACTGCAATAAAGAAATTCGATGTTATTATTCAGTAATGCCAATTGCGAAAAGCGAAATACAGGTTTAACAATGTTAATTACATGTACTGCACTTTTCTCTTATTATTATAACACTAGCCGTACCCGTGCGCTCCGCTGCACCCGTCAGAAATAAATATAAAGTAATTACATAATTAAAATAGGACATTTGATCCAGGGAGCATTCGTGTTTGATATAAGGAGAAATCGTTTATTATGTTACTTAATTTAAATTGTATTTGCATAATTAAAATGCGATCATTTTGACCACTCATTTGGTCATAAAATTATTTTAGGAAATACAGGAAACGAATGTACAGAATAGCCTATCAATTTTTCTGCACATAAGAAGCTATTTTAATCTTACCTGTCCTCGATTCACTCAGAAGTTACTGTAATAACATTAAAGCATTATGTCCATCTAGAGAAACTACACTTTCCAATAGTGAATTAATAATTAATTATACAAATCGGTTAATTTAGCTTCCGATATTACTTCATACAAACACAGAAACATTATCTGTAGGCTATCTTTCATAGCATTTCGATTGTTGCTGTCCAAGGCCCCTTATAGACGAAGTCATTTGTTTTTTAATTCATTACACCGCCTTAGATGGCAGTTATTTTAATTTTAAAGCTCATTTATCTCATTAAATATCAGTCCTATCAAAATTTTTCAAGGAATAAAACTTATCGGAAATTATTTTTAAAGAAACTTTTGTTATGTAACATTTTTCACAAAAATCAATAATAAGCGAGATATTTCGATTTATTTAATTCAGACCTCCTTATAACCCCCCTTTTAAATAATGTATTTTGAATGCCATATAGCCTAAAATCTAAGTTACAACGAACTTAATTTATATTCCAATTTTCATCGAAATCCGCTCAGCCATCATTGCGTGAAAAGGTAACAAACATACAGACAGACAGACAGACAGACATACAAACGAAAATGTCAAAAAAGCGATTTTCGGTTTCAGGGTGATTAATTATATATGTTAGGACCAATTATTTTTGGAAAATCGAAAATTACAAGAAAAATTTCGGCTACAGATTTATTATTAGTATAGATAAATAAATTTTCATTATCTGCTGAAATCATAATTTAATTTAACAGTAACAGTGGGGACAGCTATATACCAATGCTTATGTATTCACAGCGAGACATGTTGCTATACAGTGAAGCAATCTCTGTATACATAGGCCTAATTAAAACACGAATTTTATTACTCCATACGGAAGGCAGTTTGATCAAAGATCTTATTATTACTATGCAAGGTCTTTGTGTTTGATATACGATGATGTTACATAAATTTGAACATCTGACTTTCTATTAAATGTTTCATTTCATTCACAAAATACAAATTTTATAGGCTACAATTATAGGTTAAGTTACCTGTGGGAGCAAGACCAATGTCAGCTGTGCCTTATTTCGACCGTTACGATCAGTGCTACACGAAAGCATTTTTTATAGCTCGACAAACGCATTCTCGCTGTAGTGTGTAACGGAACTAAAGCTGCATCTACACAGTTTAATATTCCAATCGCGTATGCGTGCAATCTGGGAAGAATATTGAAAGAATCAAGTTTAAAAGGTACGTTCAATTAGGATGCATGAAGATTTTGTGTCTACATGGTGCGCCGTTTTGAACGTCGTAAATATATTAATTAATAAATATCAATCTTGCATTCATTGTTTTAAAGTTGAAAGAAAAGTTTAACCGTGTAGTTGCATCTTAATGTATTCATGATCATGAATTTACGGAGAAACAGTTGGCGACAACGACTAAACAAAAGTACGACCATGCGATAAATTGATAGCGATAAATCTAGCTGCAAAAATTATCACAAAGTGTGACTGTGATTGGTTGGAATTCAAAATTTCATTACACTTCATTGGTCGAAAATGGAATGACATCATAGAAACTAAATAGTCACTATATAATAATAATAATAATAATAATAATAATAATAATGATAATAATAATAATAATAATAATAATAATAATAATAATAATAATGGCTGTTATTATCAATTCATTACTGAAAAGGCGTAGGAATCGGTGTACAGATACTATGCATACTCAATTATTATTGAAAACAACGAAGTTCCTTTCATAATTTAATTTTGAAAATTTTTAATTTAATAATTACGTATTTAAATGAAGTTTAATTTATACTGTAGTTCATGTTTAGGCTACAAGGTTTATTTATTCTATTAATAGGTTGACATTATTTCAGTGATAAAGTAGGTTATGTAACAGAACAATGGCATTATCTTCTTGCAGTGATCAAACTCTCAACAATACGTATATAAGAAAGGACTTTCGACTAGTGAATGGATATCTAGCCTGAAAATGACAGCAAATTTAGCAGCTGTTCGTTCCGTTCCCGGCAGATCTCTCGACGGTACCCGGTGCAGACATGGTTGCCCGGAGATTGAAACTTTAGCACACGTCTTGGGATTCTGTGAGCAGGGATTGCTCTTGAGGAACTCTAGACATCATCTTGTAAGATCCAAAATTGCTGCCGCATTAAGAAATAAGGGCTGGACAGTAGATGAAGAAATCTCCTGTCTAGCTGAAAATGTGTCAACGAGACAAGTAGATATTTTAGCGTACAATGCTGACACTAAACAGGGCATCATTGTGGACCCCACGATACTTTTGAAGTAGGATGTCATCAGTCAGCAGAGGTCCATCTTGAGAAGAAGTCGATCTATGAGCCTACAGTCAACTATTTCAAGCTGAAATATGCCTTAATTCACGTTGAGGTATTCGGCTTGCTCATAGGTGCTTTCGAAGAATTTGGACGGCAGTTTGCTCTGCCAACATCTCTGAGGGATGACATTGTGATAATTGTGTTAAAAAATCCTGCCAATTCCTAATTAATCACATAGTGTCACATTAATAGCAATTGTAATTTTTCACACCCTTTTCTTTGTTTCCCTTCTTTAAAATTTAATATCTATGTTTACATATGTATAATTTTTTTTTGAGGATATACTGAGTCCATAAGAGCTACCCTCAGTGGGGGGGCAGTTTAATATTATTATTATTATTATTATTATTATTATTATTATTATTATTATATCTTATTTATACATTGTATAGTTTTATTTTCTTTCCGTGAAATAGTACTAATAAATACTTTTAAAAGTTTTGAATTTCCTTAGATAAATAATTTACGAGCAACGTTAATGGTAAAATAAGTTTGGTAATTATGACACATTTTAAGAGGGAAAATTGTTTTATCATTGGTCGTTGCAGACGACTATGGGTATCATAACAACCGTGTCTAAGCAATTTCATTATTTAATCGGCAGCAGCAAGTTTACCCAATATCCCTTTCCCCGTAATGACCCCATTAAAAGAAGAAAGCATGGAAAACCATTAAAATGGAGTACCCGAGGCGTCTTTCTTTAGAATCAATTTCCTATTGATTCTTCGGGTCTGTATACATTTCGAGCTGTTTACTCGTGCAAGGGTAGAAAATTGTTGCTCAGAGAATACATAGATATATACAAGCGCGCGCTTTCACACAGCCAAATCCTTAGAGGATGTAACAGAGTCTGAACTATCGATCTATTGTCCTATTGGCTAGTATACTCCTCATTTTCTTCGTCTCATCATTCAAAAGAGAGAGCGAGAGAGAGAGAGAGAAGAAAGAGACCTTCCCCCCTTTCCTCCTCATCTCATCTTCCCCGTCCAAAAATACGGAGATCATTGAAAGAAGACTTCAACAGATTGACTGGAAATGTGGAAAAAATAGGGGGAGAGACGAATGGGAGCAGAAAAAGTCGTTCAGTACGGAAACTGAAAAAGACATCATCCAAAAGAAGAGACTCTCTTCAAAAACTCATGTCTCGTCTTTTTTTTTTCTCTCCTTTTTTCTTGAGAATAGGGGTTGTGGCTTTTTCTTTAGCTTTTCTTGGACTTTTATTCTTGTTCTCTGGAGGGTTTTAAGTTTTTTTTAAAGAAAAGAAGGCTAAGAAGAAGGGGGTTAGAGGGATGGGGGTGGGTGGTGGGTTGGTGGAGAGATACACTTGGAAGATTAGCCCTGCTCTTCAGTGAGGACTGCTTTGCTGGTTGCATGCCTCTAGCGGGAGATAGGATCAATCTTTGTGGATGTGTCTGTGTACCATTTCATCTTAGTATCGCTGCCAGAAATCTCGAGCCCGCTCGTCTGCCCGCCTCTGTTTTCCCTATATTTACTTCGCACCACAATCTCATCATTACGACTCGCTCTTCCAGTTGGTCATCCCCCAGAGGTTCGGAGTCAACTGCTTCCCTTTACAAGGATACTCTAGAGAAAAATCCTGTCTTTGAAATATCCAGCATCTCGTTTCACGATTAAACAATTGGCATAAGATTGAAAGCGTACTTAAGATATTTTTGTTACTCAAAAAACGCGGTGCCAATTGCGAGGTTTTCTAGCTTCTGTTGAAGTGATGATATGAGGTGACATGATATTTTGGTGGGATGAGCACGAGGATACGCTCTGGGATTACCCGACATTTGCCTCAGAAAAATCGAACTATTTAATGAGCCCAAGTGAGATTCGAACCTGCTTCCAATTGCAGTCTAGAAGCGGATGTTTCGCTTCCTGTCCTCTGGAATTCGTTACCTAATGACGTCAGGGACTGCCGGACTTTATCACAATTCAAAATTAAATTGGAAAATGTTGTCTTACCTTATTTAATGTTTTTTAGGTATTGCTAGAAGTATTAATTTATGTTTTTTTTCCTTTTTCTTTTTTAATCTAGATTAAAATTGCAAGTTTCTTGTTTATGTTAGTTAATTAGTTAGGATAGAATTAATTGTGATACTTAATCACTCATTTAAAGTTTGTGTGACTGCAACCTGTGTATATTTTTGTGTGGCTTTACTTTGTTTATAGTGTTTTTTCTCTCTCTCTCTCTCTCTCTCTCTTTATTTCTTGTGTAGCTTTACTTTGTATATAATGTATTTTTTTTCTGTTTATTTCTATTATTGTATTTGTATTCCTGGTGTTGTAGGAGAGAAGGCCTGATGGCCTTAACTACACCAGAATAAATAAATAAATAAATAAATAAATAAATAAATAAATAAATAAATAAATAAATAAATAAATAAATAAATAAATAAATCCACCCGATGGTCTTTCAAGATTTTTAAATTGGGATTTTATAAAATAACATTTTAAGCTTTTATCTGTCCAGATTGAGAAATAAATATCACGAATGGAAGATAACGTGATGTAAATAAAATTCACAAATACAGGGTACAACGAAAAGAGTGGACAACAATTCAGGTATTTATTACTCATATAGGCTATATAGGAGCTCCATTGAATTAGTGAAATACTTGGGTGCAGGCAAGAAGGAAATTCTATCATTATGCAAAGAAATATATGGGAAAGGCGACTGGCCTGAATAATTTCACGGGGACGGTGTTGCTGCCAATACCGAAGAAAAATAATGCCAAGAAATGTAACGAATTCAGGACTATCAGCCTGATATCATACTCGTCGAAGATTCGTCTGTGAATACTGAATCGACGTTTATATCTAAGATGGAAAGACAGTTGGAAGAAGAGTAGTTTGGCTTCAGGAAGGGAAAAGGCACGAGAGATGCAATGGGACTGCATAGGCCTCATCATTCGCTGTAGTTCATTTTCAGAAATCCGGACAATTTCCTGACGAATATTATCTTTGAGTTCTTGTACTGTTATTGCAAGTTATCTTGAACCTCCTGAGCGGGGACAGAGGGGCAGAGGGAAGGAAGCGCATAACGTGGGTGGAGCCAACTGAGTTCTTTGCGCATGCTCCGCAGTATAATCTCTTGTCAAGAAACATAGAACTATTTCCTTCACTGCGTACCAGTAGTGTTACCATGGAGCAGCAACCACATGGTAGTAATTATGGTGAAATCACACCACCGCGGAGAAAAAGTAACGCTGTTATCCATAGCTGAGAAAGAGAAATTATCGCAAATATAATAAAATTAAGCGTTGCGAGAAGGAAAAATTAAACAAATATTTGCTGGAACCTCTTGCTAAGGAATGTGAGAACGGCTATTCTGGGAAAAGTATTGTTCCTTGAAGAGAATTAAGAATAATATTGAATTACAACCGAATGAACCTCACACTACTCCGGGAAAGAATAGGTATGTAATGTTTAGAAATTATTGCTATAATAGTTATTTACAATAGTGTGTGTACTGTGAACGACATAATGAATTACTTTGCCAGTTATTATTTTCTTATGGTTCTACTAAACATATTATTTCATTCCAGAATTAAGGCCCATTCACAATGAAAACGCAAACGTAACCGCAATGTTAGCGCAAGACATAAAGACGTGATACCATTCACAATGAAAACGTAAGCGTTAACGCTAGAACTTAGCACGGCCTCCTGGAATTAACGTGGAAAGGTTATGTGCAGACACTGCCTACTGGATTATCTTATGAACAGTTTCCCAGAGTACAGTAGTCCATATATTACGAAACTATAGAAATTGCAACAAATTACATAAGTGACATAACTGATATCATGTAAGAGAGAAACATACTAAATTATTATATCTTTAGGTTAACTGCATTGTTGATTTTTCGTTGTGTTCAATGTAATTTTATTTCCTTTTTATCCAAAAAGAGGTTCCGGCTATAAATATATAAACTTTAACACATTTTAAATTAAGACATAGTCAAATTAATTTACCTCTAATTATGCCCTATTTCACTACCAATTGATTCATTACACACCAAAGCTGACCTAACCTAACTAAATAATTAACTGACAATACAACATAACTGTGCCTTTTCCAAGGAATTTACCATTTTGAGAATACAATACTGCAATAATAATAATAATTTCTTACAGGGAAGGACATACATTATAGGATACACCTACCTTCACATTTCATTTCATGAGCGATCGTCTTTCATATAATTATCTTTTAATGCATCGCCTCTGTAATACGTCTCTTGTCATAAAGACAACGCTGTTCTTGATACAAAGCAATTAATGTTTAATCAATTCATTCCGTAGCAAATGAAAATTATTTACTTAGAATGTTTGAAGCAGGAATTGATGTAAAATGCAGTTTGTAGAAACAGCCAAGAGCTGGTGTTAATAAAAAGAGCGCTCTGCGATTGTGTTTTGTTTCAAAATAACATAAACGCAAGCGCAAAAGTTTGGAGTTTGCAAACTTTTTTGCATTTATGTCAGCGTTTGCGCTTACGTATTTCATTGTGAATGCTTTCATTAAATAACATGGGTCAAAAGTCTTGCGTTTATGTTGCGCTTGCGTTTAATTTTCATTGGGAATGGGCCTCTAGACTTGTGTAAAGTTGAAGTGGACGACTTAGATCAACATGTTATTCGGGATACAATCGAAGAATTCTATCGTGTTCAGAAAGTAGTACCTACGATTAAGAAGATAATTCCGAACGGATGATGCCATTGACGAAATAATTAATTTTGGACCAAGCGATGATGGCAGCAATGATAGGGCTATGGATTGTGTATAATTGTAAATTAATGTAAATTCAAATAATAAGCCTGTAAAATATTGTTATAAGAATATATACATATTAGCTGAAGGTATAAGTCATGCAGGCCTATATAATGTATAGAAGTAGCTGTAGTAACTCCGCCCTTGCCGATCTCCAGCCCGGATGAGAGAGGAGTGTACACACGATTATATTTAAATACTTACTCATTACAGGTTAATTAAAGCTTGCTGCGAAACTATGTTTTCCTCTCAAAACAGGAGTATCGAGAGAAGATGATGTCTGTATTGAACCAAGTTCTTTTACAGTATTGAGCCGTAAGGTAAAAGAACCAACGTTTTCTGAAAAGAGTCACGTTACCCGAGGGAGGGGCATCTTTGCCGTGTCGTTACGTTGATGAGTACCCAAAGACAGACTTAGGGGATGTAAGGTTCAAGATAACTTGCAATAACAGTATGGTGTATGGTGTCTGAGAGATTTTCTAGGAGAATTTTCTAAAAGATTACGAATGTCATGTAATCTTTCTTCGGTGAGAACCCTATGCTGTTTTTTTTTTTTTTTTGGTTTCTTAAGCTGGACACTGCCACTTTTCTGAAATTTATGATAAAGATTATGGACTGTTTTACGATCTGCAGCGTCTACACCTGGGAATCTTTATTGAAACCGTCTTCGAACTTCACGATCTGATTGTGTTAACACGTGTGAATCGTAAATAGACACGCTGTGCCTTGTAAACTCACGAGGCATAATACACTTTATGTATACTGTCGAATTAAGAAACGAACAACACAACCTACACTCGGGAACAGCTGATCTACGACTGCGCATTCAGCAAGGTCAACAAGTAGGTAAGAAAGTAGCTTGCTACTCCCTCCTGTGCGCGGCCAACGAGTTGGGGGGGAAAGCATAACTGATCGCACTGTACTCGTACATTCACCAAAGAAACAATACACAAAAATAATTATTATTAACTTACTGTTAAGTTACTCAGTGAACTAGTCCACATTCTACATTAACACAAAATTAAACTTGAAGGAGCTTGAAGAATCAAAGCTTTCAAGTTCATGTTTAGCTTAAATGAAACGTAAGGCTGCATTCACAAAGGAAACGTAAGTGCTAAGTTGAAACGTAAACATTACCGTAAAATTAAGAAATCATACAACCATTCACAATAGGAATATAAACATGACCGTAAACATTATTATTTGGTAACCATGGAAACATAACAGGCGCTTTCTGTCGTGTGCTACTTCGGATAGTTTTTCCTGCGTTTATATGATTTTTAATATTATTTGTCGTAGAGACAGCGATGTTCTTGCCAGAAAACAAAAACTTTTTCGTCAAACGAATCCATTTCATCATAATCTGTCTAAGAAAGCGCTCTACGATTGTGTGTTGTTTTGAAATAAAATAAACATAAGCATGAGAGCTTGTAGTAAAAGATAATAAATAGGTAACAGTCGCACGTCGGTTGAAAAATGTGGGCAAATATTAGTTATATTTACGATCTCCATTTTTTTTTTAATTCTTTTCATCATAATATTAAAATATGAAGTTATTAAACCGGAACATGCGTGAGTAATATTGTGAAAAGAGTACGTTTTGTTATATTTAAGTTGATACAGCCTTACAGCTACGAAATTAGACGCGACATGTTGCTTTTTAACTGTAATTTATTAGTAATATTTGAAGTGTTCTTCGAGGTCGTGAGCATACTCATTTTTATTGTCTTGTTAATATCGCCACAAATTTTTTTTTTCTGATAATAGCTAAAGAGTTCTGTAGAAATTTAAGTTGAATAACTAAATCGTCAGTTCACATTATGGATTCTTTGCAAGCATCTGTTTTCACTAGAAGAAGGTTCTATATTCGTGTTTGTTTTTGTTTTGTTCTTTTCTGCGATTCTTTAGCACTTAGGTGTATAATGAATACCTATGCCTTATAATTTTACAGTTATGTTTTATTCGTGTTGGATTTGTATTGTGAATGCGGGGTTAAATAAGAATACGAATGTGTCTAGATCACAATCGAAATGTTTCATTTTGAATCTTGCGTACACCACTTTTAACACTTGAATATAATTAATTGATGAACTAGTGGACTTACTCGTGTTAAATATGTAATATTTTTCCGGCTTACAGCTGTTTCAGTGCATCACGCACCATCATCAGAGCCTACTAGATCGCGGCGTCATCTCGAACTTCTCTGCCTGTTAGGAGGGTGTGTTTTATTGTTGGAATGTGTTGGATTGTGTAGTCGAATAGTGTGTGTGTACTGAAATTGATCTGTGTGTTGAGGATTTGATCGGGGCGTGTTTTAGTGTGTTTGTATATTTCGTATTGTTCTAGTGTGTTGAGTTTTTGGTTCTTGGGTTGTGTGTGTGTAGGGTTTCCATGTCAACAAAACAAAACAACAACACATACCACACAGTGCAACACTAGCATTATTCGATATCACCAACTTATACACCAATATACCAATACAGGTCACATTACAGATACTAAAACAAATGCTCACAGATAACAACACACCACAAGAATACATCGAAGAAATCATCGAAATCACAGACATCATAACAAAGCAAAACTGTTTCACACACAACAACAAATACTACACCCAAACAGAAGGATTGCCAATGGGATCACCCATATCCAGCATACTAGCAGAGATATTTTTACACAACATAGAACAAACATACATACTCAACAATGAACACAACAAGTATGCAGACAACATAATATACTGGCACAGATACGTAGACGATATACTCATACTATACAAAGGAAACAAAAGACAAATACACAAACTACACCAATACATAAACAAATTACACCCAAAACTTCAATACAAACTAGAACTTGAAAACAACAACACCATAAATTTCCTAGACATCACCATAACAAAAATCGACAACAAACACACCTTCAAAATATACAGAAAACCAACCACCACCACCACACATCTAATCACAACACATCTAATCACCCCATACAACACAAACATACTGCATTCAGGACAATGATACACAGATTACTCAACATACCCTTGAACCAACAACACTACAATGAAGAAGTGAACACAATCAAATACATAGCACAAGAAAACGGTTAGAATCCAAACATAATAGACAACATCATAAGGAAGACAAAACAAAAACTTAACAAACACATAACTACACAAAACACAACACAAACACAAGAACACAAGAAATACATCACACTAACATATGAAAACAAAAGCACACATAAGATCGCATCTTCATTCAGAAAACAGAAATACAACATAACACACAGAACAGAAAACACACTACAAAGACATCTCAACACACAAAAAACACAAACAAATAAATACGACCACACAGGTGTATGCAAACTCACATGTAATAGTTGCGACAAGTTCTACATAGGACAGACAGGCAGATCATTCCAAACTCGCTACAAAGAACACATTAAAGCTATAACCAGAGGAAACAATACATCTACATACGCCGATCACATAACCAATACTAACCATACATACAATAACATAAATACGGACATGGAAATCCTACACACACAAACCAAGAACCAAAAACTCAACAGACTAGAACAATACGAAATATACAAACACACTAAAACACACCCCGATCAAATCCTCAACACACGGACCAATTTCAGTACACACACACTATTCGACTACACAATCCAACACATTCCAACAATAAAACACACCCTCCTAACAGGCAGAGAAGTTCGAGATGACGCCGCGATCTAGTAGGCTCTGATGATGGTGCGTGATGCACTGAAACAGCTGTAAGCCGGGAAAAATATTACATATTTAACACGAGTAAGTCCACTGGTTCATCAATTAATGAAATGTTTCAGTTGTGAGTAGCATATACTTAGGCCTAGTACCAATTCAATTGTTCTGCTGTAGGTAAAACGAAATATAACACGTTGAAATATTTTAAATGTAATACGTTATTCGTATAATAAAAACTAATAATTATTTTGGCCGACAGCCCATCTGATGAGGAGTTTTCAAAATTGTAATATAATTGACCAACTATGAAAAATGCACATTAATTCAATTTCTATGAAGTTATGATAATTATCTTGCAGACTAATGTTAGATATGCTGATAGTATAGATAAGAAATCAAGTCCATTGAAATTAGATCTTAATTAATTAATAAATTTTGCCTATCAGTGAGAAGTGATGATTGAAGTAAAAAATTAATTGTATCTACTGTAAATACGAGGACGAAGTTACAGGAGAATGGAGAAAGTTACACAACGCAGAACTGCACACATTGTATTCTTCACCCGACATAATTAGGAACATTAAATCCAGACGTTTGAGATGGGCAGGGCATGTAGCACGTATGAGCGAATCTAGAAATGCATATAGAGTGTTAGTTGGGAGGCCGGAAGGAAAAAGACCTTAGGGGGTGGCCGAGACATAGATGGGAAGATAATATTAAAATGGATTTGAGGGAGGTGGGATATGATGATAGAGACTGGATTAATCTTGCTTAGGATAGGGACCTATGGCGGGCTTATGTGAGGGCGGCAATGAACTTCCGGGTTCCTTAAAAGCCAGTAGGCTAAGTTTTACCCTCAGATTTTTTCTTAGTACTTTAACCCTTAAATTGGCAAAACTTCATTTCTCACACTAGTTTATTAAACCGTAGCGGACTGTAAAGAAAACAACTAATCGCAATATTCATATTTTATATGTCGTACAATATTATAGTATTGTGATATTTTAATTTTCCTACCAATTTCTTCTATTCTTCTATTTGAAACTAGTGGCTTGTGCAGCAAATGCTGCTGCAAACTAGTTCGTTAGACGTTCAAATAAAAATTTTTCAGATTTATTTTCAATGAAGAATACTTGTCTTTTTGATAGTTATTTGCTTCCATAATAATGAAACATACTCCCTCTGAATGGATTTTTTTAGGCCAAATACTTTTTCTTGAACCTATCCAACTTCAGTTTTTGAGTTTCAACGCGAAAACGCAAGTATCAATGTCAGGACGATATCAGTAGTTATTTCAGGTCATTGTGGATTGTAGGCAAAAGTTAAAAAAATGTCAGGTTTGCTAAGCTTTCGAACAATAGCATTTTCGTATAGCTGCTGCATGTAGAACTTGAAATGTAGAGCGTAAAATCATTTTATCCTACTAAGAGATCTTGCTGAAATGATCAGGAGACTACAAAATTTTCTAGGCCTCTTATTTTATCAGTAAGTAATACCTTTTTATCTTTCCTTAGAAACTATAATTTTTGCGCTCTCTCGAGCCAATACTGAAGACAATGACACAGTCATATCAATATCTACACTACACCGCCATTAAGTATATGAAAATGACCCAACCCCACTGATTTATTAAGTATAAAAATATTTTACTTTTAATAACAATATTACTATCTTACTTAAGTTTTGTAGTTATATATAGCACTCAGTAAATTATAGAAATGAAGATCTGAATTAAGATATTCTCTACATTTACTTACATAACCTCAAAACGTTTCACTTTCATATCATCAATATAGCATCAATATTATGTACAATTAATGAAGAATAGACGCATCATGATGTTAACCATAATAATATTTAATTTCTAATAGTAATAATGTCATCAAGCCACCTCAAGTTTCGTAGATTTGAATATCCAATACACAGCTGTACTCAGAAAATTATACACTACAGAATCAGTTTTTAATAACAAATTGAATTGAGCTCTAAATATGTCGGCAATCCTGCAGGTCATGGCCTTCGTGAAATAGTCTATTGTTTATTGTAGTGTGTGTTTTGTTCTGAAATTCAATCAAGTCGGCCGTGATTCACTAAAATTAGTTCTCAAAACTGACAACAGATGGATTTTGGAAAATAGGAAAATTATGTAGGAAAATTGACATTTCACTGAAAACTACTACTTTTCCGAAAAACTTTGGATGCCAGGCATGAAAATGAGGGGTCACTCATTAAAATCCGTTCAGCCGTTTTCCCGTAATTTCCATTACCAGTTCAAATTATATATATAGATAGCCTATTAACCTGTTGTATCCTATAGGATACTTTGCGAATTTAAGGGTTAAAAGTAGACCTAACTTAAATCTTACTAGCTAAACCGAACCGAATGACAGCGATACAACGGACTATATTATGTGACTTTGAATTCCAAATCATTGTTTTCTTATGGTGATATTTTGTTGTAGCTAGTCTCCAGACAAAATGCCGATTTAGTGCCCAATACGTCACAGGTTGTCTACAACTACTCTATAGTGAAAATCCAATGCTGGAATTTTTATTGGCCTACATCAATGATCATAAGTCATAACATTTCATGAATACTGAATAAATCAGCCAAGTTAACGTTATAAGAACAATTAATATTTGTGTCTGTTTAACGTGGTTTTACACGCTATAGGCTAATAGTCTTTAGTTAATAGGCCTATTTATTCCTGTAGTACAAATTATGGTTAGGCTATATTTTGTACACAAACTGTGAAATGTTACTCTTTCTTTACGCTTAATTAACTTTTATTATCCTACTTTATTTCGTAAGTATTCGTGTGATCGAAACTTGATTAGGTCCTATTCATCTGTTGTCTGGAATTCTTTTACAACCGTTTCGGCTAAAGAATAAAATATTAAACCTAAATTCATATCGCTATGTTCGTTGCAGATTTCTACTCAAATTCTAACAATAGTTACGAGAAGAATTTTTTTTTCTCACAGTTTATAATTCCGATGTCAGGATCTTCATACGCTGTTATTTAGATTAAGCTATTTGAGATATAATGTGTGAATATTTCATGAACAGTGTCAGCTTACGTGTTTGCTATCAAACATATGAGAAATCATAATCTTTATTACAATAAAAATTACTTTAATTCGAGTGTAAACATTTCGTGCAATCATTGGGATTTTCGTAAACTCTTAGTTTTTTGTATCAATTGTAATATAGAATTAAAAAAAAAATATATATATATATATATTAACAGCATGTTCATAATTTGTAAATAGCGTTACATCTTGTTGTCTGAGGCGAAGTGACTCTCAGGCATGGATTCGATTCCCGCTTGGGGTGATTATCTGGTTGTTTTTTCCGAGGTTTTCCCCAGCTGTAAAACGAATGTCATATAAACCATGGCGATCCTCTCGCCAAATACCATCTCCTGATCATCAATTCCATGGATGCTAGAGAACCTGTCTTTTGATACAACGTCGTTAAATTACGGATTTAAAATTGGTAGCGGAATTAAGAAAACATAATATATAGTCTACTCGAATTAAATACTATCCTAATAAAATGCAATATTTGCGTTCTTTTACACCCTAGTCTATAGTTTACGGAGTTCATTTCATATGCGTATTTCTTGTACAGTCAATTGTTTTCTATTTCTGCTGTATTTAACATGGAGTTTCATGGGGCCGTGACAGAAATAATAAAATATTACTTAAAACTTGTAAAATTATTTTGAATTAATTTAAATGATTGCCTAAATTAATGAAAGCATTGCAAAACAAAAATAATATCCAACAAAACCAAACATTAAAGAATGTTCAACATTAAATATTATTCTCAAGCAAGCCATCATCCACAATCAAGCGATAACCTAAGCGACTGTCAAAATATGTGTGAAACTCGATGTTAAAAATACTATACAAAAAAATTGACTACAGAAGAAAAAAGTTAACATGTTAAATAAAGCAAATGAAATTACATTTTAGAATTTTATTTAATTAATTCCTCTGAACGTGTTAAGAAAGTAAAATTGCAGTTAGTATATGTGAATACATTTGTAGTCCCTTAACAATTTTTTATAATATTTTCCTGTAAAAAATGTAGGAAAGATAGCATTTATATTATATTATTTTATTTCCTATGTTAAATTCCTGTTACACAGTATATATTGCGGTTTCAAATTCTGGTTGAAACAATTTACTTCGTTATGGGGTTTTCCGGGGTTTTCCCTCAATCCTTTAAGAGCAAATGCTGTGTAACTTTCGGCGCTGGACCCTGGATTTATAATTTCACTTAGTTGCTAGATAACCGTGGCAGTTGATAAAGAGTCGTCAAATAAACCAATTAAACCAATTATGCTTAGTCCATGTATCTACTTCGCTCCCCCTCATTGAAGCAGGTCTAAGGCACAGTTCTAATTACGGTCCAAGATTATATATGATTTTATAAAGAGGAGTCCTAAACTAAAATTATTAAACAATACATTATTAAAAAAACAAGTGCTTGAACTGTTTTTAAAATTATAATCACGTAAATTCTTATTCTTCATTTATTTTTTTTCTGTCACCTTAACAATGTGGTATTCTTAACTTAGTATGTTTACGTATACTGTAGGCTATGGTACCGTTGGTTTGTTTGTTTGTTTTTGTTTTTATTTTATTCTTATTATTTTTAAACTTTGTGTGTAATTACATTTAACAGTTTAATCACAGTTGTGATTATTATTATTATTAGGCTATTATTATTATTATTATTATTATTATTATTATTATTATTATTATTATTAGCCCATTTTTTCATATATTTTTTATTCTTCTATCCAGTTTTCATTCTTGGTCAGACCCGACCTCAAGCATCTTGCTTTTTCGGGTGTGACCCAGTTACATTGTATTTATACAATAAATTGTAATATGTAGGCTATTTTGCTATGAGATTGGTAATCAATTTCGAATTTTGAAGAATATTCATATACTAGTATTACAGTAATATTGTAAAATATTTGTTATTGTATGATTAGGAACATAAAATCGAGACGTTTGAGATGGGCAGGGCATGTAGCACGTATGGGCGAATCCAGAAATGCATATAGAATGTTAGTTGGGAGACCGGAGGGAAAAAGACCTTTAGGGAGGCCGAGACGTAGATGGGAGGATAATATTAAAATGGATTTGAGGGAGGTGGGGTATGATGATAGAGACTGGATTAATCTTGCACAGGATAGGGACCGCTGGCGGGCTTATGTGAGGGCGGCAATGAACCTTTCGGGTTCCTTAAAAGCCATTTGAAAAAAAAATGTTATTGTATGTAATTTTTGCTTGCAATAAAATCTTTGTAATCTTTTGTAATCTAGTATTTCCATGACTGTTGCGTGAAAAACCTCGAGGCATTTAAAATACGAAATGGAGCAAGAAGGACCGCACACTTGTTCCCATAGAACCACGAATTACGTCAGAGTAAAATTTTCGTGTTAAAACGATACAATTTTTCTCTTTCGCACCTCAAACGTAGGCGTTTTACGAAAAAAGCACAGCATATTTAAATACGTCACTTAAGGGATACTTACGTAGTATTCAATTCACAAAATTAAATTAACTAATTTGCTATAGACACAAATTCTCACTGTAACTTCTTCAATGCAAACTTGTATGAAACGTCACTGCACTGTTAACACATAAATTCACAAGATCACATGAAAAGAAAGAAGACGACACAACACCGAAATAAATTATTGACTCCCCGAACAGATTTGCGACTACAACTATCCCTTCCTCAATACTGAATCGTTCAAGCTTCCAAATCCAACTCGGATTGTTCCAAGGGTGTTAAAATTGTGAAGGAACATAACGTCTCTGCCAGCGGGAAGGAAAGGGGTGGGTTGGGGGGTGGTAGTAGAGGCTCTATTTAACTTTGAAAAATGAGTCTTGACACTTAGACCCCTCCTCCATCTCTTCTTTTTCATTCCCACTCTTTTCTTCTGCCAGAAGTTTTCAAAATGCCAGGCGATGACGTGTTTGAAATGCAGAGAGTGCGATGTTAGCACCAACCATTCAGGTCTGCGGACTGCGTCCTATCAACAGTCACTCGTCTTCGGTACATCTTCCCTTCCTCGATGACGTGTACCACAAAACAAACCCGATCTTTTTATAATCAACGTAAACGAGTGCTCAAATTTTTTAACCGCGTGGTGGGACTGGACAGATTTTAAATTAATAATAATAATAATAATAATAATAATAATAATAATAATAATAATAATGACTTATTTTAGCTGGCAGAGTTAAGGCCATAAGGCCTTCTCTTCCACTCAACCAGCAAAAAGTATATATACATATGCATGAACTTACAAAGAATTCAACAATTTGATTTAGATGAGAGTTACATGTATACAAGAGTTATTTACGAATTAAACAACAAAATACTTACTTACAAATGGCTTTTAAGGAACCCGAAGGTTCATTGCCGCCCTCACATAAGCCCGCCATCGGTCCCTATCCTGTGCAAGATTAATCCAGTCTCTATCATCATACCCCACCTCCCTCAAATCCATTTTAATATTATTCCCCCCATCTACGTCTCGGCCTCCCTAAAGGTCTTTTTCCCTCCAGTCTCCCAACTAACACTCTATATGCATTTCTGGATTCGCCCATACGTGCTACATGCCCTGCCCATCTCAAACGTCTGGATTTTAAGTTCCTAATTATGTCAGGTGAAGAATATAATGCGTGCAGTTCTGTTGTGTAACTTTCTCCATTCTCCTGTAACTTCATCCCGCTTAGCCCCAAATATTTTTCTAAGCATCTTATTCTATAACACCCTTAACCTATGTTCCTCTCTCAGAGTGAGAGTCCAAGTTTCACAACCATACAGAAGAACCGGTAATATAACTGTTTTATAAATTCTAACTTTCAGATTTTTGGACAGCAGACTGGATGATAAGAGCTTCTCAACCGAATAATAACACGCATTTCCCATATTTATTCTGCGTTTAATTTCCTCCCGAGTGTCATTTATATTTGTTACTGTTGCTCCAAGATATTTGAATTTTTCCGCCTCTTCGAAGGATAAATCTCCAATTTTTATATTTCCATTTCGTACAATAATCTGGTCACGAGACATAATCGTATACTTTGTCTTTTCGGGATTTACTTCCAAGCCGATCGCTTTACTTACTTCAAGTAAAATTTCCGTGTTTTCCCTAACCGTTTGTGTATTTTCTCCTGACATATTCACGTCATCTGCATAGACAAGAAGCTGATGTAACCCGTTCAATTCGAAACCCTGCCTGTTATCCTGAACTTTCCTAATGGCATATTCTAGAGCGAAGTTAAAAAGTAAAGGTGATAGTACAACAAAATACTATGAACTATTAATTAAACACTGAAATAAACTGTGTAACAGAATTAAGCTAAAATACATAGAATGTTAATATATTTCAAATAATATTAGATAATAGAAAGAGATTATTATGAGACAATTTTGAAACTATAGCACTATCAGGATGATGTCTAAAGAAAGAAGTAACAATGTAGTCAGTGATAGTTTAAATCAGTATGATTGGAGTGAAATGCTAATAAGGTTATCTTTTAAGCTGTTTTTAAAGGTGTTTATTGTCTTGCAGCCCCTAATACTTTGTGACAAGGAATTCCATTGACGCGAGGTGGATACTGTAAAAGATGATGAATAACAAGATGTTCTATGAAGAGGTATACTTAGCGTGCCACAGATAAGTGATCTGGTATTTACGTCGTGGTTAGAGTATAGATAAGAGAAACGAGACGAAAGGTAATTTGGTGTTGAGGTGTGCAGAATTCGAAAGAGTAAAGACAAAGAGTGTAAAGTTCTTTAAGTCGGAGCCACGAAAGACTTGCGAAGGACGGTGATATGTGATCATATGGTCGAATGTTGCACACGTATCTCACGCACATATTCTGAGCTCGCTGTAACTTGACTGACAGTTCAGAACTTAGGTCACATTAATGGTCTACATAGACCTATACTACAGTAAAATCTCTATTAGGCGTACTCGAGGTAACGAAGGGAATGGACTGAACGGTTTATCCAAAAAATCGGATAATCCGCACCATAAAAATTTTTCATAAATTAAATGCAAATCCTTAGCGGTAGGCCTACTATAAAACATGCTTCACGATCATCATTTGTTTACCGCATAGATAGTCAACTGAAAATGGCGGCTCCGTTCAAACGCTTTGGTGAAGCTAGCATTAGTGAAATACAATTTTAATAAGTCAACTAATACCTACCTTATTATATTAGAATAGGATCTACTCTATTTCTTCTAATCTTTATATACACTGTTTAATTGACCTTATATGTGAGATTTGTTTGTATACTTTGTTCTGTTTTTATCACCTCCCTACCATTTGTTTCTTTGTCTGCCAACATTTGAAACAAACTGCAAATTCTTTACGGTACCATAAAACATGCTTTGCGATCGTCATTTGTTTACCGCATAGATAGTCAACTGAAAATGGCTCCGTTCAAACGTTTTGGTGAAGTGAAATAAAATTTTAGTAAGTCAATTAATACCTATTTTATTATACTAGAGTAGGATCTACTTTATTTCTTCTAATCTTTATACACTTTCTTCTGTTTTTATCACCTTCCTATCACTTGTTTCTTTGTTTGCCAACATTTAAAACTGCACATTCTTTACGGTACTATAAACATGCTTTGCGATCGTCATTTGTATCCCGCATGGATAGTCAGCTAAAAATGGCGGCTCCGTTCAAACATTTTGGTGAAGCTAGCATTAGTGAAATAAAATTTTAGTAAGTCAATTAATATCTATTTTATTATATTAGAGTAAGATCTACTTTATTTCTTCTAATATTTATTTATACTTTCTTCTGAAATCATGAAACCTTCACTAGTACAAAGACACACAAGAATAGGCTTGTATAAAACCTTAGCACAGCCAGTATTAAGCTATGGTAGCTAAGCGTGGACTGTGAAGAATAAAGATGTCAGTAGAATAACAGCAAGTGAGATGAGGTTCATGAGAGCAACAGCTGGATATACTCGCTGGGATCATAAAAAAATGAGGATATAATGCAAGAACTTCAAATAGAACCCATTATACAGTTCATCAGCAAATATCAACTTTAGTGGAAGGGTAATCTCGAACGATTGAATCGATTTAGAATTCCAAAAGCACTGTTTCATTACCATCCATATGGCAAAAGATCTCTAGGCCGTCCAAAGAAGAGATGGACTGAAAATTCTAGTTTGAGACCGTAACAGGCCACTTGGCCTAATACTTGTTAGGAAGACGACGACGACGACTTTCTTCTGTTTTTATCACCTCTCTACTATTCGTTTCTTTGTTTGCCAGTATTTCAAACGGCAACTTCTTTACGGTACTATAAACATGCTTTGCGATCGTCATTTGTTTACTGCATAGATAGTCAAATGAAAATGGCGGCTCCATTCAACCGTTTTGGTGAAGTGAAATAAAATTTTAGTAAGTCAATTAATACCTATTTCATTATAGGCCTATTAGAGTAGGATCTACTTTATTTCTTCTAATCTTTATAATATACTTTCTTCTGTCTTTATCACCTCCCTACCATTTGTTTCTTTGTTTGCCAGCATTTCAAGCGGCAAATTCTTTACGGTACTATAAACATGCTTTGCGATCGTCATTTGTTTACCGCATAGATAGTCAACTGAAAATGGCGACTCCGTTCAAACGTTTAGGTGAAGCTAACGTTAATGAAATAGAATTTTAGTAAGTCAATTAATGTTTTATTGTATTAGAGTAGAGCTACTTTATTACTTGTAATCTTTATATAGCCTAATTTCTTCTAATCGTGTAATAGTCAATTAAATCCCATTCGAGTTTTGATTTTCTCTAGATAAATCAAAACCTCTATGAGATTAATGTTGACAAGAAATGTATGCTAAGGTCAATAAAATTATCAGAAAACTATCAGCACTTGTGATTTACTGTTAATAATTTCCAGTAAAATTTTTATTTTTTTAACGTGATTTATCATCCGAATGAATTCATTCTAAAGGCCCTTTCACAATGAAAAGTAAACATAACCGTAACATAAACACAGAAGTTTGCGCCCAGGCTACCAAATGGGATCATTCACAATGATTCACGTAAGCATTGACATAAACATTACCGTAAGACGTTAACATGAAATTTCGCAAACTCCAAACTTTCATGCTCATGCTAACGTGATTTTCAAACAGAACACAATCGTGGAGCGCTGAAGTATACGACAGAATATGAGGAAATGGCGTCGTTGTTATGTTTCCATAGTTACCAAGTATGTTTGCTGTTATGTTTATGTTCCCATCGTGAATCTAATTCTTTGTTCACCAACTGTCAATATGGTTTTAGGACTTCACATAGTACTGTGGAGGCTGTGGTGTCCTTTGTTAAACGTTGTTTTGTGGGTATTGAAAATGGTTATCATATTAGTAGTAGTTTTTATGATTTCTCAAAGACTTTTGACACAGTTTCTCATGAAACACTTTTACTTAAGCTTAAATATTATGGTTTTAATGGTCTTAGTGTAAAATTTTTAGCGTCTTATTTGAATGATAGGCATCAATCTGTTCTGGCAAATGGTAAAAGGTCACAGTATCAGGTATTAAAACATGGTGTGCCTCAAGGCTCAATTTTGGGACCTTTATTGTTTATTATTTATGTTAATGATCTTCCCGACTATATTCGGAATGGATGTTCTGACTTATGTTTGCTGCTGATTTAGCCGTTAATACTATTCATAAAAATAGTGACATATTGTCTATGGAACTTGCTGATGCATCAAGTAGGGTTGTTGATTGGTGTAGTGCGAATAACCTTATGATAAATTCTAACAAAACTGTTAAATTAAACTTTGGTATTAATCGTCTTACTACTGTTAGTAATACTGCTGTTAGGTTTCTGGGCATCTTTCTTGAGCCTAGAATGGGATGGAAAACTCATGTTGACTATGTTGCTAAGAAATTAAGTAAAGGCCTATATATGTTAAGGTTGTTAAGGAATAATTTACCTAACAAGGTATTGTTTACAATATTTCATAGCCATATACAAAGTCATTTAAATTATGGTATTATTCTTTGGGGTCACCATACTTCTGCTCAAGCTCTTTTCATATTACAAAAGAAAGCTTTAAGATTAATTTATGGAGTACCAAATAAGACTCATTGTAAACCTCTTTTTATAAGGTCACAAATCTCGATATTGCCGTCTATGTATGTATTGGCCTGTCTTCTTTACATTCGGAATAACATTAATAATTATATAGAATGTACTTCTGTTCATAAATATTCTACAAGAAATAATACAAATTTATATATTGACAAATGTAAATACAGTATTACTCAAAATAGTTTTCTATTCTTTGCTTTTAAATTATTTAATAGTCTACCTATTGATATAAGGAATCTTCCATTCCGAATTTTTAGGACACGAATTAGGACTACATTATTGGCAATTCCATTGTATGATGTCGATGAGTTTTTTAATATTCATGTATCTTAATTTGTATCCATTGTATGACATCATGTATTTTAAATTGTATATGACGATGCCATACATGTTCCACATGTTTTTGCAAAATAAACTATCTATCTATCTATCTATCTATCTATCTATCTATCTATCTATCTATCTATCTATCTATCTATCTATCTATCTATCTGTCTGTCTGTCTGTCTGTCTGTCTGTCTGTCTGTCTGTCTGTCTGTCTGTCTGTCTGTCTGTCTGTCTGTCTGTCCGTCCGTCCGTCCGTCCGTCCGTCCGTCCGTCCGTCCGTCCGTCCGTCCGTCCGTCCGTCTGTCTGTCTGTCTGTCTGTCTGTCTGTCTGTCCGTCCGTCCGTCCGTCCGTCCATCTATCTATCTATGACTTCTTGATTTTACTGTAACGTTACGTTAACGCTTACGTTATGTTTAATTTTCATTGTGAATGAGCCTTAATGCTTACTAATTATCAAAAAATCTTACGGCTTTAACTGATCAAATAATCTAATAGCTTTCATTCGGTTGGGCTTGTTTTAGACTCTCTTCCTTGCTCTAGCGATGCAGGCTATTAGCCACTCTATGTACAGGGGGAAATCTTCCCAAAAAGCAGTTACACTTACGAAATAGAATTGAAAATGAAATCTTTACAGCTTAGAAATACCGAGCCTTAGAACTAATGCTAAAATGGAAGCCAACCCAGAAATATGAACAACAGTGTGTGCTGGATGTTTTATCCCGAAGCCTTCATAATATCAGGGGAGAGGAAACACCAATAAAAAGTGTTGATGACGCCTGCTATAAACCAATGCACAGTAGCGGTTGTAGGGAACACATTCTTGAAGAATATGGGCTCAGCCTACGCCCATTCATCTCACCCCGCTGCATCGTAAATTCAGCACCAAAAGTTGTCACTCCTACCATTTTATACGGAGCAATAACAAAAGTAGGGGGAATGGGTTAAGCAAAACGGACCGGGGCGGGAGTGGAGACCAGTGTCACTGGAGACCTCATCTCGGCGATGGTTGTCCCAGGTGTTTGGAATGCTGCAGTGTTTGCAAACAGAGGCGTCAACCAACAGCTGTCTGGCATCTAAATGCTTTTCAATACGTCTTCAATTATCAGTGCCATTACTATTATTTGGGAAGGACATCGCAGCCTCTCCATTATGAAATTCTTTTAACGCTCTCTTTCTTTATGTACACCTCATCGTCTCCTCCTACTCCAAGTTCTTTTCTGAGTTCAGAAACACAACTAAGCAGGAGAGGTAGAAATTAGAGCCACTTAGGTGAAAAGATCATGTTCCCCTTATTACGTCACCACGCAGGCTCTATCATCATTACCATAAACGAGTCGGTGACGACTGAATAATAGTAACGCATCTTCTATTGCTCAACCCAGATTTGACTTAGAAAATATGGGGAGAAGAATGTGTACGAATATTCCAGTGACACCTGCCGGATTATCGTTGCTAATGTCTCGATATTATTTTTCTCTTCTCTCTTTTCTTTCCCTTCCGTCTACCTTATCTTCATTGCTTCTCTTTCGACGTCAAATACCTATATTCGACCTACGAGGAGAGAAAAATTGTAACGTTTTGGTATAAAAGGTTTACTTTGACGTCAGTCGTGGTACCATGGAAACACAAATGTATAATAAACTTCGTGCCTCGTGGTTTTCCACTCGGTCCGTCTCGCTCCATTATCTAGATCTAATTATTGGATAGGGAATAGGTCCTACTCATCCTCTCTGGTGTATAGTGGGGTTCACGTAAGATTATTTCCTAAGAAGCTAATATGACCGTCTTTTCAATTTCGTAAACTCTTCACCAAAGAAGGTAAAGCCACAGTGCTAAACCTCTAATATATTGAAACAATAAAGTATTACTAATTACTGTTTATTTATTTATGACTGATTAATCTAATATTAAAATGTATTTGTCTATCATCATGAAATTCATTGGTTTGACTAAACAGTTCACGATTCATGAGACCTAACCAAAAAATGTAGCTATTTTTTACTACCACATTATATGATTAGCACGAACTCCGAAACCCAAATACCACTTTATAATATGTACTATTATTACTGTATTATTTATTAATGTTATTAATCATTGTAGGAGGAAGAAGAATAAAATGCATAAGATTTGCTGATGATATGGCGTTGTTAGCAGAAGAGGAGACGATACTAAGGGATATGCTACTGGAGCTGAATGACAGCTGTGAGAAGTATGGGATGAAGATAAATGCAAATAAGACGAAGACAATGGTCGTAGGAAGAAGGTAAACTTGCGAATTCTAAATGAGGCAGTAGAGCAAGTGGACAGCTTCAAATACTTGGGTTGTACTATAAACAGTAACATGAGCTGCTGCCAGGAACTCAAAAGGAAGAAAGCCAAGGAAGCTTTTAATAGAAAAAGGAAGATCTTCTGCGGACCTCTGGAAAAATAACTAAGGAAGACACGAGTGAAGTGCTTTGTATGGAGTGTGGCATTGCATGTCGCAGAAGCGTGGGCATTACGACGAAGTGAAGAGAAGCAAATAGAAGCATTTGAAATGTGGACATAGTGAAGAATGGAACGTGTGAAGTGGGCAGACAGAATAAGAAATGAAGCTGTGTTGGAAAGAGTGGGTGAAGAAAGAATTATACTGAAATTGATCAGGAAGAGGAAAAGAAATTGGTTGGGTCACTGACTGAGATGAAACTGCCTACTGAAGGCTGCACTGGAAGAAATGGTGAACGGGAGAAGAAATCGGGGCAGAAGAAGATATCAGATGATAGATGACATTGAGATATATGGATCGTATGAGGAAACGAAGTGGAAGGCAGAAAATAGGAAGGACTGGAGAATGCTAGGTTTGCAGTGAGAGACCTGCCCTTTACTTCTTTATGATTTCCATAAACCTCCCGGGTCTATGAATTTTTCTTTTCAACATTTAAGATACTCTTAATGATTACAGGATTATTGCAGTAGGTCTATAATTTAATTTAAATTTTTTATGAAATATAAATTAGAACATATAAAGAATAAAATGGTTGCAATATAAATGATCGACTTCTACATATTTTTATTTTCGAAAGTTCGGGATAGTTTCAGTGACTTTATGTTGAGTTCAATACAATTTTACAGTTCTGAAAAATAATAGTGAGAAAAGTATGAGAAAAATAAATATTTCCCTGTAAATAACACGTTCATAAGTCTTTTTTTCAGTTTAAAATGCTATATGTTTATTATAAAAATAATTGAAAAGTTTTAGATCATAGCACATAGCATAAAAAAGAATATTTTTAATAATAAAATTATTATTATTATTATTGTTATTATATAAACCGTCTGTGCATGTTTTCGAAAGTTTAAAATATTGTTAGGATTATTACAAAAGTATAGTACTTTATTGAACTTTTTTGAAAATAATTTTAAGAAAAATATCGGAAAAATAAAATGCTCCAGTATATTGCCGGTATATTTTGTAGTAAAAATCGGTACATAGACTATATACCCTACGTTTCTTTTGAAGAAATAAAAATAGCTCCATGATAATGTAACTTCAAAAATGTTTCGAAAATAGAAATAGGATGACAAAATTATATCCCTACTAGTGGCTTGTGCAGCAAATTCTGCAAACTAAGTACATAAGAAGTTCAAATAAAAATTGTTCAGATTTATTTTCAATGAGAATACCAGACATTCTGAAAGTTATTTGCTTCCATAATAGTGAAACATACTCCCTCTGAATGTTTTTTATGCGAAATACTTTTTCTTGAACCTATCCATCTTCGGTTCTTGAGTTTCAGTGCGAAAACGCAGGTAACAATATCAGGACGATCAGCAAGTTTTTCATGTGGGAGTAATGCAGTAGCTATTTCAGGTCATTGCGGATTGTAGGTGAGAGTTAAGAAAATTTCAGGTTCGATTAAACCAAAGAATGGAATTAAATTTGATTTATTTTAAAGACGCAGCTAAAGTAATAAGCATGACTCATTACTACCTAGGAAAATTAGAGAATCATACACAAATATCTACATCACACCGCCATTAAATGTATGAAAAAGACTCACATCACTTGATTAAAAACTATAAAAATATTTCATTTTTAATAACAATATTGTTACCTTACGTAAATTTGATAGTTTTCAGTAACGTTATCTATAGCTATTACTCAGTAAATTATAGAAATGAAGATCTAATTTAAAATATTCTTTTTCTGCGTCTACTTGTATAAAATCCCAAAAGGTTTCACTTTCATATCATGAATGTAGCATTAATGTGTGTAATTAATGACAAATATTTCTATTCACATAATTGCATTAACTATAATAATACACTCAGGGACAAAAAAAAACCGGACACTTCTATATTTGCTTGTATTTTTTTGCCAATCATTTCAAAATGAAACAAAGCCCATTTAAACAAAATAATGTTTCATTTAGCACGTTATACGACAACATTTGAAAAAAAAATCTCTGATGAGAAAATTTACAAAAAATTATAAAGGGCGTATAACTATGGCATCGTTTGGTCTAACTGTTTTTTTTTTTTTTTTTTCATTTTATGGTGCCTTAAACATTAAAAACTTTTTAGTAACGGGTATTACCCCCTCTGGCTTGAATAACTGCATCCATACGTCTTGGCATGCTCTGAATTTGGTTAGCAATGTCTTCTTGAGGAATAAGTTCCCATTCTTCGCCAAGTGCTCGCCTCAACTCTTGTAACGATTCTGGTCTCGGTCGTCTATTGTTAACACGCCATGCCAGCATGTCCCACACGTGTTCAATTGGGTTCATGTCTGGACTCCTTGCTGGCCATGGAAGAACATGGATTCCCACTTCTTGGAGATAATCTCGGACCGCATGGGCAATATGCGGCCGTGCATTATCATGCATTAAAACAAAATTATCGCCTACAAATTGGCCAAATGGCACAACATGATCAGCCAAACATTCATTTATATACCTATCAGCTGTTAGTCTTCCATTTTCAACAAAAACCAACTCTGTACGAGCATCCGCACACACTCCTGCCCAAACCATCACTCCACCACCCCCATACGGCACATTTTCGGAAATGCAACACTGTGAAAATCGTTCTCCCCTCCTTCTCCAAACTCTTTCACGTCCATCAGGTGAGCACAGATTGAAACGGGACTCATCGGTGAACAGAACACAGCTCCACTGTCCATTTCTCCAATCCCTGTGATCATTTGCAAAACGCAGTCGTTCATCTCGATGCATCCTGAGAAGTCTGGGACCAGTTGCAGGTCTACTTGATATCAGTCCACTTGCTTTCAACCTCCTTCTAACTGTTTTGGCCGAAATTGGGCGTCCATGCATGTTAACAAATTGTTGGGCTACACTAGTAGCTGGCAGGTTGCGCTCCCTAAGAACTCTCAACACCATATACCTGTCTTCATTTGGATTTGTAGCTCTTGGACGACCCGAACCTGGTCTTCTGGTATATTCTATGGTCTTTCTATACCGTTTTATGGCATCATGGGTTGTGCTTCTAGCCATATTCATAACATTTGCAATGTAACATACACTGCGTCCATCATCGTAAAGGGCTACAGCTCGAGCCACATCTTCAGGTCGCTTCTTATTTTAAGACAAATATTACAACCCCACTTAAGCTCAGAAAATGTAAAAATAAAAAATAACGAATGATAACGATAATGAAGCACAAAATGGTTGAGACAAAATTGTTATAACTGAGACTCCGAAAGCAAAATTGGAATATTTGGTTGTAATGGCTTGTTTATAAAACAAAAAAAATCAACAATGTATACACGTTTCCGTAACAACAGATGGCTACCATAATATTGTATGAGAAGATAATGTTTTGCAAAATACCAGCAAATATTAAAGTGTCCGGTTTTTTTTTGTCCCTGAGTGTATTTCATTTTTAATGGTAATCTTATCAAACATTCTTAAGTTTTGTAGTTCTTAATATCCAATACACAGCTGTACTAGGAAAACTACAGACCAGAGGATCATACCTGTAAATTATTTTTACACGTTATCAAAAGATTACACAAATGAAGATCGACACATTGGCATTGTGCTGTTATGATTTTATAGAATCTGAGCCATCTGATCTCCAAATATGTCAGCAATTCTGCAGATCATGGCCTTCGCGTAATAGTCTATTGTTTATTGTAGGCTAGTGTGTGTTTTGTTTTATTCTGAAATGATGCAATTAGTTCTCAAAACTGACGAAAGTTGGATTTTGGAAAATATGAAAATTATGTAGAAAACCTAACGCTTCACTGAAAGTTACTATTTTTCTGAAAATCTTCGGGTTCTAAGCTTCAAAATGAGGGGTCATTTATTAAAATTCGTTCAACCGTTTTCCCGTAATTTCCATTACCAGTTCAAATTATATAGGGCCTATATAGATTATTCACAATAATTAATCTGAAGTTAATGTGTTTTTTATTTGTTTTAAAACAATTAGTATTTAGTAGTATTAGTATTTATTTATTTAACCTGGTAGAGATAAGGCCGTGAGGCCTTCTCTGCCCCTCTACCAGGGAATTACAACTATAACATGAACAATAAGATTACAATTAATATTAAATTTACAATTACAATTAGAATAAAAATTAAAGTACGACAAGATTACCTGATTAATGAAAGCTAGACATTTTATCATAGAAGTTAAGAACAAAGAATATTTTTGTATTTACTAAATTACAAATTAAACCTACAATAACAAAATTCTATAGTGATGAAATTACCGGATATTGAAATATTTTGTGATAGATTAAGAGAACTATTTACAAGAAACCATGTATGAACGAATCTCAATTACTGACCAAGTGCCTAGTAAGTTTGCGTTTGAATTGAATTTTATTTCGACAGTCCCTGATGCTTGCAGGTAACGAATTCCAGAGTCTTGGCAGGGCTATTGTGAAAGAGGATGAGTATGAGGAGGTGCGATGGGATGGTATTGTTAGTATTGTTTCATGGCGAGAGCGTGTGTTCAGATTGTGGTGGGAAGAAAGGTAAGTGAAGCGAGACGACAGGTACGAAGGAATAGAAGAGTTCAAGATTTCGAAGAGAAGGAGAAGTGAACGAAAATTTCTTTTTTTATCTAGTTTAAGCCAACCTATTGCTTCCAGGGATGGGGTAATGTGATCATATTTACGAACATTGCTTACAAAACGTACACACAAATTATGAGCACGTTGAAGTTTCGTTTTGTTGTCGCTGGAAAGGTCAGTCAGTAAAATGTCAGCATAGTCAAAATAGGGAAATGCAAGCGTCTGCACAAGGGACTTTTTTAGGCAAGAGGGAAGATGAACATTTATTCTTTTTAGCACATGGATAATAGAATATACTTTTCTGCAGGTTTCAACAATATCAGGGAAACAATTTTTTGTAGTTAATCACTGCGTTATGTGCAAGCACGCCACTCTTACCCGACTACAGCCTGGAAGTTAACTGCAAATGACAGCGTTAAGCATGGAGTGCACCGAGCTTCTTTTTATAACGAATCTGCGACATCGTATTAGTGCTCGATATGATGTGGCGTCTAGTTCGGATATTGCGAAGGCCTAGAACCGCCTAATTCACTCTGACTGCTGACACATACAATCATGTTCAACTCTGCATGGAATTTGTGTCCGCTGAAGAGGACAGCGGAGGAAAATAATCGCTTTTCCTCTTATATCTTCCAAATTTTAATTTAGACTTCAAAATAACAATGTGGCCCAAGGTTCGGTCCGCTGAATTTGTAGCTACTGCTACTGAGTTCGATTCCAACAGGAGTAACAGATTAACTACATGCCATCTGGTTACAACCAACGACGGCGGAAAAAAAGGTGCTGTTTTAAATAGGACTCGTGTAAGACAGTTGTACAGTAAAAGCGAAAGAAGGAAATTCAATTTTCAAGCAGTAATTTTAATTCTGTGGCCGGGAGGAAAAAGATATTAAGTAAAAATTTTATACTTCTCAGGAGAGTAGTAGAAAGATTGAAATTGGTGTCAATTGTAGCGTTCTTTTAATTAAGAGGTTTTTCCTGGATATTATTTGTTTATATTTCTTCTAAAATAGATAATGTTGCTCATTTAACAATTTTCTTGATTATTTCCAAAAAATAGCCCCACTTGAGGGTATATGTACGTGAACGACCACAAATATTATCAGAAAATGCAGGCTTTAAATCTCTAAAATTTTATAAGAAAATAAACTCACAATTGGGCAAAAATTACAAGGTATCACAACAAGACTTATTAGAACTTATATATCTTATAAAAGTATAAAAATATTACTAATAATATTTTTGAAACCAGGTTTATCAAAGTATGAAAAAAAAAAATTGCAGTTACATCATTTGGTAATCATGACATTGTTATGGTTTCTCTGACATCTTTAATATTTTTCCTGCATGTAATAAACACTTATTTCTGAAAAGTAGACTACTCTCAGACATGTAGAGTTGTTTATTTTAATACAGTTGATTTTTTATTTGTCCTATATAAAATATATTAAAATTTGCATAATGTTTGTGATCTAATTTTTCTATTTTCAAAGAAATGAACATTATTGTAGTCTACCTTTTGCATAAATGCATGTTAAATCAGTGTAAAAAATTTCAGAACTCTATCTCTAATGGTTGTGGAGTTATGAAAAATTTTCAAATTTTGGAAACTTTAATTTAAAGTAAAAAGTAGATTTTTAAAATTATTATTAGTAAACCCTTCTTATACCTTTATCAGATACCTATTTAAGTTATAATACGCCTTGTTTTGGAGCCCTGTAATTTTTGTCCAATTGTGGGTTCATTTTCTTATAAAAGTTTAGAAATTTAGAGCCTGCATTTTCTGAGAATATTTGTGGTCGTTCACGTACATATACCCTTAAGTCCTTTTAAGACTACAACCCAAACTGAGTAGAAGGGAATATTTAAACGTAAGACCTTTTTTATGTCTAAATAAATGAGAAATGCAAATTATTAGGAATGCAAAAATAGGTCTTAAACAATATAGGACTGTTTACCTGGTGCTTAAAGTTTTAAAAGCAAAGGGCATCAGTATGTGATAAAATAGCTAAAATACAAGTTAGAGCTTTTTAATAGGGAAGCATGGAAAGTAAACATGTGGTGGTTTGTAAGGAATAAAGTATTAAATATTCTTAAGTCCTTTATTCTGTGTGTGCTCGATTCGAAAAGTGCTTAGGACATTTGGTAACGCTCTATAAATCCAGTCAGGAGTCTCATTTGACTTTAACCGTGTTACCAGATTGTAGAGAATTGTTTCCGCTTTCAGAATACATAAAAATCTCATTTCCACAAAAAAATGACTTAAGACCTTTTTTCTCCCGGCCACAGCATTAATACAGAAAGCGTCAATGAATTTTGAACGATTTTAATAATTGATAACCGTGAAATAATGTTCTATATTTCATTTATTACTGCACATGTGTAAAGACTGAATGAAGTTCTCCACGTTTTTCTTCAACTCACAGATGGTTCTAAAACTTAAAATCATTTTAACATAAACTCCTAAGCTTGCTTTTTCTTCTCCAACAATACCATGAACAAATAACTAATAGCTTCTCATTATTAACGAAATACGAGTAGAATGGTTATATTTTATTGACGCTCTCGATATGAACAGAAACAGCACGTTCTTGTGAAAGGAAATCAGGAAAGCGACATTCTTAAAAGGATATCAACATTTAAGCTCATGAATCAGGCATAATGTAGACTTAAGTCTTGTGTGACAGAAACAGTTGAAGAGTTCGCGGGAAAAACGATGAATGTCACATTTCTGTCATGGATTAGATAATGATCTAATTGAGTCTATAACTGCAAGATGTAGTGCTGTTTCTATAGAAAATAAAGGAAAGGGTTACTGTATTCGTGGTGATAATTCTCCTTTTTACATTTTTCATAAGAACAACATTAAATTTCGCAGTGATCCATTAAATTAGATAATAATAATAATAATAATAATAATAATAATAATAATAATAATAATAATAATAATGATTTATTTTAGCTGGCAGAGTTAAGGCCGTAAGGCCTTCTCTTCCACTCAACCAGCAAAAAGTGTATATACATATGCATGAACTTACAAAGAATCCAACAATTTGATTTAGATGAGAGTTACATGTATACAAAAGTTATTTACAAATTAAACAACAAAATACTATGAACTATTAATTAAACACTGAAATAAACTATGTAGCAGAATTAAACTAAAATACATAGAATGTTAATATATTTCAAATAATATTAGATAATAGAAAGAGATTATTACGAGACAATTAAAATACAGCACAATCAGGATGATGTCTAAAGAAAAAAGTAACAATGTAGTCAGTGATAGTTTAAATCAGTATGATTGGAGTGAAATGCTAATAAGGTTATCTTTTAAGCTGTTCTTAAAGGTGTTAATTGTCTTGCAGCCCCTAATACTTTGTGACAAGGAATTCCATTGACGCGAGGTGGATATCGTAAAAGATGATGAATAACAAGATGTTCTATGAAGAGGTATACTTAGCGTGCCACAGATAAGTGATCTGGTATTTACGTCGTGGTTAGAGTATAGATAAGAGAAACGAGACGAAAAGTAATTTGGTGTTGAGGTGTGCAGAATTCGGAAGAGTAAAGACAAAGAGTGTAAAGTTCTTTAAGTCGGAGCCACGAGAGACTTGCGAAGGACGGTGATATGTGATCATACCGTCGGATGTTGCACACGTATCTGACGCACATATTCTGAGCTCGCTGTAACTTGACTGACAATTCAGAACTTAGGTCACTTAACAAAACGTCACAATAATCGAAGTGCGGCGTTACTAGGGTTTGTACTAGGGTAAGTTTTAGTTGCTGGGGCAAGAAGTTTCTCAAGCGACTCAAACAGTGAATGGAGGAACAGATTTTTTTTATCGTTTCTTTAACTTGAAAATTCCAACTTAGATTATTATCAAAAAAGAAGCCAAGATTTTTTACGACAGATGAATAAGGGAGTAGCGTGTTGTTAAGGGTAACAACTGAAAGATTACTGTTATTAAGGGAGTTAACTAAACGCTTATGTCCAATAATTATGGCTTGTGTCTTACTTGGATTAAGTGCGAGTCCGAAATTGGCCGCCCAAGTGGAGACAGTGGCTAGGTCACAATTTAACTTGTCAATCGATTCATTGATCGTATTGGGTCTGGAATGTATGTAAAGTTGTAGGTCGTCGGCATAGAGGTGATATCGGCAATACTGTAAGTTCTTTGATACGTCATTAATGTAGATAGAGAAAAGTAGTGGTCCTAATACGGAGCCCTGCGGCACTCCCGCCTTTGTGCATCTCCATTGGGAGAATTGATTATCAATAATCATATATATATAATGACATCAACCTTAAGAAAACTGTGACATTCATCGTTTTTCCCGCGAACTCTTCAGTTGTTTTTGAAGCGGAACGGCCTAAATACAGATGGTGATTATGATGATAATGGTAGTGATAAATTAAGTCAAATAGTTATGATTTCACTTAGAAATCCGTGTAATTGGGTTCAATTATCGACAAAGAATTGGAAATTTATATCCTTTCCATCAGAACTGGGTCTCTTGTGTTTGTGCTATATTGTCTTATGCAGTGATCTTCTGCCATGCCAGCCACATGATGGGAACGAACATATTAGAGTTATATGACATGCACAATTTATTTTAGTTTTGCCATTTAAATAATATGTAGAAATTTGATCCGAACAATTGAAGGTTAAAAAAAAAACAACCATAGCCCAAAAACATAAATTTCAGGAGAGAAAAAAAAAAGAAAAAGAAAAGAGAAGAAAGAACGAACCTGGCATGGATATTGTTGACACTTCAAGTGTGAAATTTGGCATGCCATTTTTTAAGTCTTGTAGAAACTTTGGAAAACTGAAATGCATTTATAACTTAAATTGCCTCACAGGAATACATGTGTAAATGCAGGTAACTATGGACAACGGTAGTTTTTTAAGAAAACATATTCTGTTGTGGCTGAAGTGTGTCTCTCCCTTAATCTTATTTTTCTTTATTAGATCCTGTTTCTTCTCCTTTCGTTGCTTGCGTTTCTTCCAAGGGATTTCTTCTGCACCTAAAGATGACACCATAACCAATATAACAATTCACGTGACAAAGTACTTTTCTCTGAGGTGGCTTTTACTGCTTACGTAAGAAGCAGTACTGCCAATCTACAACAGTTTAAAATTGTATGGATAAATGTTTCAAGATGATATGAATGGGATATTTGCAAATGCTACCATCGTCATCCTATAACAGAGGTCTATGGTGTTTTTCCTCTAACAACTAATTCAGTAGATGACCGCTACAATACGCTCACCACATGCTTAATATCTCAAATTTTCATTTTTTGGACTATGGTTAGTTTTTGAAAAAAACCTTTCAATCAATGTAACATTGTAAAATTCCTTTGTAGAACGAGAAGTTACATTTGTTCCTGTCAAATTTCTGCACATTTAAAAGAACAAAACTAAAATTCTTTCAATCATTTATTATCATAATACACTGGTCTCTTAAATTGACTAGCACATTGGGACATAAATCAATTAATTAAATGGCTCTCTCAAAACACGCTATGAAATATTTCATATGAAACATTTTTATCTCGAAAAGGAAGCAAAAACGAGCATTGTATTAAACAGTTTTGATTGAAATATCTCAAAGAATATCCCCCGAAATTAATGACATTACTTACAGTTCATCCTGTATATTTACGTGAACTTTTTGCTTGTCCTTATATCCTCTATCCAATTTCCAAAGGTTCCCTATACTATACATATCAATTAAAACCATGTATAAACAGTCATATCGTTCTCAACATGACAAAGAACTGAATTCTTATAAAACCCATAAAACTTACAATGTTTCCGAGATTTTGTAATGCACTTCACAAACGTGTATTGTACAACATTTTTTGCACGATCATATTCTTTTTTTTTAATTGCAAATCTATAATATATAATTTGAACTGGTAATGGAAATTACGGGAAAACGGCTGAACGGATTTTAATAAATGAACCCTCATTTTGAAGCTTGAAACCCAAAGTTTTTCAGAAAAATAGTAGTTTTCAGTGAAATGTCAATTTTCCTACATCATTTTCCTATTTTCCAAATTCCATCTTTCGTCAGTTTTGAGAACGAGGCCTAATTAATTGCATTTCAGAATAAAACAAACAACACACTACAATAAACAATAGACTATTACACGAAGGTCATGACCTACAGGATTGCTGACATAGAGTTCAGATAGCTCAGATTTTTCACATCATAATGCCAATATGTCGATCTTCATTTGTGTAATTTTTTGATAACGTATAAAAATAATTTATAGGTGTGATTCTGCGGTGTATAATTTTCTGAGTACAGCTGTGTATTGGATATTAAAATCTACAAAACTTGAGGTGGTTTGATGACATTATTACTATTAGAAATTATTATAGTTAATGCCATGATGTGATTATTTTTCACTAATTATACATATTAATACTATATTGATGATATGAAAGTAAAACGTTTTGGAGAGAAATATCTTAAATTAGATCTTAATTTCTATAATTTACTAAGTGGCGGCTAATACTTAATGGCGGTGTGGTGTAGATATTTATATGCGTCATTCTCTTCAGTATTGGCTCGAGAGAGCGCAAAAATTAGAGTTCCTAAGGAAAGACCAAAAGGTATTACTTACTGATAAAATAAGAGGCCTACAAGATTTTGTAGTCTCCCGATCATTTCAGCAAGATCTCTTAGCAGCATAAAATGATTTTGCCCTCTACATTTCAAGCTCTACTTGCAGCAGCTATACCAAGATGCTATGTCTATTGTTCGAAAGTATAGCAAACCTGACATTTTTTTAACTTTCGTCTACAATCCACAATGACCTGAAACAGCTATTGCTTTGCTCCCACATGAAAAACCCACTGATCGCCCTGACATTATTACTTGGGGTTTCGCGTTGAAACTCAAAAACTGAAGGTGTATAGGTTTCATGAAAAATTATTTGGCATAAAAAGAACCATTTAGAGAAAGTATGTTTCATTATTACGGAAGCAAATAACTTTCAAAATATCTTATATTCTTCATTGAAAATAAATCTGAAAATTTTTATTTGAACGTTTAATGAACTTAGTTTGCAGCATTTGCTGCACAAGCCACTAGTACAATATATTTTGCATTGAAAATTTAGAGCAATATTATTCCAAAGCCTTCACAAAACTGCATTGTAATGGTAACTAAGTAACAATAAGTGTATTATAATGGGTCTAGGCCTATTTCAGTATAGTTTTATGTTATGAAGAATGAAGTTTGTGTGTGAGAATTCTAACTTTCAAGGTCTAACAACAATAACTCAAAACACGATCGTGCAAAAAAGTAAGTGTCAATTCCGTGGCAAATATTTTATTACGAAATTTTGACTATGGTATATAACAAGCTAGAAACTTGTATCATTCTGTGGAACTTGTTTCACTTTCATAGGAAAATCTACAATGTAAAATATATATATAAATATATATATATTCAATGTACCGAAGTACATATGATATTTCCATGCAGATATTCTGTGTCATCATACGATGAAAGAGTAATGGAACGGAGAAAAATTCTCTCCGGTGCCGGGATTTGAACCCGGGTTTTCAGTTCTACGTGCTGATGCTTTATCCACTAAGCCACACTGGATACAACCCCGGCGTCGGACAGAATTGTCTCTGATTGAGTTCCAACTCTTGGGTTCCCTCTAGTGGGCGCCCTCTGCACTACGTCATAGATGTCCCTCTATCATCTCTATCATCATAGACATCTACGTCATAGATGTCCCTCTATCATCTCTATCATCATAGACATCTATGACGTAGTGCAGAGGGCGGCCACTAGAGGGAACCCAAGAGTTGGAACTCAATCAGAGACAATTCTGTCCGACGCCGGGGTTGTATCCGGTGTGGCTTAGTGGATAAAGCATCAGCACGTAAAGCTGAAAACCCGGGTTCAAATCCCGGCGCCGGAGAGAATTTTTCTCCGTTCCATTACTCTTTCATCCTACAATGTAAAGCTAATTTTCTGATATATTTTTTTATCCTTTCTTCTGCACTCTTCAAGTTCCCACGAGACTTTCATCTCAGCAGATAGGCCCATATATGAGACACGCAATTTCTCTTGGCTGTGAAATCCGGAAATTCGTAAGTGAATGTTACAAATTGGCACACGTGTTGAGATAACTGACCCGCAGAGAAGCCCCCCTAAGGGAGACAGTTCCTTCTTATACGAGACTAGGCGCCGATTGGCTGTCTTTCACATCCGTATTCAATATTCTTGAAGAGTCGATACACTTTTAGATCAATATTTGGTTCACGGTCCAGTAAGCATTCTAGAGGAAGAAGATGATCCTGTTTTGGCAATTTGACAGGATTCCAGAGAAGAGAGCCAGCCGTACGTACTACGAGTTCACAAGAAGTGAGTCTATACTTGGCGAAGTTCTTGCGGCGAAATAATCCCATTACAGTCCCGGACCAGGCGCTGCGCTGTTCCACCGTCGTGTTCCCAATATACGTACTTCCGCTTCTATGTTATGACGCTTTTATTACTTCTAAAATAAACTGAGAAGCGTTAAAAACAAAATATGATTTGTTTGTGTTTTTACTCTCTCCTACTAGAGGTCTCAAAAATATATATATATATTTTTTTGGTCGGTCGTGTTTTTAATTGTCTAAATTTATATTTTTAGAGTCCAACTTCAACAATATTAATCGTCTGGATAAAACTGAAGCAACGCTAAAGAAATTGAACTTGTAGTCTTACATAGATTGATTTCAAGCTAAAATATAATATTGCAATTTTTTTTTTGAATATCCAAATTTATTGAACCCTATTTTACCATGAGATATATTAGGGTTATTATTAAATACATTTCAGATACAAATAAGTACGAACACATATAACTTATAACAGACAGACAATTATATCACATGCCATTACATATTATTATCTAAGTATGTAGAATATATATTACACACAGAAACATATTGTATGTATGTATTTATTTACACTGCAAGTGGGCAAGCACCCGGTGGCAGTGGTATATACAATATTAACAATACACAATGAAATGATAAGCAATACACAATAATATTTACAATACACAATACTATTTACAACACATTTACAATTTTATACACAATACAATAAAAATACACAATACAATTTAACACAGTAATAATAAAACATAAAATAAAACACCTAATGTTACAACACAACCTACATAATTATGTATAGGTCCTACATAAGTTTCAATAGTCTTTCACTTTACTTTCATCTCATTCCCTGTAGTGGAACTATGACGCATTTCACTGACACTTTAGCACACATTTCACTGACACTCTGTAACACATTTCACTGACACTATAGAACACATTTCATTGACGCTATAAATTATCACTGATCGGAACTGTTCATTGCACTGTAAAACATAACTTCACTGACTCACATCGCTTCACTGATACAACAGTTCAAATAAGTCAAATAATTGCATCCTTATGCATACTTATAAACAGAACTACATTTAAACTAAACATTTCTAGTCTAAGGCCCTCTTACACGCTATTTTTAAATAATTTACAATTCAAACCAAGGAAGTAAACTCGTCAGGCTAGATAAATGCATGTCACCTTAAAAAATTAAATGTTGAATGTCACCTTAATTTTAATTTTCACTTTATACACAACTCTTTAAATTATTCTTGAATCTTCTTAAGGAAGGACAGCCCTCAAAGACCGCTGCAGGTAGGTCATTCCAATCATTTATAGTTCTATTTAAAAATGAGAATTTACCTACATCCGTTTTCTGTTTCCTACATTTGATTTTAAAATCATGATCGTTCCTACCATAGTACGTTGGCTTTTCTAACCGAGCCGTTATGTCTACCCATGCTTTCTGACCTACCGGCATATATATATATATATAAAGAAGTACATATTTAATAATAGTAATAATAATAATAATAATAATAATAATAATAATAATAATAATAATAAAGAATGTTAAACAGAAATTAAACACACAAAAACAAACATATTGCATAAGAACAGACATATTATGAGTGCATAGCTAATGTACACACGAGAAAAAAGTACATAGTACATAAACATTACAAACATATGACAAATAAAAATATATTACATAGAAATTACATACATATTTATCACAAAAGTGACATATTACATGGAAGTTTCATACATACGACATAAAAAAGACATTAGATACAAATACATAGTAGATATTACATTACAAACACATTAATGTATTTGGATTTGAAAGTGAAATATGGGTGATAAGTGCAGATTTTTTAATAAGGGAAATGATTTTTTTTTTTTTTATAAATTGAATATATAAAATCGGAAAGATAGAATTTATAAAACAATTATATTACCGGTTGTTCTTTATGGTTGTGAAACTTGGACTCTCACGTTGAGAGAGGAACATAGGTTAAGGGTGTTTGAGAATAAGGTTTTCAGGAAAATATTTGGGGCTAAGAGGGATGAAGTTACAGGAGAATGGAGAAAGTTACACAACACAGAACTGCACGCATTGTATTCTTCACTAATTCTGTAAGCAATGTATGTATACCATGGAATGTTAATAAATACAATACAATACACCTGACATAATTAGGAACATTAAATCCAGACGTTTGAGATGGGCAGGGCATGTAGCACGTATGGGCGAATCCAGAAATGCATATAGAGTGTTAGTTGGGAGGCCGGAGGGAAAAAGACCTCTAGGGAGGCCGAGACATAGATGGGAAGATAATATAAAAATGGATTTGAGAGAGATGGGATATGATGTTAGAGAATGGATTAATCTTGCTCAGGATAGGGACCGATGGCGGGCTTATGTGAGGGCGGCAATGAACCTCCAGGTTCCTTAAAAGCCAGTAAGTAAGGAAGTATAAAGAGTTATTAGCAATATTCCATACTTAATTAACATATTGTATAGTAAACATTTACCGGAGGAAAAAAGACCTTTGGGGAGGCCGAGACGTAGATGGGAGCATAACATTAAAATTGATTTGAGGGAGGTGGGATATGATGATAGAGGGTGAATTAATCTTGCACGGGATAGGGACCGATGGCGGGCTTATGTGAGGGCGGCAATGAACCTGCGGGTTTCTTAAAAGCCATTTGTAAGTAAATATAGTAAACATTTAGAGTGTATAACCTGTTTAGGCAAGTCATTGATATAAAGTAAAAAGAACAAGGAACTGCCTCCTTCCGGGCGTGAACCCAGGAACCTCAAATCCGATGGAAAGTATAGTTACTAGTAGACCATGGAGGAAGATGTTACGTAATTATATAACTCAAAGAACTTTATTATTACGTAACTGAAATAATTAAACTCCCCAGAAAAGTATGCGCCAGATGCCAGGTTCTGCCTTTGTCAGACCCAGAAAGAGATGACACCAGCTTCTTCTTTCTCCCGTCTTTGTTCAACTCTCTTCCACTTCCTTAGTTGCTCTTCATTTGCTTTCCTCCATATTTTCCCTCTTCCCGTTTACCCTTCTCAAGACGTAATGAGCATTTCGTAGAAGGGTGGGAACGGATTCTACTTGTGACGGAGAAGGGGGGGGTTGCTGCCGGGATTTATACAACGGGCTGAGTGTGTGATAGATGGGAATAACCAAGAGCAGTAATAACGTGGTGGCGTATTGGCGATTATTTTTTTCAATGCATGTTCCGATGTGATGGAATCTAATAATATCCAGACGTCTATTGAAGGAGCTAAGAAAAGTCCTGATTTAGAAGTGGATGTAATCTGTCTCCTATTTCGTAACTGGTGTGTACCTTAACGACTTTTCCTTACCCAATCAGAAAACATAAAATAAATTTCATAGAAACGTAAGTGCTATTCTTTTTCATAGTCTGCAGATTTGATTAACTAGACATTCTAAGGCTCCAGCTGTAAGTCTACAAAAGACATAATATACAGGTTGTAGTGTTCGTATAAAAACTTCTTGCAGCATATTATTATTATTATTATTATTATTATTATTATTATTATTATTATTATTATTATTATTATTATAATACATACTAGGTTCAAAAAGTTCCCGGAATTTGCTAGCATCATAGAAACAACGTACCTTAAACACTATTCTACAGCATTCCCTTCAAAATAGTTGCCTTCCGCAACAACACACTTTTGCCAACGCGTGTAGAGTTCCTGGAAGCAGGCCTGGAAGCCATTTTGTGAAACCCGTCTTAGTGCTCTCGTCGCGTTTGCGATAACCTCTTCAGCATTGAATCTCCGTCCTTTCAGATGACTTTTCAGACGGGGAAACAGAAAGTAATCAGGTGGTGAGAGATCAGGAGAGTATGGTGGGTGATCCAAAGCAGTTATGCTGTGCCTGGCAAGAAAATTCTTTACAATAATTGCGCGATGAGCAGGTGCATTGTCATGCATAAGGAACCAGTTGTTTTCTACCCACTTTTCTGGACGTTTCCTTCTCACTGCGTCCCAGAGGCGACGGAGGGTTTCTACGTACAATTCTTTCGTTACAGTACGACCTTCTGGAATGAACTCATGGTGCATGAGACCCTGAGAGTCGAAGAAAACTTCCAACATAACTTTGCTTTAAGTGTGCTTAAATGCGACAGGCTCATGTCAGTAGATTTACTGGCATGTGAAAGAACTCCTGCGGGACAAAATTCCGGCACATCCGGCGATGCTGATATAACCTCTGCAGTTGCGAGCGTCGTTAAATAAAACATAACATTTAAAATAACTTTGCCTTTGGAAGTGTCCCTAGGAAATTTTTGCTTCCGAGGAGATGTTTTCGATTTCCACTCCGATGACTGTCGTTTAGGGACTGGGTCGTACAAGTAGCACCAGTTTCATTTTGTTTAAGAAATCACCATCTTCATCAGCCATACTGATCATGTCCCCAGCAAAACACAGAACTTGATGTTTGTACTTTGCTCTGTAGACATAATTACAAAATGCGACGAACAAACAAAACACTATGATAAACAATTGCCTACAACTCAAAACCAATAATTGCCATTATCAGCAAACTTTAAGGAAATGACATCATGAATGTTACCAACAAAACAAATGTATAATATCCCTTGTTATATATTAATACGAAAAATGGTAGTAAAATTCCGGGAACTTTTTGAACCTAGTAGTATGATATGATATGATAGTGCGATTAATTAAAATGTGTCTCAGTGAAACATACAGCAGAGTCCGTATAGGCCAGTTTCTATCTGATGCTTTTCCAATTCACTGTGGGATAAAGCAAGGAGATGCACTATCACCTTTACTTTTTAACTTTGCTCTAGAGTATGCCACTAGGAAAGTCCAGGATAACACAGAGGGTTTGGAATTGAATGGGTTACATCAGCTGCTTGTCTATGCTGATGACGTGAATATGTTAGGAGAAACTCCACGAACGATTAGGGAAAACACGGGAATTTTAATGGAGGCAAGTAAAGAGATAGGTTTGGAAGTAAATCCCGAAAAGACAAAGTATATGATTATGTCTCGTGACGAGAATATTGAACGAAATGGAAATATACAAATTGGAAATTTATCTTTTGAAGAGGTGGGAAAATTCAAACACCTGGGAGCAACAGTAACAAATATAAATGATACTCGGGAGGAAATTAAACGCAGAATAAATATGGGAAATGCCTGTTATTATTCGGTTGAGAAGATTTTATTATCCAGTCTGCTGTCAAAAAATTGAAAGTTAGAATTTATAAAACAGCTATATTACCGGTTGTTCTTTACGGTTGTGAAACTTGGACTCTCATTTTAAGAGAGGAACGTAGGTTAAGGGTGTTTGAGAATAAGGTGCTTAGGAAACATATTTGGGGCTAAGAGGGATGAAGGTACAGGAGAATGGAGAAAGTTACACAACACAGAACTGCATGCATTTTATTCTTCACCTGACATAATTAGGGACATTAAATCCAGACGTTTGAGATGGGCAGGGCATGTAGCACGTATGGGCGAATCCAGAAATGCATATAGAGTGTTAGTTGGGAGGCCGGAGGGAATAAGACCTTTGGGGAGGCCGAGACGTAGAAGGGAAGATAATATTAAAATGGATTTGAGGGAGGTGGGATATGATGGATTAATCTTGCTCAGGATAGGGACCAATGACGGGCTTATTTGAGAGCGCCAATGAATCTCCGGGTTCCTTAAAAGCCATAAGTAAGTAAGTAAGTAAGTAATTACTTTGTGTAGAATGATCCAAAGACGTTACACGCAATCATAAGAATTTTCTCAAATTCTCTGTCATTCCCTTTCTTAGTCTTGTCACCGAGTGACAAATTCTTTATTGTAGGCCTGTTTATGAAGAATACTGAATACGACCAATTTGCAATTGTAGAAATAAAACAATTATTTATAGGAATAAATTCACAAAAGAAAACATAATAGGCCTAATTGACATAATAGTAATATGCGTTACAAGAGCGGTATGTTGAAGTTTTCATGTTCGAGGAAAAGTCTGAAAAAGCGAAACGTAGTTGAGCTTTTTTAATTCCCGAGAATTGAAAGAAAACATACCGCTCGTGTATCGTACATTATTTTGTGCGAAGATCGTTTATTACATACCTGAAGAGGAATTTCTAATTAGTTGCAATGAAATCTCCATCTTGGTTTCTGTTCCATGACGGCAAATTTGCAAAACAAAAATATCTATCTTCAACATTGTTGCTTTAAAATGTTTTCTGTGTTTACTATACTCCAGTAGGCTGTGATATATGTCTGTCTTCCCCCCCCCCCCGAGTCTATAAACGCGAACTTAAAACAAACGGTAAGGTTATGTAATGATTTATTTTTCATTTTAATATTTTAACAATATTATTTATATAACATATTGCAGTAATAACATCGGCATCTGGAATCTTGTTGATTTTTTCACAGCTTCCTTAATCGAATGCAGTAACTTTAGTGGAGTTGTAGAGTTTACTTAATTATTGCAAATATTTAAAAACAATAATTAACAGTGCAATTTAGGTGAAATTGCAGTGGTAAGTTTCCAATTTATAATTATTACCATATTCAACGTCTCTAAAAATAATATTTTAAAAACCTAAAGCAGTAAAATCAATATGCCACTTAAGCGGTAAGAAGAGGGAAATTGTTATGTGTGTTTGGTTGGGAATACTGAATGTGGAATTTTAGACTTTCCGCGGATTGGTTTTGTGCGGAAACCAAGTAAATACGCACGATCTCGCACAAAGAATATTGAATTGATTGCTGTAATTTGTTAGGCCTGCGTTGCCTAAGCAACCAATAAGGAACAATTGAAAGCAAGAATATCGCTATAATTCTGTGGCCGGAAGGAAAAAGGTTTTAAGTCAATTTTTGTGAAAATGAGATTTTTATATATTCTGAAAGCGGAAACAATTCTCTACAATCTGGTAAAACGGTTAAAGTCAAATAAGACTCCTGACTGGATTTATAGAGCGTTACAAAATGTCCTAAGTACTTTTTGAATCGAGCACACACAGAATAAAGGACTTAAGAATATTTAATACTTTATTCCTTACAAACCACCACATGTTTACTTTCCATGCTTCCCTGTTCAAAATGTCTAACTTGTATTTTAGCCATTTCATCACATACTGATGCCCTTTCCTTTTAAAACTTTAAGCACCAGGGTAAACAGTCCTATAATTGTTTAAGACCCATTTTGCATTCCTAATAATTTACATTTCCCATTTATTTTGACATGAAAAAGGTCTTATGTTTAAATAGTCCCCTATATTCAGTTTGGGTTCTAGTCTTAAAAGAGCTTAAGTGCGGCTGTTTTTTGGAAATAATCAAGAAAATTGTTAAATGAGCAACATTACCTATTTTAGAAAAAATATAAACAAATAATATCCAGGAAAAACCTCTTAATTAAAAAACTCAATAATTTACACCAATTTCAATCCTTCTACTACTCTTCTGAAATTTATAAAATTTTTACTTAAGACCTTACTGGCTTTTAAGGAACCCGGAGGTTCATTGCCGCCCTCACATAAGCCCGCCATTGGTCCCTATCCTGAGCAAGATTAATCCGGTGTCTACCATCATATCCCACCTCCCCCAAATCCATTTTAATATTATCTCCCCACCTACGTCTCGGCCTCCCCAAAGGTCTTTTCCCCTCCGGCCTTCCAACTAACACTCTATATGCATTTCTGGATTCGCCCATACGTGCTACATGTCCTGCCCATCTCAAACGTCTGGATTTAATGTTCCAAATTATGTCAGGTGAAGAATACAATGCGTGCAGCTCTGCGTTGTGTAACTTTCTCCATTCTCCTGTAACTTCATCCCTCTTAGCCCCAAATATTTTCCTAAGAACCTTATTCTCAAATACCCTTAATCTCTGTTCCTCTCTCAAAGTGAGAGTCCAAGTTCCACAACCATACAGAACAACCGGTAATATAACTGTTTTATAAATTCTAACTTTCAGATTTTTTGACAGAAGACTAGATGACAGAAGCTTCTCAACCGAATAATAACAGGCATTTCCCATATTTATTCTGTGTTTACTTTCCTCCCGAGTGTCATTTATATTTGTTACTGTTGCTCCAAGATATTTGAATTATATTATTTGTAAATAATATGCCTTTTTATACTAAGTACATTGATTTAAACAGAGTCTAAGGTACGTGTCCTGACTTTTGAAGAATCCTATATATATTGTATTTTGTTCTGAGACTATTTCATTAGTGTAAAAACTGAATAATGTAGATGACGGTGAGCAACCTTGCCTGACACCTTCTTTAGACGTCTTCACGAAACTGTTCAGAATTTCTCTCTGGAGAAAATAGTGAACATGAACGAAACTGTAAAGACTTGTGTAGCCCATGCTACAGTTGAATTCCTTGAAATTAGTTCAGTTCGTTGTATAAAGCTCGGGTTCTTCAGGAAAGCCTGAGAATTCAAGAGCAAGTCTGCCTTTGAATGGCAGTGAATGTACACAGAATACAGACATCGCTAATTTGGAATTCTGATTAATTAGGGCCCGCAATTACCATTGGCAACAAAGCCATGCGTTCATTGAAATGGAAAAGGAAATAAGAGAGCTTTGAATTCTTTCTGTCTCCGGCTCTTTCATTCCCGACGTCGTTTCCACCGGATTCACTGGCAGTAAATATCGTTAAAATATTATAGAATTATAAAAAGCTTTGAAAATCTCGCTGTATTATGTATGTCTGTGTTACAGAATCTTTTCACAGGGGTTGCTAATGATTTTTTGTCTACTTAGGGCTGGGGCTTATTATGCTGCTTTCACATTTAAGCTAAAAAGACTTTGATAAAATAGCACTTCTCTCCTCGAGTTGTGCAGGATCACAATTAGACTCAATTCTTGCTATCGTGCTACATTCTGTGTCATTATTCACAACCTAACACCTTGCGTCTCATTTCTGTCGCGAACATACACTGACTTATACACAGTAAATGAAAGCCTAAAGCCATAGGGAATATACAGTATGTTCCGATAAGATCGGCTCCTCTATGAGGAGGTTATAAACTGCGGCCACTTCGGTCTGGTTGAACGACATTTAAAATTCCTCTATTCCACAAACGTATTTCAGGGTGCAAATAGCCATAGTAGCTGACGCGCCCTTTTTAAACCCCGCTGACTAACAATTTATTTTATATGGTTATTTTACGACGCTGTATCAATATCGAGGTTATTTAGCGTCTGAATGATATGAAGGTGATAATGCCGGTGAAATGAGTCCGGGGTCCAACACCGAAAGTTACCCAGCATTTGCTCTTATTGGGTTGAGGGAAAACCCCGGAAAAAACCTCAACCGGATATCTTGCCCCGACCGGGATTCGAACCCTGGCCACCTGGTTTCGCAGCCAGACGCGCTGACCGTTACTCCACAGGTGTGGACGCTAACTAGCAAACGTATTTCTATGGTGTAATAGACTCTTTTGTTGACGTCGTACAAAATTTTGTCCAATATTCTTTTGAGAAGATTAACTCCGTACATAGATGAAATTATTGGGGATATTCAGTGCGGTTTAGGCGTAATAGATCGACTATTGATAAGATTTTTTGTATTCGACAGATATTGGAGAAAAAATGGGAGTATAAGGGTACAGTGCATCAGTTATTAATAGATTTCAAAAAGGCATATGACTCCGTTAAGAGAGAAGTTTTATATAATATTCTTATTGAATTTGACATTCCCAAGAAACTAGTTCGATTGATTAAAATGTGTCTCAGTGAAACTTACAGCAGAGTTCGTATAGGCCAGTTTCTATCTGATACTTTTCCAATTCACTGCGGGTTAAAGCAAAGATATGCACTGTCACATTTACTTTTTAACTTTGCTCTAGAATATGCCATTAGGAAAGTTCAGGATAACAGAGAGGGTTTGGAATTGAACGGGTTACATCAACTTCTTGTCTATGCGGATGACGTGAATATGTTAGGAGAAAATCCACAAATGTTTAGAGAAAACACGGAAATTTTACTTGAAGCAAGTAAAGCGATAAGTTTGGAAGTAAATCCCGAAAAGACAAAGTATATGATTATGTCTCGTGACTAGAATATTGTACGAAATGGAAACATAAAAATTGGAGATTTATCCTTCGAAGAGGTGGAAAAATTCAAATTTCTTGGAGCAACAGTAACAAATATAAATGACACTCGGGAGAAAATTAAACGCAGAATAAATATGGGAAATGCGTGTTATTATTCGGTTGAGAAGCTTTTGTCATCTAGTCTGCTGTCAAAAAATCTGAAAGTTAGAATTTATAAAACAGTTATATTACCGGTTGTTCTTTATGGTTGTGAAACTTGGACTCTCACTTTGAGAGAGGAACAGAGATTAAGGGTGTTTGAGAATAAGATTCTTAGGAAAATACTTGAGGCTAAGAGGGATGAAATTACAGGAGAATGGAGAAAGTTACACAACGCAGAACTGCACGCGTTATATTCTTCACCTGACATAATTAGGAACATTAAAATAATCCAGACGTTTGAGATGGGCAAAGTATGTAGCACGTATGGACGAATCCAGAAATGCATATAGAGTGTTAGTTGGAAGACCGGAGGGGAAAGTATCTTGGAAAAGGCCGAGACGTAGATGGGAGGATAATATTAAAATGTATTTGAATGGGGTGAGATATGATAATAGAGACTGGATTAATCTTGCTCAGGATAGGGACCGATAGCGGGCTTATGTGAGGGCGGCAGTGAACCTCCGGGTTCCTTAAAAGCCATTTGTAAGTAAGTAAGTGAAGATATAGAAAAACTAATATGTCATGTTTTTGTAAATATGTCACGGGTCTAGCAAAAGAAAAATAATCAAACATTTCACTGGAAATTTGAGCAGCACATTTCATTTTTAAATATGCAATTTTTTTCAAAATGTTTTTGTTAATAACTCAGAAACTAATTCACTCATAGAAATGAAATTTCATCACATGATTATCTATTATACCATGATTATGTATACAAAACATCAATGCCGTAGCTTTAAAAATATATAAAAATAGAAATTTCACACAACTCCCCTCTTAATAAAGAAATTCAGGAAAAAATAATTATTAATAACACAACACGTAACTTGCATTAAATTTATTTCGCTCTCGGTCATATTCACAATCCTTATAAATAAGAACCAAATCCTTAAAAATTTAAATATCATAACAGCCAACAGAAAAGATAAACGTTTGACGCTATACAAGGATTTTAAGAATCTTCTGACACTTTTATAGATCAAAGCTTTTATAATGATGGAAAAACACAGACGAAATTTCTATTTTATTGTCCCCAAGATGCATGGCAGTAGTTAATACAATAGGGTACAAATAAAAACATAACTTTTTGTTTTATCATTCAAGAGCATATTTAAAAAATCTGTAGGATGCGAGAAAACTGAAAAGACTAATAAGGTCTAGGCCTACTAGTTTATAGCCACCAATGTAGTGGAAATATCTGAGACAAAAAATTCCTTTACTGAGTGGAGAGACGCGCATCTTGTCTGGACGTGAGAGCACACTTTTCATACAAGCGGAAACTTTTTTTCATCATCTGAAGTCAAGAAACCGGAAAAATTGCTGCTTCTGTGTGGGATGGAAAAGTTATTACTTAATTTTGCTATCCTTTCTTTTTATCCCGGCTTTTTTATTAAATAAATGATGCTATTATTATTTTTTCACTCGAATACTTCACAGTAATAGCTGTATACTGATGCAGAAAAAAATGCTCGCTATTATTTTGATCAACAAGGTCTCAGAAGGAAATAATTGAACAATTATCGGAAATCAGCTTTGGGTATACGAAGGGAGATTTCTTTTAGAGAGAAAACAAAAGACTGAAAATGCCCGTAGCGAAACAAACTAAGATCGTGTTAAGAAAGAAATAGCTCGTTAAAACTTTCACAAAAGGCTGATTAACAATCTAATTACTCACTATTCACTTGTTTGAGAGGAGATACAGTCAAATCCTCTTCAGTAATGGCTGTCGTCGTGTTACACGTAGCCTATAGAAGCGACGAAGAGATGTATAGCTCCAGCGAGTTTTCTTAAGTAAAACAAGAAGCGGGGGGCGCTATCGTTTACAGGACAAAATGGCTCCTAATTTTGCCTACTAATTGGAATCTTTTCAAAGAAATGGAAGTAGAATGCATGCATTAACGGCTGATTAGGGCCGGAAATAGAGTCGTGTTGTCAGTCAGTGCCGAGGCGCCAGACACGACATATGGGAAACGTCACTTCGCCCCTTTGTGATCGGGTTTCTTTGGAGTGCCTCAATTGTTCTGTCTAGCTTCCTCTCACGGTGTCTCTAGATTAATATCACGCATTCAAGACTTCAGCTTGGCATTGCTACATCACAAATAACGAGTTAGAGACCTACATGTTGTTTATATTTAATGTACGGTAGGATTTCAAATTGGGTCCCCTTCATTGTGACTCGAGTGTAGCATTTCTAGCTAGAAACCTGAGTTATTGTCGCACTTACCGGAGAATTACCACACGATCACTATAATAATAATAATAATAATAATAATAATAATAATAATAATAATAATAATAATAATAATAATAATACTTACTTACTTACAAATGGCTTTTAAGGAGCCCGAAGGTTCATTGCCGCCCTCACATAAGCCCGCCATCGGTCCCTATTCTGTGCAAGATTAATCCAGTCTCTATCATCATATCCCACCTCCCTCAAATCCATTTTAATATTATCCTCCCATGTACGTCTCGGCATTTTCAAAGATACTTTTCCCTCCGGTCTCCCAACTAACACTCTATATGCATTCCTGGATACGCCCATACGTGCTACATGCCCTGCCCATCGCAAACGTCTGGATTTAATGTTCCTAATTATGTCAGGTGAAAATACAATGCGTGCAGTTCTGCGTTGTGTAACTTTCTCCATTCTCCTGTAACTTCATCCCTCTTAGCCCCAAATATTTTCCTAAGCACCTTATTCTCAAACATTCTTAACCTATGTTCCTCTCTCAGAGTGAGAGTCCAAGTTTCACAACCATACAGAACAACCGGTAATATAACTGTTTTATAAATTCTGACTTTCAGATTTTTTGACAGCAGACTAGATGACAAAAGCTTCTCAACCGAATAATAACACGCATTTCCCATATTTATTCTGTGTTTAATTTCCTCCCGAGTGTTATTTATATTTGTTACTGTTGCTCCAAGATATTTGAATTTTCCACCCCTTCGAAGGATAAATCTCCAATTTTTATATTTCCATTTCGTACAATATTCTGGTCACGAGACATAATCATATACTTTGTCTTTTCGGGATTTACTTCCAAACCGATCGCCTTACTTGCTTCAAGTAAAATTTCCGTGTTTTCCCTAATCGTTTGTGGATTTTCTCCTAACATATTCACGTCATCATCATAGACAAGCAGCTGATGTTACCCGTTCAATTCCAAACCCTCTGTGTTATCCTGAGCTTTCCTAATGGCATATTCTAGAGCGAAGTTAAAAAGTAACGGTGATAGTGCATCTCCCTGCTTTAGCTTGCAGTGAATTAGGCCTATTATTATTATTATTATTATTATTATTATTATTATTATTACTATTATTATCATTATTTTTTATTTATTTACTTATATTTAATATGTTGTACAACAGCCAATGGCCAATTATTTTTGAGCGCAAAGACAATATAACAAAAACATTAGCAATTATATAAATTACAATAAAAGTACAATGGAATAATTATTAAAATAATGGAAATTAAACAAAATTGTAATTACAAATGAAAGAATAGAATCATATAAATGAAGAATGGAATAATATAAATAGTATTACAAAGATATACAAGATGACGAGAATAATATAATACATATCTGAACAAAAGGCATAAATTAATAAAAACTGACATAAAACTCCAAAAATGTAGGCCTATATACTACACATTAAATGGATCCAAGTTCAATCCATGCAAATTAGCATATTTTATACATCTGTAGACCGGATAGAGAGATTTGGATTTTCTATTATAAAACATTTTATGAAATTACTATTAAATACGGGAAAAATTCGTACCGGCACCGAGAATCGAACCCAGGACCTCTCACCTCTGCGCGCTGAGTGCTCTTACCAACTGAGCCATGCCGGGATACGATCCACGGCGCCGGCCGAACCCCTCTCGTAATGCTTTTTTACGGCCTTACTACCTGCACTTGAGACGATACACGTCATATATGCAGGAGCGCATATTTAAATGAAACTGATGTTGAATATGGCCACAAAGTCATTTAAATATGCGCTCCTGCACATATGACTTGTATCGTCTCAAATGCAGGTAGTAAGGCCGTAAAAAAGCATTACGAAAGGGGTTCGGCCGGCGCCGTGGATCGTGTCCCGGCATGGTTCTGTTGGTAAGAGCGCTCAGCGCGCAGAGCTGAGAGGTCCTGGGTTCGATTCCCGGTGCCGGTACGAATTTCTCTCGTATTTAATAGTAATAATACAATTGACTAATTCATATTAGTCGTGTAATATTCAATGAGGTGGGCGAGACCTCATACATAGGAATATGTGATGTTTTATGAAATCTTAAACCCTTAACAGGAATACGAAAACTGATATTACTTATGAATGATTCACAATCAATATCGCCCTTAATGACTTTATAAAAAAAATAAATAATCAAGATCTGGTAAATAAACTACAGCACTTAAAATATTTGCAGTTAATATCATATTTTTAATCAACGGAATTAGGTAAAAATCTATAAGAACACAAGGAAATAAATTTTCTTTGAATATTCTCCATACCATACTTATTATGAGGCTTATAATTTATTGTGTCAATTTCTCCGGGAATTTTTGAGACAAACATAAATAACAAAAAGTATGAAGACTCACCTAGTTAATACTGCTTCATCCATGATTTTAAACATGTGAGTGCATTCACATGCTCCGAATTAAGTGCCGCTCTACGTTTAGTAACAATGTTTCCTGCATCACTAAACACGAAACAACTTTTTTTCTGTCAAGCACTTCTCCACGATCGTTCAATTTAAATCCAAACGTTTCACTGAGTTTACCTCTAAAATTCTCATATGATATAATGGAGTTTACACTTTTCACAAACCACAGAAAACTGATTTTTTTCTTTATCAAACTAAATACACAACCTTCATATACAAACTCAGTGCAGAAACTGCAACTGCAAACAGTGGTCGAAACAGAAGACTAGTCCCTATTGTAATCGAATTACCAGATATTAAAAAGAGAAGAAGGTAGTTACGCTCTCACTTGCAAACAGTGTAGACATGGCTATTTTAAAAGGGATGAGGGGGACGAATCCCAGAAAAGTATGTATTTCATATGCTAGGAACATGAGCTGACAACAAGGTGCAAATTTTCTTGGACAACCATAAAACTTAATAAAGGTTTCGCATTGTGTTTGAACTTTCAACAGACGCTAAATAACCTAAGATGTTGATAAAGCGTCGTAAAATAACCTACTAAGGAAATTAACTTTCGATGGTGATAGACTAGGTCACTGTTCTCATATCTCCATATCTTTCTGAAGTGTTTGTGCAAAGATTTTCCCTACTCTATCTGGTTTAAAGTTAGAATATAACAGTACTGTTGTACTTTTAAGTAAGTAATTTCCGATAGAGGAATATTATTTGAATTTTAGTATGAGTTTGTATTAACAACATAATACTTAATATCAACTACAACCGATTAATTTTAATCGATTCAATTATTCGATCAAATATTTTTGATGGATTAATCTTACAACAGAAATTGGTCGATAAAATTATTAGACTTTATCTCAATTTTAATCTTCTTGATGGTATCTGTTTATTAATTATTCATTTAATAATAATATTGTAGAAAAACTGATTCAGTATTATGTGCCTACGCCAGGAATTGACATGTCTTAAATCATAGCTAGGAAGAGAAAGATGAGATAAATAAATGTAAGGAAGTGAGCTACCTAATGGGGTTTGAAATATCTCGTGCTCTAAAGCCTTTTAATAGAACAGAATTTCTCAAAAGAGTAATGATTAAAATAGCTTAAATAACTTAATTTTGAAAAAAACTACGAATTTTTCGACCAAGTATCGAGAGAAGAATTTAGAAAATTCTTGATTATATTCAAGAGGAAGGTTAAAAAATAAAGCAAGAAAAATTGTATATTATTCACTGGCTCTTGATGACAGCAGTGACATTACTGATACATCAAAGCTTGAGATTTTTACCCGCGGGATTGATCAAGATGTCAGTACAGGAACCACCACTGATTGTAGTTTTTATCCAAGTACCTTTCCTCCGTCTCCTTACTTCATAGGCTATAATCACTACAGTTCGAGTTTTGGTCACCGCTGCCTTACAAAGAACACACGTAGTTCTTTCTTCAACCGGATGTCATAGAATAGCCGAAAACAGTTGCATATAGTTGTCAGATATTCCAATAGATGGCAGTTAACGTTTCATCCACTTAAAGTCCATCCCTCTCCGATAGGGGGAAGGATTTAGATTGTCAGTAGCATTCATAAGAATCGTGGGGAACGAGGAACACGGCATGGTTTTTCATACTGTTTTGTCATATTTCTTAATCATCTTACTCCCATTTGAATTACTGTGTACATATACCCAAAGGTTGAATTCTTACACATAATTCATCTCTTCTTATTCAAATTAATTTCAAGTTTACTCAGTTTGAAAGTACGTCTTCTTTGCCGTCTTCCCTTAGTGTCTCGAAAATGAAGGCTAAAATATTCAGGACTCCGTCATGCTGGAAGAATAAGCCCATCCTTGTAGCAAAGGTAACTACAAAATGCTATTTCTCTACACCCATTGTGAGCAGTGCTGCCTTGCCATCTGTAAGGCTTGTTATGCGTAACATTCAGACAGCTGTATCCCCATACTTACTTACTGGCTTTTAAGGAACCCGGAGGTTCATTGCCTCCCTCACATAAGCCCGCCATCGGTCCCTATCCTAAGCAAGATTAATCCGGTCTCTACCATCATATCCCACCTCCCTCAAATCCATTTTAATATTATCCTCCCATCTACGTCTCGGCCTCCCCAAAGATCTTTTTCCCTCCGACCTCCCAACTAAGACTCTATATGCATTTCTGTATTCCCCCATACGTGCTACATGCCCTGCCCATCTCAAATGTCTGGATTTTATGTTCCTAATTATGTCAGGTGAAGATGCGTGCAGTTCTGCGTTGTGTAACTTTCTCCATTCTCCTGTAACTTCATCACTCTTAGCCCCAAATATTTTCCTAAGCATCTTATTCTCAAACACCCTTAACCTATGTTCCTCTCTCAAAGTGAGAGTCCAAGTTTCACAACCATAAAGAACAACTGGTAATATAACTGTTTTATAAATTCTAACTTCCAGATATTTTGACAGCAGACTGGATGACAAATGCTTCTCAACCGAATAATAACAGGCATTTCCCATATTTCTATGTTTAATTTCCTCCCGAGTATCATTTATATTTGTTACTGTATCTCCATACCCATTGAAAATTGAACACATGTTCTTATGAATTTTTCTACTCAGAATTGTCCATACTGCCACTCCCTATATATTTACTATTCCTCGTGAATCATTCTGTCATTCATTCATAATTTTCTGCCCAAGGGCAGGTTCTTTACTGCAAACCAAGCATTCTCCAATCTTCCCTTTTTCAGCTTTCTCTTAGCTCCACATATGATCCATATACCTTAATGATGTCTACAATCTGATATCTTTTTCTGCCCTGAACTTTTTTCCCGTTCACCATTCCTTCCAGTGCATTCTCCAGTAGGCCAGTTTCTTCTCAGCCAGTGACCAAACCAATTTATTTTTGTCTTCTTGATCAGTTTCAGCATTATTTTTCTCTTCACATATTCTTTCTAGCACAGCTTTGTTTCCTATTTTATATATCCATTTCACACGCTTCATTGTTCGACGTATCCACATTTCAAATGCTTCTCTTCACTTCGGTAATGTCCATGTGTCTATCCTATACAGTGCCACACTTCATATAAAGCACTTCAATAGTCTCTTCCTTAGTTCTTTTTTTTTTTAGAGTGCGCAGAAGATGCTCTTTTTCTATTAAAAACTTCCTTTGCCATTGCTATCCTCCTTTTGACTTCCTGGCAGCAGCTTATGTTTGGCCATTGCAACAATTTGAAGGTGTTCACTTGTTCCATTTGCCTTATTTCGAATTCGCACGTTTACCTTCTTAATTTTTCTTCCGATAACCATGATCTTCATGTTGTTTGCATTCCTCTTCATCCCATACTGCTCACATCTGACATTTAGCTCCTGTACCATATTAATCACTATTAGGCTGTATTGTTACAATTGAAAGCTTTTGAACAGTAGAATCTCAAAGTAAATGAATTATGATATGACCGAATATATCTAACATTTCATACAACAAGACTTTTTGTAAGATGAAATTGAAATCTGCATCATTTTTGCAGTCCACACCTTTGGAGTAACGGTTAGCGCGTCTGGCCGCGAAACCAGGTGGCCCGGGTTTGAATCCCGCTCGGGGCAAGTTACCTGGTTGAGGTTTTTTCCGGGGGTTTCCCTCAACCCAATACGAGCAAATGCTGGGTAACTTCCGGTGCTGGACCCCGGACTCATTTCACCGGCATTATCACCTTCATTTCATTCAGACGCTAAATAACCAAAAATGTTGATAAAGCGTCGTAAAATAACCTACTAAAAAATAATAAGGACTTAAAATTTCATAGAGATGAAAGGAAACCCTAGATCATATATATAACAGATATATCATGCCTTTGTTAAAATCGGTAGCAATTTGAAGAGAACAACCGCCAGGATCGCCACCCGTCCGCCGTAAACGAACACGAGATGGCAGTACAGTCGCTAATGTAATTCAAATGGGAGTTATGACGTGACTCCTTATGTAACAACTAGATGGCAGCATAGTAAATCTGACAAAAGTTGTTACAGTCAAAGCCCATAAGGCCGAGCAATCTGGGTACATATATGAAAGGTTCAGAGCCATAGACGCTAAATAACGTAGATGTTGATACAGTGTCGTAAAATAACCCAATAAAATAAAAAAAAATAGAAAATCATTTCTGCAATGTCCGCTCTCTGGCTAACTATATTATAACTTTTCAGCTTTATCTTTCCCACAAAACAGAATCAGCTTACAATTTGCTCCTCTTTGAAACCATTCTCTTTTTTTTTTACATTGGGCGTAACCCTACGGCCCTTTGACACCTCCACTGCTTCTCTGTTTAATTCGACCAAATATTCCTTTGACGCCCTTGTATGTTCTCCATACGTCTTTTGAATCAGTGAGTATTGGAAACCTACGAGTCTAACGATCTAACAGGCGGTGTGTTTCTATTGTTATGGTTAGAACCTTTTCTCTTTCTCGCTCTGTTCCTTCTTTTCCATCAGTTCTTTTCTAAGTTGTCGTTTTTTCTCTCCTTTCCTGTTATAAGGGCCAATTAGTGAGCTTCTGTGAGGCTGCAATCCTACACTGCCTCTCAGACCCGCACGAATACGCACAGCTTTTATTGACGAGCTGATTTTCTTCAAGAGAGGGGGATGATGGAAATAATTGAAGAAAAAATAACAGCACTCAGAATAGGTATGTGACACGGCCTGTGTGAAGTTTCGGGGGTGCAGCCCGCCACACATTTGTTTGAATTGTTAAAAACACGAAACGAATCGGAATATTTCTTGTCTGGGTGGCTGTGCTGCGCATAAGTGGGCAGCCCTACGCGTCTCTTTGGCTGTCAAGTGTAGACAGATTGGGCTCCGAAAAGAGGCTGATGTAAAAGACCTACTGTGTGAAGAGGATACGTTCGTGGTTCAAACAAGCCTTCACTTCTTCCGATGAGTGGCGTCTCTGTTATAAGTCCACAGGGTTCGCGGTTCGAACCCCGAATCGCTAAAGACATAGCCTACTTAACGTACTTATCAACTCTTTGGAGAAAAAATTACAATTTTAATCCAATTTTTTAAGACTCTTTTTTTCCTAATTATGTGACACAAAATTATTGATTTTCACACAAAGTAAACACCTCAAATATTTTAGGGGGCACGGGTGGTAAGTTTTCAAGCGAAAACTGAAATTTGTTTGTTTCAATCCTTGGCCCACAGTTTTATGTTAGAACAAAATTTCTTTCACTATATTTGGGGCTAAGAGGGATGACGTTACAGGCGAATGGAGAAAGTTACACAACACAGAACTGCACGCATTGTATTCTTCACCTGACATAATTAGGAACATTAAATCCAGACGTTTGAGAAAGCACGTATGGGCGAATCCAGAAATGCATAGGCCTATAGACTGTTAGTTGGGAGGCCGGAGGAAAAAAGACCTTTAGGGAGGCCGAGACGTAGATGGAAAGATAATATTAAAATGGATTTGAGGGAGGTGGGATATGATGATAGAGAATGGATTAATCTTGATCAGGATAGGGACCAATGGCGGGCTTATGTGAGGGCGGCAATGAACCTCCTGGTTCCTTAAAAGCCAGTAAGTAAGTAAGTATATTCCTAAAAGCGCATTGTAATTCTTCACCTGATATAATTATAAATATTAAATCCAGACGTTTGAGATGGGCAGGGCATGTAACACGAATGGGCGAATCTAGAAATGTATATAGAGTGTTAGGGGAGAGTCGGGTAGTATCGAACATCGGGTAATATCGGACAGTGAGTTTCTTTCATCTACCACACGATGATAGTACCTGATTGACATGGTTACGTTCCTGTGATGTCGCATAGAGAAACGTAACCATGTCATTCAGGTACTACCATATGGTGGTAGATAAAAGAAACGCACTGTCCGATATTACCCGATGTCCGATACTACCCGACTCTCCCCTACTTGGGAGGCCGGAGGGAAAACTATCTTTGGGGAGACCGGGACATAGATGGGAAGATAATATTAAAATGGATTTGAAGGAGTTGGGATATGATGGTAGAGCCTGAATTGAACCGTTCAGAGCAAAAGTGGTGTAAGTCAAAATTGGGTAATGAGGTTTAAAGTAAAAATTCTGTAAAATACAGCGCAAAGTAGCAATTAATATGGCCTTCTTGCTATTCACTGACTACTAATAGTTTAAATAAATTGAATATTAATTGCTACTTTGCGCTGTATTTTACAGAATGTTTACTTTAACCCTCATTACCCATTTTTGACTTACACCACTTCTGCTCTGAACGGCTCAATTAATCTTGCTCAGGATAGAGACCGATGGTGGACTTATGTGATGGCGGCAATGAACCTCCGGGTTCCTTAAAAGATACTTGTAAGTAACTCCTAAAAGAATACACAATAGGCAGCGAAAACATTTTTTCCGAATTTTATCCCATTAAAAAAATTGTCAATTATTTTTTTGAAAATTTAAAACATGGAAATAAAAATTTAAGATCCTGAAGTTTTAAATTAACTTTCTTAAGCAGTAGGACACTGTTTGTACTTTGGCACTTAGCTACGGTAATCAACTGATCAGCTTCATTTTAGTGCAAGAATGATGAAAATTACTAACTCATGTTTGCGATATTGCTCCAAACTAATCACTACATACTATCTGCAATAACAGTTAACATCAATATCAACAATGGACGACAGTCGTGTCACGGGTACGAATGTAAATTATACAAGAACCACAGAGATCATAGACTAGTATTGAATTTCAAGCTATACTAACTCCCAAAGAGAAATTATAGGCCTAATTCATTAAAATGGTAAAGATATATATGAATCGTACTGTATATTTTCAGATGTGATTTTCTTTACTTGGTTATATAGGGGAGAGTCGGGTAGTATCGGACATCGGGTAATATCGGACAGTGCGTTTCTTTCATCTACCACCATATGGTAGTACCTGAATGACATGGTTACGTTTCTCTAAGCGACATCACGGAAACGTAACCATGTCAATAGGGTACTATCATCGTGTGGTAGATGAAAGAAACTCACTGTCCGATATTACCCGATGTCCGATACTACCCGACTCTCCCCTAACGACGCTGTATCAACTACGAGATTATTTAGCGTCGATGGAATTGATGATAGCGAGAATCGCTATAAATTACCTGACATTTACCTTACGGTTGGAGGAATCCTCGGAAAAAACCGAACCGGGTAATCAACCCAAGCGGATATCGAACCTGCGCCCGAGCGCAACTTCAGATCGGCAGACAAGCGCCTTAGCCGACTGAGCTACTCCGGTGGTTTTCAGATGTGATATTGCCACCATTTGAAAGAGTTCTATATCAAGTTTCGTACTGCCATCTGAGTTTCAATTGTTATTTAGCCGGAAACGTGTAGCCTACATCATTTTTAGAGAAAATGATTGCCCTACCAACGGACTTTAGTTGGTGTATGCTCGTATATTTACGATGTAGCAGTGCTTTCACAGTTTTTCGATGTTACAGCAGCAATTTGGACGCTCTGCTCCTCCCGTGTCTTCAATCCGAAGATGGTACGAACACCTTCGTAACAGAGGATGCATCTGTCATCAAGGAAAAGAACGCATGAGGAAGCCAAGTGTTACTAAAGAGACGGTCACATTAGAACGCATGAAAGTTTCACAGACAACACCTTCTACAAGTGGCCACCCCGTTCACCGGATCTCACATTGTGTGATTTCTTCCTGTGGGGTTTCTTTAAGGACAATGTTTACGTCCCTCTATTTCCAACGACTTTACCGGAATTGAACAGGCGCATTATCACCGTCATGGAGAACTACACACAGGACATGCTTGAAAGGGTTTGGCGAGAATGGGATAACTGCCGGAACACATAAGTGGGGCACACATAGAATGATTTTAAAGACATACTTCACATAGTAATAATATGTTTTTCTGTTCAATATTAATTTAAATTTGGTATTTTCGTTCATTCATAGTTTTCTGCCCAAGGGCAGATCTTTCACTGCAAACCCAGCATTCTCCAATATTTTCTATTTTCTGCCTTTCTCCTAGTCTCCGTATATGAGCCATATAATTTCATCTATCATCTGATATCTTCTGCCACGAACGTTTCTTCCGTTCACCAGTTCAGCATTCAGCAGTTTTTTCCAGGCAGTGACCAAACCAATTCCTTTTCCTCTTTCTGATCAGTTTCAGCATTATTCTTTCTTCATTCACTTTTTCAAACACAGCTTTATTTCTTATTCTGTCTCTCCATTACACACGCTCCATTATTCCCCACATCCACATTTCAAATGCTTCTAGTCGTTTCTCTTCACTTCGTCGTAATGTCTATGTTCTGTCCCACACAATGCCACACAAAACATTTCTCTTCCTTGGTTATTTCTCCAGAGGTCCGTAGAAGATGCTTATTTTTATATTAAAAGCTTCCTTTGCCATTGCTATTCTCCTTTTGACTTCCTGGCAACAGCTCATGTTACTGCTTACAGTACAACCCAAGTATGTATTTGAAGCTGTCCACTTGTTCTGCTGCATCACTTCGAATTCGCACGTTTACCTTCTTTATTTTTCTTGCGATATCTATGGTCTTATAAAATCCAATAGTCCAATAGTTTGTAGGCATGGTGTATGTTGAATGCCTTTCATTAATATTATTTATGTTATAATAGATCAATACTCTTCATTTGTAAATCGTAACAAAAGTAAAATATTCAAACCAACACAACTATCATTTCTGAAACTGGATGAAGTACCGTACTGTACGTATTCCTCATACATTCAATTCAATTGAAATTCAGTTTAGGGCATTTCAAAACCTAAGTGGTTTTTAGTCTCATTCACGATATATCGCCATTCGTCTCTGTTCTCTGCATCTTCTTGTCGTCCTCCCACTGTACAAAGATTGTCATATACTTGGTCCTGCCAACGGAGACGAGGTCTACCAAGAGGTCTCGTACATCTTGGAGAATAGTCGAAAGCTTTTCGTAGAAGAGAGTCTTCATCACGCCGTAGAACGTGTCCAAGCCAACGCAGTCTTCGACTTTTTATTAAGGCTATTATGTCCGGATCTTTATAAATATCCCTTAATTCCTTGTTCTTCAAAATTCTCCATGTATTATTTTCTTGAATGGGACCAAAAATCGTCCTCAAGATTTTGTTCTCAAAAGTAAAAAGGGATTTTGTTGTTGTTGTTTTTTTTTTTTTTTTTGTTAATATCCAAGTTTCACAGCAATATAGGAAAGTTGGTAGGATTATTGTGTTATAGCATCTTAATTTTGATAATGTAGGAAGGAATTTGGAACTAAGCAATTTATGAAGGGAGTAATAACATTTATTTTCCGTAACGAGTCTGTGTTCAATTTCTTTCCCAAATAAGCCTGTTTCATTAATTATACTTCCTAGGTATTTAAATTCAGTAACTTTTTGAAACTCCCAATCATCTATTAGAAGTGACCCTCTATTATTTGAGGTACGTGATATATTCATGTATTTAGTTTTATCAGAATTAATTTTTAACCCTGTTATTCCTCATACATAGCAGAATTGTTTATGTAAAACATGCCTACATTCAGGAGTCGCTGATTCGGATGACGCAATCAGGCTTTGACTTAGTAACATGGCCCACCGATTAATTTATTTCTTCAGTCTCTTCATACACAGGTTTCTTATGCAATGTTAAATCCCTTATGTCTTCTACTCAGAAACACACGGTAGATGTGGATAGGTTATTTCAGTAACATAGCAACGTAAATCGCATTTAGCTGAAATACAGAAGTTGACTTGTTAATGAACATGTCACACATTTTAAAAGTCAAACTGATCGTTTGTGTTAAGTACGATCCACAGTCTGCTCATAGCTTTGTGTCTGTGGCGGATGGGGAATTTCACAGACATTGCTGCGCCTTTCGCAAACATCTGTGGATCCACCACTGGCGACACTCGAGGGAGCTCACAGGTTATGTTAGCAATTCCAACCGTATTCCACACCTCTAAACAATAGATACGTGCTCTCTTTTTTACAAAGAGAGGGCGAAAAACTTCACATCCATAATTTCCCATTTCCCAGACGGAACAGTAGACAAACAGGCGGAACCACGTTCGCGTTCTTAATGTTAGAGTGGATTAAGTTGTTGGGTAGGCTACTACCGAATTTACAAAAATATGCTGAGAGAGTTCTTAGATGTTTTAATGCATTTATGGTCATGTCGCGCATGGTGGATCTTTGGGTATATCAGTAGGTCGTTGACTATTGTTCGTTTTCTATTTCTGTTGTCGTGTGTTATAGATGACTTGTGTTATGTAACTGATTTAGAATTTATTTGTATGTTTATGATGTTGGTGACTAAGGCAGTGATTAATCATGGTAGATAAATTTCTAATCCGGCATTTCCCTTTGTGGCTAACAGGCTATGAAAAAAAAAACTTTCAGATTGGCCAGCCACGAGGTTTGAACCCGGGATCTCTAGAATTTATTTATTTATTTATTTATTTATGTACCTATTTATTTATGTATTTATTTATTTATGTATTTATTTATTTATTTATTCATTCATTTATTCATTCATTTATTTATTCATTTATTTATTTATTTATTTATTTATGTATGTATGTATTTATTTATTTATTTATTTATTTATTTATGTATGTATGTATTTATTTATTCATTCATTCATTTATTTATTTATTTATGTATGTATGTATTTATTTATTTATGTATTTATTTATTTATGTTTTTATGTATTTATTTATTTATTTATGTATTTATTTATTTATTCATTCATTCATTTATTCATTCATTTATTCATTCATTTATTCATTCATTCATTTATTTATTCATTTATTTATTTATTTATTTATGTATTTATTTATTTATTTATGTGTGTATGTATTTATTTATTTATTTATGTATTTATGTATTTATTTATTTATGTATTTATTTATTTATTCATTCATTCATTTATTCATTCATTCATTTATTCATTTATTTATTTATTCATTCATTTATTCATTTATTTATTTATTTATGTATGTATGTATTTATTTATTTATTTATTTATGTATGTATTTATTTATTTATGTATTTATGTATTTATTTATTTATGTATTTATTTATTTATTCATTCATTTATTCATTCATTCATTCATTCATTCATTTATTTATTTATTTATGTATGTATGTATTTATTTATTTATTTATTTATTTATTTATTTATTTGGTGTCAATAAAGACACATGTCATCACAAGTTCCAGGTCACGTGGACCCTTGCCTTAACAAGAATACAGTAGAGCCTCTATTATCCGTGGTAATGAAGGGGGTGGACTGAACGGTTGATCGAAAAAATCGGATAATCCGTACCATGAGAGATTTTGTAATTTCCTCCGTGGTCTTGTATTTAACTCGCTGTGTAGTGGATCAGAAGTTGACTAGTTTAAGTCTGGTTGCCAACGACGGGTTTTTAAGGGGCAAGGAAGCCCTTTGTAATGACTGTCTCAGGAAAGATAGGAATAAAGGAGGTCTCATGTTGTAGATTTACATACTTTTTTACACTTTATTATTTTCTTTTATTAAATCGCGCAGTTGTAACTCCAATTTCGTATTCTCATGTGAGATGAGCCACAGTTTCTCTTTCTCAAACTATTCAAATTATTTCCATTTTTTTCGATACTTAGCACAACATATTTTCTGTTAACCCCCGTGGAAGACATTTTATACAGGTGTTTCAAAAATACGGGGCATAATTTCAGGTATGTATTTCCCACATGTAGACAATCAAAATAGTTCATTACAACATGTGTCCGGAAATGCTTCATTTCCGAGTTACGGCCTTCACAAAATTGAAATTCACCGGAACGTTTTTCTTTCCGGAGGTCGTTGTCATTACAGAAGATGTTCAAAATGTCCACCTCCTGCTTGAATACAGACCTCACATCGATGTCTCATTGACCTGCGAACACGATCCCAAACTCCAGGAGTATTGCGTATGTCCTCAGAACATGCCACAATTCGATTCCGAAGGGATTCCAAATCAGGCACCGGAGACGAATAAACCAATGATTTTAAATGGCCCCACAAGTAGAAATCGAGAGGGTTCAGATCAGGTGAGCGTGGAGGCCAAGCAATTGGGCCACCTCTACCTATCCATCGATATTCCATACTCGCATAGATGGTAATGGAGACGTACAAATGTCTTCCGATCTGGACATTGTCGCTGTGGGTACCTCTCCTGGTACAAACGACGAGCCAGCGCAGCATTGCCGTCCGCCTTACCGTACATGAAGTGTATCTCTGCCAGCTCTTGATACATGTCGCACAGTCTAACGCCTACACAACACTGAATGTAACCTTCGCCTCAGAATGAACTGTCAGAGTGCCCTCTTAATGTCTCCTTTGACGGCAACGACCTGCGGAAAGAAAAACGTTCCGGTGAATTTCAATGTTGTGAAGGCCATAACTTGGAAATGAAGCATTTCCGGACACATGTTGTAATGAACTATTTTGATTATCTACATGTGGGAAATACATACCTGAAATTATGCCCCGTTTTTTTGAAACACCCTGTATTGAAGTTATATTATAGAACGTCAATTTGAACAGTAAACAATGCTGTGTAACGATAAAGGCTTGTAATAATACTCCCTAGCAAAAACATATGTAGAACCTACATGCACAAAACAGTACTTCATATAAGTTATTTATTTCTGAAGAAAAATAAAGAGCGAAAAATAGACAGTCGGATAATCCGCTAATCGGTTAATAGGGTGACGGATAATCGGGGTTGTCCTGTATTGCTTAGAATAACATGAGTACGTAAATGAAGTGTGGCCATCTTCTCCATCAGAAACGGAGACTGGTAAGCTGGACATGTAGATAAACTTTCAGAGTCAATGATTTTTGCAGAAAGGTTAATATTACATGATCGTTCACTGAATGATGTGTAATTGTGGTTTAATAAGTAGATTAGGATGTGTTTGTGGTTTCTGAAGATAGTTTTTACGTAAGTGCTGCACGTAGTCACTGAATAAAATGATTTCCAAGTCACTGTACAGTTGTGCGTTAGTAATGCAAAAATCAACTCCGATGATGGTTCTGCACACAGCTCTTTGGATGGCATCGAGTTTCTTGATGTGGCGGGGATGGGTTTCAGCCCAAATTTCTGACGCGTAGGACATGTATGATCGTATAAGTCATGTGTACAGCAATAGTTCGGTTTTGAGGGGAATTAAGCTTTTAAGTATTGGATATAATGCCAAGAATTTTTGCAAAGCTCTATCTCGTATTAATTTTATATGTTGTCTGTATGTCAAACGACTATCCAGTACTAGACCAAGATATCTGACCGTTGGTTTGAAGATCTCTCGAATGCGAGTCTCAAACGTTATCATCAGAGTCATCTCGTTCAGTTTAGCAGTACTTATTGTAAAATTAAAAAAATTAATATAAGTATTAACTTAGAAAGCATGATGGAATATTCAGATTGTCAATTTCTATAAATGAATACAATATAATATTTTATTACTCAGTCAATGACAAATCAATGTAAAAATGACTTGTTTTATAGTCATTAAGTTTATATACATGAATTATAAAATTGCGAACGTTTTCGCCTATTCAGGCATCCTCAGGCAGAGTTATACAATATCTCAGTGTCACATACGTAGCTATTGGTGGTGAGTACTATTTGAATTAATAATTTACAAGCCATCTCCATTATTAAAATGTAATATTACAGGTAGTAAACTTAATAATGTTAAAATGTTAAAAACTATTTAGTAATTAAACTTCATAATATGTGGAACTCTTGTTCAGTCCAATGAGTGGTGAATATGTCGTTTAAAATGTGACAACTGCATAGTTAGCAACTGTATGGATTACTATAACATCCTGTGTTTTATGTAAATTATGTAGGTGAGACGACCTGCTGCTATTAGGACTGTAACTGGTATGACGTGGGGAAGTGTATATTCGTGTAAACAACTACGCGGAAGAATACATATTATGAAGTTTAATTACTAAATGGTTTTTAACATTTTAACATTATTAAGTTTACTACCTATAATATTACATTTTAATAATGGAGATGGCTTGTACATTATTAATTCAAATAGTACTCACCACCAATAGCTACGTATGTGACATTGAGATATTGTATAACTCTGCCTGAGGATGCCTGAATAGGCGAAAACGTTCGCAATTTTATAATTCATGTATATAAACTTAATGACTATAAAATAAGTCATTTTTTACATTGATTTGTCATTGACTGAGTAATAAAATATTATATTGTATTCATTTATAATATAAGTATGTTTGAACATCATCCTCGCCACCTGAAGAGTCTGGAAGGAATTCAAAGAGCTGTCTTCAGAACAATCACTGCTGCACACTACCTCGCGAACAATGTCAAACTCTACAATGAACTTCATATACCCTTCCTGGTTGCTCATATTCAAGATCTACAGACTACATACAGGAATAAGCTACTTCATCATGCCAACCCTTTACTAAGAGACATAACATAAATTCAAACAAATACTTTCGTCTTTGACGGTTTTAGTAATCAAATTTTCTTTAACAAAACCTATTTACATTTCAATTTATAAAATCATATTTTTGTAAAAGGCAAGGGTCCAAGAGACCTGGTACTTTTAATAAAAACATCTTAAAACTAAAATATATATAGGCCTACATATAGGCCTATATATGTTTGAACAGCATTTTTTGACTCGCGTCAACTGTTTTAGCCAGAGATTACCCAGTTGTTGCTATGACAACTGACTGATGGTCATAGAAGTGGCAATAAAATTATTAATAGATCCTCCGCAGACTTCGGTTAGCCTATATGAGTGTTGAGGAAATTGATAGCTTGGCAGATTTCTCCACACATTTAGATTTATCCATCGTTTTCATTATGTCACTGCTCCACTTCTAGCGGTATAGGTCTATCACTGTTTCTAAATATTGGCTGTAATTATAGGACGCTACTTACAGAGTGGTCTAATTCTGTCAAAGTTTACAAAATCGTGAAAAAATATATATTCTGTTGACATATTATGTAAAGTTATAATTTGATTGCTTCTGATGGCAATTGCACTGATGTTGTATTCAGGGGTGTATTTCAGTACTGACGAACCTTGGCGGCGCTAAGGCACTATTTTTCGAGGCGGGAGGCGCCAGGACACTTTTCTGATTTTCATATTACCGCCAAATTGTGTATTTATAAAAAGTAACGTTTTATTATTTTCATAGTGACGTCTATTCCGTGGACCTAACAACCTCTTTATCTAAATTCGAATCCATATATTTTCTTATGATATTCCATAGGCATTTCTTTGGAAATAATAATGATTATGATGATGATGAAGACTAAGAAGAAGAAGAAGAAGAAGAAGAAGAAGACTACTGCCTGTACTATCGACATCCCAGAGCCAGGGCACTTTTATTTTTAGAAATACGAGTACGCCACGGGTTGTATTTGCTTTCATTGTACATACTGTATATTACGAGGGTTGGTTAATAATACTGTGGTTAAGAATTAGTGATTTAAACCGGATGTTTAGAATATCTTGGAACAAATTTTTCATTTTCTCTAATGATGGTTTTCGTCATGCCTACATATATCGGTATTAACATGATAGCAGGGTGTAAGTAATTTAATTGTGCCGATTTTAACAACTTACTCATTGAATACTGTACAACGAAAATTATAAATCATATTGGCCCGGTTTCTTCAACCTTTGTTAAATTATAACAGTGTGTTATTTCATTTTAACTGTAAACTACCGTTAGTACTAACAGGCTGTTAAAACCTATGTTAATTTAACTACCCAATTTCATGCAGTTAAATCATTTAACTCTCTGTTAGCATAGAAGTATCCAATATGGCTGGTGCGTTACATGCTGAACTTATATATCTGGATTATTTAGAAAATGATATCCATGAATACATAAGCAGAGGGGATGATTTCTGTGATTTGACAGAACAGAATTACATACAAAGGTATAGGCTATTTTCTGCCAAGCCTCACTTTTCGCTTTCAACTTAGATCCGTTTGTTTGTTTATTCTCATTAATTGGTTTATACTGCGAAATAATTCCAGCAGAAGGTTTCTTTCGAACGAAGAGAAATTATTCCCACGATTTATTTTTGTTCCAGTGTTTTCCATTTCATAACCGCAATACGAATATGTCGCTCCACGCTACTTGATACAGACGAGGAAAGAAGCAGAAATCAAACCTGAGACAATAGAAAGTCTTCTATTTGGTTATAGGTTATGGTTAAACTGTAGAATCTTTGGTCCTAGAGAGTTAACAAACAGAATGTTAAAATGTGAAATGTAAAGTTGAAGAAACGCAATATTTTTAACAGCAATTCATACTTTTAACTTACAGTTAATTAACGCTATGTTAAGTGCATTTTACCAAAGGTTGAAGAAACCGGGCCATTGTATTTTATTTTTAAGTTAACCTCTGCTTTGTATTCTGGATCCTAGTGGTCAGCCGTAGATGTCGGCCAGATGTCCCAAATTGTGGAATTAGTGGCATTTAGTGGAATTTCTCTCTTATTAATAAGCTCGGCTGCATATCCACCCCATTTGAAACAACATAGTACAAAAACAAGTCAAGAGGGAAATCCATCGCAACGTTCTGCATGCAGTCGAACTCGGGTCCTCTGAATTTGTAGTTAAAGTTCACACCATGAGTGTCACTCAATAACTTCGGAAACAAAAGGACACTGTTGCTTTCACTCAAGCCAATTTTGTCTTTTCTCGAGGGTGAAGTTGACCCTGAAGATTTACAATTTCTGAAGCAACCCACTTAGCAAGACATGGTTAATTAGGAGGTAATTCTGACATCAACAAGCAAGAAATATCACGAGTCCGCCTTAAAGCACTTATGCCTGGATGGGTTGTTGCCCCGAGGTGGTGGGGTGTAGGCCTCAACCCCCTGTGTGGCGGCGCTTGTTTCCGTATTGATTTTGCTGCTATGGTGGTGGCGTAGTGGTAGGGGTACAGCAGAAACAAAGAGGCCATGTATGCGGCAGCCAGAAGGAGCATAATAGCACTTTGCACTCCGCATAACAAGACCGGGCGGCGGGCGACCAGACAATGTCCACACTACTTCTGTTTACGAAATAATCACGAATGACCAGTTTAATCACATGGAGATTAATCAGTTTGCTCGGTGAAGAGAGGCTGTAATATGCTTATCACGTTAAATTCCCGCAGCCTGTTAGCAACGTCACGTGCAACTTGATGGATTTTGACAGTTCTCGTATCTAGTTCGCCAGGCCAGTCGCTCGCAATTGCTTCAATATTTACACTACATTCGACACGGATGGGATGAAGATGGTTCATACGGGAATAAATACTGTATACAGAGAAAAGAGTGTTTAGATATTTTATATTTCACTGTCGACCTGTAGTCAAGAAGAAGAAAAATATAGGCTGATGAAAGTATCTTTTGGGCTACCCCAACCCATGTTCCATCCCTCGCTATCCTCTAAAGCAGGCCTGCACAAGGTTTGCGCTCTCCGAGCCGGCTCACAGCTCATGAGCGGAATGCAGGTATTAGCTGCGCTCTGTATAAGGGTGGACTGGAAGAAGAGGTGGATCTCGTACAAAATGTACACAAAAGGAAGTACTACTACCAGTGTTCATGAAATGAATTCCCGTTCAGTGTTTGCAAAACTATCTTGCACTATTATTAATTAATAAAGAAGTATTTATTTTACAGAAATAATAGAAATAACTATAGCTACTTAAATGTACAATATCATTTTGTTATATTTTTATTTATCAGTACATCAATACGAGGTTTTATGCTGTTGGCAGGTGAAAGGAACAGTAGCCTACCGATCATAATGAAACATCAGTTACAGATGTTCGATGTCTGCCTTTATTAAAGTTGATTATAGAAAACAGTTGCTCACAAATATAAATGTTGAGCCAAACATAGCAATCATTTTCACAGCCAGCCTGTGTAGTCGTGGTTATTGTTGCTAATGTTTAGTCTTGTAAAACTCAACCAGGCTAGTAGTATTATTCAAACGATCTTTAGCCCTTAGGTCACGTTGAAGATCAATTAAGTTCGAGCTGTAAATCGTTAAATGTGAAATGTTATGTTCCGTCTTTTAGATTCCTCCATACTGTACTGTAGCAGTAGGTAAGCAACGTGAAACAGTTACTAAGAATAGGCCTACACACTGCACTCACTACTAGTAGACAGCTGAGTGGTCGTTTCCCTCTCCTCTACCCATATCAAGTCTATGTCATTCTGACGTATCTTCCCTCCGTTTCGGCGAGCGGTGAACAGCGCGCGCTCTTTGAGCGCTGTTTGTGCAGGCCTGCTCTAAAGCAGCGTTTCTAGAAGGGTGTTCCACGGAACACTGCGTTTCACGACCAAATCATAGGTGTTCCTTGAGTTCTAAAGTGTTTATACATTTTACTTTATACTTAGCGAGTACTATACTGCGTGATCAGTTCAAAGTGTGTCATGGCTCACTGTATGCCGTCATGTGGCTAGCCGATGAGCCTAGAGAATTCAATCTTCCTACGCTTCCGCAAAAACGTATTACCTATGTGCCAGAGAAGTTGCCTGGCAAGTACGGCGTTCATTCTGAAGTGTACGTACCGATACGTACGGTAACGTCGGTAGTGGCAGGAATGTGAACTGTTTCGAAACACGTACTGAGGTGAATTTTTTTTCTTCCTGTCGGGATATGGGAATAGGGTTAAGGCGATTACTTACGTATTTGTTGACATTAACTTGGACTGTCAACATGGACACGGATCATTTGATTTGTGTTGTGGAATGTTGCCGTACGCAACCGATGATAACAAATACCCTGCGTACGACTTGCCCACGCAAAACACAGTTCGAAAGAGGTTATGGTAGCACACAGACCGTACAGACCGCCATCCGTTGCTACGACATTCAAGTTATACTGTACACGTTCTCAAGTTCAGGTTGAACGCCTTGAATAATAGGCAACTTCTCTGGCTTAAAGATGAAACTCGCTTCAAATCGCTGACTCACAACAGTGACGTCATGACACACTTTGAAATGAACATCCAGTAGAATGAACACAAAAGTCACGAATATTTGAATCAGTTATATAATAATAATAATAATAATAATAATAATAATAATAATAATAATATACTAAAGCATATGCTACTGGAGCTAAATGACAACTGTCAAAATTATGAGATGAAGATAAATGCAAATAAGACGAAGAGCATGGTCATAGGAAGAAAAACTTTCGAATTCTAAATGAGGCAGTAGAGCAAGTGGACAGCTTCAAATACTTGAGGTGTACTATAAGCAGTAACATGAACTGCTGCCAGGAAGTCAAAAGGAGGATAGCAATGGCCAAGGAAGCTTTTAATAGAAAAAGGAACATCCTCTGCGGACGCCTGAAAAAAAGAGCTAAGGAAGAGACTAGTGAAGTGCTTTGTGTGGAATGTGGCATTTTATGGGGCAGGAACATGGACATTACGACGAAGTGAAGAGAGGCGAATAGAATAATTTTAAATGTGGATAGGGAGAAGAATAGAACCTGTGAAGCGGACAGACAGAATAAGAAATAAAGCTGTGAATAATTTCGAGGGAAAAATTGTTCCGGAGCCGGGTATCGAACCCGGGACCTTTGGTTTAACGTACCTCGAAATTATTCAAATCAACTTTACAGGGAGCTATACCTGAAATCTTGATTTGCATAATATACGTCACTGTTCGTTAACAGAAAACCACAATTTAAGACACACGGAATTAGTGTGCACTCGAAGTTGGTTGCCTGACGGTTGTCAGCCCACTTTGAGGTCTGTGGATATAGAGGGAAAAATTGGATCGGTGTCGGTTAGAGTTCCCGGGTAGGTCAGTGGTAGAGCGTTGGTACGTTAAACCAAAGGTCCCGGGTTCGATACCCGGCTCCGGAACAATTTTTCCCTCGAAATTATTCAAATCAACTTTACAGGGAGCTATACCTGAAATCTTGATTTGCAAATAAAGCTGTGTTGGAAAGATTGGGTGAAAAAAACAATGATGCTGAAATTGATAAGGAAGAGAAAAATAAATTTGTTGAGTCACTGACTGAGAAGAAACTGCCTATTGAAGGATGCACGGGAAGGAATGGTGAACGGGAGAAGAGTTCGGGGCAGAAGAAAATATCAGATGATAGATGACATTAAGATATATGGATCGTATGAGGAAACAAAGAGGAAAGCAGAAAATAGGAAAGAGTGGAGAAAGCTGGGTTTGCAATAAAAGACCTGCACTTGGACAGAACACTAAATGAATAATAATAATAATAATAATAATAATAATAATAATAATAACAACGTGAACTGTTGCCAGGAAGTCAAAAGGAGGATAATAATGGCAAAGGAAGCTTTTAGTCAAAAAAGAGCATTTTCTGCGGACCCCTTGAAAAGAACTAAGGAAGAGACTAGTAGAGTGCATTGTATGGAGTGTGGCATTGCATGAGGCAGAAACATGGACATTACGAAGAAGTGAAAAGAAGCGAATAGAAGAATTTGAAATGTGAATATAAAAAAGAATGAATGGAACATGTGAAATGGAAAGGAAGATAAAAAAGAATTGATTGGGCCACTAGCTAAGAATGAAGGATGCACTGGAAGGAATGGTGAACTGGAGAAAGTTTGGGCCAGAAGAAGATATCAGATGATAGACAACATTGAGATACCTGGGTCATATGTGCAGACTAACAAGCAAACGTTCTGATGGGGGCAGATAAAAAAGTTAAATTTTTTTCTTCCACCATGTTAATAATGTCAAAAGAAGTGCTTATACAAATTTTGGCCACTCGACCGCAATTACGAGGCCGTCCAGAAAGTGATTTTCCCTGGGGCTGATTATAGAAAAAAGGACAATTGCATAGAAATATTTATTGAAACAGATACAGCAATTGTTGCGCTATTTGTCAACATATCCCCCACTGGAATTGAGACATTTGTCATAGCATGGGATCAATTTTTGTGTCGTAGAAGTCACCCCCCTCAGATCGGAACCAGCGTTTGACTGCGTCTGCACCTCTCTCTGTCGATCCCATTATATGAGAAATGTCTCAATTCCCATGAAAAATATGTTGAAAAATAGTTCAACAATTGCTGTGTCCGTTCCAATAAATTTGTCCAATGAAACTATGTTCTTTTTTCTGTTAGCGGCCCCTGGCGAACTTATTTTTTTACGGCCCTTGTAATTGCGGTCGAGTGGCCAAAATTTGTATAAGCACTTCTTTTGACATTATTAACACGGTGGAAGAAAAAAAAATTAACTTTTTTATCTGCCCCCATCAGAACGTTTGCTTGTAAGAGGAAGGCGGAAAATAGGAACGATTGGAGAATGCTGGGTTTGCAGTGAAAGACCTGCCTTTTAAAAGAAAGCTGTGAATGAATGAATAATAATATATTATTACTAGTGGCTTGTGCAACAAAAGCTGCAAACTAAGTTCATTAGACGTTCAAATAAACATTTTTCAGATTTATTTTCAATGAAGAATACCAGACATTCGGAAATTTATTTGCTTCCATAACAATGAAAGATACTCTCTCTCGAACCAATAATGAAGAGAACCACGCATATAAATATCTACACGACACCGCCATTAAATATATGAAAAAGACCCAACCCCACTTGATTAATAACTATAAAAATATTTTATTTTTAATAATATTATTATCTTACGTAAGTTTTATAGCCTTCAGTAACATATACTATATATACTATATAGCCGCCACTCAGTAAAATACAGAAATCAAAATCTAATTTAAGTTATTCTCTACATATACTTATATAACCCCAAAACGTTTCACTTTCATGTCATCAATATAGCATTAATATGTATAATTAATGAAAAATAGTCACATCATGGCATTAACTGCAATAATATTTCATTTCGAATGGTAATAATGTCATCAAACCACCTCAAGTTTTGTAGTTTTTAATATCCAATACACAGCTGTACCCAGAAAATTACACACCACAGAATCGAACCTGTAAATTATTTTTAGTAAGTTAAGTTTTTAACAACCAATTAAATTTGTGCTCTAAATATGTCAGCATTCTTGCAGATCATGGCCTTCGTGTAATATTGTTTACTGTAGTATCATATGTTTTTTTTGTTTTATTCTGAAATGCAACACGGCCGACTTGATGCTCGCTTCGCCTCTCCTTTACAAGAAAGCGAAGGGTATATCATGTCGGCCGTGAATGCTATTAGCTAGTTCTCAAAACTGACGACAGATGGATTTTGGAAAATAGGAAAATTATGTTTGAAAGTTGACATTTCACTGAAAACTACTTTTTTCCGAAAAACTTTGATTTCCAAGCTTCAAAATGAGGGGTCATTTATTAAAATCCGTCCAGCAGTTTTCCCGTAATTTCCATTACCAGTTCAAATTATATATATAGATTATTATTATTATTATTATTATTATTATTATTATTATTATTATTATTATTATTATTATTATTGAAATTACAGCACTTTTTAAAAGGTTTTCTGTAAATATGTAGTTTAGAAACACTTAACATGTTCACTGTCTCTGTTTCACGGAGACCCAAATCAGAGAGTTCGGTCGCAAAGCATCACAGGCGCACCTTACGCTGCAATTGCTACTTAACGTTGATTTATTTGTGCGAAAAAAGAAAAGTGAAAGACGAATGAGGTCGCCGCGCCGCCGAAGACTCGCTTGCTGTGTAATGGGATTTCGATGGACTCGCCGGAGAAATGTGTTTGAGAAGAGAGAGGGTCTCGGGTTACTGTGACAATGATTGTGTTTGTTTAGAGCTCTGACTGTCTGTACATAGCCGTAAAGAAATCCAACTGTTGGCAGCACTTCCGTGCTTGAGGGAAACAGTGACTCAAGTCTAATAAAAAAATACACATCACACAGTTGACGTTTTGGATACATAATATAATACTTACCTACTGGCTTTTAAGGACCCCGGAGGTTCATTGCCGCCCTCACATAAGCCCGCCATTGGTCCCTATCCTAAGCAAGATTAATCCATTCTCTATCATCATATCCCACCTCCCTCAAATCCATTTTAATATTATCTTCCCATCTACGTCTCGGCCTCCCCAAAGATCTTTTTCCCTCCGACCTCCCTACTAACACTCTATATGCATTTCTGGATTCGCCCATACGTACTACATGTCCTGCCCATCTCAAACGTCTGGAAAAAGAAATGTTATGGTTTATTTAACGACGCTCGCAACTGCAGAGATTATATCAGCTTCGCCGAATGTGCCGGAATTTTATCCCGCAGGAGTTCTTTCACATGCCAGTAAATCTACTGACATGAGCCTGTCGCATTTAAGCACACTTAAATCCCATCGACCTGGCCCGGGATCGAACCCGCAACAGTGGACATAGAAGGCCAGCGCTATACCAACTTGCCAACCAGGTCGACCAAACGTCTGGATTTTATGGTCCTAATTATGTCAGGTGAAGTATACAATGCGTGCAGCTCTGTGTTGTGTAACTTTCTCCATTCTCCTGTAACTTCATCCCTCTTAGCCCCATATATTTTCCTAAGCACCTTATTCTCAAACACCCTTAACCTATGTTCCTCTCTCAAAGTGAGAGTCCAAGTTTCACAACGGTAAAGAACAACCGGTAATATAACTGTTTTATAAATTCTAACTTTCAGATTTTTCGACAGCAGACTGCATGATAAAAGCTTCTCAATCGAATAATAACAGGCATTTCCCATATTTATTCTGTGTTTAATTTCCTCCCGAGTGTCATTTATATTTGTTACTGTTGCTCCAAGATATTTGAACTTCTCCACCTCTTCAAAAGATAAATTTCCAATTTTTATATTTCCATTTCGTACAATATTCACGTCCCGAGACATAATCATATACTTTGTCTTTTCGGGATTTACTTCCAAACCTATCTCTTTACTTGCTTCCAGTAAAATTCCCGTGTTTTCTCTAATCGTTTGTGGATTTTCTCCTAACATATTCACGTCATCCGCATACACAAGCAGCTGATGTAACCCGTTCAATTCCGAACCCTCTCTGTTATCCTGGATTTTCCTAATGGCATAGTTAAAGGAATTGTCATTACACCAAATGAGTGTCTCTGGACCAAAATGATCGCATTCTCTAATCGTTTGTGGATTTTCTCCTAACATATTCACGTCATCCGCATAGACAAGCAGCTGATGTAACCCGTTCAATTCCGAACCCTCTCAGTTATCCTGGATTTTCCTAATGGCATACTCTAAAGCAAAGTTAAAAAGTGAAGGTGATAGTGCATCTCCTTGCTTTAGCCCATAGTGAATTGGAAACGCATCTGACAGAAACTGACCTATACGAACTCTGCTGTATGTTTCACTGAGACACATTTTAATTACTGGAACTAGTTTCTTGGTAATACCAAATTCAATAAGAATATCATATAAAACTTCTCTCTTAATCGAGTCATATGCCTTTTTGAAATCTATGAATAACTACATAACATAATACAGAGACATCATTTTATTTTTACTAACATTTCTAATATTAACCTGGCTATATCTTTGGATTAACGGTTGAGAACTGGAAACACCTTTGCTACCCCCTTCCACGACTGGAGTTCGATGATACTGGCGTAAAATACAAACAAATCACTTTACTAGGTATAGGAGGGAAGAAAAGTAGTTCATCTATTTACGTAAACTAGGAAATATTGCGATTTTGAGTTCGATAATTTTCATTAGGTTTTTGTTTAATCAAAATACAGTACTGTATTAACAATAAGTGTTTTTACTCACGAACTGAGCTATCCATTCGGACGTATTCATTATGCAATGTATATTATGCTATTTTGGGCAGGGCATGTAGCACGAAAGTGCGAATCCAGTAATGCATATAGAGTGGTAGTTGGGAGACCGGAGGGAAAAAGACCTTTGGGGAGGCCGAGACGTAGATGGGAAGATAATATTAAAATGGATTTGAGCGAGGTGGGATATGATGATACAGACTGGATTAATCTTGCACAGGATAGGGACCGATGGCGGTCTTATATAAGGGCGGAAATGAACCTGCGGGTTTCTTAAAAGCCATTTGTAAGTAAGTCAGTAAGTATATTATACTGTCTACAGCACATTAGCGTACAATATAGAGAATGAAGTTAAATTGAAAAATAATCATAATATGGATATTTAAACACATTTTTGAAAATGGTGGCCGTTCATTTCGATACAGGCTTCAGTTCTTTTGTGCATATTATCGCACTATAGACTATTGAATTTAATTCCAATTACAGTTTCGTCCTTCGTACTAGTAACTCATGTTGAAATAATTCTGTACCTACTCTATAAAAGAGTACCTTACGTACGGTAAATTCAGTCCACTTCTGCTCGATCTGAAGAGATAAAATTACTCAGAGATGCTATCTACCGTCCGTCCAAGTGGTTTTGTTGTAGGGTCGTAGAAAGGAGGGAAATCACGTGACAATTAACGGGGCCTTTTTATTTAAGTTATTTTAAACAGTTGTATAATATTATGCAGAAGTCCAATTCCTAACAGAAATTAATGTTTTCAGAAAAGAACTAAGACAGCCCAGCCACTAGACTTTACAGAGGGACGAGCAGAAGCGGGAGGGAGAAACCGAGATGCCACGCAGGCAAACGGACGACAGCACCTGTGCGAAAATATGATTCAATGTTGAAAGCTCTTTCGTCACTGGAAAACGAGAACATATTTCTGGGACGTACTATACTCAGTACTGTAAGGCGACTTTGTCTGCATACACTGCCTTGGTTCTGTGTGGAGGACGGTTGGAAGAGAGGGGGTGGGATTGAAGTAATTCGAAAACTCAAGTACAATAAAAATTTAAGTAAAAATAAAATGATGTCCCTGTAATTATGTATCATTCGAAAGAGAGGGGAACTACTTATTCATATATAGTACTGTATAAATTTGTTTGCTCATTGGTTTTCTTATTCCATTTCTCGCTTATCTTTCCTTTCTTCCTCTGCTTGTTTGCAAACTTACTTTGAAACATTCTCATTTGATTATAATCATTAGATCGTCTAATAAGTAATGTCGGTTTCGGTGTTTTGTAAGATATTAATAATTTTCTTTAGTTAGGCAATGCAATTTACAGGAAGCTATGGCTATTATTGTATCTTAAAAGTAGGGCTGAAAAAAAAAGTATTGGTTATATTACGCTGCATCGTACGTAGGGTCCTATGTTTACAAAATGCTTGTGTGCACACTCAACTAGGCCTATTTGAATTGTGGATATGGAGAAGAATGGAGAGTGTGAAATGGACAGACAGAATAAGAAATGAAGCTGTACTGGAAAGAGTGGTTGAAGAAAGAATGATGCCGAAACTGATCAGGAAGAGAAAAAGCAATTGGCTGAGTTACTGACTGAGAAGAAACTGCCTACTGAAGGATGCACTGGAAGAAATGGTAAACGAGAGAGAAGAGAATATCAGCCACCGGCGTAGCTCAGTCGGCTGAGGCACTTGCCAACCGATCCGGAGTTGGGTTCGGGCGTGGGTTCGATTCCCGCTTGGGCTGATTACCTGGTTGGATTTTTCCGAGGTCTTCCACAACCATAAAACGAATGTCAGGTAATCTATGGCGAATACTCGGCCTCATTTCGCTAAATACCATCTCGCTATCACCAATCCTATCGACGCTAAATAACCTAGTAGTTGATACAGTTGACCAAGTAAAAAAAAAGAAGATATCAGGTGACAGGCAATTTTAAGATATATGGATCTTATGCGGAGATGTTCATACTATAATTCTTTATGTATCTATAATGATTGTTATTGGTAATAATAATGCAATTTGTACGTCGAAGATTAAAAAGATTACTGCAATTAGGAAAAATCGGAATGATAAAGGTAATTGTAAGAGAAAGACGGAAAGGTGTGAAAATTGGTTAATGATAAGTTTGCAGTGAAGCCCTTCTCTTGAGGAGAAAACTATAAATGAATGAATTCATCGATTAAATAATTTTAAATCTGATAATCCGTCCTTTATTGTCATGTTTAAAAATATCTGATTTTGCTACCAACGACTGCCGTTTTTAACACAATTTCCTAGTGATCGTAAGCACACTCATGCAGACACAAATTAATCCTGGTACCAATAATAAATGACAGATTATTTTGCTTTACGTTTCTAAAGAAACATGCAATATTAACTCAAAAGGTTTGTGTTACGCACGAACTATATGAGACGGTAGGCAAGTGGTAATAAATTTATGAAGAAATACGGGTAGTACAGTAGAACCCCGGCTATCCGTCACCCTATTAACCGATTAGCGGATTATCCGATTGTCTATTTCTCGCTCTTCTTTTTCTTCAGAAATAAATAACTTATATGAAGTACTGTTTTGTGCAAGTAGGTTCTAGATGTTTTTGCTAGAGAGTGTTATTACAAGCCTTAATCGTTACACAACATTGTCTACTGTTCAAATTGCCGTTCTATAAATATAACTTGTATATAAAATGTCTTCCACGGGTGTTAACAGAAAACGTGTTGTGCTAAGTATCGAAAAATAAATGGAAATAATTGAATGGTTTGAGAAAGAGAAACTGTGGCTCATCTCGCATCAGAATACGAGATTGGAGTTACAACTGCGCGATTTAATAAAAGAAAAGAAGGATAAAGTGTAAAAAATTATGTAAATCTACAACATTAGACCTCCTTTATTCCTATCTTTCCTGAGACAGGCATTACAAAGGGCTTCCTTGCTCCTTAAAAACCTGTCGTTGACAACCAGACTTAAATTAGTGAACTTTTGCTCCACTACCTTGCGAGTTAAATAAAAAACCATGAAGGAAATAACGAAATCTTTCATTGTACGGATTATCCGATTTTTTCGATCAACCGTTCACTCCATCCCCTTCATTACCACGGATAATAGAGGTTCTACTGTAATATCTTTATATTCTAGAAGATCTGGGTATTCAGATTTCGTTTATCAAGATGTGGAGTCACTTCTTCAACACTTGATTCTTATTCCCACGAATAATCATGAAACTGCTGACTTAGGCCGTTTATGTTCTGACGGTGTCATGACTGATGGGAAAGTTTCATTTCCTGGTTAGAGTTTAGCCTCGTACAGGGGTAAAAGTTACAATAACAAAACTGCAAATGTTTCTTTTTTGCCTCCCCCCCCCCTCTTCGAACGCTTTCCTGTTTCCTCTTGCTGACAATCTGACCTTTCAGAGTTCAGGTCTTGGCGGCGGTCTCTTCTGAAGAGAGACTTACTTGTACAGCAGCCAAAAATTTAGTTGGCTCTTTCAGGCTGAGAAAGAAAACAAAATAGGCCGACATCAAACTCAGAAGTCAAAATTTCAAATCTCTAGGTATACTAGGTGGGTGTCCATTAGAAAATCTAATACCTTTATCCACCTCGCAATATTGCGTACGTTGACTTGTTCTATCCTCATTTTTATAACAATTTTATGAACCAGCTGTTGATGTGCATAAATAGGCTACTTCTTCAAGGAATATAATGCTGTAGTATTGCTGTATGGGTAAATGGTTATAATTTGGGTCCTAAGAATAGAATCTCATAATCACTTCTCTAAGCTTTTTATGGCGTAAATAGTCTACGTCTATGCAGAAGGGTCACTTGAGAAAAAGTGTAAGACACGAAAATATGTAGGATCCAAGACCTATCGCTGCGCTACCTTCAACTGTCAATTGCTCAGGATCGAATACATCCTAAATTGGGTAACCAGATTCACATCGATAAAAAAGAGAACACAAAGCTTCGAAAAGGAGGACATTGTTTGAAAAAAGAGGACAGAAAATATGTACCTAGATTTAGGCTTAGGCCTGTATTATACTTTAAATTACGGTACATCATTATATATTTTATTACAAAATATTTACAGTACAGATTTAGGCTTATATCATACTCAAAAGTATGTTAATATCAATTTTATTATCAAATAGTATTGGAAAAAATAATAATGATTTTGCAGTTGGTTACATATGAAAGTCAAGAGAACTGTAATAATTATCAAAGAGGACAGAAAATATCTATTTAGATTTACTTTGGCATCTCGATCTTTCGATTTACTAGTATATAACAGATTGGCCATCCCAATGTTAAAAACGGTAACTTGTTGAAGAGAACAACCTCCAGGATCGCCATTGTCGATTAGTAACGACCGCTGGATGAAACTACAGTTGCTCCATGCAATTCAAATGAGAGTTGTGACGTGATTTCTTATGCAGTAGCTACCCATGGTAGATAGTAATATAGTGAAATTGATAATAGTTATTTCCATCAAAGCCTATCAGACTGAGCAATCTGTTATATATGTGATCAGGGCTCTGAGCAACGACCATAACAAGGGGAGACAAAGTAAGTTATGATCGTTGGCAAATAATATATTCCGTCCATGGTGCTGCCACCTACAGGCAAATTACTTGAAAAAGGCGTTAAATCAGATAATTTCAAGATATCAGACATACAAGTTACGAAAAAGAGGACATTTCTTGATTTTTTAAAAATCCTCCCGGACCCCGGACAAAGGTCTAAAAAGGAGGACATGTCCGGACAAAAGAGGACGTCTGGTCACCCTATCCGTCAACCACGTCTGGTGGTGTGGTCATAAACTCTTCGTATTCCTTTTCGTCTTCAAAATCCATAATTCAGAACGACTTAAATATTGAAACGTTAAGCATACAAAACGTCGTCCAAACTGAATAGCTGTTTATATCAACAATGGATTCCTAGTAATGTCTTGGCAACAATGGTGACGTAGATGAAAACGCGTTTTAACGTTTTCAAAAATATTTCCAATTGTAATTAATTAAATAGATTTAATTATAGTGAAACTTCCCTTAACGGACACTTCCCAATAGCGGACTCCTCTCACTTTCAAATCCCCTGCAAAATAACATTGGCCCTTATGATAAAATTCTTCCAAATAGCGGACATACTCAATAACGGACGCGGACACTGAAATGTATCTCCCAACAACAATTAAAACATCCAAATAACGGACAGTGTGAAAAAAAAAAAAAGAAAGAAAAGAAAAAGACGGTTGTAAATTAAACGGAATTCTTTGCAACAATCATTATCGTGCATTTGAACGTTCTTGTGCTTTATTGAAGGTAAGTTGTCAATTGTGATACAGTACTTGAGCAGTGCGTACTTTCTTAGTTTGAGTGTTCGGAAGTACAGTCACATTAAAAATGTTACAAAAACGTAAACGTTTGTCACTAAAAGAGAAAGTGGATATTGTAAAGCATAGTGAGAAGGAGAAATTAAGTGTTCGTGAGCTGGCCACAAAGTTTAATGTGGGTAAAACTCAGGTTAGTGAAATTATGAAAAACAAGGATGTTATTTTAAAATAATACACTCAGAATGCAATTATAGATTTCTTTGTGTAAGGTAAAGTGGTACAGTGACTGATGTTTATATTATTTACAAAACATTTTCTGATACGATTTCTCTTTGGATGAATATTGTAAACAATCTCACTGTCTACTGTACTATACTGTAAAATATAGTGTTGAATATGTATGAGAAATTTTAATGTACTGTATACATACTAACGATTTTCTAAATAGCGGACACTTCTCAATAACGGACATTTAATTTTTCCCCGGCGGTGTCCGCTATTGGGAAGTTTCACTGTATAATATTTTCGTAGAAAAAATAGCGTGTAACACACTTGTGGAAGAGCCAGTGCAAAACTCGTATGATTGGACACTCGCTTGCGCTCGCGCTCCAAATTTCATACTCGTTTTGCAATGAAGCCCTTCCCGTACTACAGGGACATCATTTTATTTTTACTAACATTTTTCATATTAATCTGACTATACCTTTCTATTAACGATTGAAACAGGAAACACCGTTTGCTCCCCCTTCCACGACTGGAGTTCGATGATACTGGCGTAAAATACAAATCACTTTACTAGGTATAGGAGGGGAGAAAAGTAGTTCATCCATTTATGTAAACTAGGAAATATCGCAATTTTGAATTTGATAATTTTCGTTAGGTTTTTGTTTAATGAAAATACAGTAATGTATTAACACTTAGTGTTTTTACTCACGAATTGAGCTATCCATTCGGACGTATTAATTATGCAGTGTATATTGTACTGTTACAGCACATTAGCGTACAATATAGAGAATGAAGTTAAATTGAAAAATAATCATAATATGGATATTTAAACACATTTTTGAAAATGGTGGCCATTCATTTCGATACAGGCTTCAGTTTTTTTGTGCATATTATCACACTATAGACTATTGTACCTAATTCCAATTACCAGTTTCCTCCTTCGTTCTAGTAACTCATGTTGAAATAATTCTGTACCTACTCTATAAAAGAGTACCTTACGTACTGTAAATTCAATCTTCACTTCTGCCCGATCCGAAAGATAAAATTACTCAGAAATGCTATCTACTGTCCGTCCAAGTGGTTTTGTCGCAAGGTCGTAGAAAGGGGGGGAGTCACGTGACAGTTAATTACTTAACGAGGCCCTTTTATTTAAGTTATTTTAAACAGTTGTATAATATTACGTAGACGTCCAATTCCTAACAGAAATTAATATTTTCAGAAAAGAGCTAAGACAACCCAGCTACTAGACTTTACAGAGGGGCGAACAGAAGCAGGTGGGGGAAACCGGGATACGACGTAGGCAAACGGACGACAGTACCTGTGCAAAAATGTCATTCAATATTGAAAGCTCTTTCGTCACTGGAAAACGCGAACATATTTCTGGAACGTACTATACTCACTAACTCAGTACTGCTTACGCGCCCTCGGCTCTGTGTCGCGAACGGTTGGAAGTTTACTAGTAGAAGGGGTGGGAGTGAAGTACATTCCAAAACTCAGGTACAATAAAAATTGAAGTAAAAATAAAATGATGTCCCTGTAGTATTACCGTGTACTATTTGTTGTCATGTTCGTTTTCGAGTAGTGTTGGCCGAAAAATCGAAATAAAATTGTATTGAACTTTAATTTGACTCTAACCAAATGTTTAGGTACAAATTAAAAAGTACAGGATCATTATTACGTTAAAAAATAAGTATTACTTACGCGGCATACGCTACTTTTGATCTGGCCTTTAGAAGACTTGCGGCTATGATTTCCCACGAAAGTGCCTGCGACACAATTTAGAGGTGTCGGGCATATCACCGTTCATCCACGCATTTCAACACCAATTTTAATTAATTTATTCATCCCATTCATGCCAATATAACACGTCGCTTTTACAGTACTTAATGATCCGTCTGTTTGCCTGTCACAGATAGCACAACAAGCTAATAACTACCTATAATTTATGTACCGTGCCATAATCAATAGCCCATTTAGTGCTCCACAGCCGTCAGTCATCCGGCGTTGGCTACATCGCCACTTAGAACGCTATCACATTAGAGAGAAACTTTGCACTATGTAAAATGTTCCTTCCCCCTTCCTGCCATTTCTTTACCCGGCGGATGCTGATCTGATTACCCAAACATTTGCTCCGACATTGTGTGCGTTAGGATTAGCGCATCACTTGGCAATTAAGTCGTTAGGAATGCTAATGCGTTCCATTACCGTCCGATTCCTTGCTACAGACTTTCAACTTTTTGGTGAGTGAGGGAGTCGAAACTTGGGGTTGGAAGTGAGTTCTTTTATTTCACTCACATTCGTTTTGTTCTTCTTGTTCTTCTCTGCTTGAATCTTGGTTGGATAGTAACTATATAGCTTTTGGAAGGAAACAATAGGATATCTTCCCTCTTATTGTGGGTAAATAGTGTCACTGCAAAATATGTTTGTGCGAGATCGTGCGTATTTGCTTGGTTTCCGCACAAAACCAATCCGCGGAAAGTCTAAAATTCCACATTCAGTATTCCCAACCTAACACACATAACAATTTCCCTCTTCTTACCGCTTCAGTGACATTGATTTTACTGCTTTAGGCTTTTAACATATTATTTTTAGAGACGTTCAATATAGTAATAATTATAAATTGGAAACTTACCACTGCAATTTCACCTAAATTGCACTGTTAATTGTTGTTTTTAAATATTTGCAAAAATTAAGTAAACTCTAGAACTCCACTAAAGTTACTGCATTCGTGATGCAAGTAACATTAAGGAAGCCGTGAAAAAATCAACAAGATTCCAGACTTACCGATGTTATTACTGCAATATGTTATATAAATAATATTGTTAAAATATTAAAATGAAAAATAAATCATTACATAACCTTACCGTTTGTTTTAAGTTCGCATTTATAGACTTGGGGGGAAAAAAGACAGACGTATATCACGGCCTGCTGGAGTATAGTAAACACAGAAAACATTTTAAAGCAACAATGTTGAAGATAGATTTTGTTTTGAAAATTTGCCGTCATTGAACAGAAACCAAGATGGAGATTTCATTGCAACTAATTAGAAATTCCTCTTTCAGGTATGTAATAAACGATCTTCGCACAAAATAATGTACGATAGACGAGCGGTATGTTTTCTTTCAATTCTCGGAAATTAAAAAAGCTCAACTACGTTTCGCTTTTTCAAACTTTTCCTCGAACATGAAAACTTCAACATACCGCTCTTGTAACGCATATTACTATTTTCTTCTTCAGAAAAAAACCTGTGGCTGAAATTATCGATCACAAACCTGGCAGAGTTTCTTCTTCTTCTTCTTCTTCTTCTTCTTCTTCTTCTTCTTCTTATTATTATTATTATTATCATTATTATTATTATTATTATTATTATTATTATTATTATTATTATTATTATTATTATTATTATTATTATTATTATTATAAGTAGTAGTATATTGTACGCACTATTTAAAGTGTGTAATTTATATTTTGTTATTGAAGTGATGTATCGGTGAAGAAGTGAAGAGTGAAGTGTGTTGTGTAAGTGAAGTGTGTTTCTGTCAGTGAAACGTTATAGTTTATAGTGGCAGTGCAAAGTATTTTAACAGTGAAATGTTTTTGAAGTGTTAGTGAAATCAGGATAGAATCAGTAAAATTTGTCGTAGTTCCAGTGCAGTGAGTGAATTGACAGCGAAATGAGTGTAGTGCTGAAAGGTACTTGTGCATGTATAAACATATCATACTCGTGGGTTTTAGTTCGAACTTAGGGTTAAGATACAAATTAGATTTACTTTAAATGTTACTTTAAGTGATCGCGCTTCATTTAATTTAGGATGCTCCCTGTTATTATTATTATTATTATTATTATTATTATTATTATTATTATTATTATTTTTATTATTATTATTATTAATTGTATTTTTATTAATTGTCATTATTGAGTATAATTAGTTACCACTGCCACCGGGTATATACCCATTTGCAGTGTGAATAAATACTTAGGCCTACACATACATACATTATTATTATTATTATTATTATTATTATTATTATTATTATTTATTTGTAAACTTTCTATGCAACCATGCTGTTCTGGATATTATCGCTTTTTCATTACTTCATTTCAAATTGATGACATTTTTTGTGTATGCTATATATGCATGTCATATTATCTACAATATGATGCAAAATCATTTCTCTACCTTTGACAGATTGTCTGATAACAAACAAATTCATTTAAAAAAATGATCAAATATCAGTACAGTATTTTCTTCCAACACAAAATAAAAATAATATTATTTATTAAGGAATGTAGTTGAAAGAGCATGATATTGTAAACATGAGTTTCAGCAATAAAATAAAAGAGAGAGAACATGAAAAAGTTAACAAGTTTATGAGTTATGAGGGAAACACTTTATCACTGCCCAGTGAACTGCCACCATTTTGAATTTTGAAAAAAAAAAAAATATATTTTTTAAACTTAAAAATATTTTTTTCATATAGGCTAGCAGAAGGACAGTGTTTTACACATACCAATTTTCATTATTGCGCAAGGTACAGTAAAGGAGGAAAAAGATGTTGAATATTTCCAAAACTTTTACTGCTGTACCTAACCTCTTAAAGCAAGCAATGATTTTCTATTGCAACCAATCTGAATTGATTATTCTTACGCCATTGTTTACTTGACTGTCATGTTATGCTTTTCGGTATACATGCGTCAACTCTTAGGCCGAGCGCACATCTTAAGCAGAAACGTATTTGCTTAAAACATAAACGTTTCTGCTGTAACCGAAAACAATTTTGTTTTCTCAAAAGCATTTTGTTTAAGAACGTTTTTGTTTCGTATTCGAGCGTTTTCGCTAGAAACATTTGCTTTTTACAAGAACATTAGAGCTATATCAGACTTGAAAATATGAACATAATTATGTAGAGGGATGAAGAGAAGTGTGCTGTCACCGTAACATGGATAATAGCGTACTCTGTATATACGAAAATAACATCACAGTCTAGTATATACAGTCGCGAAGCTCAATACGTAGTAAATATGCAAACATTAGATAGTTGCTCACCACTAGGATCGCGAATATCGCCTCATTACAGGCAATGCAAAATAGAACCGTCACAGTCTATTGTTTCTAGCACCCTCAAAACTCAAGTTTCGTGACTGTATATAGTAGACTGTGATAACATCTAACCCCATTATGCAGTTTTTCCGGTTTCTATAGAGCTCTGCACAGGCTCGGTTCAAACCCACGTCCGGGGCCGAAATCGGGTTAAAATTCACTTAAAATACTTGTTGGGTTCGGGCCAGGTCGGGTAGGATACAACAGGTTAATAGGCTATAGGCTATGCTATAATTTTAATAGAACAACAGAAAAAAATTTGTAAGAAAATTAAAATTTCACAATACTACAATATTGTACGAGAGAGAAAGAGAGAGAGAGAGAGAGAGAGAGAGAGAAATAACTCCTCCGGCCTTAATTAAGGATGACCACGAGGATCCGGAAATTAATAGCAAATAAATATAATTAATTAAATGTGAATATTGTTATAAAAATAAAATGTAATATTAAGCACCATTGATTGTCAATTATAAAATAAAATCTCAGAAAATGACTATAAAATTATACTTACAAATAAAAGATTTTAAGCATATCCTTAATTAAGGCCTTCTCAGTGGTATAAATGAAATTGCATAATCTGCAGGGAATCTTTAAGAATTTGCGAGATGATTTTTTGAATTTCAAAAGATGATATTGATAATTGTTTAAAAAAATTATATGCAAATTTTGGTAAAGAACTCCGAGCACCAAAAAATAAACCTGTCACTGACCAATTGAAGAGAGGGATGTTATACTTGGCACTAAGGTAGGGAATACAAGGTTCATAAATGGCCCTCTTTTCATGATCAACCTGATGAGCTTGGTTTAGATCTCTCTCCATGCTTATAGTTGGATGTATGATAATAGCCTTTTGTTGTTGCGATAGTTGGTTTCTTTACAGTCCGGCACGGTTTAATAAACTAGTGTGAGAAATGAAGTTTTACCAATTTAAGCGTTAAAGAAACTAGTGTCATCGAATATAATCGTGCATTCATTAAAACCTTCGTATTATTTTTTTTTAATTAGTATATAATTCGCGAAAAAAATATATATATTTTCGTTTCTTCAAGGCTCAACCCAGCGAATAGGGATTATAAAGAATGGACACTTCGCGTCGGTACCTTTGATGTAGCCGGACTGATTTCAATGACCTTCAAGCCAGCTAGAGCGTGAGTTTCTGCTTTCTCCCTAGAGTTGGCGCTGACATCACACCAGCTAGCAGTCGACACAGCGGAAATATAACACATATAATTAATACATCTAGGTACATTATGTACTCAAATAAAATAAATTGGATCCATAAAATAATAAATCCGTCATTAACTGTAATGTCTAGACTCTAGAGTTCCTTCATAATGAGAGTTGAGACGTTGACCCCAACAACAATTAAAATATGTAATGATTTGATAGCGCTGAAAATGGAAAAACAAAACTCTTATGAGAAGTAAAACCATTTACCTATATTATAGTATATACAAATATTAAACGAATTCGATACTTAATTTTATAATGTATTATATTATTTTATAATATAATTTATTATATCTGAAATATAAAATATTATTGTTACAACTAGTTTGTCACTGAGAAATAAGGAAAAGCCGTTAACTTGAATTTATTTGAAGCAAAGCGTTACTGGATTATGCAATAAGGTAGGCGATGTTTGGATCCTGTGTCTCAACTCTATTCTCAATTATTATCTTAGCGTATGCTCGATTACACTAACCTCTAGCACTTGAAAGTGGAACTAAACGCTGGCGCATAGAGAAACAAAATACAGGAAATTTCGCTCAGTGAAGTTACAGGAGAATGGTGAAAGTTACACAACACAGAACTGCACGCATTGTATTCTTCACCTGACATAATTAGGAACATTAAATCCAGACGTTTGAGATGGGCAGGGCATGTAGCACGTATGGGCGAATCCAGAAATGCATATAGAGTGTTAGTTGGGAGGCCGGAGGGAAAAAGACCTTTGGGGAGGCCGAGACGTAGATGGGAAGATAATATTAAAATGAATTTGAGGGAGGTGGGATATGATGATAGAGAATGGATTAATCTTGCTCAGGATAGGGATCAATGGCGGGCTTATGTGAGGGCGGCAATAAACCTCCGGGTTCCTTAAAAGCCAGTAAGTAAGTAAGTACTAAGGTAGGGAATACAAGGTTCATAATTGCCCTCTTTTTATGATCAACCTGATGAGCTTGGTTTAGATCTCTCTCCATGCGTATACAGTAGTTGGATATATGATAATAGCCTTTTGTTGTTGCGATAGTTGTTTTCTTTACAGTCCGACACGGTTTAATAAACTAGTGTGAGAAATGAAGTTTTGCCAATTTAAGGGTTAAAGAAACTGATTTCTCCTAGTGTAAGGTTGTCGGGTAGGCATCTAATTGTGCATTCATTAAAACCTTCGTATTATTTTTTAATTAGTATATAATTCGCGAAAAAAAAATATATATATTCGTTTCTTTAAGGCTCAACCTGACCCGAACCCGACAAACGTAAGTGAATTTCAACCCGAATTCGCCCCCCCCCCCACCTAGGAAGTGGATTGACCCGAGTCCGTGCAGAGCTCTATAGAAACCGGAAAAACTGCACAATGAGGTTAGATATTATTTTCGTAGGCCTATATTCGTATTACGGTCCCAGCACACTTCTCTTCATCCGTCTACATAATTATGTTCATATTTTCTGGTCTACCATGGCTCTAATATTCTCGTAAAAAGCAAACGTTTCTATAAAAAAAATTCAACTATGAAACAATAACAATCTTAAGCAAAATGTTTTTTGGGAAAACGAAATTGTTTTCGGTTACGGTAAAAACTTTTATGTTTTAAGCAACAATCATTTCAGTTTAATATTAATATGCATTACAAGAGCGATGTGTTGAAGTTTTCATGTTCGAGGAAACGTTTCCGAGAATTGAAAGAAAACATACCGCTCGTGTATCGTACATTATTTTGTGCGAAGATCGTTTATTACATACCTGAAAGAGGAATTTCTAATTAGTTGCAATGAAATCTCCATCTTGGTTTCTGTTCAATGACGGCAAATTTTCAAAACAAAATCTATCTTCAACATTGTTGCTTTAAAATGTTTTCTGTGTTTACTATACTCCAGCAGGCCGTGATATACGTCTGTCTTTTTTTTTCCCCCAGTCTATAAATGCGAACTTAAAACAAACAGTAAGGTTATGTAATGATTTATTTTTCATTTTAATATTTTAACAATATTATTTATATAACATATTGCAGTAATAACATCGGCAAGTTTAATTTTGCCGGTCAAGGAAATGATTTTTTCACGGCTTCCTTAATGTTACTTGCATCACGAATGCAGTAACTTTAGTGGAGTTGTAGAGTTTACTTAATTTTTGTAAATATTTAAAAACAATAATTAACAATGCAATATAGGTGAAATTGCAGTGGTAAGTTTCCAATTTATAATTATTACTGTATTGAACGTCTCTAAAAATAATATGTTAAAAGCCTAAAGCAGTAAAATCAATATGTCACTGAAGCGGTAAGAAGAGGGAAATTGTTATGTGTGTTAGGTTGGGAATACTGAATGTGGAATTTTAGACTTTCCACGGATTGGTTTTGTGCGGAAACCAAGCAAATACGCACGATCTCGCACAAAACAGTTTTGCTAGATAGATGTGCGCCCAGCCTTAGTATGTTAGGACTTCAGTATCAGTGCTTCAACCAGAAGCGCCATCTAAGCGTTACTTGCGCGTGAAAGATGTGTTGTGTTTACAATGCCCTACTTGTATTTGCAAAATGTAGGAAGCTTCTGTCACTACTGTAACGATTGTGAAGATCTCCGGTAGGAAAATCTCGGAAATATAGTCTATTACGTGTAATTCGAAGTGTCACTGGTGCACAGACTTCTGTTTGTGACTATATCCGCCTACGAATTTCTAAGAGCTCAGAAACTGAAAATGGTTAGCAATTAAGAGAACGCTTATGTAAGTCTTAAAACTTCTACAATTTTTATCCAGAATTTATGAATTTTAAACTACATAAACATGTCTACGATACTATCATCTGTACAAAATATGGTGCCATTAGGTTTAAAGGCTCATTCACAATGAAAATTAAACATAACGTAAGCGTTAACTTAAAAATTAAACGTTACGGTAAAATCCAGAACATTCACGATGGGAACATAAACATAATCACAAAGATAATTGGTAATCATGGAAACATAACAACGATGTCATTTCCTCATATTCTGTCGTATACTTCAGCGCTCCACGATTATGTACTGTTTGCAAATCACGTAAGCATAAGCATGAAAGTTTGGAGTTCGCAAACTTTCATGTTAATGTCTAACGGCAATGTTAATGTCAAAGTTTATGTGAATCATTGTGAATGATCCCATTTGGTAACCTGACAGCAAACTTCTGTGTTTATGTTACGGTTATGCTTAATTTTCATTGTGAATGGGCCTTAATAGTTTTAAAATTATATAGTTTTTTTAAATATAAGCTTATTTTATATAGACGTCACTAGAAGGCTCGCGCCATAGTTTTCAAATTTTTTAGTTCATATTGGCTCAGAAGCTTGAAGATAGTCATGGGAATATAGATTAATTAGCTTTTTGAGCTAAGTCTAATTAGAGAGTCAAAATACATTTTTAAGTGGATGTTCTTAATTTTTCACCATTTAGTATTTATTGCTACATAAAATACAAAATAAATACATATTTATTGACGTAGCGCACACCCATTATTTCACCATAGTGTCCCCTTAAGCCGTGGCCAGTAGAGAAGACGTTACTCATGGTGCATCATGCACGGTTAAATCTACATTACACCAGGACGACGGATAATGGAGAATTGGTGATATTACGGCAGTAGACGTAGGGTTTACGTTAATACAAGAGAACACTGTTCCTTTATACAGGGACATCATTTTATTTTTACTTCAATTTTTATTGTACCTGAGTTTTGGAATGTACTTCACTCCCACCCCTTCTACTAGTAAACTTCCAACCGTTCACCACACAGAGCCGAGGGCGCATAAGCAGTACTGAGTTAGTGAGTATAGTACCTTCCAGAAATATGTTCGCGTTTTCCAGTGACGAAAGAGCTTTCAATATTGAATGACATTTTTGCACAGGTACTGTCGTCCGTTTGCCTACGTCGTATCCCGGTTTCCCCCACCTGCTTCTGTTCGCCCCTCTGTAAAGTCTAGTAGCTGGGCTGTCTTAGCTCTTTTCTGAAAACATTAATTTCTGTTAGGAATTGGACGTCTACGTAATATTATACAACTGTTTAAAATAACTTAAATAAAAGGGCCTCGTTAAGTAATTAACTGTCACGTGACCCCCCCCCTTTCTACGACCTTGCGACAAAACCACTTGGACGGACAGTAGATAGCATTTCTGAGTAATTTCATCTTTCGGATCGGGCAGAAGTGAAGATTGAATTTACAGTACGTAAGGTACTCTTTTATAGAGTAGGTACTGAATTATTTCAACATGAGTTACTAGAACGAAGGAGGAAACTGGTAATTGGAATTAGGTACAATAGTCTATAGTGTGATGATATGCACAAAAGAACTGAAGCCTGTATCGAAATGAATGTGTTTAAATATCCATATTATGATTATTTTTCAATTTAACTTCATTCTCTATATTGTACGCTAATGTGCTGTAACAGTACAATATACACTGCATAATTAATACGTCCGAATGGATAGCTCAATTCGTGAGTAAAAACACTAAGTGTTAATACATTACTGTATTTTGATTAAACAAAAACCTAATGAAAATTATCAAACTCAAAATTGCGATATTTCCTAGTTTACATAAATGGATGAAGTACTTTTCTTCCCTCCTATACCTAGTAAAGTGATTTGTATTTTACGCCAGTATCATCGAACTCCAGTCGTGGAAGGGGGAGCAAACGGTGTTTCCTGTTTCAATCGTTAATAGAAAGGTATAGCCAGGTTAATATGAAAAATGTTAGTAAAAATAAAATGATGTCCCTGTACAATCTTTGTCTACTTCAGTGATGTCGAAGCAAGCGCATTTTTCTGACCTTGACGTCGTGCTCGGGCAACAAGCGCTAAGTATGGAAAGAGGAAGGGTTGTGTATATGAATAAGCAACCTATTGGATTAAGAAAACAGTGGTGCAGAAGCTTCAAACGGAACGTGAAATTTTATGTCGTTATTTTTATATAGCTTCTTTCTGTTTAATGTTATCTATATTGTCTGTAAAACAAAAATACTAACACTGATTTCTTATTATTGCACTTGTGTTTTAAATCTTAATAACATAATAGAGAGTTAAGAAGGAATATTCACTTAAATTCCTTAGTAGTATAATATTAGCCTATACTGTATTAAGTGGATGAAACACATCATTCATAAAGAAAGTGATATTCCAAAGAAAGAGATTGAATATGACATGATAAGTTGGAATTTATATTGATGGTATCTTTAGCCTTACAAAAGTAATCAATAAACTAATCAAAACAATATTACAGTACAAAGCAAAGTTACCTAGGTACTGTATCTGTTTTAAGTGTAACTAATATTACATAACAAAACTTTTATCGCATTATGCTTTTAAGGTGATATTTGTGAGCAACTTCCTATCATCAGAATATTAATTTATTTTCTCCAAATCTGCTGATGCTATAGAGCTGACATTTTTACAACACATGTTCACGTATCTTTTGGTTATGATGTAACAGTAGTTGCTTTGTTAATTCATTTCCTTACAAACAATTTCCATGCGAATATTTTCAAAATGTTCAATACACTATCTTCAGTAATACGTATATACGGTATATTAGATTTACGAAAACATTCTGTAAAGCTACTAAATAAATAGGCCTATACCTGAAAATTTCACTTTTCTATACGAAAAGTTTAGAGAATATTTCTTTTGAATAAAAATTTCGAACTTGTGAAAAATGAACATTAAAATTAAAACTTACATTCTTATAATGCAAATATAAAAATTAACATGAATACAGTTTTAATAAGTTCTCTTCCCTTAATCTATTGAATCAGTGCTGGCCATCCCTGAACATAGCTCGATCAAGCGGCATGTACTACCTCTTTCGTCTGTCTCTTTCCTTTCCGCTGTAAAGCGCTCAGGCTCTCCTGGGCTCTAAAGCGCGCGCTTGCTCCTGTGGGCATCAATTGAGGCGCTGACATGGGAAAGGTAGTAACTGCCAAAAACAAAATTTTTCAGGGGAAGCAAAAAACGAATTTATTAACACTTTCTCACTTACATTATTGCAGAAACTGCTTTCAATGAAAGGCATACACTCATGCTTGGGTTATATATGAAATTTGAAAAGTCTGGCACAGATTTATCTGTGAAATCCTATTTTATGAAAATACAACATTGAAATCATTCCTTATCCAAACTGAGAATTAACGTTATTTATACATTATGCACAAATTTTTCGGTAAAATGCATGATACTTTTCATCGAGGAAGTCTAACATAGATAACAAGTCTCTCTATTTAGCATCAGGGACGACTGGTCTTCTTTCAAGGCGTTGCAAGCACTGCAAGTTAGTGATTGACGTTAATGACTGTCCTTTCTTTAAAATCCTGTGCTCTGTCCACATTTCAAGGTCATTAAATGACTGTCTTGTTTTTATTAGAGGAAAATCAGCTCTTGAGATTCTAATCCAGTTGAGGGTGCTGATTTTGATAGGAGTTGTATTCAAAAACTTGTCACATTCTGCAGAAAAGTCGAAGAAATCCTCATCCTTCATCATTATTACATTATTAGGCCTTACCTCTTCTGGAACCATGGTCTTGCATCTTTTTTTTTCTTTTCTGTATGATGCCAAATTTCCTATCACATGGCATGTAGGAATGTTCTGAAACCAGGAATTTCAAGTCCACTGAATCAAAATGTTTCTTGGCAATAATGTAAATCAGGACCATAAGAATCATCCGATTCTTATTCTGCCCTGCACAGTTATCAGCCCATATTTGTCTAGACACTGATGTTGTAAAAGGAGTTACTACCTTCTCCGCGCCAACAGCTGTGCACATATAACTTACAACATCTAGTGACTACGTTTCCAACTTCGTTTCATTACTTACGGACATACTACCTTCTCTGTGCCATTGGCATGGCCATTTACTACCTTCTCAATGAAAAACCTAAAAATTCGAATTTTTGGCAGTTACGACCTTTCCCATGTCAATGCCTCCATTGACATGCCTGGTCTACTTGAACACGCTGCGATTTAAGCCTGGATGAAATTTGAATATGGATGTTGCATGGTTTTCACGTGTGCATATTAAAATGAATGTGCTGCGTCGACAGTTTACTTTTTCGGTTGCTGTGCCGAATTTCCGCATTCCCCAGTCTGCAAGCCCGGACGATCCGGTTGTGTGTTGTCCTGAGGTGTGTGAAATGAGGCGAAGTGGAGCGAGCTGCCCCAATCTTGGGGTGGCGTGGCGTGTCGCAGTTAACACTTCACTTGTTTTACACTCCCCTAACAGCAGCGCAAAAAATAATGAAAGAAAGACAAGACCCATGCCTGTAGCCTCGACTCACACATTTGGCTCTGACGTCAGCATGTCACTGCCTATTCTTCTGTGTTTAGTGACATCTTTCAACTGTAGAGGTCAACTAGTTGATTATTCAAGTCATCTGATAGTTTCTTAGCAAGAGTATTGTAGTTTGATTGCCTCCAGTTACAGTGGGGTCAAAGATATTTTCTCGGAGTATTTCTATTTTCTTCGGGTATTTCTATTTTCACCTTGTACTCCTTGTACTTCAGTTTCCTTGGAGAATTTTAGTTTCTTCTAAGATTTTGAGTTACTTCGGAGATCTTCAAATTCCTTGGAGATTTCCAGTTCAGTCGGAGATTTTAAGTGTAGTCTGAGATTTCAATCTACTCTGAGATTTTTCAATGTAGTCGGAGATTTTTCAGTTTAATGGGTGATTTTTCAGTCTTGTTAGAGATTTTAAGTCTAGTCGAAGATTTTTATTTCATTTGGAGATTTTTTAGCTTAGATCTAGGTACTCAAACATTTTCAATTTAGTCGTATATTTTCAGTTTACTCGGATATTTTCAGTGTTCTCCGAGTTTCTCAATTTACTCGGAGATTTTCAGTTCACTCGGAGGTTAGTTGCCTCCGAGCCTTTCAATTTACCAAAAAGATAGTTTTATCCGAATCTTTTAGTTTTCTTAAATAGGTTTTCATTTCCTCCCTTCACTAGGATTATTTTCCTTCACTACCATAATTTCACTTTACTGGGAGTATTCTTATTTCTCTTTATTTGAAGTGCTAGTGCTTACTGCGAGTATTTTTTCTTACTCGGAGTATTTTCGTTTTCTAGGAATATTTTCGCTTACTCGACGTATTTTCACTTACTCCGAGTATTTCTACTTACTCTGAATATTTTCGCCTACCACGAGTAATTTCTCTTACTCCGAGTATTTTCGCTTACTCGACATATTTTCACTTACGCCGAGTAATTCTGCTTACTCCGAATATTTTCGCTTACCCCGAGTAATTTCTCTTACTCCGATTATTTTCGCTTACGACGAGTAATTTCTCTTACTCCGAGTATTTTCGCTTACTCGACATACTTTCACTTATTCCGAGTAATTCTGCTTACTCCGAATATTTTCGCTTACCCCGAGTAATTTCTCTTACTCCGATTATTTTCGCTTGCCACGAGTAGTTTCTCTTACTCCGAGTAGTTTCGCTTACTCGACATATTTTCACTTCGAGTAATTCTGCTTACTCCGAATATTTTCGCTTACCCCGAGTAATTTCTCTTACTCCGATTATTTTCGTTTACCACGAGTAATTTCTCTTACTCCTTGTATTTTCGCTTACTCGACATATTTTTACTTATTCCGAGTACTTCTGCTCACTCCGAATATTTTCGCTTACCTCGAGTAATTTCTCTTACTCCGAGTATTTTCGCTTACTCGACATATTTCCACTTACTCCTAATAATTTCTCGTACTCCGAATATTTCGCTTACCCCGAGTAATTTCTCTTACTCTGAGTATTTTCGCTTACTCGACATATTTTCACTTACTCCTAGTAATTCTGCTTACTCCGAATATTTTCGCTTACTCCGAGTAATTTGTTTTACTCTGAGCATTTTCGCTTACTCGACATGTTTTCACTTACTCCGAATAATTCTGCTTACTCCGAATATTTTCACTTACATCGAGTAATTTTTCTTACTCCGAATATTTTAGCTTATCCCGAGTAATTTCTCTTACTCCGAGTATTTTCGCTTACTCGAAGTATTTTCGCTTACGCCGAGTATTTTCGATTATTCCGATGTTTTCCACTTAATTCGAGTATTTCCGCACATTCCGAGTATCTCTGTCTAATATTAGAATTCGTTCACACTCAATACTCGTTTCGAATATTTTCGCTAACTCCGAATTCTTCGCTTACTTGGAATACTTCGGCGTCTCTAAACACTTGCATGCAATTCCTCTGTCGTCCTAATCCTCCTTGCCCTCTTATCACCATTAGGACTTTATCAAAGCTTTCCCTAACAATTTTCCGAACTAAAAGGAACGTTAGAGCAAATTACAACATAAAGGGCGTTTATTCATTTCACATTGGAGACCAGTTCCAAATCCCGGCAAGTCCGAGTGACATTCATAATAGACAATTTTATGACAGCTTTTATCGATGTTCTTCTGTCTCCCTAACCATAATTTCTAATGTTGTCCATTCAGTATTATCTATCATTGAAATTAAATAAATGAGTAAAGCCGAACTGTTACGGTGATTTGTGAAGACACTCTCATGAATCTTGGTTCATATCTTACACACAATTATTTCACAAATGAAATAAATTGATACGTTCTTAATATTTTCGCATCGAGGAAAAGTTTGCAACACAGATGTGCCAATCTTTCAATATAAAGAAATTAAAATACATTAATGTTTATTGTATGAAATTTAAAATTATAATATGTACTTACCAGTCATGCAGGAGCCCCCGGAACCAAATGACGTTTTAAGTTGAGGAAACCCTGAAACAAAGAGATAAAATATTCAGAATAATTTTAGCTTCATAAGTGATGCATAATGTACAAATTGAAACATTAAGTACAGTAGTAAGGATATGAAAAGTAACATATCAGGCCTAGTATTGTTTTAATCGGTTAATCGGTAATTTTACGACCCTTTATCAACTGCTGTGGTTATGTAGCGACTGAATTAGATGAAGGGGATGTCAGCGAAATGATTCCGGGGTCCAGCGCCGAAAGTTACTAGCATTTGCACTTAATGTGTTTAATAATAATAATAATAATAATAATAATAATAATAATAATAATAATAATAATAATAATAGTAATCTTTATTAGCCACTAAACAATACAATTATAATAGGCTTCGTCATTATTGAATTACATCAGACAAACAATCATTAAGTATCAAGAAACATATCTGTGTTATAAAAACTATTTTCAATTAGAAAATTTCTAACAGAATTACTAAAATCAATACCTTCTTTTAAGTGTTTTGCTAATTTATTAGAAAATTTAACACGTAAAAACAGCTATCAAGTGTTTTAGTTAATCTGCAAGCGGGAATTGCCAAATTAATTCTAGTTCATGTGTTATAATTATGTATATCTTCAGTTCTATGGTACATCAAATTATTCAAATGTACATATTTCACACATCCAAATATATATATATATATATATATATATATATAAACTAGGAAGAGTTAATATGGGTATTTGTTTAAATAAGGGTTACAAGACTCCCATGAGGAACAACCAAGAATAATGCCAATATTTGAATGTGTAAAATATGTACATTGGAATAATTTAATGTAACAAAGAACATAAGAAATACATAATTATAATACAAAAACTAGAATTAACTTGGCAATTCCTGCTTGCAGATTAACTAAACACTTGATAGTTTTGTTTTTTTACATGTTAAACTTTATAACAAATTACCCAAACATTTAAAAGAAGCTATTAATTTTAGTAATTCTGTTAGAACTTTTCTAATTGAATATAGTTTTTATAGCATAGAGGAGTTTCTTGATAATGGAATGAAAATTAATGAAACAAAAACTTTTGTCATTTCGTACTCATGAAAAACTACTTCCATAAAATTCAATTATTCTCTTAATAACGTCTGTATTATTAGGAAAAAATTATATTAAAGACCTTGGTGTATTACTTGATTCTAAATTATATTTTCTTGATCATGTTCAATATATTTATAATCATTCAATAAGAATGCTTGGTTTAATAAGGTCTATAACTTATTCTTTTTCTACTCCTGCGTCTCTATTAATTCTATACTTTACTTTGGTTCGATCTAAACTTGAATATGCATCTGTAGCCTGGAATTCCATTACTTCAACTTCGGTGAAATTGGAAAATATTCATAGAAAATCTATTTATTTATGTACTTTTATACCGAATTCCTCTGACTTTAATTATGAGATTACCTGTAAATATTTTAACTGTTGTAGCCTTTATTCTAGACGTCAAAATCTTGATTATCAATTTTTTTGCAGTTATCAAAAGTGATATTGATTGTGAGTCTATCATAAACAATATCAGCCTTCGTATTCTGCAAAGGGTTTAAGATTTCCAAAAAATTTTTACAATAGAAATTCAAAATCTCTTTCTCCAGTATGTAAATGCATAAAACATGCCAATTTTCATGGGAACAATTTAGATCTTTTTAAAGTACAGTTTCGTTTATCAGTATTTACTGTCCTTGTTCTCAATTTTATTTATGTAAGACTAGCCGTACCCGTGCGCTCCGCTGCACCCGTTAGAATTAAGTATAAAGTAATTACATAATTAAAATAGGACGTTTGATCCAGGGAACATTCGTGTTTGATAGAAGGTTAAATCGTTTAATATGTTACTTAATTTAAATTGCATCCAAATAATTAAAATGCGATCATTTTGGTCCAGAGACACTCATTTGGTGCAATGACAATTCCTTTAACCTGTTTCTTAATTTTTATTACATGCAACCATAGTTTAATGAAGATTGACATTTTTTTAGATGTAATGTGTATATTTTATTTTACTTGTTATAGGTTTCCATTGAATTATGTTAATAACTTAATTTTAACCCTTGTTTTCTACGTATTCAGTAAATGGCGCTTGGCCCACTATGGTTCTGAACCCTTTAAATAACTTAAATTATATTATATAATATTGCATATTATATTATGTTATATTATATTATATTATATTATATTATATTATATTATATTATATTATATTATATAGGGTGATTCAAAAGTCGCGCGACATAGGACATCTCTGTTATTAGTGTAAATACAAAAAATAGTTTCAAATAAATGTTTTAGATATTGGTATGTGTAGTTCATGTGCAAATTTTAAAGAAAATCGTAAGAGCCAATTGAGAAAATTGCAATAAACATGTTCGCGTTTTAAGTAAAGTACCAGTTTGGTTAGGGAAAATGCATCCTAAACTTAGGTGGCACATCTCTGGAGGGTACGAAACTTAAATTAGAAATGTGGTTTGGGTCGCACGCCGTAATTAATAAATTGTGTTTTTTTTTTTTTTTGTGTTGACAGGTGAGTAAATTGAGAGTCACAATGGCAAACTGGAACATTTTATCACTTGAACTTTCACGACCTGTGTAATTGTTCCACATGCACACTAATGGAGTAAGTGTTCAAATTGGTGGCCATTTTGTTGACGGCACATCCATACACGGTTGTGATAACTGTTTCGCACATTACGTAACACTGCAGGTGTTATTTGTGCACATTCTCTCCTGATATTTTCCTACAGTTCATCCAGCTTTCGGAGCCTGTTGCTGAAAACTACAGACTCGAGATGTCCCCAGAGAAAAAAGACAAATGGTGTTAAATCTGCGACTTAGGCGGCCATTCCGCTGGATCCCTGCGACCGATCCAACGCCCAGGGATAACTTCATTCAGAAATTCGCGGACTGTCAATCTGAAATACAGTGGTGTTCCATCCTGCTGAAAGAAAAACCAACGTCTTCTTTCTAGGGGCAGATCATCCAAGAAGGGCAGCAGTGTAGCCTCTAGATGCTATCTGTGCAGTGGAGCTTTTTGTTCAGAAACACGGGACCGATGACATCCCCGTGTATGCCACACCACACATTTAATCTTGGGTCAAACTGATTATGAGCCTCTACAGCTATGTGGGGGTTCTCGGTTTGCCCAGTACACAGCGTTATGTCGATTCACTGTTCCGTTCAAATGGAAACAGTTTCATCGCTTCAACAAATATCAGCTTCAAGGTTTGGCTGGTGCGTTCGTCGTTCAAGAAACCACTCACAGAACTCACCCGCATATCTGTGACATCCCCATGCAGTTGCTGTACAAAGTGCATGCGATAGGGATGGAAATGATTTACTGATAATATCCTGGACACGGACGCTTGACTGGTGCCACATTTTTGCGCAACTTCCCTGGTTGACCGTCATAGACTGACTACCAGCTTAGCTAGTACACTAGCTGCGTTTGCATCCCCTGTTGCTGTACGAGGCCGCCCTGAATGTTTTTTTGTCGTGGATACTGCCTGCTGTCTTGAACCGTTCCATTAAACGACCAATGCCTCCGTGATGTGGGGTAGGTTGATCTGGATGCCGTTTGTGATATTCTTCCGCTGCTTCCCGTAGACTCAGGCCTCCGCATGGATGAGAACCATTTCCATCCTCTCAGGAATTGTGTACATTGTCTGTTGGTACCCGGTTCACTGGTGAAACTAACACTTACTCACCTGTCTACACAAAAAACACAATTTATTAATTACGGCGCGCGACCCAAACTACATTTCTAATTTAAGTTTCGTACGCTACAAAGATGTGGCACCTCAGTTTTGGATGCGTTTTCTCTAACCAAACTGGTACTTTACTTGAAACGCGAACATGTTTGTTGCAATTTTCTCAAAAATGGCTCTTACTATTTTCTTTAAATTTTGCACATGAACTACACGTACCAATATCTAGAACATTTATTTGAAACTATTTTTTGTACTTACACTAATAACGGAGATGTCCTATGTCGCGCGATTTTTGAATCACCCTGTATTATATAATATAATATTATATTATATTATATTATATTGTATTATATTATATTATATTATATTATATTATATTATATTATATTATATTATATTGTATTGTATTATATTATATTATATTATATTATATTATATTATATTATATTATATTATATTATATTATATTATATTATATTATATTATATCAGAAGTTACTGTAATAACATTATAGCATTATGTCTATCTAGAGAAACTACACTTTCCAATGTTGAAATAATAATTAATTATACTGTACAAATCGGTTAATTTAGCTTCCGATGTTACTTCATACAAACACAGAAACATTCTCTGAAGGCTATCTTTCATAGCTTTCGATTGTTGCTGTCCAAGGCCCCTTATAGACGAAGTCATTTGTTTTTTAATTCATTATACGGCCTTAGATGGCAGTTATTTTAATTTTAAAACTCATTTATCTCATTAAATATCAGTCCTATCAAAATTTTTGAAGGATTAAAACTTATCGCAAATTAGTTTTAAAGAAACGTTTGTTATGTAACATTTTTCACAAAAATCAATAATAAGCGAGATATTTCGATTTATTTAATTCAGGCCCCCTTATAACCCCCCTTTTAAATAATGTATTTTGAATGCTATATATCCTAAAATCTCAGTTACAACGAACTTAATTTATATTCAAATTTTCATATAAATCGGTTCAGCCATTATCGCGTGAAAAGGTAACAATCATACAGACAGACAGACATACAAACAAAAATTTCAAAAAAGCGATTTTCGGTTTGAGGGTAGTTAATTATATATGTTAGGACCAATTATTTTTGGAAAATCGAAAATTACCAGAAAAATTTCGGCTACAGATTTATTATTAGTATAGATGTTTTTATTTATTTAAGATATTGTTTTATTTATTCTTGCACCTTTGTATCTTCTGTTTGTGTATTGTGCTGAAGTATAATTGGCCTCTGGCTGTTGTTCAGCACACAAATATAAATAAATAAATAAAAATAAATTATTATTATTATTATTATTATTATTATTATTATTATTATTATAACAATAACAAAATTAAAATCTCCCGTTTCTTCTGCCCATCGTGTATTTAACCATGTTGTGTCTAACCTTTCAAAGAAGCCTACCTCGCTTCCAAATTCATTATTCCTGGATACTGTTTTAAGGTTTAATACTAAACTTAGAAGAATTTTATCTTCGCTAATTTCTAAGCAAAGACTAATTCCTGGACCCATTTATTTAGTCACCTGAACCACGTGACTGATAGGATGTATACTTAGGAGTTGTGAAACCCGTTCTTTGGAAGCATGGCTGGGCTGGAACACAGCAGCAGCAGCAACCTACAAATTGTAATTCTCAACTTCCGTTCTCGTTAGCCGAGGTCTGTGGTTACCGGCGCCGCACATTACGGACCATGATTATGCACTACTGTACTAGACTTCCGACGAGCTGCTTCTGTCTTATTAATTCATTCATTGATGTGTCATCCGGCACAATTACGTTTACGGTGATTTCATTTACGGCTTGTTTAAAATTGCTACGCCTTATGCCTAGTATTTCACTGTATTATGATTGAGCTTGATGTGAAATAAAAGCAAATTTTGTTATTTCAATAGCTAATATTCAGAAGGGAGTGTAAATTAGTTTCATAAAATTATCTAGTACTTTAAATTCGTGTCATCTAATGTGGTTAAGTGATAGAATTTCTAGCTATAAATACAGCTGACCCGGGTTCCATTCCAAAGAGAGAGATGGAAATTTGTACGTCCTCCTCTAGGGGCTGTGTGTTTGTTCTGTTTTTTTTTTTTTTTTAAGTAGGTTTATTTGCGACTTGCTCAGGATTCTGGCCGCATGTGAATGTCTGATGTTAATTCACAGTTTCACAAGGATGATGTTGACAGGAACATTAAAGACTTAATTCTTCAGTGATTATTAGACCTGAGAAATACATGCCGTTACGCATGCGCTTCTAGCGCCTCTGACTTTGAGTACGTCTCAGAGTTGGGGTGAGTTAACGCAATGTCTTTCGTTCGTTTGAACTCATGCTTATAATCACGATAAGTTAGTCCTCAGCATCTGGGTGGTCGAAAGCCACTTCTTTGACTTCGAAAAACAACTATCGGCTGAAGAAAATTAAAAAAATATAATTTCCTGTGTTAATAGTAATATACGTTACAAGAGCGGTATGTTGACGTTTTCATGGTCGAGGAAAAGATTGAAAAAGCGAAACGTAGTTGAGCTTTTTTAATTTCCGAGAACATGAAAACAAACATACCGCTCGTGTATCGTACATTATTTTGTGCGAAGATCGTTTATTACATACCTGAAAGACGAATTTCTAATTAGTTGCAATGAAATCTCCATGTTGGTTTCTGTTTAATGACGCCAACTTCGGAACACCAAAATATCTTTCTTTAACATTGTTGCTGTAAAATGTTTTCTGTGTTTATTATACTCCAGCAGGCCGTGATATACGTCTGTCTTTTTCCCCCAGTCTATAAATGCGAACTTAAAACAAACGGTAAGGTTATGTAATGATTTATTTTTCATTTTAATATTTTAACAATATTATTTATATAACATATTGCAGTAATAACATCGGCATCTGGAATCTCGTTGATTTTTTCACGACTTCCTTAATGTTACTTGTATCAGGAATGCAATAAGTTTCGTGGAGTAGTAGACTTTACTTAATTTTTGCAAATATTTAAAAACAATAATTAACATTTCAATTTAGGTGAAATTGCAGTGGTAAGTTTTCAATTTATAGTTATTACTATGTTAAACGTCTCTAAAAATAATATGTTAAAAGCCTAAAGCAGTAAAATGAATGTCGCGCTTAAGCGGTAAGAAGAGGGAAATTGTTATGTGTGTTACGTTGGGAATACTGAATGTGGTATTTCACACTTACCGCGTATTGGTTCTGTGCGGAAAACAAGGAAATACGCACGATCTCGCACAAAATATTTTACACAAGCATTACTTATCTCAAAATCTGTATCATTATTACATATTTTTTCATTTGAAATTAAGTCACACATTTCGTCCTCGGCATCTTGCTATTATTCTTCTTTACAGGACGTTGAATGTTGCCTGTTACGAATGGCAGTATTCGGTCGTAATGTAACCGATCAACTAAAGTTCACTGCTGAACGAAACACACTGAAATCCCCCACCCCAACGCAATTACGTACTGGCACCTAAAGTCAGAGGAGCATGAAGTGCAATGTAACGGCATACAATTCTTAGCCCTACTGATTATGATTGTGATAATGAAGATAATAATGATAATGATGATAAAATTCTACTCTCGCGGTATATCAGCTACTAGAAAGAATTCCCAAGAGCTCTGGAAACGAAATAATGAATCAAAAGGAGGTAGACGCCAAAGTCTTGGACATGATGTCGGATACAGCTGGACTATGCAAATACTCGTAATTTAAAGTTCATTGTAATTTTTTTTTTTTAAATGTCTCCTGCAAATATGCACATCAGTAGAATATTAACTCTGCTGAACAGTTTTATTGATATCGTTGTTAAGTATAAAGTTGACATACAAATATTTCGTAACACTAGGGAAATATGTTATCTCTTTTAGTTGAGCTTAAATACAAAATAAAATCTGGGATAGACCACCTCTGTGGTGTAGGGGTCAGCATGCTGGTCTCTTACGCAGAGGGCCCGGATCCGATTCCCGATTGGGTTGAATTTTCTGGTTGAGGTTTTTCAGGGTTTTCCCTCAACTGTAAGGCAAATGTCAGGAAATTCTGGCCACAACATCTCTGAATATCACCGGCTTCATTCATCACCAAAATCATATTCATAACAATTCAGTAAACATCTACAGACGCCGTCTAGTTCACAACAATAAAACCAGCTTCAACAATAGTATACCAGCCTTCGGATTTCACCCAAAAGATTAACTCGCGATATGACCAGAGATGTTGAAGCGAGTATAAAAAAAATCTGAGCAAATTCATTCAAGATTATACAATCAGGCTGACCTTCTATGCCCAAGGTTGCGGGTTCGATCCCGGGCCAGGTCGATTGCATTTAAGTGTGCTTAAATGCGACAGGCTCATGTCAGTAGATTTACTGGCATGTAAAAGAACTCCTGCGGGACAAAATTCCGGCACATCCGGCGACGCTGATATAACCTCTGCAGTTACGAACGTCGTTAAATAAAACATAACGTCCACACCTTTGGAGTAACGGTCAGCGCGTCTGGCCGCGAAACCAGGTGGCCCGGATTCGAATCCCGGTAGGGGTAAGTTACCTGGTTGAGGTATTTTCCGGGGTTTTCCCTCAACCCAATACGAGCAAATGCTGGGTAACTTTCGGTGCTGGACCCCGGATTCATTTCACCGGCATTATCACCTTCATTTCATTCAGACGTTAAATAACCTAGATGTTGATACAGCGTCGTAAAATAATAAAAAAATAAAAAATGAAATAAAACATAACATTTAACATTTATACAATCAGTTTATTAAAATAAATCCAGAATTAAGTAACCTTAACAATAACATTTTCGGTAAGAGAATTAAAAGTATGTTTCTTTAAAATGAAACACTCCATTACATGCATGCATACATACATACATACATACATACATACATACATACATACATACATACATACATACATGCATGCATACATACATACATACATACACAAATGTTCTGGTCATGGGCAGGTCCTTCACTGAAAACCCAGCATTCTCCAATCTTTTCATTATTGAACTTTTTTTCATATAACAATTTTTTCTACATTAGTGCGTAAAGTTGCATTTTACCCACTGTTACGCATTGCCAACGCAATAGTAATATGCGTTACAAGAGCGGTATGTTGAAGTTTTCATGTTCGAGGAAAAGTTTGAAAAAGCGGAACGTAGTTGAGCTTTTTTAATTTCCGACAATTGAAAGAAAACATACCGCTCGTGTATCGTACATTATTTTGTGCGAAGATAGTTTATTATATACCAGAAAGAGGAATTTCTAATTAGTTGCAATGAAATCTCCATCTTGGTTTCTGTTCAGTGACGGCAAATTTGCAAAACAAAAATATCTATCTTCAACATTGTTGCTTTAAAATGTTTTCTGTGTTTACTAGACTCCAGCAGGCCGTGATATACGTCTGTCTTTTTTTTTCCCCAGTCTATGATGAGTCTGGAATCTTGTTGATTTTTTCACGGCTTCCTTAATGTTACTTGCGTCACGAATGCAGTAACTTTAGTGGAGTTGTATAGTTTACTTAATTTTTGCAAATATTTAAAAACAATAATTAACAGTGCAATTTAGGTGAAATTGCAGTGGTAAGTTTCCAATTTATAATTATTACTATATTGAACGTCTCTAAAAATAATACGTTAAAAGCCTAAAGCAGTAAAATCAATATATCACTTAAGCGGTAAGAAGAGGGAAATTGTTATGTGTGTTAGGTTGGGAATACTGAATGTGGAATCTTAGACTTTCCGCGGATTGGTTTTGTGCGGAAAGCAAGCAAATACGCACGTTCTCGCACAAATGCAATATTCAGTGTACAAATTTCATTCAATAAGAAATTAAAGCATTTCCTTGATCTTTCATTAGTTAAATGTCTTTCATTATCTAAAGTTCTAATGTCTACTAAAGACAATACGGATAGATTTTTTTTAAATTTTCATTCTGTTTCTATTATTTTTGGAGATGTTTATAAGTTTAAGGACCCAAGATCGATTCGTGGTAGGAAAATATGAATTTATCTCCCTTCTGTAGAGAGTGGACATCTGAACCTTAATTCCCCTGTGTTGTCCTGAATAATCGCCTTGTCGCCTTGGTTACAGTCTCTCGCTACGTACGAGCACAGTCTAGTATATAACCTACAGTCACGAAGCTTGAGTTGTTAAGGATACAATAGACTGTGCCGGTACTATTTCGCATTGTCTGTAATGAGGCGATAGTAGCGATCCTAATGGTTAGCAACTATCTATGGATGCATATTTACTACGTATTGCGCTTCGTGACTCTATATACTAGACTGTGGTACGAATATCTAATGTTGGCTTAAAATCGTCATCAGTGTGGGAATGGAGAGGACCGAATATCCTAATCCTTGAAGGCATATGGACACGATTTACTTATTTTTGCAAGAGCGCACATGAAAACCTTATGTGTGCAATGTGCAAACGAAATCCGTTCCGCGAGTATCCTGTGTTCACACTCAAGTTTTCAATCAACTTTTGCATTACTTAACTATACGATATCTCGGTGATCAATTGATGTGTCTTTGATTGCACTCGTTCGCTTTTCCTTGTAGGAGAACTCTTTTTGGAATGATCCCCACTCCAAACAGACGTCACTGCTTTATACACATACGAGAAACATTTCAAATTCGGACGAGGTGCTTCCGCTTTGCTGTAAGTGGCAATAGACTGCTGAGCAAAGCCCACATAAACAAATTAGATGACGTACACAAAAAAAAGTTTCAATTAAAGTTAGTGTTGGAACGCCTACTTGCAAATGCTATTGTGTTCGTATCGGAGAGAGGCTAAAAACCGGATGAATGGGGAAGTCAATTGCATTTCTTTTCAACTTTGTGTATATGAAAGGCTGGCTGCGTGTATAAAAAAGTTATGTTCCTTTTAGCTGTAATATAACTGTCAGACGGTTCTTTACAGTAGATGACCGCTGTGCGGCAATGGGCAACTCTTTATATGGAATCCATCGTCAGCGGAAACTAATAAGAGGATGAATGTTTAAGCATGCATCCAGTCCGCTAATCCGCTTCCCTGATCATCGGGTAGCCGACCAGCGTGGGGAAAAGTGGCACATGTCACTTCCTTTGGCTCTTGTTAAGGATGATTGGCATGTTGTGTTGCGAACTGACATGAAGGTTACTTGAGAAGCAGGTCCGTCAATTATTTTAATGCTGTGTAACATCACCGTGTAGTGCATACTGGAACTTAATCATAACTCATCAACACCTGTATGGATTTTCATGAATTATTTTGCACATGAGCCTAAAAGTAGGCTATAAAAAATAAGCTTACAAAATTTTAAATTTTGACTTACAGTACTTCTTTGCCTGCAGCGAGTGCAGAACACCGTTCTGGCAGAACTTGAAATGTTTAAGAACTTAGAGTGGATGGGGGGAAGATACCTCACCTTTTCTTTGATTGACAATTTAAGATACTGTACTGTTCATTTAGTTTTGAATTTCATATTGAAATATCAAAGTCTGGAAGGTATTTTGAAACTATATTTTTGGTACAAAACAGAAAACATTAATTACATTGTTTATACAGGGACATCATTTTATTTTTACTTCAATTTTTATTGTACCTGAGTTTTTTTTATGTACTTCACTCCCACCCCTTCTACTAATGAAGTTCAACCGTCCTCCACACAGATCCAAGACCGCATATACAGTCATAGTAAACAGTACGTTCCAAAAATATGTTCGCGTTTTCCAGTGACGAAAGAGCTTTCAATATTGCATCATTTTCCATTTGCCTACGTCGCATCCCGGTTTCCCCCACCTGCTTCTATTCGCCTCTTTGTAAATGCTAGTGGAACATTAATTTCTGTTAGGAATTAGACGTCTACGTAACATTATACCCATACAATTGTTTAAAATAACTTAAATAAAAGGACCTCGTTAAGTAATTAACTGTCACGCGATTTCCTCCCTTTCTACGACCCTACGACATAACCACTTAGACGGACAGTAGATAGTATGTCTGAGTAATTTGATCTTTTCGGATCGGGCAGAAGTGAAGATTGAATTTACAGTACGTAAGGTACTCTTTTATAGAGTAGGTACAGATTTATTTCAACATGAGTTACTAGTACGAAGAACGAAATTGGTAATTGGAATTAGGTACAATAGTCTATAGTGCGATAATATGCACATTAGAACTGAAGGCAGTATCGAAATGAACGGCCACCATTTAAAAAAGATGTGTTTAAATATCCATATTATGATTATTTTTCAATTTAACTTCATTCTCTATATTGTACGCTAATGTGCTGTAGACAGTATAATATACACTGCAGAATGAATACTCCACATGGACAACTCAGTTCGTGAGTAAAAACACTCATTGTTAATACTGTACTGTATTTTGATTAAACAAAAAACTGATGAAAATGATCAAACTCAAAAGCACAATATTTCCTAGTTTACGTAAATGTATGAACTACTTTTCTTCCCTCCTATACCTAGTAAAGTGATTTGTTTGTATATTACGCCAGTATCATCGAACTCCAGTCGTGGAAGGAGGTAGCAAACGGCGTTGATGCAGAGGTATAGGCAAGTTAATATTAAAAATGTTAGTAAAAATAAAATGATGTCCCTGTAGATACAGGTTTTCTTCTTACCCGCACTGTAGGCATCTTTCCCCGATAGTCGGGTAAGATGGCAAATGCAATTAACACATTTACTGATACATGTATATTACCTGAACTTGGTTTGATACATGTATATAACAAAAATGACAATCTAAAACTCATGGACACTTTCTCACTCGTTTATCACTACTTAACACAGTCATTGCACATATTTTATTGCCGTGTGCAAGACTCGTGAAATCACTTCTTGCACATATTGAATTCAATCCAGTACAGTTTTTTGTCATCATTCTTTTTTAGACGGCGTTTAAGGGTACGGTAAGGAATCCCGTATGCTTGCGATGCTCTAAAACAGTTCATACCTTCTGTTATAACATGTTCCATCGCAAGTTGAAGACTGTCCTTAATCTACTGACTTCTATCAGAGAATCTTACGTAATGTTTACACATTCCCTGCTATAAAACAAAAAAATAAAACTCTTGCAACAAGTTATCATCTTACCCCGAAAAAAAGTGATCATCTTCCCCAAGTATCGGGGTAAGATATCTAGTGCTGTGACGCAACCTAAGATGGCGGAACAAGGTCGTTGGTTGTTAACATTACAAACTTTAGAACCTTTACTACATTATCCATTACAAAGGTTTGACAGTTATTACGAATTCAAGGATGTATTAAAATTTTAACATACCTTTGCAATTATTTTATAGCAGAGAAATGAGAGCTGTTTTCTTGCTTTTCTTCTTCTCACAACAAGAACACGTGGCAAAATGAGTTAGCTTCCACTCTACAGACATTCAACTGTCTCAGTGATCATGGAGACATGCGCGTGGCGTTCTCTCTTGGAAGAATATGAAACTACAAAGGAATAGGCATCTTCCCCCGATAGTCATCTCCCCCCGATTCACTCTAATGTAATGCGATTATGAGCCACAGCCAAATGCTAATGCTCTCATTAGACCATAAACCAATGTAGGCCTAACTTGTGTGAACACACCCAGTGACGCCACCTTTCCTCACTACGACTATGAAGGCGCCGAACTTGCGCATAAAATAGCCGTGCCGATCTGTCTCTCAGTAATATCTCAGCATCGAGAGCAGCTACAGACCTGTGTTTTAATACAAAAATGGACAAGTGATTTAAGGAAGTCCCAATGATGGCATGAAACGTCTATACTCGAATTGAAGTAATAAAATACAATATGTACTTTCTTTAACATTGTACTGTATACCATTTCATATTCATATATACGAGTATTTATTTATTTTATTTATTTATTTAATCTGACACGATTAAGGCCAGAAGGCCTTCTCTTCCATCCTATCATACGCATATATAAGTACAAAAAATAAATACAAACACTGTAATACAAATTAAATGAAAGCCCTGTAGAGGGTCAACAGGATCAAAAGAACACTATGGAGCTCAATAATAATAATAATAATAATAATAATAATAATAATAATAATAATAATAATAATAATAATAAATACATTGCATAATTGTCAATTTTACAACAGCATAGTTACAATATTTATTATATGTCATGGGTTAAGCCGAAGTTGCGCAACCAGACAGGTGTTCAACTAGCAATTCCATGAACTAGAATGTGATTCTTTAATTTAAATTTGAATTTTGATATTGTCCGACAGTCTCTGAAATGGTCAGGGAGAGATTATATATAGGGTGTATCAAAATGGATATCGCTTTTCTCCTTTCGCACTAGAAGCGGACCGAGGTTTTCTCTTTGTTTAAAAAACATTGAGCATTGCCGAGAGATGTAATCAAACCATACTGTAGGCCTAAATAGTTTAAAGGACGGATAACAGTATTTCTACCGAGATGTACAATAACATTTATTTTGCTTTTGTTACTAACTAGGACTACGACACCTAATGTGCGAAATGAAAAGTACACGATATGTGCATGTATACAGAAAATGAATTCAGTCAGTGGCAGCTCGTAACCATACATTCGCAACTATCTATCTCGCAAAGTGCTCGTTTGCAGACCCATATTTACTGAGCCTTTTTTTGCTTATATTATCATGTTCAATCGTTTCGGTTTGCGCTATCAATTTTATACATCCTGTATATATGTGTGTAGGCCTATATACATATACCAGGTGGCCCGGGTTCGAATTCCGATCGGGGCAAGTTACCTGGTTGAGGTTTTTCCGGGGTTTTCCCTCAACCCATTATTAGCAAATGCTGGGTAACTTTCGGTGCTGGACCCCCGGACTCATTTCATCGGCATTATCACGTTTACTTCACTCAGACGGTGAATAACCTGAGATGTTGATACAGCGTCGTAAAATAACCCACTTAAAAAAACTACACACATACAGACTCTACCACATATTTCCATGACTGTTGTGTGGAAAAATCTTGTAGGCCTGTGAATGAACGAACGAACGGATAAACTAGGGGAGAAGCTAGAGTGAAGGGTGATGGGCGGCAGAGTATTATCTCTATGCCTCCATGTTAATTTGAAATCAGTGCACTCATGAGATCCAAGCAGAGTATCTGTGAACTAGCAGTTTAATTAGTTCTCCTAATTTTGCATGAACTTAAAATTTTAGAAACAAATTTTTTATAATTTGAATGTGACTATTCAAACAAGCATGTGCAGAGCAGTCTGCTCTTTTAATGTACAGGGTGATCCGTTTGGAAAGACATAAAATAAAAACATGATAAAATGAGAACTGTTGCTATTTATTGTTAAGTAATTTGTACATGCATTCTAGAAGAATGAGCGTTTTGTCCAAATTAGACCTCAACGTGCCCACCATTGCGAACACGACACAGTTTATATCTTGAGGCTAATTCCTCTCGTATATGTGTTCTAACATCTCAGGGGTAACTTTGTCAAAAGCTGAGAAAATCTTTGCCCTTAGATCATGAATATCCCTGAGTCGCTGTGGATACACATCATTCTTCACGAAACCCCAGAGAAAGAAATCGGTTGGTGTCAGGTCTGGGGAATTTAGAGGCCACATAATAGGGGCTCCTCGACCACACTAGTTAACCAGTATTTTCTAACGATACGTTGTGTATGGCATAGGCAGACAGCCGTCTGAGCCTTTACTTGGGACTTGCTCTCGTAGCAGTGCTGACAGCAGCTGGAACACGCTTACGGCCACCAGTATGTGGCATATTAACAGACCCAGTTCCTTCAAACGTGTGAAACCATATTATCGACTTGTAACTCGGAGCTCTCCGAACACCATACCCTCGTTGAAACCGCCTTTGAACAGATGTTAAACTTTAGTACATTATGCAACGAGCCTGTAATGATAGTAATTAAGACGCGAGTATGTTTGTTTATGAAACGAGCGCAAGTGAGTTTCATAATTTTCATACGAGCGTCTTAACTACCATTATAGGCAAGTTTCATACGACTTTTTATGCTCGACCATATTTCTAACTTGAAATTATTCAGAAGTATTCGTTTTATTTGTATCTGACTGAAGATCGGAAGTGACCTTGTGCATAGCTCGTGAATTGTGAGATGTGCGCAGACGCGAAAGTATTGATTTTTTTCCGAGGAACAATAATGTCATTGACCTTGATATAATTTAGAGAATAACATGAACTAATTTTGATATAACCTGGAAATTGATTTAGAATTGAAAAACGAGATGACAAATTGAATTTATTTGAATATTATTTACAATTAACGCTAATTATTATAGTAACAGAACCTAGCGACACATTTCGCTAGTTGTTGTGCAATAAACGGCATTTTGTTTATTCGATCGTTGCTGAGTAACTTCTTTTGTTTCTTATGTGGTAGCAGTGATGATACATTAACTCCTGTGCTTGAATTCTACAGCACCCTCATTATAAATTTTATAGTCATTTTATTTTATGTATTCCCAAACGGATCAGACTTTATTACTGCAAATTAAACGAATTACTATGAAGTTTTTAATGTTCAATATAATGTTAAATTTACGTTTACGTTCTGAATACGCGGAAGAGATTGGAAGGGTAGATAGACGGTGAAGTCAGTGCCCAAAGAAGTGAGAGCGCAACGGAAAAAGTGACCTTAAATAATTTAGAAAAATATGCAAAGTCAATTAGGGAGAGAGATTTTGATCCGTGGCCCATTTATTTTAGATATCATCCCAACATTTGCTTTATCACCCGAGGTAAACCACACAAAATGAAGGGCAAGATGAGTTATCGTACTGACGACTAAGCTAACTCGCTTTTGTGGCACATTAGGGATAGTGATGGAGACAGACCGCGTGGAAAACCACAAGGAACGAAGTTCTGTTTCCATGGCACCACGAGTGACGTCAGAGTAAAAGTTTCACATCAAAACGTTACAATTTTTCTCTTTTGTACCTCGATCATAGATGTTTTGCGTCATAAACTAATGTTTATTTATAATGTGATAAATGTGAATAACATTTTTACATGGTAATTTAGTCGGATAGAACTATTAATACATATTTCTATCATGTTAATGGAGGGTTCGATTTCGAAGGGATAATGGATTTTTCTAGTTGCCCTACATAATCCTTCAGGCTTGACTAATTGTAAGTCCTTGGGGTCCACTCAGCATCTAACAGAAATGAGTACCAGGAAATGTTTCCTGGGAGTACAAGCGTCAAGGCCGTATAAATGACATGCCTACAGCTGTTATTGACAATTGTCAAATATAAGACGTAACATATTTCGCCTAGTATTATGAAATGTTTCTATGTCATATTTATACCGACAACGATTGTTATTAAAAAGTTATATAAAGTTAAATGGTAAATTTGTTCAATATTATGAACTCAAAAACAGAAGAATTCAAATGTGTTGGGTAATAACAGGTTTTGACAAACCAATTTTATATTAGGCCAATTCTTTTTTGAAGCAAAAACAACTGAAAAGATGTGATTTAGCACTTCTTCCCCCAACCAATTATACCATATTTAAGTATAGACTCTCATATTCCTACAGTCTTACTAATAATACCGTGTATAGTTTTTATACTAGACTTATGCAGAGTTGAGACAGAAAACTTTACTAATAAATCATGCAGAAGCGATGGACGTATAAACAGGTTGTAACTATACAATGGGAATTGCTTTGCAGTAGTTATATACACAAAACCCCTTGTTTAAGCGTTGTATAAGTATAGAGAAAAAATGGCCGTCCCTCTAACACCTGTTCGTATCGACTGTCATTTTATGATGATGGTTGCCTAGTAACCAAAGAAGAACAAACCAAAGAGCACAGAATAATTAGAATAATATTACTGTAGCTTGTACTCTTTGACAAAAATATAGTATGGTAATCGATTAGAGCCAGTTGTACTATCGATACTTAACACGCCACACTAGAGCGCTCTACCGGATGCAGTAGAGAACCTCAGATATTCTATAATCTTTCGTAACGAAGTAATGACGAAACTATGACGTAGCTGTGTAACACTTGTACTGTTATACGTGATGTATGTAGTGATTATTAGTAAGGAATTTACACACGACTTATAAACGAGCTACTCATTGCATAAGTATAAGGCAGTTAAACGTCTGTATATAGAGTTTTTATTAGTAAGACCGATAATATATTATTTTTAAAATATGAAGGGGGTTAAATAAATTTGAAGAATAACACATCTATAAATATATGGGTTTTTAGGCTTTCATGGTGACTGTGATGAGACTTAGATTTCTAGGTATTACATCGTGTTCTGGAACTTGACATATCCAACGTAGAAGAAATTAAAAGAGAGACACAATACCAGAACGAGAAAAATGCAGGAAAAGTTGAAGGAATAGGAGCTGGAAGGCAGAAGAAATATCAGATTGGAAATCAGAAGAATTAATTGGTAGAGGGAGAAGCAGAAGAAATTGCAAAAGAAAAAGGAACAATTCCAGGAGATGAAAAAATTCACAAGCGAAAAAATGCAGGACAAATAAACGATTGTAGAAGAATTAGAAGGAATATCAGGGAGAAGGGCAGAAGAAATATCAAGTGGGGAATTAAAGGAATTAATTGATAGAGAGAGATTCAAAAGAAATTGAAAAAGGAAGAGGAACAATTCTAGGAGAGGGAAATTGCAAGACAATTTACATTACACTCAACCTTGTCATAGTAATAACACTGCTCAACAGTGATTTTGTTAAATGTACAGTTTCTGCCGTTTCTTATGTACTGTCATCTGCTGATTCCAAAAATGAAGTCAGAATGTTTCTACCACCCACCATTTTTTTTTTTTTGTAATTTTAGAAAAATTGATTTATTTTTATTGTTATATACAGTCCTTAACATGCTAATGGAAAGAAAATATTTCAAATATTTCTTTTTCTTCTTTTTTTTTTGCATTAACAATTGACCTATAACGTTAGATCATCGTTGCCTATGAAGTCAGAATTCATTAAAATAATTTTTATTCCTCATAAGATTGTGAAATTTAGTATTAATTCTCATTTGAGTTGGAACTTACAAACATGAAACAAGTTTCATAACCCGTGTTTTCTTTGTCCTACTTTTAAATGTGGTAAAAGTATCTTATAAAGTGAAACATACCTCGAAATACTGTGTAAATTACATAAACAATTTTTGTTACGTTTGTGGCTAGTTAACACTGAAACCACACAGGCGAATTTTTACTACACTAGTTAAAAGAGCTTACGAGTGTTATTTTGATTGCAAAATAGGTGAGAACAGGAAATGAGCCCCTGAAACCTGTTATATTCCATGTAATTCTATTATCTAATTAGCTAATAGGATCCCGTCATATGCCTTTTCTAGTTTCAATGATATGACGGGAATCTAAGGATCTTTCAACAGGTCGACCTGGTTGGCGAGTTGGTATAGCGCTGGCTTTCTATGCCCAAGGTTGCGAGTTCGATTCCGGGCCAGGTCGATGGCATTTAAGTGTGCTTAAATGCGACAGGCTCATGTCAGTAGATTTACTGGCATGTAAAAGAACTTCGGCGGGACAAAATTCCGGCACATCCGGCGACGCTGATATAACCTCTGCAGTTGCGAGCGTCGTTAAATAAAACATAACATTTCTTTCAACAGACTTTTACTTTCTAGGAACTACAGATAAGACGATTACAGAGAACTTGTCAGCGAGTTGATTCAGAACTATAACGTGATGGGGTGTAATATGCCTCTCAAAATAACTTCTTGGATTCTCATCTATTTTTTTTTTTTTCCTCAAAACCTTCGGGTAGTGACCGACGAATATGAGGAGAGTTTTCATCAGTATTTTTTTGAAATGGCCATGTATTGTGGGTCCCTATCACCACGGCATGGCGCGTCCTCAGTTGCCGATAGAGGAGACTGCCTCCAGATATGGAGGGTAGCTGCGAATATACTAACAACCCTTCACCGTAAAAAAACAGCTTCTTACGAAACCTAACAGTAAGCATCGATGACGTGAATATGCTAGGAGAAAATCCACAAACGATTAGGGAAAACGCGGAAATTCTAGTTGAAGCAAGTAAAGCGATAGGGTTGGAAGTAAATCCCGAAAAGACTAAGTATATGATTATGTCTCGAATATTGTACGAAATGGAACTATAAAAATTGGAGATTTATCTTTCGAAGAGGTGGAAAAATTCAAATATCTTGGAGCAACAGTAACAAACATAAATGACACTCGGGAGGAAATTAAACGCAGAATAAATATGGGAAATGCGTGTTATTATTCGGTTCAGAAGCTTTTGTCATCTAGTCTGCTGTCAAAAAATCTGAAAGTTAGAATTTATAAAACAGTTATATTATCGGTTGTTCTGTATGGTTGTGAAACTTGGACTCTCACTTTGAGAGAGGAACAGAGATTAAGGGTGTTTGGCAATAAGGTTCTTAGGAAAATATTTGGGGTAAGAGGGATGAAGTTACAGGACAATGGAGAAAGTTACACAACACATAACTGCATGCATTGTATTCTTCACCTGACATAATTAGGAACATAAAATCCAGACGTTTGAGATGGGCAGGACATGTAGCACGTATGGGCGAATCCAGAAATGCATATAGATTGTTAGTTGGAGGCCGGAGGGAAAAAGACCTTTGGGGAGGTCGAGACGTAGATGGGAATATAATATTAAAATGGATTTGAGGGAGGTGGGATATGATGGTAGAGACTGGATTAATCTTGCTCAGGATAGGGACCAATGACGATCTTATGTGAGGGCGGCAATGAACCTCCGGGTTCCTTAAAAGCCAGTAAGTAAGTAAGTATTTTTCTGAAATGGAAAGAAGCTACCAGGACAAATTGAGCCCAAATATTCTGGCAGACTACTGCTGGACACTCGAAAGAAATATTTTCCAAGCCAAGTATAACTTAAAATCTATTTCAAAAACGTTTTTGGTAAATATGATTTTCAGTAAAATGTTACAAGGTATCGATACCAGAAAAATTTGAATTAAATTTCATATAATTACTCAAAAACTCTGCGTGATAGAAGAATTTTGAAAACATATTTGAAATCAGCACGAAAAATTCTGTAAGAATCACTCTTTCTTTATATTTTGGCAAAAGATATGTTTAATTTTGTTGACCAGTGTAATTAGTCTGTGAGTACAAGGAAGGTGTCGGAATTGCTACACTGTCTGTTTATTCGCTGTCCATGGACTTGGGCTGCTGTTGCCGATATGGGCCGACCACGCGGTCTGGTTGGGATTAATAAAGACAGAACAGCTTGTTGGAACCTGTGCAGCCTCCCGCCTACTTAGAAAACCAAGCGGAGAGAAAACTCATTTCGAATTTCGAACGTCGAAGCCGATTAGCGTCCGTTTACTCCAGTAGCAGCCTGATCCCCAACTCATCCTCCCGCCGCTGCTCAAAGCAACCTCCTCCTCCTCCTCTTATTACGCAATCAATCGTTGCTACTCTTTTAAAATACGCCAAGGAAAAGTCTTTGAAGTCTGCAATGCATCGCATTTCATTTCCAGTATTAATAATGATGATAATAATAATAATAATGATAATAATAATAATAATAATAATAATAATAATAATAATGATAATAATAATAATAATAATGATAATGATAATAATAATAATAACGATAATAATAATGATAATAATATTAATAATAATGATAATAATAATGATAATAATAATGATAATAATGATAATAATAATGATAATAATAATAATAATGATAATAATAATAATGATAATAATAATGATAATGATAATAATAATGATAATGATAATAATAATGATAATAATGATAATAATAATGATAATAATAATAATAATGATAATAATGATAATAATAATAATGATAATAATGATAATAATAATGATAATAATGATAATAATAATGATAATGATAATAATAATAATGATAATAATAATAATGATAATAATAATGATAATAATAATAATAATGATAATAATAATAATGATAATAATAATAATGATAATAATAATGATGATAATAATAATGATAATAATAATAATAATAATAATAATAATGATAATAATGATAATAATAATGATAATAATAATAATGATAATAATAATAATGATAATAATAATAATGATAATAATAATAATGATAATAATAATGATAATAATAATAATGATAATAATAATAATGATAATAATAATGATAATAATAATAATGATAATAATAATAATAATGATAATAATGATAACAATAATAATGATAATAATAATAATGATAATAATAATAATAATGATAATAATAATAATGATAATAATAATAATGATAATAATAATGATAATGATAATAATAATAATGATAATAATAATGATAATAATAATGATAATAATAATGATGATGATGATAATAATAGTAATAATAATAATAATTAATTAATTAATTAATTAATTAATTAATTCATTCATTCATTTTTTCGTTCATTCATTCAATTATTTCGGTATTCATTTATTTATTTACTTACTTAAGTATTTATGTATTTATTTATTTGTTTGCGTGACTTATTTATTTATTTATTTATTTATTTATTTATTTATTTATTATTTATTATTTATTATTTATTATTTACTAATTAATTAATTAATTTGTTATTGTATTTCATTTCATTTATTATGTTCCATAGATCTTACATTACCAGTGCAGCTTAAAGATGTTGAACAAGTAAAAATTTTACAAGATTACAATTACAATTACAATTTTTTTTGCAATTTTTACAGTATTTTACAATTTTGCAATTTTCTACAATTTGTTACAATTTTCCCAATATTTTGGTGAAATATAGTGAGATGAGGTGAGGCGCGAGGATTCGCCAAAAGATTACCTGGCATTTGCCTTATGGCTGGGGAAAACCTCGGAAAAAATCCAACCAGATAATCAGACCAAACGGGGGTGAAGTGAAGTCAGACCGAGGACTCACCATAAATGGCCGTTTTGTAGCTAGAAAGATATTATATTCTAGTAAATAAAATTTGTTATATCAGATTCACTTTTTATAATGAATTAACAAATCTTAAATAAATAATCAATGTTTTCCTGTCCCTAATATTCCTCGACTTTCATGCTGTACAAAGACCAGACTATGAACTTGGCTCCACCTACACACGATGCTTGACGATTGCAGGGGACTTGCTCCGCGTGTTATATCTCAGTAGGTAAACATTGGCTTTCTCCTATATCGACAGAGCAGTGTATCTAAAACTGTTACCTATATAGACTATTCCAACAGGAGCATGCGCGTATGTAAGGCAATAGTGAGATAGATTCAAGACCCGAGACTTCGCTGAGATTTTCCCGAACTTTCAGGCGAATGTCAGGTAATCACATGACGATTCTTCCTACTCATTTCGCCAGATACCATCTCGCTATCATCATGGCTATGGAGGATCTTTCTTATTGTAGTTACACCCATCCCCAAAGATGTCCGAATCTCGGCGTGGGTGATATTAACTGTAATCTTTTGACGCACAGCGTCGATATTTCTGTCGCTAGTCTTTGCAACAGATCGTCCCTAGCGGAAATCGTCGCTGATGTAATAACTACATCATCGTTTGAATTTCCAATCCAGTCATATAAGCCTACAATTCTTGCTGACGGTGCTTCGTTTCCAAAATCATTTTGAATTCGTTGGATGCATTCTTTTGGCGTCAGTGACTATTTAAAATCATAAAGAAATATAAAATCATAGCCCGAAGCCTTATCGAATTAAGGATACACTGAGGTGAAATTTTGTTAATTTTAGTGAACAAATTCTATTTTTCGCTTTCAACATTAAAAAATTGTACATGGTTCAGGGAACATCTCCCCAAATTTTCATAGAGAAAAGCCCTTTTAATCAACTGTTTTGGGCCGCTAATTTTAGAAGATTGCATGCTCTGAATGGCCCTTTTTTTTTTTTTACATATTTTGCTTTATTAAAAATGCTACTCTTCCCAATTTTGTACTTTATGTATGATATTTTTTGTGGGTCTTCTTGAAGGTGTCCTTAACAAAAATTTATTTCATAATTACCTTTAAGTGATAAACTTCTTAATATGTAATCGTGAAAACTTCGTAACTGATTCAGCAGTTCACAGCATAAATACAATTGGCTTTTAAGAAACCGGGAGGTTCATTGCCGCCCTCACATAAGCCCGCCATTGGTCCCTATCCTGTGCAAGATTAATCCAGTCTCTACCATCATATCCCACCGCCCTCAAATCCATTTCAATATTATCCTCCCATCTACATCTCGCCTCCCCAAAGGTCTTTTTCCCTCCGGCCTCCCAACTAACACTCTATATGCATTTCTGGATTCGCCCATACGTGCTACATGCCCTGCCTATCTCAAACGTCTGGATTTAATGTTTCTAATTATGTCAAGTGAAGAATACCATGCGTGCAGTTCTCCGTTGTGTAACTTTCTCCATTCTCCTGTAACCTCATCCCTCTTAGCCCCAAATATTTTCCTAAGAACCTTATTCCCAAACACCCTTAATCTCTGTTCCTCTCTGAAAGTGAGAGTCCATGTTTCACAACCATACAGAACAACCGGTAATGTAACTGTTTTATAAATTCTAATTTTGACAGCAGACTAGATGACAAAAGCTTCTGAACCGAATAATAACAGGCATTTCCAATATTTATTCTGCGTTTAATTTCCTCCCGAGTGTCATTTATTTTTGTTACTGTTGCTCCAAGATATCTGAATTTCTCCACCTCTTCGAAGGATAAATCTCCAATTTTTATATTTCGACGCGTCAGAAAATGACTTTCATACTCCATCAGCAAGACTATCGTGCTATCAAAATGGAGTGCGTTATATGGCGTAAAAAGTTTTAATAGCCTCCCTATGGTTATAAAAAATCAAACTCAAAACATAAAATTATTTAGGCCCAAATTAAAGAAATAGGGGCCTACCTAATTTCTCACGCGTTCTTTCTGGAGGTGAATTTATGACATTCAACAACGCTTCATAAATATTTCTGTTTTGTGTTAAGTATTGATACTAAAACTTTGTGCTGTAGACGAACTAGTAGACTATATTGTAAAACTCTTCTGTATATATTTCAGCTAGACTGTCTTTAAGTCTTTATAGTACTATTAAGTATTTTTATTTTATTTTATTTATTTATTTATTTATTATTATTATTTTTTTTTTTCCGTTAGGCACGTTCTATATTCTAGCTGTGAAGCGATGTACGAATACCATTGGAATTTAAATAAATACAATGCAATACAGTACAAGCCTCAATATTTTTAGGGTTTTTTCTGCTAGATATAGTAACTTTTAACTGTTTTTATATTTGATTATATCAACTATTTTCTTTCTTACCTTATGAGTAATAACATGAAAACAGTAAATGGCAAGTCATATTTCAGGTAGTTTGAAACATGTGTGGAGGAAATTTAACGCAAAAATTTTGAAATCTGTAGTGGTAGTGATTTTCAAAATACAATTCAAATTTACAAAAAGTTAATAATTCTTATAATTTTGGACCAAATGAGATGGAACTTTGTATAAAAGTCATTTCTTCAACGTATCTCTATACAAATTTTCAAATATCTAGTTCAAAGCGGTTAAAATTTCAAATTTTACCTGAGTTTATCCTTAAATCCATTATCTTGATAGACGTTAACTTCAAAAATACCTAGCAACTAAAAATATGTTTCGGATTTGTAAATAGCAGTTACCTTGGAAACTGAATTGTATTTATTATCGAACAAAATACAATCTAGCTTATTGCTATACTTTTCAGTTTGCAGAAACTTTCAATGTGATCCTCGTTCTTTTGTTTCTCATGCCAACATTTCAATGGTTCTTCACTATCAGATATATATCTGTGCTGTTGGAAGAGACACTGACAAACTATCGAACTATGCCCATCTGCTGCATTAGTGAATCTGTGCGCGAGAATTTTTCGTCCGTATAAATCTGCTTGAAACAACTGAATGCTTTCATTGACTGTTGTACCTCGCCACAATGTTGTATTTGTTTTGAATAGCCGTACATTCGTGGATAGGGTAATATAATGGCATTAAATGTTTTATAAGCCCTCTAGATTAGATGTATGGCGAAAAGGTGTGATACAATTAGGGGCTCCGCGAGTTCCCTCTCAGCAGCAGCTTTATTATCCATCCTTCCACGTGTCCCTGCATCCCCCCGCTCTACCCCTGCGCCATCCCCTAGGCCTGGCAGCCATGATGTATCTGCTCTGTGCACAACAGCAGGGTTTGGTTTGGCCCACCACAATTAATGCAGATTAATACGGCATGTCAAGTCGGTTTAATGGCTTGGAGCCACATGCCTGAGCCATAACGCTGCAGCGAAACTTAACAAGCTCCTCGATATTTTATTATAAGCATCGGGGTCACGTAGAGGGCAAGCAAAAGTGCAGTGAAATACAGGATTTCCGTCTGTGAAAGAAGATACAAGGATCGACGGAGAGAAAGAGGGATGAAAGAAAAAGGGAAAGGTCTAAGTAAGAGAAATAAGAAGTCAAGTCACTCATTCATTTATTCATAATGCTTCACTGCAAACCCAGCATTCTCCAGTCTTTCCTATTTTCTGCCTTCCTCTTTGTTTCATCATATTATTATTATTTATTACTAGCCGTACCCGTGCGCTCCGCTGCACCTGTTAGAAATAAATATAAAGTAATATAAAGTAATTACAATTAATAGAACTTTGAAGAATAAAAGCAGAAAGGAAACAAAAATAAAATTCTACAATGTAATGGCAGTCCCTACTCTTTTATATGGAAGTGAAAGTTGGGTTACAACAAAACCTGAAGTTAGCAAAATACAAGCGGCAGAGATGAGATTCTTGCGAAAAGTAAAAGGATGCACGAGATTGGATAGAATTAGAAATGAAGATATTAGGCAGGAACTAGGAGTATACCCACTTATTGATAAAATAGACAATTACAGATCAAGATTGGAAATTACATGTAGAGAGAATGGACGACTACAAACTTCCCAAGAAAGCAATAAATTATAAACCAAAAGGACGAAGAGATCAGGGACGACCGATGAAAAGATGGAGTGACCTTTGAAGCCGGAACGGGCAATTGCCCATACCATGAAGTGAAGAAGAAGAAGAAGAAGAAGAAGACATAATTAAAATAGGACGTTTGATCCAGGGAACAACTTTTACAACAGCGCAAGATAATCTCCTTCGCTCATTACCCATTTTTTTGCATAGCATTTATTGCATATATATTTTATGCATTTTAACACGATTCAATTGAGCATAGTTAAAATTTGAATTATAAAATAATGAATTGCTAAACTAATGTACTATTACTGCATACTAAATCAATACACTCTCGTTGTTCGTTAATTCTCTGAGATTAAAATGAGTGTACATAAATATTATTTTAAGAAATAGGCCTACAGAAAACGAATGTACAAAATAGCCTATCAAATTTTCTGTGCATAAGAAGCTATTTTAATTTTACCCTGTCCTCGATTTACTCAGACGTTACTGTAATAACATTATAGCATTATGTCCATCTAGAGAAACTACACTTTCCAATGGTGAAATAATAATTAATTATACAAATCGGTTAATTTAGCTTCTGATATTACTTTATACAAACACAGAAACATTCTCTGTAGGCTATGTTTAATAGATTTCAATTGTTGATGTCCAAGGCCCCTGTTTCGATCGTTATTGTCCAAGGCCCCTTATGGACGAAGTCATTTGTTCTTAATTCATTGCACCGTCTTAGATGGCGTTATTTTAATTTTAAAACTCATTACCTCATTAAATATCAGTCCTATCAAAATTTTGGAAAGAATAAAACTTATCGGAAATCATTTTTAAAGAAACGTTTGTTATGTAACATTTTTCACAAAAATCAATAATAAGCGAGATATTTCGATTTATTTAATTCAGGCCCCCTTATAACCCCCCTTTTAAATAAAGTATTTTGAATGCCATATAGCCTAAAATCTAAGTTACAACGAACTTAATTTATATTCCAATTTTCATATAAATCGGTTCAGCCATTATCGCGTGAAAAGGTAACAAACATACAGACAGACATACAAACAAAAATTTCAAAAATGCGATTTTCGGTTTCAGGGTGGTTAATTACATATGTTAGGACCAATTATTTTTGGAAAATCGAAAATTACCAGAAAAATTTCGGCTACAGATTTATTATTAGTATAGATTTATTTATTTAACCTGGTAGAGATAAGGCCATCAGGCCTTCTCTTCCCCTCTACCATGGGATTACAACTACAATATTAAGGATACAATTAATATTAAATTTACAAATACAATAAAAATCAAAGTACTAAAAGATTAACTGATTAATAAAAGCTAGACAGTTTATTGTAAAAGTTAAGAAGAGAGAAGCATTTCTTTTATTGATTAAGTAAAAATTAAACCTACTCTACGCAGTAACAAAATACTTAATGAGTTTGCTTTTGAACGCTACTAAATTCCGACAGTCTCTGATGTCACTGGGTAAGGTATTCCACAAGCGCGAGAGCGAGATTGTGTATGATGATGAATACGATGATGTCTTATGTGTTAGTATGGCTAGTATGCGGCTATTTTGCGTGCGTGTGAAGAGATTATGATATGATGATAGGTAACTGAAACGGGAGGCAAGGTAGGTAGGTGTATGATCCATATATCTTAATGTCGTCTATTATCTGATATCTTGTTCTGCCCCGAACTCTTCTCCCGTTCACCATTCCTTCCAGTGCATCCTTCAGTAGGCAGTTTCTTCTCAGCCAGTGACCCAGCCAATTCCTTTTCCTCTTTCTGATCAGTTTCAGCATCATTCTTTCTCCATTCACTCTTTTCAAAACAGCTTCGTTTCTTACTCTCTCCACTTCACACTTTCCATTCTTCTCCATATCCATATTTCAAATGCTTCTAGTCGCTTCTCTTCACTTCGTCGTAATGTTTCTGTCCCATACAATGCCACACTCCACACAAAGCACTTCACTAGTCTCTTCCTTAGTTCTTTCTCCAAAGGTCCGCAGAAGATGCTCCTTTTTCTATTAAAAGCTTCCTTTGCCATTGCTATCCTCCTTTTGACTTCTTGGCAGCAGCTCATGTTACTGCTTATAGTACACCCCAAGTATTTGAATCTGTTCACTTGCTCTACTTGCAAGTTTATCTTCTTTACTTTTCTTCCTATGACCATGGTCTTCGTCTTGTTGGCATTTATTTTCATTCGACATCTTGTGCCTAGATAAAAGCCGATAGTTTTACGCTTCATGGACGAAAATGTAGACGTAGCGGTTTCGTAGCTGCAAGGAATAAGCAAGGCGATACGCTGAGGAATCTATGAAACGACGCCTCGTGGCCATTGCTATCCTCCTTTTGACTTTCTGGTAGCAGCTCATGTGTTTTTAGTTGGTTATTTAACGACGCTGTATCAGCTACGAGGTTATTTAGCGTCGATGAGATTGATGATAGCGAGATGGTATTTTGGAGAGATGAGGCCGAGGATTTACCATAGATTACCTGGAATTCACCTTACGGTTGGGGAAAACCTCGGAAAAACCCAACCAGATAATCAGCCCAAGCGCGAATCGAGCTACGCCCGTGGCCTGCAGCTCATGTTACTGCTTATAGTACACCCTAAGTATCTGAAGCTGTCCACTTGCTCTACTGTCTCATTTAGAATTCGAAAGTTTATTTTCTTTACTTTTCTTCCTATGACCGTAGTCTTCGTCTCGTTTACATTTATCGTCATTCGACATCTTGTCTCTAGATAAAAGCTGATAATAATACGCTTCATGGACGAAAAAGTAGATGTAACGGTTTCGTAGCTGTAAGGAATAAGCAAGGCGGTACGCTGAGGAATCTATGAAACGACGTCTCGTGGACGAACGGTCTCAAATATACTGTAATAATTAAACTCATAGAAACTTGGAAACCAATGTTCTTAACAGCGGGATACCTTAATAAAGTCTTCACATTCATGGAGTTTGAGAAACGCGGTATTAAATGACATGCAAACGCTCGACTGCAAAGTAACATGGACGTTTTACATGTTACTAGATGGCGAATTCGCTGAATTTTGCCACGCGACCCGCACGCAGTTTGGCAACTTGTTAGAACTGTGGAATAATGAGACACTTCTGAGTCGGGAACTGTTTTTGGCAGTGTAACTCCTCTCACGAGAAATTCAATCTGGTCTCATTATTCGCCTGTAATTTCTTTCGTTCCGGATTCCTGAAGCCTCTCTTCGCCCTACTCCCTTCTTTTGTTCCCTCGTCATCCCTCCAATCTTCTTTGTGTGCAGCGCAGACAACCTATTTCTCCATTTTCTCTTCATCTAATTTTTTCTTGTCATTGATCACTAATTTTCCTTTTAACTCAAAATATCCCCGCGTTTTGTACGTGTAAGTCTGATTTCCTACCGTCCTGTAATCTAATTTTATATTTTTGTGAAGATGCCTTGACGACTCCCCTTTGAGATTTATCTATAATACGCTTTCTTTTTTTGTATTGCATGGAAACATCTGCGAAGTAAAATGTAAAAATACGCCAGTTTTTTCTCATTTGCGACGGCCAATTGCCTTTCTTTTATTCCGTTAAAACACAATAAGTTTTTTTTTATCCGATCCGCGAACTTGTTTCAGATCAGAATACTGTTCTGTATGATAGGTTTCAAATGAGAGCTGTTCTATAATAAAGACATCGGTACACAAAAGAATCAATGCATGGGGAAGCATAGAGAACGCTACAAAATGAAAACTATACAAAAATAAAATTGTGAAACAAAATATTGGATCTCCCTGGAAATAGCTATTCAGTTTGGTCCAATTTGTACTTCGCTACTTCACTTCTTTTTATGTGAAACATCTTACGTGGCACTCATAGGATAATCGGGCATGAGTTCGATTCCCGCTTGGGTTGATTATGCCTACCTGTTTTCCCAGATTTTCCCGAACTGTAAGACGAAGATTCTCGACTCATCTTGTCAAATACCATCTCGCTAACACCAATTTCATCTAAGTATGCTAAATAACCTAGTAGTTAACACAGCGTCGTTAAATAATCAGTTAAAGAAGGGATATAGATATGCAACAAAAATGCAACGGAAATCCGTTACAGAAAACAGGCGTTGCGGACCGTGGAGTAAACACCTTTCATGGAGACTAGAAATGCGGGATTCATCATATGCGGTAGGACCTATCTGCATTTCCAAACGTTATGAAGGCATTCATAGAGTAGTAAAAAGAACAACATCGCTGCAGTTAAAGCTATAATAAGAAGAAAATATTAACCAAGCGAGTTGGCACAGACGGTAGCGATTGAAACTCGTAGTCGGGAGATCCCGGGATCAAACTTGTGGTCGGTCAATCTGACTGGAGTTTTCATGGTTTCTCTCAGTTACAAAGACAAATGCCGGATTGGAAATTTACATACCATGAGTCATCACTAGGGGAAGGATTTTAGCATATTGGCATGTTTTATTCCTTAGTTGCAAATCATACACTACCATTACATAAATGTATTTCAAGTTATTTATAACCAAAAGTCTAGATTTTGTAGTGCTTATACAGTATATCCATATTTAAGGGATTGATTCATATTTCAGCTTTTTGCGCATATAAAAGCATATTTTGTTATTTTTTTTTTAGCAGTGTGGTGGTTAAACTAAGAATAATACGAAAAATAAGAAAAATGGAATACTGAAGAAACTCAGACATTCAAACACGTTACAATAGATATATTATATTTATTGCAATCTGACAACATGCAGACGATGCACTGTTATCGGTGAATCATTTTGGACAAATCCATGTCAATCAACAAAGCACTCAATAAATCAAGTGCATTGCTGACTGTGCAAATTTACAATATTGTGACAATTGCAACGGGGTTTGAACACGCGTCCGACAGGGCGCGCGGCAGACGAAACGCTGGTACGGGGAGCATCTGCATGCTGAAGGGCAGAGGGGGTGTATTACGTCAACGCGACGAGGGGAGGGTGCGCGCGCAACTGCTGCGTGCGGAGTGAAGGGGGGACGGACCCTCCCGACTCTTCCAGAAGTCCGTCGAAGTGGAGATATCCAGATAATTCGAGAGAGCTATCTCTGCACACCCGTAGAAATTTCTCGCAACTATGATTTTGCTATAAAAGAAGAAACACGAGCGAACTTGGGCAGTTTTCAGTTATTCAGTCAGTGAGTAAACCAGAGCAAGCAAGCCAGTCTTGTGTACCGGAGTTCGACTCGAGTGTGCGTCCGCAACTGTGTCAGCATCCGAATGCCTGAGTTCGAGTGCAGTGGACCGCAGTTGGAGGGACCTGAGTTCGAGTGCAGTGGACCGCAGTTGGGACCTGAGTTCGAGTACAGTGGACTGTCTCTGAAGGTCTGTGGTTCGAGGTACTGTGAACTCGAGTGACTGAGCTAGAAGAACTGTGAACTGTGAACTGACAGTTCTGATTTGTAAATAGTGCTTTGTAAATATTAGTTAAGATTAACAGTTCATTGTTGTTCGTAATAGTCCAAGTAAATTGTCATTGTCGTCAGTGGAGTGCACTAACGAATACTGTGTTACTGTGTGGAGAGCAAATCCCATTGTTGCCGAGAGCGTTTAATGTGAATTGTAGAAAGGAATTATTATTGTTGAGTTGAAATAAATTTACAATATTAAGATGTTATGACGGATGGAAGTTATGATTAAAAGAACAGTTAATATAAAACAAGAAATCACCTTACTATTCTACTCCGCACGTGCATATGATTGGAGCAGAAGTTACAAAAAAAATATTCATAGGCTTTTTTGCACTCGCTAAACTCGAATTTCGCAGCCCGTCAACATTAATGTAGGCACGACAATGCATTTTTTTTTTTAACGCATCAACATGGCAAATCAGAATATTTCATTTTATTATGATAGGTCTTTGAAACTTCGACAGTTTGTACAGTGCATTGTATTTAAGAACAGCTTAGCTGCAAGAAAATTACTTATTGTAGTAGGATCCGTTGAATGATTGATGAAAAATTTGATTGTCTACCTGTTATAGTTCTGAAGGAAATTGAAAGTATTCTGAAATAAGGTAAATCGTACTGAACAGCTGGCAATCTCCACCAAGTGTCCTTAAGTCCACCACGGTTAGCGCACCTGACCGTGAAACGAAGGAGTCCGGTTGGGACACGTTACATGGTTGAGGTTTTTTTCCGGGGTTTCCCTCAACTTTGAAGCAGAATTTCTGGGTAACTTTCGACGTTGGACCTTGGACTCATTTCGCCATTATTAATTCACATATCATCGTCATCATCATCATCATCATCATCATCATCATCATCATCCGTACCGTAGCCCGGGTTAAGTTCACTGTGCATCGTGCTGTACTTGTACAGGGACATCACTTTATTTTTACCAACATTTTTAACATTAACCTGGCTATACTCGGAAACACTGTTGCCCCCTTCCATTACATGAGTTTGATGTTACTATACTAAAAGCCAGGTTATGAACCGACTAAACCGGAAGCAACGTTCTGTTGGTCTCTTTCTGAGCTCTGTTGCCACACAGTGGGGCGAGATTCAAAGCGTGTTCAGCGTTTGTCACCGATATGTTTAAAATAACTGCTGTATATAGTTCTCGATAACACTATCCACAATACTAGCAATTAAAATTACTGTTTTTAAGAAAGCACGAGCTAATGACGCTGGTACGAAATGCGACTCGTAATGCACGTGGTACTGCAAATGAACTGGCTACACTGTCTCCGTGATTCCGTTGCCAGATTTTCGTTAGCAGACGACATTTTCACGCGAGGTCCAATGAAAAGCTCCGTTCTCGTTCTCCCCTCCATCCCCCACACACAACGTGTCATCACTGCACAGGCTACCCCTCTAACCCGCACTTTCCTCTCGCCCATCCAACTACTTCCTGTTTCGTCGGTTCATAACCTGGCTTTTAGTATAGTGCAATATGTACACAAATCATTTTACTAGGTATAGGAGGAGATAAAAGTAGTGTATCCATTTATGTTGTAGGGAAATACGATATTACGATTTTCAGTTTGATCATCACTTTTACGAAATTTATCAAAATACAGTAGAGTAGTAACTTTTTTTTTCAAAAACTCAACTTTTCAGGCGGCTATGTTCGTTATGTAATGTCTACTTTATTTAGCATATTAATTATTGATGTTGTCATACAATATAGAGAGTGCATTTAAATTGAGGGGGTCATAAGTAAAGAGCAATAAGTGCACTTAAGTTACTTTTGAGAAAATGGGGATTAAATATTTAAGATTTCGTAAAACCGGTGAAATTTTTATTTAAATTTTAATGTGTGATGCGATTAATATAGCCCTTTGCCACTAAAATTTTAGATACTTTAGCTTATACTGGATGCACTTAACTCATGTTATTACAAATGTCACTAGCATTCCTTTGTTTCTAGCCACCTCAATTCAAAATAAGCTAATATGAATTTTTAAACAAGTTGCTGAAAATGGTTGCCGTTCATTACAATGCAGGCTTCAATTCTTTACGCATATTATTAAAAACATTTTGAATCATATCCTCTGAAATTGAATTTATCGTTTCTTGAATATAATTTTTAGTACGATATTATTAATATAGTTTCTTTCTTCTATAGAAAACGCAATCATATTTATGAAACACACTATACTCTGCAGTGTTTACTTCACTGCTTGAAGACTTCGAACGCAACAGCGGCCGTAAGTTTGTGTGTCTGACGGGAGCAAGGACATTAGTGAAGGGGTGGGAGTGAAGTACATTCAGAAATGCAGGTACAATAAAAATGCAAGTAAAAATAAAATGATGTCCCTGTACAAGAGCGCGGCCATTCGGCTACCCAATCATTTGCAGAATAGGAGTGATAAGCACGATAACCTTCAGGCTGTAGTGCAAGCCTTCGGGTCCCTCCTCCATACAAAAAAGTATCCTTAATATCTGTTGTACCTCGTTCGACTATGAAAAATCAAATTACACGTTAGATGGTAGGTTCTTATGTTGAATTTCCATAACTAGATGCCCTCTATCGCATGCTGTTCTTACGAGATGACATTTTAGGAACACTCTGTATATGTGTTTCCTTCTGTCCGTCTATCCGGCTGTCTAATTTTCTGTCCGTCTGTCTATTGTCCACCGGTCTGTCTCTGATTGCTTGCTTTTCTGTCCTTTCGTCCTTATTTGTAGCAGTCTGTCTGTCCGTCCATCCGTCAAATTTTGCACAATTTTCTTTCCGAAACTAATTGCCGCATTCTTTTCCAACTTGTCAAAATAGCCTATGCAGAGAGTAATAACAGGAAGGTATAAGAACGCAGCTCAATAGGTGCACCAAATATGCCATCACGTGATCTGATTTAGGTGTCATCTTTATTCATACAAAAGCCAACAAATTAATTCATTGAGAAGTGAAAATGGCTGCTTGTTCGTTATTAACGTAGACAGTTATGACATGCAGCCGTGACATGTCGCCTCTGCGGGAGAGGAAATCACGCTCAGCTACAGTTCCTGGATACCAGCAAGGCCCTGCCATAGCAACGGCAACAATACATCTGCCTGTGGCTTGCTCAAAATAAAATTTACGTATAATGAAAATATGACTATAGAGGATTACACGTTAAGAAAAAAGCATTGAGCATATGGGGTTATTCCATCAAATGACAAGTTTCCATAGAAACGCCTACCTACCACAGAGCTTGTATAATGTACTAGGCAAGGCCCATAAAACCAATGCTTTTTTCTTAACGTGGAATGCTCTATAGGCACCGTGCAAGCTCCTCTAGTGGCGATTGTTGTTACTAACTGCAGGACAGCAGCGATAGAGTTGTACTTGAAGCCTATGAATATACTTAACATCACAGGTTAAATGATTAGAAATATGGATGATCCTGAAAAGCGGAAAGGCAATGCAAATTGCTATGTTCTTGAGTGTAGCAATGGTTATAGGAACACACCAACCGATATTGTTTTTATTCATTCCCAAAACAGAAAACTCAGGCGCAACGACGCTAATATGATCTTGTTGTTTATTCAACTGTCCAAAGAGAAGTCTGAACCTCACAAGTGATACCAACAAGGCACCACTTATGAGGCAACTAGACCAGAATATCATGGGGTAGAGTGGCCAGTCTCTTTTCCCTTCCATTGCACACATCCCGACTAGCTACAAATTACACTAGTCAGACTTCATATGCATACAAACAATATTGTTCTTCCTCTGACACATATCGTCAAGTGAGATGTACTGCCTGATAACAGATGTACTATACATATCAGTCAGAACCTCAATCAGAGGTAGTATGTTGATGATATTGTTGTATTTTAGAGAATTTGCAGTCGCCCATTCAGAAAGTGTAATTAAGACTACTTTTAGAATTAAATCACATTAAAGTATGTAATTTATAGAGACATTATACACACAAATATTACACACGTCATGACATCAAATATAAATATATCAATGTTTTCGTAATATGACTGTTCACCCTCATTCAATGGTCTGAAATCTGATTTTAATGCCAAACAACTTCACTGACATTTCAGGAACTTTGTAGTTACATTTTTACACTCCTCTAGCAGTACCGGTACTGAACTTTCCACTGAATCTATAAAATAATTAAAGACTGGAGATTGCTGGGTTTGCAGTGAAAGACCTGCCCTTGGGCAGAACACTATGAATCAATGAACTCATTCTTACTAATATTACAACTTTTTATCGGCAGAAAGCCGCATGTAATTTCTATATCACACATGACTAGTGAATGACTGCGAGCCTGTAGTTAATTAGGAATTGAGACACTGCGCGGCGCCACCAGTACGATTTTGAGACCCATGCACGGTGCCTATAGTCCAATATATTTAATCGACTGTCCTTAATAAAGTTTCGATATGTTTTTGTTTTTGAATATACCAAGTGTGTAAAAAGTTATGCTCAATTTTGAATGCAAGAAGTATTAGGCCTATTTATTTACTTATTTCTGAAACGAACCATAAGCATGACATACTAATTCTACCCGCACCCAATAACAGCATCATGAAATAACAATAATACTATTCCTTGTGTACGGCGTATGCTTGCATGAATATAAATCGGGCGGAACTTTATACACATCCGGTATATTGAATTGTGAAGCCATGGCGTAGCTCAGGCGATAACGCGTTTCTCTGCTGCTCCGGAACAGGGCGTAGGTTCAATTCATTTTTGGACTGATTATTACCTGGTTAGGTTTGTTCTGTAGTTTTCGTCCACTGTAAAACGAATGTCGGGTAATCAGCGTCGTTAAACAACCGACTTATTTTTTTTATTTATTTTCCTTTTTTAGCTTTATTAATTTTTAAGTCCTTTCTTTAATGTTGTCAGTTTCTTATCTTGTTTGTAGCTGTATTACTGTTATTATTTTGCTTGTTGTATTATTCTCATATTGTTTTTTCGTTAGGGGGCCTACTGTTGTAAAATTATGTGATAGGCCTATTGTCACCTTACCTATACCAATTCGCAGTTTTCTTACAAAAACTTCTCTCTTTATTTTTGTCACTTCTGTTTTCACTTTCTTCTTTTTTGTCAGCTTTGTTCTTTCTTTCTTTACTTTTCATTGTCGGCTCCTTGCTTTCTTTTTTCTTCGTCAACTTCTTTCTTTCTTTCTTTATTTTGTTCGCTACCTTCGCTACCTTCCTTATTTTTCTTTGCCAGCTATTTTCTTTTTTTCTTTGTAAGCTCCTTTCTTTCATTATTTACTTTTCTTTGTTACCTTCTTTCCTTATTTTTCCTTGCCATCTCCCTTCTTTCTTTCTTACTTTCTTTCCGCGTACCTTTTTCTTGGTCTTTTTCTTTATTTAGGCTTTATTTTCCGTTGTTAACGTCTTTCTTTAGGTATTTATTTTTCGTTGTTACCTTATTTATTTCTTTTTCTTTGTCATTTTCCTTATCTTTATTTGTCATCATCTTTATTTTTCGTTGTCAACTTCTTTATTTTTCTTTATCAGCTTCTTTCTTTTTCCTTTATTTTTCTTTGTCAACTTCTTTATTTATTTATTTTTTTAATTTGTCAGTTTATTTATTGATATATATATATATTCATTTATTTGTTTATTTATTTTTATTTATTTATTCGTGTATTTATTTTTCTTTGCCAGCTTCTTTCCTTCTTTTATCTTAACTTTCTGTCAACTTCTTTATTTCTTTGTTTATTTTTCTTTCTATGTCATCGTCTCTCTTTATTTAGTTTTTTTTGTCAGCTTCCTCCTTTTTTGTTTTCCTTTGCAGTGTCTTTCTTCCTTTTTGTTTGACAGCTTCTTTTTTATTTTTATTTGCTTTCTTTTTCTTTTTCTTTGTCAACAATTTTCTTTGTTTTCTTGTCAGTTATTTCATTTTTTTTTTCTCCGTTTAAAGACATTCTAACTTTTAAATAATCCGTCTCTACCAAAATGGCTATTTATAAGAAAAATAAGGCATTCAGACCCCGAACATACTGAATGAAAATTTTAAGAAGTGTAACAGGATGTGGAAAAATAGTTAAGGAAGGAGGAGAGTTATCAGAGATTACTTGAAAACACTTAACGTAAGCTATAAAATAAAAGAAAATTGAGATAACTGGATATTCCACGTGCAGAAAATGAAAATTTAATGACTACTGTATCTCGCATTTTCAAAACTATATAACTGAAATATCGCTAAAGGAGATACAGGACGACCAAAGAAACATTTAATGCCTCAAAGCTCGGTTGATTGCTCTACGGCAGTGTCCCGCTTGCTGTCGCGGCACTGTACGTGCACATCCTGTCAACAATAGCTGAGGGTCAGTTGTTCTCTCATCGACAGAGCGCAGCGCCCGCCGTGCGGCTGACAGATGGGTGTGTGTGTTTGTTAGCTCTGGATTTGGGGCCCTGCGACAAGTCATTCTGTCCTCATTAGTTGCACGCTGGATCATAAACACGCCTGTTAGATGCAGAATTATCGTGGCTCTCAGCATATCGTGGTCAAAATGTTAATTTACGGGATCTACTATGCATAAACAACTGACTGTTAATAGATTTGCCTCTGTGCTCAAAGCAGAATGTTCGCACCGGCTTCTGAAAGGAACAACATTATATAAACGCAATTATACTATGAAAATAATTTGCTGTGGCTCGAATAGTAGTTTTACAGACTGAAAATTCACAGGTTCGATTCCTTCCTCTTCCATAAGAACTAGTTACATGTCCCTTATCGTGGGATTAAAGAAAAGTTGGTAACTACAATCTGGCCCAAAATAAAGTATACAGTTTGATTATGTTGCATATTGGCGGTATTCTTAAGGGATTAGGTACAGCTTACAGTAGTAAAATTTTTGTAAATATTCAACATTTTTTTCCTACATTACTGTATCTTGTACAATAATGAAAATTGGCATGTGTAAAACACTGTCCTTCTGCTATATGAAAAAAATATTCTTACTATATATATATATATTTCAAAATTCAAAATGATGGTAGTTCACTGTGCAGTGATGAAACGTTTCCCTCATAACTCATAAACTTGTCAACTTTTTTATGTTCTCTCTCTTTTATTTTATTGCTGAAACTCATGTTTACAATATCATACTCTTTCAACTACATTCCTTAATAAATAATATTTATTTTTATTTTGTGTTAGAAGAAAATACTGATATTTGACCAGGTTTTTAAATGGATTTATTTTCTATCAGACAATCTATCAAAGGTAGAGAAGTGATCTTGCATCATATTGTAGATATTACATGCATTAATACACATAAAATATTTCATCACAGAATAATGGATAGTTTTTAAGTTATGTGGGAAACATTTCATCACTGCACAGTGAACTGAATTAAAAAAAATAAATAAATAAATAATTTTTTTAAATCGTAAATTTTTTTTTCATGTAGTAGAAGGACAGTGAATATTTCCAACATTTTACTACTGTAAGCTGTATGTAAGCCCTTAATTGTTACTTCAGTTGTTGCTGAAGAAAGCTGTGAAAGAAACATAATCAAAATGGTACTCAGAATCCAAGAAAAGAATTCCTCGTAAAGCGTTATTTCCGTTCATACGCAGTTGATCAAGGTAACGGAGTTAGTGTGAAAGCGGTATGTGAACTTTATGAAGAGGAGTTTTATGAAGATCCACCATCAAAGCGGGCAATAGGGTAGACTTAGCTAATTCCGTGATACAAAGGTTTTGGTGAAAAAATAAGGTTCAAATTAAAAAAAGAATGTTTTTAATGTAATTTACGTAGGCCTACTTTATTAAATTTCAGGTAGTTACGTATCAGTATTTCTACCTCAAATGAATTTACACACTAGTTACAAACAAACAATAGGCCTGCATACAAACAAAAAAATTTAGCACTCTAGAAGCACTGGTATAATTTCGTGATAATATAAGATCATTTGCGTGATAATGCTTAAATTCAAAATATTTAGGCATATTCAGTCTAATTTTAAATTGCTCAATCAGAGTCGTATTTACAACCCAAACAATTAATGTTCTTTCGGTATTTCGAAAGACCTTGGCATATTTCATGAAACACCTGACCATACATAATCCATCTTTCACCATGCTTGACGTCCTCGAAATTTCCCGAACAAGATCCGTATAAATCATTAGGCTAATCATTCGCCTTTTCTTTAATCACAGATCTTCTTTCTTTGGCTCCTGAAGATGTTGTTTCATTTACTTAAGAGGCTGAAAATGTCATTCTCATTATCTGCTGCTTTGGTCCCTTCTGGTTCTCGTCGAACTTGCCAAGAAAAAGACGAGCTTCTCTGCGCAGTTTTAATTTGTTTAAGACACGGTCAATTGTCTCTTTCATATCATTTATATTGAATTTCTTTCCATATTTGATTATCTGCCATTTGCACAATTGTCGACATAGGCCTACACAATAGTCTATATCAGAGATGCTATGAATACACACACAAATATTTTACGTTTCATGTATTTGATGTTTCTTCCACTAGAGAGTGTTGTTATAGCATATCAAAAATTTAAAAAGAAAAAAAAAATGACTTCAGGAAATGAGAAAAACGTTAAGAAAATAACCTCCCAAAATAAAGCTCTGTTACATAATCGGTGCATTGATGAGCATATATTTCTCACCAAGAAGTATAAATGTCAAAAACAATTTGGACCACAAAACACAGCAAAAAACTTTTTTTTTTTTAACAAAGGAAATCGCATGATATATTCACGCACAAATACAAAGCTATAGATCTCACAACTTTTCAAGTAATTTTACTGCAAACTCAGCTTTCTCCAATCTTTCTTATTTTCTGCATTCTTCTTTGTTTCCTCATATGATCAATATATGAGGCTCTCAAATGCAAATCTCGCCTTATCCAGGTAAAGTGATTTCTCAGAAAACAGGAAAAACGGTTATGGATATGGACAGTTTTGCATTTGATAGTAGTTTTTTGAGCTCTATGGAAGAGGAATTAGACAAGATTTGCACAACCCAACTATATCAGTAGATAGAGAGTTGCAAGAAGTACAACATTCCATATGCAACTCATTTTTTTTTTTTAATTTTGGATAAGGCGAGTTTTTACACTTGATAGCCTCATATCTTAATGTCGTCTATCATCTGATATCTTCTTCTGCCCCGAACTCTTCTCCCGTTCACCATTCCTTTCAGTACATCCTTCAGTAGGCAGTTTCTCCTCAGCCAGTGACCCAACCAAATCCTTTTCCTCTTTCTGATCAGTTTCAGCATCATTCTTTCTTCGCCCACTCTTTTCAACACAGCTTTATTTCTAATTTTGTCTGTCCACTTCACACGCACCATCCTTCTCCATATCCACATTTCTATTCGCTTCTCTTCACTTCATCGTAATGTCCACAAAAAAGAAGTTTCTACAGTTAAATGTTAAATTATTATTTATTTTTTGATGGTAAATTAACTTCTACTTTATTTTAAATTTTAGGATGAGAATATTAGCCTGAAGACGTATATCATCATCCTAAGCTTTTTAGTAATAGAATACACTGCTTAAGAGCGGACTTCTTACTTTCCCTATAGTTGTCCGTTCTAGAAAAGTTTTACTATATGTGGGTTCGAAGGAGGACACCAAAGACGAAAACTCGGTTGCAGTGCAGAAAGAGAAGCTACTTTCCTTCTGGAGTAGGAATTTGTTCCTAGGTCGTTACTCAAGGTTCCGGATAGTGTTGACTCTTTGACTTAATTAACTCAAGTAATTTAGCTACAGGAGACGATGGGACGCGAGGGGAGGTCAGGAGACCAAGACGGCAGAGTTCGGTCCGTCGTCTATTGCGAGGAAGGGTTGTTTGGGTTAAAGTGGAGGAGGAAGGGGTTGGTATTTGCTTGGAGGGAAGGCGACGTGGGAGAAGGGAAGATGCGGCTCTGACTTTTAACATCGATCGGGTTTGTTAAGTTTCACACTAGTTGTTCTGTATGGATTGACTAACAGTAATGTTCACAATTCCGTCCGACCTTATTGCTGTGCAATACCATCACCATGGCAACAGTAACCATGATTTCGCAAGATAGCTGTTCCAGTCATGATTCCTGAAAGACGAAACACTCTTGTTTAATTCGATTATAAGAGCAGTGTTCCCAACATGTGGAAAATTTCTCATAGCGAGGGGAAAAATCAGTTTATAATTTTAAGCTGTTGGAAAAAGGGAAACACGTTTCGAAAGTTCACAAATCGTTAAATAAAATAAGAGGTGTGTCGTGAAAAACAAGTCATATATGAGCCTTATTGTCAGCATCTTGGAGCACAATACCACATCACACATTGGACAGTTTTTGGGCTCATGTTCGGTGCCCGTGGCACGATCCCACGTGAAACTTTAAATCAACTTAAACAATTTAAAATTTCTTATGCAACGATTGATGCCATAGGATCTCACGTGTTAAAATCATCCTTAGCTATAATTAGTAATCATTTGTACCCAAGAAACTTTTATTGTAAATAATTTCCTATGTATTCGTATCATTTATCTTAATGCTTTTTTTTTTCTTTCAAATTATCACACAATTATTTTTAATGATTATTCTTTATGAATTGATTTGTAGGCCGATCTATCGAACCCTTATTTAGGGATGCTTTTGTTAATATAAATTTATTATGCTACTGATGTTATATTCTATTTTTTTTTTTTGACGTTAATACATATAAGTTCGTCCAGTAGGCCTACTAGGAGATCATATGAGAAAGCCGACAGGTAAATTTTCAGGGCAGTTTTGTCGTGTCTATGATTTCTAAATTACACGATATATTCCAATGAAGTAGATAAATGTCGATAGTTAGACGAAAGTTCAATGTATCCAACGTGACCTTGAGTTGGAACGGGTGACGTCACCTAGCGATACGCGGGTGGGGCAATTAAGGCACGAATTGGCGGGTCGCTCGGCAGCCGAGGCAGTGTAACTCGAGAGTGAGAAGCGATAGAACGTTCGCAGTGTTATCAAACGATTCGTAAAGAACCAGGCTACAATCTAATTTTAGCAACAATAAATTATGCGTCGATAATTTAAATTGGAAAAATTTGCGAATGAAATTGAGTGAAGAGGTAAAACTAACAATGTCGAGGCATATGCAGCGCAAATCGGAGAGGGCGTATAAGCAAACGGTATCAAACGATAGAACACGATGTTTACTATAGCAACCGATATATTTACTCCTAGTGCATACAAGATGGCTATCGTGCTATCAAAAGGGAGTGCGTTATATGGCAGTATTTTTTTTTAATAGCCTCCCTATGGATATGAAAAATCAAACTCAAAACATACGATTATTTAGGGCCAAATTAAAGAAGTACCTAATTTCTCACACCTTCTATTGTGGAGGTGAATTTATGACATTCAACAATACTTCATGAATATTTCTGTCTTGTATTAAATATCGATAATAACCTCTTGTGTTGTACTAGTATATTGTAAACCTCTTCTGTATATACTTCAACTAGACTGTGGCTATGAATTAAGATTTTGTAGTAGTATTAAGATTTTTTTACATGTTCCATATTCTAGCTGTGACATGATGTACGAATACCATGGAATGTAAATAAATACAATACAATACAATAATCATAAATTAGCAGCTTTTTCTTTAGATTTGTATTGATTCTGAAACTTATTTTATTTTATTAACATCTGTCATGACTAGTATCACATTTAGTTAATATCTTATGGAATATGTACCAGTATGCAATTTAATGATGAAACTTCAAAAAGACGAAAATACACGATTAAAATGAAAAAAAAAAAAATATATATATATATACTGTATATTAAAATTATATAATTAATTATAATTTGCTATTTATCCAACGCCTTAGATACCATTCTTCACTAATCATGGCCTCCTAAATCATAACCTATCTAGTACACGTATCGATTCTAAAATCCATGCCATAATACGTGATTATATGAGGACTTACTTTTAACATGTTTTCTTTTATAAAACATAATTTTTCGTTATTGTAATGGATAAAATTACGGATGGTACTTGTGAGCGTGATCTTTATTGCGCTCGTGTAATTTAAGCACGAGGCGTCAGCCTCGTGCTTAAATCTTTCCACTCGCGCGATAAAGATGCACTTACCTCACAAGTACCATAAATAACTATTAATAGCCTCCCTATGGATATGAAAAATCAAACTCAAAACATACGATTATTTAGGGTCAAATTAAAGAAGTACCTAATTTCTCACGCCTTCTATTCTGTAGATGAATTCATGACATTCAACAACGCTTCATGAATATTTCTGTCTTGTATTAAGTATTGATACTAAATCCTTGTGTTGTACTAGTAGACTATATTGTAAAACTCTTCTGTATATATTTCAACTAGTCCACACCTGTGGAGTAACGGACAGCGTGTGGCCCGGGTTCGAATCCCGATCGGGGCAAGTTGCCTGGTTGAGGTTTTTCCGGGGTTTTCCCTCAACCCAATACGAGCAAATGCTGGGTAACTTTCAGTACTGGACCCCGGACTCATTTCACCGGCAATATCACCTTCATTTCATTCAGACGCTAAATAACTTAGATGTTGATACAGCGTCGTAAAATAACCCAATAAAATAAAAATAAAACATTTCAACTAGACTATGACTATAATAATTAAAACTTCGTAGTACTATTGAGATATTTTTGACATGTTCCATAATTGTGAAGTGATGTACGAATACCATGGAATGTAAATATAGTACATTATGCAACGAGCCTATAATGGTAGTAATTAAGACGCGAGTATGTATGTTTATGAAACGAGCGCAAGCGAGTTTCATAATTTTTATACGAACGTCTTAATTACCATTATAGGCAAGTATCATACCACTTTTTATGCTCGACCATATTTCTAACTTGAAATTATTCAGAAGTATTCATGTTATGGTTATGTAAGTGAGGAGTGGAACTGACCTGAATTGTGAGATGTGCGCAGATTCGAAAGTATTGATTTTTTCCGAGGCACAAATGTCATTGACCTTGATATAATCTAGAGAATAACATGAACATTAGGCTTGATATAAGCTGGAAAATGATTTAGAATTGAAAAACGAGATGACAAATTGAATTTATTTGAATATTATTTACAATTAACGCTAATTATTATAGTAACAGAACATAACCTTCTGCGACAGTATTGGATTTCCAGCCTCCGTGACTTTTCGCTAATTGTCTTTCGATTGCATATCCGAGAATAATCGATACTTGCGGTTTTATAATGGTACAATCAGTACAAAGGTGATTTCTCATTGGCTGAACAACTGAATTATAATGAATAGTTGTATTTTAATGAGGTGCATAAAGGGCTACTACCAGGTGTAGTCTATAATTACTACATTTCGGCATGGCCGAGCATAAAATACAATACAATACAATGTCCGGTAAGCAGTTTACGGAACACCCTATGCGGGACTGCAGGAAGGAGCTAAATTCAAGTAAACGGGAGCATATAAAGCTGCTCTTGGTAGGTCTACATCCTCGTCGGACTCACTTCTCTTCGCACATGACCTTACCTTGCTCATACAACTTAACCTCACCCCCTCCCCTTGTTGGTCATACGATCTCTGTTTTGGTCGAACACCCTCCCTTTCACTTGAGAGTACAAGGGTAGTAAGCGTTGCTACCCCACAATCTGACACCTGGGAGTTGGAGGGGCCATCATCAAAGATGTGCTCGCATGCACCCCCGTTCCCATAGTCCCTAAAGAACCACAACACGGCAGTCGTGGCTGGAGATCTTTCCAAAAACCATTTTGCGGAGCCCACATGGGACGCAGGGAGTAAACTCCCGTTACAGGCATCGCGCAGCTGAGGGAGGCCTCGTAAAACAAAGTAGGCTACTGCAATGCGGCTATCCTCAGCTAATTTATTAAAAGACAGCCACGCGCGATATTGCCACACTACACAAGATTCCTCTCTAATTACAATGATTTTATCTATTTTCTCACCTGTGTACTATGTTCGAGACTCCTCAGTCGAAATTGAAATTTTAATATTATTTGAAGTCGACTGAATATTAAATGTCTCTTTAATGATACAGAAGACTACCTCTTAAATTTATTTCGCGTTTTCCTTCTTTGTTAATTTGAATAATATGTACAGGGACATCATTTTATTTTTACTTCAATTTTTATTGTACCTGAGTTTTTGAATGTACTTCACTCCCACCCCTTCTAAGTAAACTTCCAACCGTTCACGACACAGAGCCGAGGGCGCGTAAGCAGTACTGAGTTACTGAGTATGTACGTTCCAGAAATGTGTTCGCGTTTTCCAGTAACGAAAGAACTTTCAATATTGGATTATATTTTCGCACAGATACTGTCGTCCGTTTGTCTACGTCGCATCCCGGTTTCCCCCACCTGCTTCTGTTCGCCCCTCTGTAAAGTCTAGTAGCTGGGCTATCTTAGCTCTTTTCTGAAAACATTAATTTCTGTTAGGAATTGGACGTCTACGTAATATTATACAAGTGTTTAAAATAACTTAAATAAAAGGGCCTCGTTAAGTAATTAACTGTCACGTGATCCCCCCTTTCTACGACCCTGCGACAAAACCACTTGAACAGACAATAGATAGCATTTCTGAGTAATTTTATCTTTTCGGATCGGGCAGAAGTGAAGATTGAATTTACAGTACGTAAGGTACTCTTCTATAGAGTAGGTACAGAATTATTTCAACATGAGTTACTCGTACGAAGGACGAAACTGGTAATTGGAATTAGATACAATAGTCTATAGTGTGGTAATATGCACAAAAGAACTGAAGCCTGTATCGAAATGAACGGCCAGCATTTTCAAAAACGTGTTTAAATATCTATAATTATTATGATTATTTTTCAATTTAACTTCATTCTCTATATTGTACGCCAATGTGCTGTAACAGTACAATATACATTGCATAATGAATACGTCTGAATGGATAGCTCAATTCGTGAGTAAAAACACTAAGTGTTAATACAGTATTGTATTTTGATTAAAAAAAACCTAATGAAAATTATCAAACTCAAAATTGCGATATTTCCTAGTTTACATAAATGGATGAACTACTTTTCTTCCCTCCTATACCTAGGAAAATGATTTGTTTGTATTTTACGCCAATATCATCGAACTCCAGTCGTGGAAGGGGTAGCAAACGGTGTTTCCTGTTTCAATCGTTAATAGAAAGGTATAGCCAGATTAATATTAAAAATGTTAGTAAAAATAAAATGATGTCTCTGTATTAGACTAACGTTTCTCAAACTATGGTCCGCGAACCACCTGTGGTCCTCGAGTTCTGCCCTTGTGGTCCTTCAAGAGAGACAGAAGAAAAAATAAAATTCCAACGAATTGCGTATCACACTGTAGCTGAAAATCTCAAGAGTTTGGAAATGACATATGGCAATCGCCTTTCATTTTTTCTCCCAGTACTAATATTTTATGAAATTTCTTATCCTACCCGTCTACCCACCTGCCACTCAGGGACGTCGCTGGGGGGGGGTGCAAAAGGGTGCGTAAGCACCCCATAAAAATCGGAGTACCCCTTTCCGCACCCCAAAGGGCATAAATACTAGGCATAAATTATTTTGAAGAACAAAAACAAACAAACAATTTCTTGGATGTGTATCGTAATGAATGTGATGAGCAATAATAATAATAATAATAATAATAATAATAATAATAATAATAATAATAACAATAATAATAATAATAGGGTAAACTAGGGTCTGTTGGACAGTCGGGCATGTTGGACACTCCGTACTTCAACGTGTTACCACGCCACTTGTGGGCACCACATTCTGCTAGAAGTCAATGACGGGGACACTCGTGCCTACTTCCGTCATTGACATCTAGCAGAATGTGGTGCCCACAAGTGGCGTGGTAACACGTTAAAGTACAGAGTGTCCAACATGCCCGACTGTCCAACAGACCCTAGTTTACCCTATAGACTTATAGCTAGATAGACCTACTATATCGATGCTATTGAACAGCAACCTGGCATGTCAAAAATATAAATGATATATGATTTCATTTGATTCCTATCAAGGATATTTTCACGAATCTTCTGTAAACATATCTTAGGTCAAGGTAGCCTATAGATAAAAAAAAACTTCTTAAGAGGAGATTTAAATATAATATTATATGAGACATTTGTTCGTTTTCGAGATATTAATTTTTTTTTCGCTCTCTTGTGAAATTGAATTTTTTGACATACGTTTGATATTCAACACAGTAGATATCCTTTCTGTAATTATTTTATATGTCTGTCCAATTATTCATCTACAGAGCTTCTATCAGTCTCTTCTATCATTCGTTCTCTATATCATCCGCCTCTTCTTCCATCCATCTTGCATTATCATCCAGCTCTTCTTCCATCCATCTTTTTTACCTTCGCTTCCGCTATCATCCATTTTCTTTATCATCCGGCTCATCTTCCATCCATCTTCTTCTCTCAACTGGTTCTTCTCCTATCATCCATATATCTTTTTATATCGTCCAGGATTTTAATAATACATCTATCTTCTTCTATTGCTCAATTCTTCTTCCATTATACATCTCTTCTATCTGTTGATCTTTATCATCCATCTCTTCCTACATCGCTGTCGTATTCTCTATCATCAGCTATTCTTCTATTATCCAGCTCTTCTTTCATCCACCTAGGCTATATCATTCTATCATCCAGCTCTTCTTCCATCATTCATTTTTTCTTCTATCCTTCTTATCTATCATCGATCTTCTATATCATCTAACTCTTCTTCAATAATTAATATTTTTTTCCATTCGTCTTCTCTGTCATCCGTCTTCTATATCATTCAACCCTTCTTCCATCATCCATCTAGCTTCTTTTATTATCGAGATCTTCTTCCATCATTTATCTTTTCTTCCATTCGTCTTCTCTATCATCCATCTTCTATATCATCCAACTCTTCTTCCATCATTCATCTTTCACCGCGTTACCTCGATGTGAAATCATTTCCTGACATTACTATATTTAATTACTTACCCTCTGGCATATCACATACATTTATGTGTACTTTCATAATGAGCTAATTGTCCTGTAATGGTCTTCTGTAAGTTGAAATCGTTTACTGAACCAGTACCAAGTTTTTACACGTCTTTCACGAGAGAGAGAAATAGAGGCAGAAAATTTTGAAGACTACAAAAGGAATATAATCTAAGTTGACACTTCATAGCTCCCTCCACGAGAGGAGACATGCTTTCTCAATTGAGAGACACGCAGGTAGGGAAGAAGGCTGTCCTGGCAAATCCCTCAATGGAGGAAACCTTAACCTCACTTGACATCGAAATCCTGACATCCTGTTCCATCTTGTCCATACACACAGGAAGACTACAAATTCTTTTTGTTGGCGTGGAGAATCGTTGTGAAAGAAGCTTATTCTGCTCCGACGGCACGGCTATTTAAGGCTAATCGCTTCTTTTGAGCAAAATAAAACGTTTTATACAAGCTGTAGTCGCTACTTGGGGATTAAGGCTATTATGGTTTTACGATATCCACGTGCAGACAACCTCCTGACCGTGAAAATGTTTATCTTATGTTTTAAATTGGAGTAGAAAGGAGTGAGAGCCAACCGTAGCTAAATCAATCGACGGTTTTTCCCGCTAGAAACACCTTAGTTCAATCCCCGAAGAATTTTGAGAGTTCATAAATTTCACGAGCTGAATTCGTTAACCCGTTCCTTTTCCCTTGGATTACATCTAAATGCCATAATGAGGAGCAAAATGTATAGGAATTTAATGTAATTATTTATTTAATCTGACAGGATTAAGGCCATAGGGCTTCTCTTCCATCCTTTCAGATAGCTCATACAAATACAAACAGTGACAAAAATAATACAAATTAAATTATTAAAGCCCTATACAGGATCAAAGAACACTCTATAGAGCACGTATTAAGCTAATACAAGTAAAAACAGATGGTTGGAATTGTATTGTATTGTATTTATTAACATTCCATGGTATTCATACATTGCTTCACAGCTACAATATGGAACAAGTAAAAAAACTTAATACTATTATAAAGTCTTAATTTATAGTCACAGTCTAGATGAAATATATACAGACGAGGTTTACAATATAGTCTTCTAGCACAACACAAAGTTTTAGTATCAATTTCATGAAGTGTTATTGAATGTCATGAATTCACCTACAGAATAGAAGGCGTAAGAAATTAGGTACTTCTTTAATTTGGCCCTAAATAATTTTATGTTTTGAGTTTCATTTTTATATCGATAGGGAGGCTATTGAAATTTTTTACTGCCATATAACGCACTCCTTTTTGATAGCACGATAGACTTGCTGATGGAGTATGAAAGTAATTTTTTTAACGTGTAGGCCTATTTATACTATGAACTGTTGCATTAGTTACAAAGTTTTCACGATTACAAACGAGGAAGATTATAAATGAAAAAATATACTGACAAGGCATGGGCATTATTTGTAGTTCTTTGAAAATAGTCCTACACGATTCCCTAGATTTGGCACTTACTATTATTGTAATTACTCTTTTTTTGTAATAGGAATATACTGTTACTATCTGTGGAATTTCCCCAGAATATTATTCTAAAACTCATTACCGAGTGGAAGTATGCAAAGTGTATTGTTTTTAATAATAGTGTTTTTAATAACAGTGATAGCAATGATAATAGAGATAATAATAATAATAATAATAATAATAATAATAATAGTAGTAGTAGTAGTATTGTTCATAGGATGAAAAAAAGGAAAAAGTGATTTTTTAATTTTATGAAGTATGTGCTGCAAATATGGCCAATACAGATAATATGGTCACATTACTGTTCTATAGCTAATTGATATGATAACCAAAAGTTAGTGCTAATATATCGAACCACGTGTTAAGAAGTAGGCCTGTACAAAATTAGTGATATTAGCGGATAATAGCAAAACTGCTTCCACAGGCCTGCTTTATTAGATCTGTGGCAACCGATTAAGACTGTGTTATAATTGTTGGTAAGTTTGTCTTGTATTTCCTTTCAAACAACTGGTAATTATAATTTCTATATAACATTTTATAACTTATTCAATGTTCGTTACAGAAATCCAATGCTTATTTAAAATGCATTCATATTGAACTGAAAAATAGCTGATTTTCCAAGAGGTGCTGGATGCAGGTAATATGGCCACATGGATATGCGACTATGTGCTATTTGTGGTGTGTACGTACATGCATGAGGAATGTCTTGGACTCACAATGATGTTATGTAGAGAAACCCCACATATTCCCATCAACATTCATTTTAGTGTTAAGAAATAGTAATATGCGTTACAAGAGCGGTATGTTGAAGTTTTCATGTTCGAGGAAAAGTTTGAAAAAGCGAAACGTAGTTGAGAGGAATTTCTAATTAGTCGCAATGAAATCTCCATCTTGGTTTCTGTTCAATGACGGCAAATTTGAAAAACAAAAATATCTATCTTCAACACTGTTGCTTTAAAATGTTTTCTGTGTTTACTATACTCCAGCAGGCCGTGATATACGTCTGTCTTTTTTCCCCCCAGTCTATAAATGCGAACTTAAAACAAACGGTAAGGTTATGTAATGATTTAGAGTTTACTTAATTTTTTCAATATTTAAAAACAATAATTAACAGTACAATTTAGGTGAAATTGCAGTGGTAAGTTTCCAATTTATAATTATTACTATATTGAACGTCTCTAAAACTAATATGTTAAAAGCCTAAAGCAGTAAAATCAATATGTCACTTAAGCGGTAAGAAGAAGGAAATTGTTATGTGTTTTAGGTTGGGAATACTGATTGTGGAATTTTAGACTTTCCGCGGATTGGTTTTGTGCGGAAACCAAGCAAATACGCACGATCTCGCACAAAAATAATATATGAGCACAAATCTAAGACCTGAGATGTTTTTTGTATCTCCTGAAAAGTTTAGTTTTCTAGACATGTGGGGTTTCTCAATATTCCGGTTCATTTATGGGGGACCTTCACATTTCAGCTTTTCGATCCACTATCACTGTAATATATACCTCCCTTTTATGTTAATAGCTGGCCCTAATATTGGGGAGTCTAACACAGATTTCAGAATCGATGTACGCTGAACCAATCAAGGTGCCCACTGGAATGCGAATGACGGTTTTTTTACTCAATATCCTTGCTTTAATACCTGAGGCATAACGAATAGAAAGAAGAAGTGTGCGCACTCCTATCTGTTCAGCATTGTCGACGGTGACCAAGAGAATTAGTGGCGCTGCGATCGGTATTGCTCAGTTGGAAGCGAATATCCATAAAAGAAGCAGTAGAGTGTTCGTTCATTTCGTTTGCTTTTTTAGTGTAATTAAGTGCGTTAAATACTTTAAGTGTCAATACACTAATCTGCAATTATTCGTACACGAGTGACAAGTGAGTAGCTCTCACGATTTATTTATTAAAGGACGAGATTATTATGTTTTTGTCGTGTTATATTTGAAGCAATGCCTTCGTGTTTTGTTCCGGGTTGTAGGGCGTGCGTGTTTCATTTGCTTATGCAAACAGAACAGACAATAAAAGAAAAATTGAGCGATGGAATGTGGGGCGACATATTTCACGAGTGCATAGACAGTATTACCTCAATTGTAATTCAGCCACCGGGAACAGGATGCTGCTTGGATCATGCCATGGATATCATACCGAAACTAATTTTTCACTATATGAAATGTCGGTTCTTCTTCCGGAAGAAACAAATCCGACGAGAACTCCAAGCTCCGAGAACCGCCAAATCATCTCGTAAATTCTCCAAAGTGTCGGACAAGTAACTGTTGGTGAGTACATATTGCATGCCTACAAGCAGCCCTAAGTTAAGTTTTACATATTAAACTATTATTTGTTTTACAGTGTGATGTCTATGAATGTGTTTTTCTTTCAAATAGTCTTAATGTTGTAAGTACAATGCCAGTTACGTACGTATATTGAGCGAAAGGTAAACAGTGCAACTTACGTTAAATGTATTTACGTACTTACACACGGAACAGACTGAGCGAACTCTGCACTAGCGCCGCGTGGTATCGGCCGTTTGAATTAACAGAGTGCGACCACTACTTCTTTCTATTCGTTATGCCTGAGGCATAATCGCCACTGGCACAGTCTTATTGGAACTTGACTTCTGTGTCACTTCTGATGGTGGGAATATTGAAAGTGATGATTTTAACGCAGCAGTGTGGACCTGAGGAACTCTGGCTTCGCAGCACACGCAGCCAGAACCGCTGTTATCCTAACAGAATAGAGCCCATCGGTCATTGAATGGCTCGAGTCTCAAAATGGTTTCAGCGGTAGGCGTCGACTATTTAGGACCTATAGAGGAGGCCATGGTTTACGCCTGCTTTATGGAACATCCCAGTAAACAGAATGCAAAGCGGGTTGCTAGGTAACAATGTACACAGGAACACTGTTAGCACGGCTGGCTGGCGCAGCAATGCCCCGATAATACACATTGCATCTGCGAAGTTGGGCGTAAAATTGAATTATTATCCAATACGTAGACTAGTTGACAAGGGGATTTAACACGGGTTTAATTAACAAGGACATCAGGCAACCGGGTTCGTAATTAGTCAGAGCCCGGGCTAATGTGCTGGATGCTGCTGGTACAGCCCCCCCCCCCCATCTATCCGTCTGCCTGTTGGAATCTCGGTCCATGCGCCATCAGCCACCTCCCTGCCTAAGCTTTGGCTTCGCTACAAAATTGCCTTCGAGTTTTGTAGTTCAAGATTTTGAGACTCCCAGCGCCCCGCTTGTACCACATGACACAGTCCATAGTTCTGGGTTTGTGCACCATACTCTCTGCATCCCAATCGCTGTTGTTGAATATTTATTCATTCATAGTTTTCTGCCCAAAGGGAGGTATTTCACTGCAAGCCCAGCATTCTCCAATCTTCCCTATTTTCTGCCTTCCTCTTAGTCTCCGCATAAGATCCATGTACAGTGAAACCTCTCATTTACGGACATCGAAGGGACGTAAAAATCTGTCCGCATCTGGGAGGTGTCCTTTATTGGAAGGGAGGCTCCCCAATCTAACAGTAAATTTATAATATGCGTTATGTATCCCTTCACACTTTAAATGAAATGTATTACTGTAAAAAAGGTAAAAGGTAAAGGTACCCCCGTATAATGCCATGAAGGCACTTGGGGGACATGGAGGTAGAGCCCCATGCTTTCCATGACCTCGGCACTAGAATGAGATGGTGCTGTCGGCACCACGCTCTGACCGCCTTTTACCCCCGGGAAAGACCCGGTACTCAATTTTATAGGAGGCTGAGTGAACCTCGGGACCGTTCTGAAAGTTTGGCAACTAGAAAAAATCCTGTCACCACCTGGGATCGAACCCCGGACCTTCCACGTACATAGTTTAATTCTAAATGCAGTATACTACAGCAAAATTCTTTGCAACTTTGAACTACAGCAGATAAGACCGAAAAAGGAAAATACAGTACTGTGCCATGCAGTTTTATTCTAGGTCTACAGTTATTCAATACTGTAAATTTACAGTTTTCAACTTAACCCTTATGTTCAGGTGCCATATCTCTCGAAACAGAACAACTGATTGAGGTGAAGAGAATAATCCTACTAACCCTATCATGTGTCAAATACAATTTCACGATCGCGAAAACCTTGGACCCATCAGACAGGTTAAATTTTATGACTGTTTATCCACCCGCTTCCAGCTAACGAGAGGTAGCCTGCTGGGCTAGTGGTAGAGTACGAGACTCTTACTGTCTTCTTTCATGTTAAGGAATTTCTGTACAGTTCTCAAAACTAAATTTTCTATTTTTGTAACAAGTTTCGTCCGCAGTCAGGAGGTAAAGCAAGCTTTAGGACTGTGAAACAGCTGTCCGTGTCCTTGTCTCAGAGTGTCCGTAAATGAGAGTTAAATTTATCATTATTTCTATATTATTTTAGTTGGGACATAAAAATCTGTCCGTATATGAGGAGTGTCCGTATCTTGGAGGTGTCCGTAAGGAGAGGTTTTACTGTATCTTAATGTCGTCTATCATCTCGTCACCTGAATGCAAGAACTATAGTGCCATCGCTCTAATTTCCGGCAGCCAATCGCGTTGCAGGTCGGCTACATTTAAACGTGTGCGTCTTGTGATTTGCTTATTCATTTCTTAAGGCTCGATAAATACTTAATATAATCGCCCGCCATTTTAGCTCTTTAGTTGGCGTTCGCAGAAAGCACACGAAGACGTTATTTGCCGCTCATTTATTTGCTGAATTACATTGCGTTTGATTTATTATCATAGGAGTTACGACATGATAAAGTTTAACGGTGTTGCAAATAGATTCCTCGTATGGTAGCTCGGCAACGTAAGAACAAAAATGTCGAATGATACTACCTACCTAGACTTTATAGAGCCTTCACTTTCAATGACGTAAGCAAAGAGGAGGAGTCACACCGGAAATAACAGCGTCGGGACTATAGTACCGGTAACTCAATTTTTCCTATTTTGACATATTGCCTATTTACCTATTTATTGGACTAAGGAATATGTCTTGTTTTCTTTTACCTATTTCTTACATTGGAAAATAGATGTCGCTGATATCGTTCGACCAGTTACCTAATTCTTGCATTAAATCTGTGCGATTTCTGCTATGCTATGACAGAGATAACTAAAAGAAGCGAATTTCGAGTTACCTAGTTCTTGCATTCAGGTGACGATTATTCTAATATCTTCTTCTACCCCGAACGTTTCTCCCTTTCACCATTCCTTCCAGGGCATCCTTCTGTAGGCAATTTCATTTCAGCCAGTGACCCAACCAATTCTCTTTTCTCTTCTGATCAGTTTAAGCATTATTCTTTTTTCACCCACTCTTCCTAGCACAGCTGTTGAATATTTAAATTCATAAGTTATATACATAGTTATTTTGTAATTACATGGAGCATAAAAATAAAGTATTAGAGGAAGTATTACAAATATGGAATACCATTTTCTTTTTTTTTTTTTCGTTTTGGAATCTACATGTATTGAATAATGAACTTAAAGTATGGTCCTGTTTATTGCTGAATGTCCTGTGAACGGTACACCGGACTTAGAAGTTCGTAAAATGTTATAAAATCTTTGAAAAAAAAAAATTTCTCAAAATCTAACATAAAAATGAAGGTACGAATATGGTATAGGCTACTATTAAGAAGTTACAAGATTAACAAAATTGCAAAGTCGAAATCGTCTCTACTAAGAAAAGCACAGAACAAGCATTCAGCGTCTTCATAGAAGGTGTTTTCCCAAGCGTAATACTGAATTCTGATGTATCGTCTCTCACGTCTTTACTCGAACTTGTTTTATGACTTCTTGCATTTCCTTTTCATTCCACTGTTTTGTAAGTTTGTTAGAAGATGAGGTTTTCCTTCCTCCTAGAGGTGCCAACGCTGGCTACGGACTGGAAGATCCGGGATTCGATCCCAGGTGGTGACAGGATTTTTTCTCGTTGCCAAACTTTCAGACCGGCCCCGAGGTTCACTCAGCCTCCTATAAAATTGAGCACCGGGTCTTTCCCGAGGGTAAAAGGCGGTCAGAGCGTGGAGCCGACCACACCACCTCATTCTAATGCCGAGGTCATGGAAAGCATGGGGCTCTACCTCCATGCCACCCAAGTGCCTTCATGGCATGTTACGGGGATACCTTTACCTTTTTACAGGTGCCAACACTAGTAACGAAACAGAAAACCAGGGTATAAAGATGGAATACTAAAAATACTAGTATTTCATATTTGTGACACACTGATGTTGTAAGTCATAACCTCAAAACATATAATTTAAAAACGAAATCAATTAAACATACATTGCTATAAACGTATATTATTTATGTTTAAGAATATATATCATTAATAGTTCTAACATTGAGGAATAACAAAGCATATTCAAGAAAAGAACTTACCGCCAAAGTTTTCATTTTCCTCGAAAACGCAGTATAATGAAAAAGGTTTCAACAGTTCAGCTTCTAACTGCAAACTAACACATTCTCACGAAAGAGAGAATCAGTGCGTAGTAATCTGGAAGGCTTCCGCTAGAATTCAACACGTCTCAGGGCATATTTCACACTATTTTATATTTGTACCCCTATTTCATATTTGTAACACTTCCTCTATTATTATTATTATTATTATTATTATTATTATTATTATTATGCCATCGGCGTAGCTTGGAATCTAGCGAGCAAGGCTCGTGGTCCATGGTTTGGTCCTGGCATAGGTCCTAAACCCGGTTGGACTGATTAAGTGATTGCATTTCTTTTGGGATTTTCTCTGAAAATTAATGAAAATATCAGGTAATCCGATGGCGAGTCCTCGTACTTACTACGCCAAATGCAATCGAGGAGGTGGATTCAAGAAGGGAATGGAACAGCAAAAGTAGGTGTAGAGAAACTAGCTATAAAATTTTGTTATTGTTCCCATTTGTAAGAAGAATTTTATGTAATAAAATAATTTTAATGTTGAAATTGAGTATCCAATGTTGTCCTAAGAACTGTACTCACAAAACCCAAATAGCACCGTTGTTTATTGAATAATGACATGAAAAAATTACGCCCATCTTCCAGAAAAGTCTTATAATTTGTATATGGGACTTTGTTGCACTATTTGTAAATATCACAGTTTGAAAGGAAATAACAACAGTAACTTCCTAAAGTAAATTATAGTGTATCAACAAAAGTGTTATTTACAAATATCTACACCTTGCTAATTTTTTTTTAAATATCGATTTTAAATAACTTAGGCGCCGCTGATAATAAAACAACGAAAAATAATAAGATGAAGAGAAGGAAATGAAATAAAGGTAGAAGCTATGAAGACAAGGTGGAGAAAAATAGAGGAATCGCTATGAAAGGAAATAAATTAAAGGAAGGAAGGTGTCGAATAAAAAAAACAAAATAACGACAGAAGATATCAAAGGAAAGATAAAAAAATATAAGGAAGACATAAAAGAAAATTAAATAACAAAAGATTTTATTAAGAAAAAGAAAGATATAACAAAAGAATTATAAAAAGGAAGGAAAGAAGGCAAAGATGAAAGGAGCTATCGAAGAAAATGTGAGAAGGAAAGAGAATGTCAAGAAGAAAACCTGCAGTAAAAATAAAAGCAAGAAAGAAAAGCTGAAAAAGAAAAAGAAAAAAAAAGTGAAACATAAAAAGCATCAAAAGGGAGGCTAACGAAGAAAAATGAAGAAAAATAAATTGAAAGAAATATGCTAAAAAAGATAAAGTGGGATGAAGAGAAAATGGCAGACAAGTAAGAAAATAAATTATTATGTGAATTAAGGACATAATGTGACAAACCGGATGATACTGTCGAATAGTTCATTTGACACAACTCACGTTATAGCCTAGTCTATAGACACGTTTTAATCATTGTTTTAATAGCGAACCATTGAGATGTTAAAACACTTTTGAACTAGCTCAAACTTCGTTAAAAATAAGGTTTTCGTAAATATAATAATACATCTACATAATTTCTTTCAAGAAATATAAGTTACATTAATATAATCGCCACCACTTTGTCCCTCATTTTTAATAAACCTATTTCAGTATATAAACTACAATCAAGAAGATATAATATTTTTATATGCAATTTATCGCTTCAGCCGACAAAGGAAAAACACCTTTTTTTTTTTTTTTTTGTAAATTCATAGTCCGAAATCGGTATAGGCCAGTTGCCTTTGGAAAATATTTACTTGTAACACGATTTAAACAAATTCTCATATTCAGAATGTTCACAAATGTGCTGTATTTCATGTAATGCAACTGCAGCATTTACAACATGTTTTACGAAAACTTACCTGCCAGAAAGTTTTTTTTTGTCACGGATTTGTATTTACGAACCAGTTTCCGGAATGAAGATAAATCACGGTGACCACACGCCAAAACAACTCGAGTTCTGAATATTATATATATATATATATATAAGACGTGAAAAATTCTTCATTTCATTCTTAATAAGACTGAATAACACCAATTAACATCTACAGGAACAACGCCATTATTTGGGGGAATGAATATGCTTGAATAGCTTTCATTTGTTACATTTCGACATAAGCGTTGTAAAAACAACCAAAATGAAACAATTGAAAGCAATATAGTGACCACTGCCTGCTGGATCACATCCTATGGTTGTTTACGCAGCCATAAGATGCGATCCAGCAGGCAGTGATAGTGACATTAAATGTCATTCTTTTGTTAAAGAAATGCGGCTTTTAATTTATTGTAATATTGTAATTTTTCATGCCCTTTTCATTGTTTCTCTCTTTTATTACTATTCATTACTTATGTTTACATAATCTATATATATATATATATATATATATATATAATTTGAACTGGTAATGGAAATTACGGGAAAAAGGCTGAACGGATTTTAATGAGTGACCCCTCATTTTCATGCCTGGCATCCAAAGTTTTTCGGAAAAGTAGTAGTTTTCAGTGAAATGCCAATTTTCCTACATAATTTTCCTATTTTCCAAAATCCATCTGTTGTCAGTTTTAGGAACTAATTTTATTGAATCACGGCCGACTTGATTGAATTTCAGAACAAAACACACACTACAATAAACAATAGGCTATTACACGAAGGCCATGACCTGCAGGATTGCCGACATATTTAGAGCTCAATTCAATTTATTATTAAAAACTGATTCTGCAGTGTATAATTTTCTGAGTACAGCTGTCTATTGGATATTAAAATCTACGAAACTTGAGGTGGTTTGATGACATTATTACCATTAGAAATTAAATATTATTATAGTTAATATCATGATGCGTCTATTTTTCATTAATTGTACATACTATTGATGCTATATTGATGACATGAGAGTGAAACGTTTTGAGGTTATGTAAGTAAATGTAAAGAATATCTTAATTTAAATCTTCATTTCTATAATTTACTGAGTGACTGCTATATATAAAACTACAAAACTTAAGTAAGATAATAATATTGTTATTAAAAATCAAATATATTTATACTCATTAACCCAGTGGGGTTGGGTCTTTTTCATACACTTAATGGCGGTGTAGTGTAGATATTGATATGTGTCATTGTCTTCAGTATTGGCTCGAGAGAGCGCAAAAATTACAGTTCCTAAGGAAAGATCAAAAGGTATTACTTACTGATAAAATAAGAGGCCTAGAAATTTTGTAGTCTCCAGATCATTTCAGCAAGATCTCTTAGTAGGATAAAATGATTTTACGCTCTACATTTCAAGTTCTACATGCAGCAGCTATACGAAAATGCTATTGTTCGAAAGTTTAGCAACCTGACATTTTTTTAACATTTGCCTACAATCCACAATGACCTGAAATAGTTACTGCTATCGTCCTGACATTGATACTTGCGTTTTCGCGTTGAAACTCAAAAACTGAAGTTGGATAGGTTCAAGAAAAAGTATTTGGCCTAAAAAAATCCATTCAGAGGGAGTATGTTTCATTATTATGGAAGCGAATAACTATCAAAAAGACAAGTATTCTTCACTGAAAATAAATCTGAAAAATTTTTATTTGAACGTCTAACGAACTTAGTTTGCAGCAGCATTTGCTGCACAAGCCATTAGTATGTATGTATATATATATATATATATATATATATATATATATATATATATATTTTTTTTTTTTTTTTTTTGAGGGTATACTGAGTCCGTAAGGACTACCCTCAATTGGGAGCAGTTTGTAAATAAATAATAATATATTAACGAAGTTCTAGCGATTTGAAAATGTCCTGACTTTTCTTCAGTTACAAGTTTAAATTGCTTTCTTTAGGCTATTCATAAAATCATACCTATTTTTCTTGGTATGAATCTTCATTAATTTGCAGTTTATTAACTTCTCTGCTCAAGTGCGTAGGTGATATGCTTTTTCTTAAGTAGGTTATTTTACGACGCTGTATCAACATCTTAGGTTGTTTAGCGTCTGAATGAGATGAAGGCGATAATGCCGGTGAAATAAGTCCGGGGTCCAGCACCGAAAGGTACCCAGCATTTGCTCATATTGGGTTGAGGGAAAACGCCGGAAAAAACCTCAATCAGGTAACTTACACAGATCGGGATTCGAACCCGGGCCACCTAGTTTCGTGGCCAAACGCGCTAACAGTTACTACACAGGTTTGGAAGAGATAGTCTATGCTAATATTCTGTGTGGATATGTAAATAAGATATTTAAAACGAGATAATGATATGAGAAATTATATTTAATTAAAGAAAGAAAAAAGTGTATAAGTGAAAATGGATTGTAAATGGTAATAGATAATAAAATAGGCTACATATAGATACATTTTATACATAGGCAATAATATGTTGTTTATTTTCAGGTAAAACCCCACAAATAACTGTGACGACCTGTAATATCAAGAAGGAAGAGATGGTTTCAGCTAGGATTCCATTTGGTGAGTTTTCTTTTTGTTTTCATATTTTTAATATTAGACTAACCAGATCAGTAATATATTCAGATTCAAATTTGTTTATGAAAGTGTGCATTTTGTAAAATTTAGAGTACGTAGCTTTACAGAATGGAAGTAATATAAATCCGCAATTTCAATTACGAATTACTTGGGGTGAATATGATAAAAATGTCTTATAGACTGGGGGTTGTAAGTGTTCAGTTTTCTTGAGAAAAGATAGTTAGACTTCATTAGCATATTACTTGACAATGATTAAGAATTTGGGCCTGGTTTTCACAGAGATAGAGAAATTGATGTGGAAGAACTTCTTCCTTTTTGCGTTCCTGTGGTCGGTTTTAGCACAAATTGAATGAATAGAGAAGAAATTAAATAAACTTTTGTGATTACGTTCGTCAAAGGAGGTTTGGCGACACTGCAGTAAAGTTTAGGGTTGGGTGTAGGATGTGAGATGGTTCATGAGTCTGGAGTTCAATTCCCTGAGCACAAGTCTTCAACATGAGACGTATTTTTTTTTCTATAGATCGGGCAAATCATCTGAAAATGCCGAATTTTACGAATAAAGAATATCCAGACAGGATACTAATTTATGGTGAAACTAAGTGCAAATCACGTAAAAGATAACTCCTGTAGGATGAAAGATTTCCAGGAACGACCATTCCAAACCAAATAACATTTATTTCAGTTTGCAAGCGAGTTTTTGATACCAGTTGTGTAATAGTAATATGCGTTACAAGAGCGGTACGTTGAAGTTTTCATGTTCGAGGAAAAGTTTGAAAAAGCGAAACGTAGTTGAGCTTTTTTAATTTCCGAGAATTGAAAGAAAACATACCGCTCGTCTATCGTACATTATTTTGTGCGAAGATCGTTTATTACATACCTGAAAGAGGAATTTCTAATTAGTGGCAATGAAATCTCCAACTTGGTTTCTGTTCAATGACGGCAAATTTGGAAAACAAAAATATCTATCTTCAACATTGTTGCTTTAAAATGTTTTCTGTGTTTACTATACTCCAGCAGGCCGTGATATACGCCTGTCTTTTTTTTCCCCCCCAGTCTATGGAATCTTGTTGATTTTTCCACGGCTTCACTAATATTACTTGCATCACGAATGGAGTAACTTTAGTGGAGTTGTAGAGTTTACTTAATTTTTGCAAATATTTAAAAACAATAATTAACAGTGCAATTTAGGTGAAATTGCAGTGGTAAGTTTCCAATTTATAATTATTATTATATTGAACTTCTCTAAAAATAATATGTTAAAAACCTAAAGCAGTAAAATCAATATGTCACTTAAGCGGTAAGAAGAGGGAAATTGTTATGTGTGTTAGGTTGGGAATACTGAATGTGGAATTTTAGACTTACCGCGAGTTGGTTTTGTGCGGAAACCAAGCAAATACAGACGATCTCGCACAATAATGATTATCAGAGTTCCGTTACCCTGGTAATCGGGTAATTCGAGACAATAGAGGTGTTTTTACACGGATGCTTCGAAAAACTAGTTAAAACGATCTGCAGCATGCATGGAAATTAATAGTGCCCAGTTTGAACATTTTCTTTCAAAATTGTATACTGTTTAATGTTACTGTAAGTTGTAAGCACATGACGTAGACCTAATAGATTGTTATTGTTAAATTGAATGCAGAAGTCTTGGATTGAAATGAATGTGGGATTAATTTTGCAACTTTGCGACATTAGTAACAGTAGAGAAATAAAACAATAAATAAATAAAAATTGGAGATTTATCCTTCGAAGTGGTGGAAAAATTCAAATATCTTGGAGCAACAGTAACAAATATAAATGACACAGGGGAGAAAATTAAACGCAGAATAAATATGGGAAATGCCTGTTATTATTCGGTTGAGAAGCTTTTGTCATCTAGTCGTCTGTCAAAAAATCTGAAAGCTATAATTTATAAAACAGTTATATTACCGGTTGTTCTTTATGGTTGTGAAACTTGGACTCTCACATTGAGAGAGGAACATAGGTTAAGGGTGTTTGAGAATAAGGTGCTTAGGAAAATATTTGGGGTTAAGAGGGATGAAGTTACAGGAGAATGGAGAAAGTTACACAACGCAGAACTGGACGCATTGTATACTTCACCTGATATAATTAGGAACATTAAATCCAGACGTTTGAGATGGGCAGGACATGTAGCACATATGGAGGAATCCAGAAATGCATATAGAGTGTTAGTTGGGAGGCCGGAGGGAAAAAGACCTTTAGGGAGGCCGAGACGTAGATGGGAAGATAATATTAAAATGGATTTGAGGGAGGTGGGATATGATGGTAGAGACTGGATTAATCTTGCTCAGGATAGGGACCAATGGCGTGCTTATGTGAGGGCGGCAATGAACCTCCGGGTTCCTTAAAAGCCAGTAAGTAAGTAAGAGAAATAAAAAAATACTCTCACATAAATGTAGAATGCACATTAGGTTTCATTCCCAGTGCACACTTGGAACATAAACATAAATTTGCCATGCTTTATCGAGGATATTTTCACAAAGCAACTAATATGGTATGGGCATATGATGCGAATGAATACGGAAAGATTACCAAGGTTGGCATATGATTGGACCCCATCAAGAAGAAGACAAAGAGGAAGACCTATGACAACATGGAAAAAGGGCATTCTGGAAGCTATGGAAAGAAGACAATTAGGAGAAGAGCTATGGAGAGATAGAGGGCAGTGGTATCTTGCAGTGCGATACATTTATCAGTGACTGTAAATTAATATTTGGCTGTCTGAAAATGTCAAAAGGCATTGTAAACTGACTAATATATATAGTTGTGGAAAACCACGGAAAAACTACAGTCAGGCTGGTCGGTCCGAGAATTTGAACCGCGGATCTCACGAATGCGAGTCCCTTGCAGAACGCATGATCCATCTCGCTTGGTTTTATTATCACCAACTTCAACTTCACCGTCGTCGTCCTCATAATCACACTACCACCACCATCTTTATCATCATCATCATCATCATCATCATCATCATCATCATCATCATCATCATCATCATCGTTGTCGTCGTCGTCATTACCAACTTCCAGAAATATACCCCAGACCTTATGGCCTATAACTATTTACACATTTTTCCGTGTTCCTACACTTGACCCCATTTTCTCTTTCCTTATGATTATTTACAAATGGCTTTTATGGAACCCGCAGGTTCATTGCCGCCCTCACATAGGCCCGCCATCGGTCCCTATCCTGTGCAAGATTAATCCAGTCTCTATCATCATATCCTACCTTCCTCAAGTTTGTTACCCTCTCATCTACGTCTCGGCCTCCCCAAAGCTCTTTTTCCTTCCAGTCTCCCAACTAACACTCTGTATGTTTTTCTAGATTCGCCCATACGTGCTACATGTCCTGCCCATCTCAAACGTCTGGATTTAATGTTCCTAATTATATCAGGTGAAGTACACAATGCGTGCAGTTCTGCGTTGTGTAACTTTCTCCATTCTCCTGTAACTTCATCCCTCTTAGCCCCAAATATTTTCCTAAGCACCTCATTCTCAAACACCCTTAACCTATGTTCCTCTCTCAAAGTGAGAGTCCAAGTTTCACAACCATACAGAACAACCGGTAATGTAACTGTTTTATAAATTGTAACTTTCAGAGTTTTTGACAGCAGACTAGATGACAAAAGCTTGTCAACCGAATAATAACAGGCATTTCCCATATTTATTCCGCGTTTAATTTCCTCCCGAGTGTCATTTATATTTGTTACCGTTGCTCCAAGATATTTGAATTTTTCAACCTCTTTGAAGGATAAATCTCCAATTTCTATGTTTCCATAATCTCGTCACGAGACATAATCATATATTTTGTCTTTTCGGGATTTACTTCCAAACTTATCGCTTTACTTGCTTCAAGTAAAATTTCCTTGTTTTCCCTAATCGTTTGTCAATTTTCTCCTAACATATTCACGTCATTCGCATAGGCAAGCAGCTGATGTAACCCGTTCATTCTTCCCTTATGATTACAAATAAGAATTAAAATACGTTTCTGGAAGCCTGTTCATTATCTTACCACGTTTGTTTTCGTTATCGCAATAGACTATTTTATTCAAATTACAAGTAACTATTAATTTGTCATATTACATTTGTTTCTGAGAGAGTGAATCAAGTTACCAACAGAAGGCTCATCTCAGTAGATCGAATGTTTTTTTTTTTCAATCAATGCCTGAAGAAGAAATTATGACACGGCCTTCTTGATATAAAATATGTAGTATAAGACGATCAAATAACTTTATGATGACAACAGAAAGAATCTGTAGTAGGCTGTGATCGGAAACGAGGACGGCAAAATTAAAACTGGGATAACTTTTACGTTCCCGTGCCCGGGCTCCGGCAAGAGTTTCGTTAATTGTGAATGCTCACATATAAATATTTATTTATTTATTTATTTATTTATTTATTTATTTATTTATTTATTTATTTATTTATTCTGATGTAGTTAAGACCATCAGGTCTTCTCTTCCACAACACCAGGAATACAAATACAATAATAGTAATAAACAGAAAAAAAACATTATATATAAAATAAAGCTACATAAGAAATAAAGAGAGAGAGAAAAAACACTATAAACAAAAGAAAGCCACACAAAAATATACACAGGTTGGAGCCACACAAACTTCAAATGAGTGATTAAGTATCATAATTAATTGTATCCTAACTAATTAACTAACATAAACAAGACACTTGGAATTTTAATCTAGATTTAAAAAAAACACAAATCAATCCTTCTAGCAATACCTAAAAACATTAACTAAGACAACGTTTTCCAATTTAATTTTGAATTGTGATAAAGTCCGGCAGTCCCTGACGCCATTAGGTAACGAATTCCAGAGGCGAGGTATTTCTACAGTATACGAAGATGAGTATAAAGACGTTCTATGATGAAGGATAGAAAGAAGTGCTTGATGTCGGTTTCGAAGAGTTGTAAGAAATTGAAAGCGCGATAACAGATAATTCGGAGTAGAAGTATGCATGATTCTAAACAGAAGACACAGTGAATGTATTGTTCTTCGTTCCTTCAGACGCACCCATGAAAGTAACAATTTTTCCGTTCTCGTTATCGTTTCCGTTCCCGGTTTATTGTGGCCAAGGCCTTAAGATTGGGTGATCAGTAGACTTCGTTGAATTGCCACACGCAGCATGCAATCAGGTTGCCGATGTACGGTAGTATAGAGGAGGTGAGCGACCGCCCGGTCTCGTAATATAAGCAGTTCATGTTAAGAGTTGTGACCGGCCCAAATAGATAGAGCAGCTACAGCTAATGTATATCTATGTAAGCACTTGTTTTTGCATTACTGTGGTTGGACTAGTCAAAGCTTAACATTTGTTCAGTGCAGACAAGAATTCAATCAAACATACTACAATGAAAGTGTTGCTGTTCCAAACAATTGCTCCTGGAATACCCCCGCAGCCAGTCTTGACTCGTTGGGGAACATGGTTGGATGCTGTTAATTATTATGCAGAACATTACAGCAAAATAATGGAGGTAATTGATGCATTGGATAGCACACACAGTTCCGCTGTTGCAGCTGTAAAATCATTGCCTTCTGAATATTGGAAGATATTGTGTTCATTGACTCTAATTTTAAAATCGTGTCCAAAAGCATCACCCTGTTAGAATCTTCTAAACTACAACTCTCAGAAGCCCTTAATATAGTGGATAAAGTATCACAAACCGTTATCCAAAATAACAATTCACTAATTTCAGAAAAAAGTGAAATGTAAGTTGAGAAACATTATTGCTAAAAATTCTGCCTATTCACAACTTCTTATTATAAATGATGTACCATCAGGTCACGACAAGACATCTGAAGTTGGTGTACTAAAAAGTAGTGACTTTTCGTTCTTCAAATATGTATGTATTACATCGTGTGATGTTGAACATACATTTTCCCAAAATAAAAACGGTTTAAGTGACCATCGGAGGAGGTTACTTTGCAGTCGCTCAAAATGTACGTAACTCTTCACTGCAATGCACATATTCAAGGATGATGTGAGTATCTTACATTAAATTTTAAGATTTAATATATCTCACTATAAAATAATTGTGTATTTACATGTTTAGACATTTCCTACTTCAATGATCATTTATTACATTTCTTGAATGCAGGATACAGGCTTTATTGTAACCGCAGTGTACTGGTCAGTGTTTACATTAGAGGCATACTCCATCCGTTGCACGCCTCCTTCTCATACAGTCTATACCGCGTGCGTAGTAAACCATACGATTCTAGTGGCAATTCCACGAAGTCTAGTGATCAGTAATGGAATCTCATTCACATGTCATTCGTCCCTTCGAAAGAATAGCTACCTCACCCCCGCTCCCCTCACCTTTGCTGGTTACAGCGGTATCCTATAGTCCCGTCTCTCTAATTTCCGGCAGCCAATCGCGTTGCAGGTCGGCTACATTTAAAAGTGTGCGTCTTGTGATTCGCTGATTCATTTCTTAAGGCTCGATAAATACTTAATATAATCGCCCGCCATTTTAGCTCTTTAGTTGGCGTTCGCAGAAAGCACACGAAGACGTTATTTGCCGCTCAATTATTTGCTGAATTACATTGCATTTGATTTATTATCATAGGAGTTACGACGTGATAATGTTTAACGGTGTTGCAAATAGATTCCTCGTATGGTAGCTCGGCAACGTAAGAACAAAAATGGCGAATGATAGTACCTACCTAGACTTTATAGAGTCTTCACTTTCTAAGACGTAAGCAAAGAGGCGGAGTCACGCCGGAAATAACAGCGTCGGGACTATAGCAACGCGATGTGATAAAGAAGACGGGCGGACGGGTTTGATTAGGCAGTGCAGCGGGACCGTGCCGCCTCTTTGTGTCACTCTGTATTGGTTTAACAGGGCCTGTTGTTACAGTTCGCAGCCCGGGGAGCAACTAATGAGTCGTGCAGATAGCTGCTGTTGTGTGCGGTCCGGCCCGACACAACTTTGCGGGGCGGACACTGCCACAGCGACACAAGTCCACTCCTGGCTGATGGCTACCTTCACCGCGTCATTACCGTACACTAGGTGACCAGATATCAAAGTCATATTTCGTACTATAGTTACATCGTGAACACAAGAGTTGGACGCTTCCTCAGTAATGGGGAATAGAATTTGATTTTGGGCGAAAATTTTTTATTTACGTCTTATTTTTTCCAATTTATTATTTGGTTTCACTCTTAAAATGGTACATTACACCTGAGTTGTATACATTCTAATTTTTGTATTTTCTGCGCAAAGGTATAAAGTTTTAATTTTAAGCCTCAGTTTCCAAAAGTTTGAGGATTTTGGGACGGAAAATAATGTTTTTTTTTTTCAATTAATTTTTTTCATTTTTACTCTTTGAAATGTATATAACATAAGATTATACTAAAATTATATCCATAGTAATGTTTCGTTGTTTCCGTGGAGGGGATGCAGTAGGCTGTATATATATATATATATATATATATATATATATATATATATATATATATATATATGAAGTCTGACTAGTGTAATATGTATGCAACGGAGGGGGAAAGGAACAGATCACTCTACACATTATCTCCTGGCCTAGTTGCCTCATAAGTGGTGCCTTCTTGGTATCACTTGTGAGGTTCAGACCTATCTTTGGACAGTAAACTATACAATAACATATACCCTATATATAATACATATATATCTTATTTTTACCTCATTTTCCGTATGTATAGTTTCTTCACATAAAAGGAACATTTTTTCAGCTTCTATTTAATCTAGAAAGCTGAAATTTACAGGAATTGTTCATTTGAATGTTGTACTTACATGTACTGAAATAATTTTTAACTTAGAAAGCATGTTGGAAATATTCAGATTGTCAATTAATGTAGATAAACACAATATAATATTTGTTACTCAGTCAAATGACAAATCAATGTAAAATAATTACTTATATTATATGGTCATTAAGTTTTATATACATGAGCTACAAATTGCAAACGTTTTCGCCCATTCAGGCATCTTCAGGCACAATTATACAATATCTCAATATCAAACTATGTAGCTATTACATTGGTGGTAGATAAACTGTTTAAGATTAATGGTGTACAAAACATCTCCATAATTAAAATGTAATATTACAAGTCAGAAATTAAAATAATGTTAAAAACCATGTAGTGTTGTAATTAAACTTCATAATATTCTGTGGAACTCTTGTTCAGTAGAGTCCAATGAGTGATGAATTATGTCTGAAATATATAAATAAATCACTTATAAAACTTAATGACCATATAATATAAGTCATTATTTTACATTGATTTGTCATTTGACTGAGTAACAAATATTATATTGTGTTTATCTACTGAAATAATGTTTTTGAGGTTGTTAAATTTTGGAGATGTTGCAGGCGATAATGTAGGCCTACTGAAAATAGTGAAAAAATATACGAATAGAGAAAAAGTTGGCCTATTTATCAAATTCTCAGTAAGAAACTGAATTAAAGAAAAACTATTGTTTCAGCATAAAGTCAAGTTAGCCTATGTGTTCATAAGCTGTAAAAAAATCAGCTGTTTGTATACCTTCAACAGTTTTCGAGAAAAATTTCCTTACCTAAGACATCATTTAACATTATCAAGATGCACAATTCCGTATCCTCTTAAGCATTTTAAAATTATTTTAAATTCGGTATGATCCATTGTATTTAATCCATTTTATTTATTTTGCAAAGTGAAAGAACAAAATCAAACACTTTTAATAAACTTAATGCTTCCCATTATTTTGGCAGATTCTGTAGTTTTGGACAGTAACCTGTCTTTACAGTTTACAAATAATGAATCTAAGAAAGAACAAAATAATAACTTATCAAGCGTGGAATTTATTCTGTACAGTATAATAGATTAAAAAACAGCCTGTCGAAATGTAAGACAAAACAAGAGTCTACCGTGACATTTAGAATTAATTTTGAAAGATTCCAGAAAGTATGAGTTGTTAATTACCAAGAGAACTTCAGCAATGTCTGTAAGTTCCTCTTGTTGATAATGAATTTTTAATTTATAGTAATAAACACAATTGCTGTGGAATAATTTTATATGAAACAACGACACAAGATGAGGATAGCAGAAGAAATGTCTGAAGAAAGTGAAATAGGTAGAAAGATACGACAAAGATACACTTTTTCACGTACTCTGTTCACGTCTACTTGGAAGATGTACTAAAAACTGTTTTCAAAACATGGGAGGGATGATAATAGGAGGAAGAAGGATAAGTGCATAAGATTTGCTGATGATATGGCGTTGTTAGCAAAAGAGGAGTGATACTGAGGGATATGCTATTGAAGCTATATGACAACTGTGAGTAGTATGGGATGAAGATAAATGCAAACAAGACGAAGACCATGGTCCATGGTTATCGAAAGAAAAATAAAGAAGGTAAATGTGCGAATTCGAAATGAGGCAGTAGAACAAGTGGACAACTTTATTAATCACCGCATTTCATTATTGTAGCACATTAATTTGTTTCCCGTTTTATATTTTATCACAGCTGGCTGGATTCGAAATTACTTTATTTTAAACACATAATTTGAGTCATCCAAGGCCTACTAAAAGACAATTTTTCATGCCGGTATTTTTTTCAAAATACTACACAATGAAAAATTAAAGAAAAATGTAATTCACTGAATGACGCACCGTCAACTGAAGGGCTTTCAACGTTAGAAGCCTTGTTACATAATGGAAGTCAAGTGGTACTTTGTGTGGACGAAAATGGTCTTTTATGGTATATTAATGTGATTATCAATCGACTAACTCTTCTCGATTTCAGCAATACTTTTAGTTCTGTTGATATCGACCTACTTCTTGCAAAGATGAAGATTTCGCACCTTTCAGACAATACCTTGAGTTGCATGGACTCCTATCCATGTGACCATCAACAGTGTGTTTTACTTAATAATCAGTTCTCATCATGACGATGCACAAAGGCGGGGGTGCCGCAGGGCTCTGTATTAGGACCACTAATCTTCTCTATCTATATCAATGACGTATCGGAATCAAAGAACTTATAGTATTGTCGATATAATCTCTATGCTGACCCACCTACAACTTTACATACATTTCAGACCCAATAAACTTAATGAATGGATTGATAAGATGGATTGTGATTTAGCCACTGTTTCCACTTGGGCGGCCAAATTCAGACTTAAGATATAATTATTGGACATAAATGTTTAGTTAACTCTCTTAATAACAGCAGTCTGCCAGTCGTTACACTTAACAACACAACACACCAGTCTCCTATTCATCTCTTATGAAAAAATCTTTATTTATTTTTCGATAATAATCTAAATTGTGCGTCTGACTGAGATTCTGGCTGATATGTACATCTATTATCAGGCAGTACATCTCACTTGCCGGTATGTGTCAGAGGACGAACAATTGAGCATTTCAGAGCAAAAGTGGTGTAAGTCAAAATAAGGTAATGAGGTTTAAAGTAAAAATTCTGTAAAATACAGCGCAGAGTAGCAATTAATATGTCCTTCGTTCTATCCACTGACTACTAATAGTTTAAATAAATTGAATATTAAATGCTACTTTGCGCTGTATCTTACAGAATGTTTACTTTAACCCTCATTACCCATTTTTGACTTACACCACTTCTGCTCTCACGGCTCAGTTGTTTGTATACATCTGAAGTCTGATTAGTGTAATAGGCCTATGTAACTAGTGAGGGATGTATGCAAAGAAGGGAGAAAAAAACTGACCACCATACCCCATTTTATCCTGGCCTAGTTGTCTCATGAGTGATGCTTTGTTCGTGTCATTTGTACGGTCCAGACCTGTCTTCGGACAGTTCACTAAATTGGAATTTTCAAGTTAAAGAAACAATAAAAATCTGTTCCCCCATTCAGTGTTTGAGTTTCTTAAGAAACTTCTTGCCCCAGCAACTGAAACTTATCCTAGTGCAAACCCTAGTAATGCCGCACGTCGATTATTGTGCGTTCTGTTAAGTGACCTAAGTTCTGAACTGTCAGAGAAGCTACAGCGTGTTCAGAATATGTGCGACAGATACATATTCAATATCTGGCGATGTGATTACATATCACCGTCCTCCTGAAGTCTTTCGAGGCTCTCACTCAAGGAACGTAAAAGGAACCTTCCGAATTCTGCACACCTCATCACCAAATTACCTTTCGTTTCGTTATCTATAGGTACTCTAACTACGATTTAAATGGGCCTACCAGTAATCACGATAAGTATGCCCCTTTGAAGAACATCTTGTTTCTCCTCACCTTTTACAGTCTCCACCTCGCGACAATGGAATTCCTTGTCACAAGTATTAGGAGCTGCAAGACAATAAACATCTTTAAAAATAGCTTAAAGGATAACCTCCTTAGCAATTCAATCTAATAATTATACTGACGTTAACGGTCACTGACTGCATTACAATTCTTTAGACGTTCATCCTGATAACTTTGTATATTCACAATTATTCTCATTATAATTTTCTCCAAATATCTAGCATTATTTGAAATATATTAACACTATATGTGTATTAGTTTAATTGTGCTACACAGTTTGTACCTCATTGTTTAATTAATAGTTCATAGTATTTTACTGTAAATTCATAAGTAATTATTCTTATATACAAGTAACTTATCAAAATCAGTTTGCTGTTATCTTTGTAACCTGTAAGATTTACGTTCTGACCTACAGTGTGTTCCGACGATTTCATTAAATGCTGTTTCTGTATTTAAATAGGCCTATAATTTATTTGGAAACCATTGCAATGGATGTTACTTTTGTCGAATAAATTTTCATCTCAAATACGACTTACTACTTATAAGTAATTAATTGCTATTATTATACCGAATTTTATCTACCTTTCCATGCAGTTATTGGCAACACTTCTTCGGTTGGGAGCGGGTAATGGCGGAATGAATTAGGCAATAATAAAATTCATCGCTTTTTCTGTATCAGAAAAATAAATGTGTTATTTAAAATGCACATTCTAAATATCAACTACTTTTACATCAGAGAAAAGATGTAGCAGACCATAAAACTTGCTTGACCACCTCTGTGGTGTAGGGGTCAGCATGCTGGTCTCTTACGCAGAGGGCCCGGGTTCGATTCCCCGTCGGGTTGAATTTCCTGGTTGAGGTTTTTCAGGGTTTTTCCTCAACCGTAAGGCAAATGCCAGGAAATTCGGGCCACAACATCCCTGAATATCACCGGCCTCATTCATCACCGAAATCATATTCATAACAAATCAGTAACATATATACAGTCGCCATCTAGTTCACAACAATAGAATCAGTCTCAACAATAGTACACAAGCCCTCGGATTTCAACCAAAGATTAACTCGCGATATGACCAAAGATGTTAAAGCGAGTATTAAAAAAAATCGCTAATAAAGAAATTGAAGTACATTCACTCCCTTTTAATTAACAAGAAAAGAAGGGGACTTAATTTTGTTTCACTCATTTGCTGACACTTTCTTACCTCCATTTCCCTCTGTTTCCTTCTTGCATATTTTATAATTATCTTGCAATTTGTTTGTTCTTATTTTGCACCAAAAGTAATAGTTCCTGAGCTTTGCCACTAGATGTCGCATATAGCGTATGTGTACACGTACAGCAGTGGAGGAAGAGTATGTTTTCTCCCCCATGATGACGGCGTTGATTTGTTAGAAACCGGGCGGAGAGCAAATGAAATTCTTAATTTAACAAGTAATTAAGTCGCAAGTTAGCTCATTTCACGAAACACGCCTGGAATCCCTTGCAGAATGGCTGCAGCAATGGGGTGGAGGAGGAGACCCTCTGGGGCTTGGAACAGAAGAAAACGCCAGTTGTTTACACAGCGGTTCACAAATTCTCAACACGCATCCTAAGGCGTGTTAATAAAATTTTTGCTCCAGCAATTATTTCAGAGGTTTAACGTGTTGTTATAGGAAGCTTGGAAAACCTTCGCGGACTAATATCATGTAACACTTGGCCTAAATTGCAGCGTGCGGTTTCTGCTAACGCAGCACGAATGTTGGGGAATTCTACGCTTAGATCTTAAAGAGTTAAAATTCATTACCTTAACACTAGCAGCAACCAAAAACTGTATTCAAGACAGTATTCTCATAACACTCAGGAGCGTTCATTGTACAGCCTAAGAGATTATTACACTATAAACGGGTGATAACTATCCATGCACGGAGACCTTTGTGGTAGGGATGGAGGCTACAGCACGTAAAGAAACTGGGAAGGTGGGGTAGAACTACAATCATTGTGGTCACTTGAAGTTTTAATTCTTTTGCACATATTGTAACTTCAAAAATATAAATTGCTGGACATATACAGGGTGATTCACGAGGAGTTACCGCCACTTACGGATCATATTCCCGAAAGCATTTTGAGAAAAAAATTCATATAAACATGGATCATATTCTCAATATTTTCAGAGTTACACTAATTCCAATTTGTTAGAAAATTCCTTTTTCATTTAGTTTTAAGGGGAGGCAGAGGTGAAATTTTGAACAAAACTGAAGAAAATTTGGTTTTTTCCATTTTTATTTTCTTTATACACTATATTTTCATATTCCGATATTAGTTTTTGGTTTTGTGCCCTTTAAAGTATGAAATTAAAACCAAGATAACTGTATTACTATATTATTCCTATAATAAACTAATACTTATCATTATTTATATACCTTCTCTGAACATATAAATAAAAAGAAATATTGAAAATTTCTTACAATATGGTGCATGGAGCATTTTATATCAAACGATATATAGTAAAGTTTTATAAAATTATTAATATTTACAGAACTATTGTACTTAGAAAGTTTAAACTTGGTATGTCCATTACTAATAACATACTTAGTATCCATGATCAATTTCAAACAAATCGGATAAATTTTGTGGATTTTGAAATATTCACCTCTGCCTCCCCTTAAGGGTAAAAGAATATTACAATTAGAGAATGAAACATTCAGAAGTACCGCCATTTCCCATAATTATGGTCCTGGAACACAACTATGGTCCACGATACAACAATTCAAATTTTATACTCCATAATGTAGTAGGCCTACTTCGATATGTTTTGCTGTACTGTAGTTTGAAGTGGATATGGAGAAGGATGGAGCGTGTGAAGTGGACAGACAGAGTAAGAAACGAAGCTGTGTTGGAAAGAGTGGATGAAGAAAGAATGACGCTGAAACTAATCGGGAAGAGTAAAAGGAATTGGCTGGGTCACTGGTTGATAATAAAAACTGCCTACTGAAGGATGCACTGGAAGAGATGGTGAACGGGAGAAGAGTTCGTGGCAGAAGAAGATATTAGATGATATATGGATCATATGCGGAGACAAAGAGCAAAGCAGAAATAGGAAAGACTGGAGAATGCTGGGTTTGCAGTGAAAGACCTGTCCTTGGGCTGTACCCTATGAATGAATGAATGTAGTTTGAAGTCAAGTCACTGCAGCTATCTACGAACGGTCTGTGTTACTTCTACAATGTTCTTTGAATGGTTGTATCGTGGATCATAGTTGTGTTCCAGGACCCTAAGTATAGGAAATGACGATATCTTTAATTGGCTAATATTCTGAAGCTAAAAATGTGTTGTTAATTGCATAGTTGCTTCTATAGAATTTTTTTTTCATTTGTTAACTACGCATTTATCAGAACAAGTGTTACAAATCACGTCATTCTTGTAAACTCTTTAAGACTGTAATTAGGATGCAAAATTGAACTGTAAAGAATCAAGTTGCTAGAAGTCATGTGATCTGTAACAATTGTTGTGATAAATGTGTAAGAATAATGTAATTTTTAGTTAAAAATTAAAAAAAAAAAAACCTGTACGAAGCGACTAAGGAATTAACAACACATTTTTAGCTTGAGAATACTAGCCAATTAAAGAAATGAAACTTGTAAATACTGGGTGTTCATTTCAAAGTGTGTCATGACGTCACTGTTGTTGGGTCACCGATTTGAAGCGAGTTTCAGTTTATATGTTAGAGAAGTTGCCTATTATTTAAGGCGTTCTTCAATCTGAACTTGAGAATGTGTACGGTATAACTTGAACGTCGTAGCAACAGATGGCGGTCTGTACGGTCTGTGTGCTACCATAACCTCTTTCGAACTGTGTTTTGCGCCGGCAAGTCGTACGCAGGGTATTTGTTATCATCGGTTGCGTATGGTAACATTCCACAACACAAATCAAATGCTCCGTGTCCATGTTGACCGTCGAAGTTAATGTCAACAAATACTTAAGTAATCGTCTTAACCCTCTCCCCATATCTCGACAGTACGTATTTCCAAACAGTTCACATTACTGCCACTACCGGCGTTACCGTACGTATCGGCACGTACTCTTCAGAATGAACGCCGTACTTGCTAGCCAACTTCTCTGCCTCTTAGATTATACACCTGAGCTGCGGAAGTGTAGGAAGATTGAATTCTCTAGGCTCATCAGCTAGCCACATGACGGCATGCAGCGAGCCAAGATACATTTTGAACTGAACACCCAGTAGTTCATTCTCTATTTGTAACATTCTTTTATCCTTAAAATTAAAGAAAAGTGTATTTTTTACAACTTCAAATTACTGTAACTCTATTAAAATATTGAGAATAGCACACATGTTTATATGACAGTTTTTGCTCAGAATGTCTTCAGAAATAGCTCCGTAAGTGACGATAACTCCTTGTGAATTTATTTTTTTATTGGGTTATTTTACGACGCTGTATCAACATCTAGGTTATTTAGCGTCTGAATGATATGAAGGTGATAATGCCGGTGAAATGAGTCCGGGGCCCAGCACCGAAAGTTACCCAGCATTTGCTCGTATTGGGTTGAAGGAAAACCCCGGAAAAAAACCTCAACCAGATAACTTGCCCCAACCGGGATTCGAACCCGGGCCACCTGGTTTCGCAGCCAGACGCGCTGACCGTTACTCCACAGGTGTGGACTACTTGTGAATCATCCTGTATAAGATGGAAGGAAACACTGTAATTCACAAGGGCTATAGATCAGATAACTACGAGAAAATTCTGTGAAACAATCTTTTTTATACCATAACACATTCTGCGATTTTCCAGAAAATTAAATCCAAGGTATAAGCCGCGGAATATAAGTATTATTTCGTCTCATAAATAACTCGGTTTTTAAGTAAATTTTATTATTTACGTATTGTAATCTAACATCCTCAGAACATGCCATTCAAAAGTCTTATACGATCAATTTTTATTCAGAAAAAACGGAAAATTTAATGGAATTAAAATTGAAAAATATCATTTTTGGTCGTTTCAGTCTTTAATCTTCCCTTAATAACATTCTGAGTACCTATTTAAACTTCACAATTTATAAATCAGGTCAAATTTGTATTAATTCTGAGATTATAAAGGAAGCCTGTTCTGTGTAATGCAGAAAATGAAAGTTCGTCCTCTTATTTGAGTGCATGTTAAGTGAATTCATTCACCTCTGTCTGTGCTCGCCTGGTTAACCTCTCTGCCTTCGATCATGCTTATTGTACTTGTCAATAAATTTGATGATAGAGAAATGGTATTTGATATATTAAATTTGGTTTATTTAACGACCCTCGCAAATGCAGTGGTTATATCAGCGTCGCCGGTGTGCCGGAATTTTGTCCTGCAGGTTTTACATGCCAGTAAATCTACTGACATGAGCCTGTCGCATTTAAGCACACTTAAATTTCATCGACCTGGGCCGGGATCGAACCCGCATTCTCGAGCACAGAAGGCCAGCGCAAGGGATTATAGATTTTTCGTCTTAAAGTTAAAGAAAATTTTCGAAAAAAAAACCGAAATAGGTAATTAGCCCAAGCCGCATTACAAACCACACTTTATTATATCAGATTTCAAGTCCAACTCATTACCGTCTCAGCTACGTCGGTCATCTTATATCAGGTAGCCTCCTCAATTTCACGTAATGTTGACTGGACCCAGAAATGTTCTGACATTTACGACTAAAATTGAGGAATTCGATCTCTCCAAAGGTTGAACCCGGACTTCTTACAGTCCACAGCTTGTCGCTCTACCAACAGAAGCAACGCGACTCGATATTTTAACATGAAACGTTTATGTCCAAGTAAAATTAAATTTTAAATTATGGTTTATTTAACGACCCTCGCAACTGCAGAGGTTATATCAGCGTCGCCGGTGTGCCGGAATTTTGTCTCGCAGTTTTTTTACATGCCAATAAATCTACTGAACTATACTATAGGCCTACATATATAACAGTTGCCAAAGTAGACAAAAGTTCAGCCAGGTATAAACAACTGGCGATTCAAGGCTGCTTGACGTTCGGGACTTCGGGAGTGATCAATCTCGGCGTCTCGAAACACTCACAAGCAGTCTTTACGTCAATGCCGTGACGTATACAACATTGTCGTGCGGGTTTTCGGCTTTGCGGGCGCTATTAGTCTTGCTTTCTCGATCGCTGTTCATCTCTAATATTCACTAAAGATTTTTTTTATTATTTTATTGGGTTATTTTGCGACGCTGTATCAACATCTAGGTTATTTAGCGTCTGAATGATATGAAGGTGGTAATGCCGTGAAATGAGTCCGGGGTCCAGCACCGAAAGTTACCCAGAATTTGCTCGTATTGGGTTGAGGGAAAACCCCGGAAAAAACCTCAACCAGGTAACGTGCCCCGTCCGGGATTCGAACCCGGGCCACCTGGTTTCACAGCCAGACGCGCTGACCGTTACTCCACAGGTGTGGACTTCACTAAAGAAATAATGTAAAAATAATCATTTATGATACAACACATAAATTACATTGAATTTGTTTCACTCTGTCACATTAGCAAATGTTATAAATAAGACACAATTCCTTAAAAATTTTCCCATAAATATCACAATGACATCCAATCGAGAAGCCCACACCTGTGGAGTAATGGTTAGCGCGTCTGGCCGCGAAACCAGGTGTCCCGGGTTCGATTCCCGGTCGGGGCAAGTTACCTGGTTGAGGTTTTTTTCGGGGTTTTCCCTCAACCCAATACGAGCAAATGCTGGGTAACATTCGGTGCTGGACCCCGGACTCATTTCACCGGCATTATCACCTTCATCTCATTCAGACACTAAATAACCAGAGATGTTGATAAAGCGTCGTAAAATAACCCAATAAAATCCAATCGAGGAGATAAACGTTTCATGCAATTACAGGGATCCTATGAATCTACTGTCGCTTTTTAAGATATACACCATCCTATTTTAATCGCATAGTCCTGTCTGCTAAGGTATTTTTACTTTAAAAAGTTAGATGTTGTGTAAGTTTCTTGGGTCATTTTTTCTTTTAGATTTACAGGCCTTAACTGATTTTTCATTAGCTAACAAATAGGGTTTATCGAAGAGAAGTAATGTCTCTTTTTGATAGATTGTCTTTTGCTTCATCACAGTCCCTCTGTCTCTCTTTGTCTCCAAATGAACTCGAGGAACGCTCTCTTGAAGAAATTCCGTTGCTGCAGACGTTACGTTTCTACTTAATTGGGCCATAATCCCCTAACACAGTGTCTACTAATTTAAAACGAAACTCCGCGAGTTTATTTTCTGCTAAATAAAAGCTACGGAGGGATTTTCCTTTTGCCTCAGCAGCAGAAAACAGTTCCCTAAAGACATTGTGGCAGTAGAGAAGCTGTAGTTACACAAATATAACATCGTAATAATTAATTCTTTATACAGCAGGGAGGGAGAGAGACGGGGAGGGTGGGGCTTGCCGGAGGTGAGAGAGGAAAACGAGAATATTGGATCTATTAAAGTAAGACTTTATTAAAGTATAACTGGCGTAGGAAGAAGGAGCCGGGAATGCGGCGGGGAGAGGGGACAAGCAGCCGAACTCTTTAGTAATAATCTCTTAATTGTGCCACCAGGAAAGTTTTACAACTTTAATTTCGAGCTTGCGATGGCTTCCTCCGCTCCTCATCCACTGTCTTCTTTCCTCTCCTCTCCTTTTTTCTTCCCTATTCTGTCGTCGCTTATATAAGGCTCACATAAGCACTGAGGCTCCTCTGTAATGAAGCAGGCAAAATACCACATTAAGACTGCTCAAGACTGCTTCTGGGCTAAAAATGTGGCGATAACTGTTAAGTCGGTTGGCACGACTGCTGTGGATATTCTCTGAAATTTCCATTTGAGTAATATACAACCGTCCTCAAGTCCGTCGTTCCAGGGTTCCATAACGTACCAGATAAAATGGCGGATTCTCGCTCAAAATATCTTTTAAGAAGATTTTTGTGTGTGAGAGAATTTTACTGTTTTGTTTGTGAACGACGCATCACGAGTTATTAAGCTGCAGGCATTCATAATGACCAGTAGACAACGCCGCATATTTTAGATTAATCCACAAGGCTAGCGGAAAAATTATATTTCTTCTGACTGTCAAAGATTTCAATGCAAAGAAATGCACTTAATGTATTTTAATTATATTTTATTCCACCATACTGTAATACGCTACAAAGTAATGGTTATGTCTCATGACCAGAACATTGTACGAAATGGAAATATAAAAATTGGAAATTTATCCTTTGAAGAAGTGGAAAAATTCAAATATCTCTGATCAACAGTAACAAATATAAATGACACTAGGGAGGAAATTAAACGCAGAATAAATATGGGAAATATCTGTTATTATTCGGTTGGGAAGCTTTTGTCATCTAGACTACTGTCAAAAAATCTGAAAGTTAGAATTATATATATATATATATATATATATATATATATATATATATATATATATATATATTGGCTACTAGGCGGAACATTGTTTTACCATTAAGAGAGCAAACATTTTTCACAACGGCAGGTTTAAAAGATAGTGTTAGCCTAGTACCGAGATTATGTAACTTCAGAATAAAAATTCTAACTGCTTATGTATTATATTTCAACCGATTCTATGTATAAAGATTTGTTTGTTTGTTTTTTTTTTATTTTTTATTTTTTTTTTTATTTCTTATGTAGACATTTCTTGTATGCAGACAGAAATACACCAAAACATGAACTTTGCTCATACGTTTGTCCCTCATTCTTTAGGCCTATATCTTCTATGTAATTTAATATAAATAAATATAAAAAATCAAACGAATATCAAATGCACTTACTACTAGTCTTGTATCGCAATACAATATTATGAAAACGATAAAATAAGCTGTAATAATAATAATAATAATAATAATAATAATAATAATAATAATAATAATAATAATAATAATAATCCGTGGCGCTACAGCCCGTGAAGGGCCTAGACCGACCAGCCGGCTGCTGGCCTCACGCCCACATGCCGAAGCAGAGGTGGACGATCATCCAACCAGAATGGAGGTACCGTGTGTTAGCACGATGATCCCCCCAGCCGTTATAGCTGGTATTCGCAACCGGATTTCGCTACCTATCGTAGCTCCCCAAGTACATCACGATGCTGGGTGGGCACCGGTCCCATACACTGGCCGAAATTTCATGAGAAAATTTCTTCCCCATGAGGACTCGAACCAGCGCGCATTCCGTAACGCGAGTCCTAGGCGGGATGCCTTAGACCACGACGCCACGGCGCGGGACAAAATAAGCTGTAATTACTAATTATTATGGGTACATAAAAGTATAGTATTTTAATAATAATAATAAGAGCCACCGCCTGACCGTGAAAGGAGCGGACCCGGGTTCAAATCCTGATTGGGGCAAGTTACCTGGGTTGAGATGTTTTCCGGCGTTTTCCCTCAACCCGACAAGAACAAATGCTGGGTAACTTGCATCGTTAGACCCTGGACTCATTTCGCTGGCATTGTCATCTTTACAGACGCTATATAACTTACTATAGCAGTTGAAAACGGTATGGCATAGTTGCGCCCCGCGGCCAATTGGGAGGCCTAGGCATGGCATAGTTGCGCCCCGAAGAAATCAGGTAGCAGAATGGACATGGCATAGTTGCGCCCCGAAGAAATCAGGTAGCAGATGGGACATGGCATAGTTGCGCCCCGAAGAAATCAGGTAGCAGAATGGACATGGCATAGTTGCGCCCCGAAGAAATCAGGTAGCAGAATGGATATGGCATAATTGCGCCCCGATATGCACAGTACACACGAAAGGATTGTCATACAATAAATAAATTACTTAAAAATATTACAGTGATAGCTACATTAAAATCAGATAGGCCTAGCATATGATCAATTTTGCTATTTAAAATAACACTTTTTAATTGATCAATGATCACACACAATAAATGAACTGCATTTTTGTTTCTACATCGATATCTTAACCCTACGGTACAGAGTTTCGAAAATTGAAACTTAGAACCATTGTGAATTATTAACTCTTTACCCTTTTCACTAAACTTGACATTCATTTTAAATTAACCTCACTATACGCCACAGACGGTGTGAAAATCACTAATAAAATGTCAAGATTGCTAAGGCCCCATATTCCAACGGCTCACTTATTTGAATATGTCAGTTAGTAAAATACTGCCAACTTCATGGTGTTCATTTTAACAGTACGCTATTGATAATCACTGCACAAACAGTAGAAAAACAGTTAAGTTAAAAAAGTTATGTTTTATTTAACGATACTCGCAACTGCAGAGGTTATATCAGCGTCGCCGGAATTTTGTTCCGCAGGAGTTCTTTTACATACCAGTAAATCTACTGACATGAGCCTGTCGCATTTAAGCACACTTAAATGCCATCGACCTGGCCCGGGATCGAACCCGCAACCTTGGGCATAGAAAGCCAGCACTATACCAACTTGCCAACCAGGTCGGAAAAACAGTTAATAAAGTACTG